>NC_139569.1:33210568-33946666 GCF_965112155.1 Podarcis liolepis
CCCTTTGTCCATTATTCTGTCTAGACAAAGGAAAATAGTTTAAATCCGTTTTCAAATGCATCTAAATAACACCATTATCTGGTGCTGCCTAACTAAAAAATCTGGATTTCCAAATCAATTAACCATAGCACCATGAACAGAAGCAATATACTAGTTTGTGGGGATAAGACAGCAGAGGATTGTATCTTCTCCAAACTCTGCTTTTCAGGAGCATCAAGTGGAAGAGTGTTGAAAGAATGGTGGACTATAAAGTATATTGGGCCAAAATAATGTGGTTCTTTCTCACATGTTTCTGTGCCTGCCTCCATTCTGAAAACCATTGTCAATGGACTTCCTCTTTATCTTAACAACTAGTAATGTGGATGCTGGATTTTCACAAACTAGCCGGTTACGAGTGTTTTCATATGTTACTAAATATCACCTGTGCCCACTCAACTGCTTTAAGTGCTGGAAATGGCAGTGGTACAGGTGCCATATAATACCCGTTCTGCATTTGTAAGAATCATTTAGTGTAGTAGCAGCTGCACTTGGGAACTCCCTGCCTATTGAAATCAAGCAGACACCTTCACTGTACCCTTTTTGGAACCTGCTACCCAGATGCTTAAAAGCTGAGGTAATTTTAATCCAATTTAGTATGTTAACTTTTGTATGGTTGTTATTTTTTCCTCGATTTTATTGTTCTATCTTTTTGTAAACCGCTTTAAGGTTTTTTTACAATCAAGTAGTGTATAAATTTTATGAAATAAATAAATAAATAAATATGTGGCCTTCCAAAAATCCAACTTCCATAGGAGGCGGGGAGTTTTTTTTAAGAACAGGGTTTTAAGAAAGAAAGAAAGAAAGAAAGAGAGCAATGTGAGAATCTATAGCTTCAATACACAAGGAGATGTTTCATGTATATACTAATCCACTCTCTAATGGATTCATTCATTAGAATAAACTCTGCCTGAAACTTTTTATAAAGCAGCTGTCTGTAGCAATGTTTTTGCAGTAAATCCAAGCAACACGAGTGGAGGATTTCAGAATCCGACACATCAATTAGTAAGCTCATTCACTTTTTCCACAGCGTAACAGCCGAGGTTGTTTGTGAGTGCCAAAACTGAAACTTTGATCTGAACAGACATCATTTGTTTTTCCTCCTGTCAAGCAGCAATACATCTTACCCTTTTAACCCACACCAGGAAGCTCTACCAAGAGATTTTGCTGAAAGCTACAAATATGGAAGATTAGGTATTTTTGGCAAAGAACTTTGGGGGGAGGATACCTAACTTTTCATCAGACATATTACATGTGCTGAATTATGTTTCTCCATTGGAATTTCTGGGTATATATATTATCTTATTTTTATCTTATTTATTTATTATATTTCTATACTGCCCTTCATCCAAGGATCACAGGGCATTTTACAATATAAAAACAGAAAAACACATAACATGGTAACAAACAAAAACAATACCCCCCCCCTCACAGTTCAAGAGGCCATAGATTGTTTAACTGGCCAGAGCCAATTGTAGAGGAACATTTTTTTGCCTGGCATCTAAAGATATGTAATCAAGGCACCAGGTACAAAGAATAACCTAACCATACTACAGATATAAGCATACTGTTATGAGTTGTAGGATGTGGGTGGGTCTGTGTGCCTGAGTCCCCTTCTAACTTCTGGATCCAGCATAGTTTCATTTTCTGGAATAGCCGGGTTAGCTTCATGGTGAGGTAATGGCCCTCTAAGCACGGGCCATTAAGGTAACAAAGGAAGTGGCTCCGAGACAGATTTCAAATGGGTGTGCTGATGTAGATCTTCACTCACCCCTCCTTCTTTGGTGGGGAGGGGGCACACCATTTTGTGGTTTGCCTCAGGTGCCAAAATACCTGCCTCCAGGTAAAGTTACTACAATAACACATGGGACTGCCTTGCAAGATGGTTTGCAAACTGCAGAATGCAGTGCAGAATATAGTGGCCAGACTGATAATGGGTCCCAGCCAGTCTGGCCACGTATGACCAATTCTGGACCAAGTGCGCTGGCTAATTATTCATTTCTAGGCCCAGTTCAAAGTGCTGGTTTTAACCTATAAAGCCATACACAACTCAGGACCCTAACACTTAGCTGACAAGTACCTACCAGATCCCGAGACTAATGGATTGATTATTAATTTTTTACCAGCATCTGTCTAACTGGAAGTTATGAGAGTGGTATTTCAGGTTTTTGTAGAATGGTAAGTATGGTAAGCTTAATGGTTGTGTGTCCTTGCTATATTTTTATTTATATTTTGTATGTTTTAAACTGCCTGTACGCCACATTGAGACTGTTTTGTAAACCATGTCTAAGAAATCTAATAAATAATAATATTGATGATGGTGATGATAAATGTGGATTCTTCAGAAGCTGGAAAACTACTGAGCTAGTTTCTGCAAAATCTTTTTGACACAGAACAATGGTGTTCTCACCCTCCAACTCAAAGATTAGTGTGTTGTTAAGGCTGAGAATTGATATAACAGCCTGGTTCATATGGTTCAAATAAAAACAAGGCTTCCCATCGTTCACTTCTGTTGAAACCATTCCCAGTTTGGCTCAGCCGCCTTTCAGTGTCAACGGAAGGGGAACAGGACATTCGTTTTCATCTTGTCAAGTCTGGTAGGAGTTGAAATATTTCCTGTACCTGCCCCAAGTACTCCATCAAGAATTGAGAAGCCACGTATTTCTTTTTTACAGTTACTGAACACTATCAGGTACAATAAGCCTCAAATATATTATGATTATTATGAGTGGAGTTCATTTTTACATGAAGGCATGATGTAGAACCCCATACAAACTTCACCCACTCCTTTAAGTATTCAAAATATGTATTTGGGGGAAATGTTGCTTCTAAACTCAGCAAAGATTTTCTTCTTCTTAAAGATTGACTTTAAAGCAAATATTTGTTATTAAAAGGTAATGCATCATCAGGACCATGCAAACAGTAAAAATGTTTGCAGATCTGTGTCCAATGATTTCTATTGAGGGTTTTCCCCTTCTTCCCTTTTCATTTTAATTTTTGCGGTATGCAAGTGTATGAGTTTAAAATAGAATCATTGATTCTTTTTCCTGACCTTTTGCAGAAGTTCGTAAAGTCATTCCTGGGACTTCTGAAGAAGGCTTGTGGGAAATGTAGCTGAAGGGACAGTGTTGGAAGGACAAATGCAAGAATCATTCGCTGTGTGACTTAAGGGGTTAATTCTGTTACTGGTCTGGCTGACAGAGGACTCTGATTGTCTGGAGGTTCTAGTCATTTGGAAGGGAGAAGATGGTTGAGATTTGGCAGGTGGCAGGAGAGAGGAGGTTTACCTCAGTTTGTGTGGTTGAATATGTCTCCCTGCTCTCAGTTAGGCCTGCAAATAAGTTAACTATAACTCCCATTATCCCTGGCCATTGACCATGCTTGCTGGGGCTGCTGGGAGTTGTAGTTCAGCAACACCTGGAGGGCCAAAGGTTCAGCACCTATAGCTTAACACCTCAGTCTGCATTCCTAACCAAGGGCGTGATTCTGTGCGTGCTTTCTCAGGGATAAGCCCCTTTGATCCCAAAAGGGCTTGCTTCTGGGTAAACATACATGCAATTAGATTCCATGTAGTTGCTCTTCATTCCTTTGCTCACCAAAAGGGTGCCGGACTCAATGTTCAGAGCCCCGCCCCCAGAATGTTGTGCTCCAGAAAAGGTGGTACCTCTAGCTCACCACCAGTCACTGGTAGGGATGCGATAGGTATCTGATGCCGTCTGCTGCATCATCATAATCATAATCGTCACCACCATCATTGTTATTTACCCACACATCTCCAGCAGGTCCCAGATACAAAATTAAAAAGAGTTTAAAGAGATTACAATCACAGGAATAGAGGGGCCCCTGAAAACACACATTTCAGGCGTCAAAGGCCATGGTAAGGGAAACGTATCTGACGAACATTTTCCGAAACCATTTTCCACCATCAAATAAGCCTGCTCACATACAAGGAGAAATCTGAGCTTACAGCTTCTGCATTAGCACAAGCTTCTGTAGTTGCCCAATTGGCAACTACAGTGGTACCTCGGGATGCGAACGGGATCCGTTCCAGAGCCCCGTTCGCATCCTGAACTGCGACGGCACATCTGCGTGTGCGCGGGTTGTGTTTTGCCGTTTCCCCGCATGCTCGCGACGTCATTTTGAGCGTCTGCGCATGCGCGAGCGGCGAAACCCAAAAAACATTCAACTCGAGGTATGACTGTATTTCTGTTTCCTTGGCGGTCATCCCTGAAGACAACAAAAAATAGTTTGCAGTCTCCTGGGGCATGTGCACTGATGGTTTCATAAATAATATTGCATCTGCTTTGAGATTCTGTGTTGCAATAATCCTTGCAAAGTATATAAAATAAATATTCTCCTTAAAAGCATCTTCTTTTTCTTTGGCAATCATTCATTCATTCATTTATTTACGGCTATTAGCCCATAAAATATGTACAAACATAAAAAAGCACAAAGGCTTAAAAACCGAAATATCTGACAACAGAAGGTGAACACTGTGATGCAAGGGTGGGTCATTGGGCAGAGCCAAATAACAGGATGTGGCCCGGAGAGCTCCAAGGGACGGTTCACAGAAAAAGGAAAACTGAAGACGAGATCCGACATGCACTCTCATCATAACTGTCCGATTAGATTTTGATGTTGTTGTTGTTTTTTGGTGGTTTTTGCGTGTGAGATAACCGCATTCAGGAATCTCGCCACCTGCAGAGTAACAGAAGGATCTGTATCCTGCAAAAGCAATGCGGCGTGTGACTCAACAGGCCTGCTAACCAAGCGCAGTAAAGCAGGGCCCAGGAATTTAGTCCTGGCTATGCTATGTAGGGGACAGTTGAACATTATATGTGGAAGAGATTCAACAGTTTTCCCATCACACACGCATAGCGGAGACACCAAACCCTTGGAAAATCTGTGGCTCAGCAGGTTCGATGGAAGGACATTGAACCTTGCACGAATAAATGCAAGTCGGTGTGGTACTGATGAAAGAGATGACATGTATGATGGAAGGTCAAGTGGTGGGGTTATTCCGTGATACCTGGGGGAGCAGACACCCCCACCTCTGGCAAGGTTGTGTTGATTAGGCAATCACTCGTAGCCCAGGAAGATTGGTGGCACTGTGGTCTAAACCACTGAGCCTCTTGGGCTTGCAGATCAGAAGGTTGGCGGTTCGAATCCACACAACGGGGTGAGCTCCAGTTGCTCTGTCCCAGCTCCTGCCAACCTAGCAGTTTGAAAGCACTCTGGTGCAAGTAGATAAATAGGTACTGCTGTGGCGGGAAGGTAAACAGCATTTCTGTGTGCTCTGGTTTCCATCATGGTGTTCCGTTGCACCAGAAGTGGTTTAGTCCTGCTAGCCACATGACCTGGAAAGCTGTCTGTGGACAAACACCAGTTCCCTCGGCCTAAAAGCGAGATGAACGCCGCAACCCCATAGTCGCCTTTGACTGGACTCAACTGTCCAGGGGTCCTTTACCTAAAAGCATCTACTCCACTACTGAAATTCTTTATCCTTAAGCTCAACATACATAGTCATTTTTATCAGTGGAAAACCAATGTGAGTTGCTTTTTTTTAATGGATCAGTACATGCTATATCAAATGATAGATAGATAGATAGATAGATAGATAGATAGATAGATAGATAGATAGATATAGATAGATAATTGTGTGCCCCGAGCTTGAACAAACCTATGCTTATGGGATATTTGTAGGATACAGTGCAACAGCAATGCATTCTCTATAACCATGGTCTATCAGGCTTCAGGCAGCACTGCCAACTTTGAATACTGCAAAGGACAGACAGCCATCAACCGTATCACAATGACCAATATGACTAAGACACAGCTTAATCATAAGTATGTATTTGCATTGTTTAATTTTTTTGAATTATTAAATGCAAATCTTCAAAACAAATAGCTAATTTATACCAGCAATTTTAGTTAGACCTATATGCTACTCAACATTCTAGGTTTCTGCATTTCAACGATTATTCACATTTGGATTTTTAAAAATGCATTTTTTATTTGCTATTATTTGCCGGATCCAGAAGATTTTTGGACAGTAGAGGAATGATTGAAGTTTGTAGGGGCAGTCAATGCTGCCTTTGTGTAAATATAGACTTCATCTATAATAAATGTTCTATCGATTGTCAGAGTGTACATTAGCAATGTACAAAAAGCATGCTTAAGAAATGTTGCTGTTCTTCTGCTGGTCTTACAGAAACTCTCTTGCCTTTTCTTAGAATTCCTTAAAGCAATTCATCTAAAGGGGGGAACTTTCAAAATGACCTCGAATATCAAATTGGTAAAATTCAGAGACCGCCTTGGGAAATGGTGAACTAATTTAGTTTCACTGAAATATTTGGTTTTCTTTGGAAGTTCATTTACGCTTTGCTTAAGAAATACTCACTACCATCCAGTCACAACAAATATGAAATTTCACTAGGAATACTAGCTGCTGCAACAACAGCAGCAATCCATAACCTGTATGGACAACCCTAGTCACAACACCCTCAAACACTGCTGCAAATATAATGGTGACCTCTTACTTGTGTCCCAATTCATGAGCAATGGTAAATGCCAGGTTCAGCCCATTGTCTTCTGCAAGAACACACTTCCTCTTCGCACTGCAGATGCCTCCAAGATAGGCAATTCCTGTAAAAGATAATGAAGGGTTCCATCAGTGCCAGCAAAAGCAGCTCATGCCTTTCACAAACACGTTGAAGCAGCTTGTCATAAGAAATAAAATTATGAGTCATTAAGGAATAATACTGAGCAATTTGCTCACAGATTGCTCCAAGGAGGAGGTGCACCAGGATGGAAAGGAGGGGTATGACAGAGGTATATAAAATCGTGAACAATCATCAAAACAGTAAGCAGAGAGAAGTTATTTTAAGACAGGTGGCTAAACTGTAGCCCTCCAGATATTGCTGGACTATAGTTGCCATCATCCCTGACTGTTGGCAGTGAGGATGAGGCTGATGGAAGTTCAACATCGGGAGGGTCACAGGGTATCCGCCCTTGCTTTGAGGATGCTAGGACTTGGGATTTAATGAATCTGAATGGAAGCAGGTTCAAGGGAAACGAAAAGGAAGCACTTTCTTGGTGCAAGTATCAATAGCCTTTAACATTTATTGCCACGTGACACTGTAAAGTGGCTTTTTCTTTTAAAATCAAGTTCATGAAGGTGGATAAAAACTGTTGATACATAGGTCTATGATAGCTAGGAATGGAAGCCAAATGTTCAGATGTAGTCTATTTTTTAAAAAAATAATATTTATTGAAGTTTCAAAAGGTACAAAGAGCAAAACAAAAAAAACAAAAAAAAAAAGAAAAGAAAAACACACACACAAAAAAAATTCCACCTTTAACATTTCTTTTCAATAACTTCTTTTCACGACTTCCCCTCACCTCCCCTTCTTGTATTCCAAGTTCAGTTATTTGTCCAACAAGTTTTTATCCCTAATGCAATCTTAATTTGTTAATGTATTTCTTTATAATAGATTTTATCCCTTAATTCATTGTTATATTTAAATTCAGTTTATAAAACAACTCTTAGTCATCTGTAAAAGAAAAAAGACTTTTTCTAAGGTTGACCCTCTTCCCCTTCCACGAATTCCCCATTCTTATAATAACAGAACAGATAAAATTTGATATAGCATAGAAAAGAGAAAATCAAGCCCCCTTTGGACTCCCACACCCCACCCTTCTCTTCCCAGTTTCAATCCCAAATCATAGTCCATTAGTTCATCTATTTAGCCTGGTGACCTTACGTCCGAGGCTCTCACATCTCTCTCAGTCCCTTTCAGCCAGCTTCTTTGAAAGTCCCTTATGATTGACACCCAAACTTGAAGAGGCACTCTCTCAATAATGTCCATAATCCTTCCAGCCAGGCCTACTTGTTTAAAGGTGGAGCTCAAACTCTGTTTCTTGAATCCATGTGTCCCAAAAACTCCAGCTTCCACCCAGGTCTAACTTAAAGTCATCTTGACAGGTCCCTGGCTCTCGTTTGTCTTCTGTAACATTTCAGCCACCCCTCCTTTCTGCTCCTCCTGTTCAGCAAGTGTCTTTTCCTCTTCTTCAATCTTTGGTTTCTTTTCTTGTCCAGCTGCCTGTGTTTTGAACATCAAGTCCTTTTCCAACTCAGTGGGTATATTTTCTATTGACTTCGGTTCTGTAGGACTTGTAGACAAAACATGGCCTTGCTCATACATCTTTCGCAGCTTTCCCATGAGAAAGACAAGCTCTTGCAGGTCAGCTCGTATTTCCCGACCTATTTCCATTCTTGTAATGTCCGTGAATCCCCCTCTAGAGGGATTCTGGTTATTTAGTATTCCTTTCCCTTCCGATCCAAAAGTCAAATTTATTTGTATCAATCTTTCTTTACTTTCAGTACTTTGTAGCAATATAACCGGCTAAAGCTAAAGCATTCAGTTTTTCCGTACTTTGACAGCTGATTTGACAGCTGTCAAAAGTTTCCTATAGATCCTCAACAGGCTCTTTTCACGGGTTACTCCCGGTCTCGAGAAAAGTGGTACTTGGTCTAAACAAATAAACTATTGTCCTCCAGCACAATAACTTAAACTTTTAAATCCGTGGAATCCAGGCAAATCCTTGCTTTAAACTGTTTACAATGGGGGGGGGGGAGACGGACTTCCTCTTTTCACCTCCTCCGCTCGTGCCAAATCCATAAACGAAATAATTTAAGTCCAATTTCCAAATTACTCACGGGTTGTTCTTGATTTTAAGTCCGAATTTTAAAAGGAAGAAGCCAGCACTCTCTGACAAATGGCATGCGGCTTCACTCGGCAGGGGAAGCAGAGGACTCACAGCACCACGCCGCTCCCCGTCACCCGTTCCGTAGCCTTTAAAAAGGCTCTTTCGCAGGTTGGGAGGGCGCTAACAGTGCCCGCCGAGTCACCACGTCCACGGGCTCCGTGTCCATGGTTTTTAAGGGTCCCCGTGTCGCCGGCACGGCAAGACCCAGCCCCTGTCGAGCAGATTCCCTCCGGAGCTCGGAGGGAATCCGCCATTAGCCGATCGCACTAACCCGGAAGTCCTCGAGATGTAGTCTAACTTTGTTTTTGTTTTTATGCAAAATCAAAATTACAGACGAAACAAAACAAAACAATCAAAGTTACAGAACATAGCAAGTCAGGCTAGTTGTAGGAAATTCGGGGATTAATTGGCTATTTATCTATAAGTGACAATAATTACAGGCTGATCCTGCCCTTGAGTCAAAAGAGACTAGACCTCTCATTAAATTTCAAGGATTTATTAAATCTGGGTCATCTAGGCAGAGAACTGGTATCTGTTATAAATTCATATAATCGTTGGAAGGGACCACAAGGGTCATCTAAGTACAACCCCCAACATGGGGTTTGAACCCACAATTATTAAGTCTCATGATCTACCAACTGAGCTATCCCAGGTCTTATAAGGAACTTCTTGATATCTCTAAAGGCTCATTAGAAGGCTTTAAAGTTACCTGCGTGAAGGACCTCCGCTTAGATGACCCTAAGTGGAATGCAATATGGACACCTACAATCTGTAAATCAACCTCAACTTATGTAAGGGGATATTCCTTAAAAAATGGCACTGTACTTCTGTGCCGTTTCTGATATGATTTCAAATATCCCATAAGTTGTTGTGGTTGCAGTAGCAGGGGAACATTTTCCCACTTCCAATGGGAATGCCCTCTGGCATCTAAATTTTGGACTGACTTTTTTAAAGAAATATTTTTTAAAATTAAATTTTCCATTCAGGCCTCCCCACAACTTGCCCTTTTGAATCTGTGGAATGATCAAACAGCAACTTTCTGATTTAAGGAACTTCTTATTTGGATGTTGGCTGCAGTGATAACTTATTTGGTCCAGTACATAACTTAAACTCCCATTGTGGTTGAAGAAAATGTATACTGGCTACTGCAGTGAAAGTAACTCACAAATTACACATTTCTAAGGGTAAGGAAGATGCCATTTGGTGAGATTTCCTGTATGTGTCATAATCTAGTCTCTGTGACATTATTGACTCTCTATTCATCTGGAAAATACAACTGTACTCTTATGTTTTGTAATATTGATTATGCTTTTTAAAAATAAAAAATAAAAATCTAACTTTGATTACTAGATGCTGCATAAAAGGTAAAAGACCCCTGGATGGCGAAGTCCAGTCAAAGGTGACTATGGGTTTGCGGCGCTCATCTCGCTTTCAGACCAAGGGAACTGGCGTTTGTCCACAGACAGCTTTCCGGGTCATGTGGCCAGCATGACTAAACCACTTCTGGCACAATGGAACACCATGACAGAAGCCAGAGCGCATGGAAATGTCGTTTACCTTCCCGCCACAGTGGTACCTATTTATCTACTTGCACTGGTGTGCTTTTGAACGCCAGTGCAAATATTTTTGAAGAGTGGTAGGAGCTGGGACAGAGCAATAGGAGCTCACTCCATCGCAGGGATTCGAACCACCGACCTTCTGATTGGCAAGCCCAAGTTGCTGCATAACCAGCACCACATCATGCTCAGAGGCTGCAATTGCTGCAGGGTAGGATATGTGTAAATATTTTGCACAGCCAGCCCAAAAGCCTGTTCCGACATGTAGGCTCATAATCAAATGGAACATAGGCCTGCAGTTGACATAGACTGTTCATATAATTTATATATGATTTATATATATAATTCATATAACTTAAGCCTAGTATTCTGTTGGCCAAAAGTGGTCAAATCAAATTTCTCATGGAAGTCCACAGACAGGGCACGCTAGAGCAATCTACCCTCAGGCCCACCTCTATCACCTGCTGATAATACCTAGCATCTGGTGTTCAGAAGAGCATCAGCTGTCTGAATTTTGTTATTGGCTCTGTCATAGCTATCAATAAACTTATATTCACATAGTCATCCAGTATATGATAGAAATAGTCACTTCCACTCCAATTTTCATAAAGGAAGTATCCTTTATTCACTCTGCCTTCATTACCTCTCTGGGTACCTGCTTCCAAAAGGTTTCATAGGTGACCTTTTGCTGAAAGCACAACATTCAGAAAGCTAGGTAAACACTTCAGGCATATATGAACAAAACATGCACCCATCTAAAGTTTTTTGTTTTGTTTTTTACTTTAATTAGGACCTTATTTAATTGTAAAGGGGGGAACTAAAGCCCACAATCCTTCAATAGCAGCTTTAATTATTTCAAGCTTAGTTTCCCCACCCCCAGCTAAGAGACAAGAGATCTATTTACTTGCAATAAATGTTTCTCCCACACAGAGGTGGCCTGGGGTTCAGTTGCCTTTAATAGTGTGAGACAATGGATCCAGCTGCACTTTACAGGGGCCATTCTCATCCAGTTTGTTTATAAGGTTGTTATTGTTTAATGCAATATAACATAATATAATATATAATATATAACATAATATAACATAATAACATAGAATTTATCTTATGAACTTATGAATCTTATAAATTTTTATTAATAATAATAGAATAATATTCACCCCCTTACCAGTGACAACTTTCAAAGGCTCATGACTGTTCATACAAAATGGAGTGACTGTATATTTGGGTTCATGCTGTGAAATTAGGCTACATTATACGTTCTTATTGCATGTCACATAGAAAATAGAGCAAGCTTGTTTTCTGCTTCTCCAGAGTAGGGTTCAAATTACAAGACTTAACATTAAGAATAACTTTCTGACAGTCAGCAGTGGAGGAAGCTGTGCCACGGGGCTTCGGGAGTCTGCCTGCCTCCTCCTACTCAGCCGCCCTACGGCTGGGGGGGAGGCAGCAGGCGGACTGTTTGGGCAGCGTGGAGTCTGCGCGCACCGAAGCCACCGTGTCTCTCCCAGGAGAGTCGTGTGTCTCGGGCGCACTGCAGGCCCCACGGTGAGTGCCGCCCGGCATTTTGTCACCCCCCCCGTGGTGATTCACAGGGCGGACCACCCCTACCACACACCCCTTCCTCTGCCACTGCTGACAGTAAGAGCTGTCCAACAGTAGAATGGACTGCCTGAGAAAACAGTGGACTCTCCTTAAGTGGAAGTTTTTAGAGTGGATTATTTAGTTGTGCTTCCTGCATTATAGGGGGTTGTGCTATTGTGTCCCTTCCAACTCTTCAACTCTGTAGATTCTCTGATCATCCTTATTCTTTTTTTGGAGCAGTATCTTGGGGGAAAAGCAGACACAGAATTTTAGAGTAGCCCCAAAGGGCTTTTCACCTATGGTGTGAGCCCAGCTACACAACGTGCTTAACACATGCCAGCATGCTTGGTGCCAAATCAAATCCCTTCTATAATGAGAGCCATATCCTATCAGATTGAAATAAGCCGGCACGCAGCATAGCAACACCCCTTGTTTTAGCACAATTCAGCTTCAGAGTCTTTTGGACATGTTCTCAGTAAAGAACCAATTTTAAGCCCTTCTTAACGGGCATGTTAAAAAGGGGGCAGATAGTTTACCCTTTTATGGAGGATGCAGTTGAGTAGAAAATCTTCTACCTTTTGCCAATAAACTAACACTTAATTAACAAGCCAAGTACAATGCAGGGGCCTCTATGTGGCAACTTTCCATCATGTTCTGCTGTTTTGCAGTTTTTGAAACCTTTGGTGGGAAAAGCTTGGCCATCATACTCTTATGTGCTAAAAGAAAATAAGTGAAAATTGCCAGCAATTAAGGGGGTGGTGTACAAGGAAAGCTGAAATTCAGGCTTACATGAGAATTATAGGCTTATATGGGTATCTGGTATAGTTAATTAATTACATGATGAGGTGTTTGTTACAGCATCCAGAGGACAAAACTGAACATCAGGGCTCCTATATGGAAGAACACAATCAGCAAAATGACCCATAAATATTAAAATATATTTGCAATGTTAAAAAATATACTGTATATAATAAGGAGACAATGGACAATAACACAAATGGGACAATGAATAATAAAAGTTAAATATACTGGGTGCATGAATAATAATACTATGAAACAACTGACCATGGGTCCATTTTTACCATTAAGTCTTTTAGAAATATGTCCCTATTAGCCCTAAGTCCTTGGAAAAGATTTTCTTAAGACTTGGGGGAGGGGGCAATATGTTCAAATAATTCCTCTTGTGTGTCAGCAGGTGATAAGAAGTGTTTTAGCTGGGCAGCTTCCTTTCAGTTCAGAGGCTGTTCTCTGAGATGCAGACAAAAACCAGTAATTCACCCTTTCACCCCAGGGAGAGAGGAGTAAGGATGCCATCACTGCTTGGGTTTCCGCCTGTCAAGCGTGCCAAGAATCGAGGCCTGCGCCACCGGCAGCTAAGGGACACACCTGGGAGATGCCCAAGACACCCTGGTCGAAGGTGCACATCGATCTGGCCGGCCCCTTTCACGGCCAGACCTTTATGGTAGTGGTGGACGCCTATTCCAAATGGCTGGAGGTGGCCCTGATGCCCTCCACCACTACCGAGGCCGTCATCCGGGTGCTGCAAGGCCTCTTTGCGACGCATGGGTGTCCTGATGTCCTTGTCTCCGACAACGGACCACAGTTCACGTCAGGCACTTTTGAGCGGTATCTTTTGGGACTGGGCATCCGCCATGCCCTAATGGCACCATTTCATCCATCCAGCAACGGGCAAGCAGAGAGAATGGTGCGCTCGGCAAAAGAGGCACTGGCGCGCCTGGACCGGGGAGACTGGCAAGAGTGGGTTGCCGAATACTTGTTCGTACAACACATCACCCCTCATGTGGCCCCAGGGCAGAGTCCTGCCGAACTGCTTATGGGCCGCCTCCTCAGATCCCCGCTTGACTGGCTGCACCCAGACTTTGCCGTGGCCGAACCCCCAGGCTGTGCCAACGCGCCACGGTCATTTGTTCCAGGAAACCAGGTCTTTGCCCAGAACTTTGTGGGGGACATTCCTTGGGTGCCAGCCACAGTAGTGGGAGTCACTGGACCTCGCTCGTACCAGGTGGCACTCGAAGACGGACGCTTGTGGTGCCGGCACATAGACCAGTTTAGGCACAGGGTTGGGGACTTGGACACTACCGTGGTGCCCCCAACTGCGCTTGTGGCTCTGGAACAGACACTTACAGATGGTGAGGCTCCACCTACACCTCTCTCGCAAACTGCTGGCGTGGAGCTGAACCAATCCGCTTCAGAGGGTCTGCCAGACTTACCACAGACTCAGACCACTGCCGTGCCTGACATTCTGCCAAACCCACTTGCGGAGGTTCCACCCACAGCAGCGGATCCAGGGGACTTGGCTTCAACGCCACCTAGGGTTGCACCACAGCCTCAGGAAGAATTGGGTGGCCCCCCAGACTTGGCTACCAGTCCCTGGCGGTTTGGCAGAGTTTCCAAGCGCCCAACTTATTTAAAGGACTATGTTGTTGGACATGTATCACTGTTGGTCTAAGTATGTGAAATGTAACCGATATGCTTTTGTGCCTAATTGAACCATTACGTGTGGTGCTGTATATAAGGAAACCATTACGATTGTAACTAACGCCTTATCTCGGTGGGGAGGGGTGTTATGTACTGAAGTTCTCACCCTGGGCCAGCAGGGGGATACTGTAGATAATTATGTAAATGAAGGATCGAAAGTGACGCTCAGTGATTGGATAGTTTGTATGCAAATGAAGAATCAAAAGTGACGTTCAGTGATTGGATAGTTTTAGAAAATTGCAACAGTTACGTTGTTCTGGAGCTCTATATAAGCAGGCTGAGCTCCTCAGTTCAGTTCTGTTCCAGCTTACAAATAAAGAGCTGCTTTGGAAGAATCGCTGTGTCGTCTGATATGTTCGCCCACAACTTAACACATGCCATTTTAAAATTACTCCCCTGGGGCAAAATGTCTCACACACAAAGTGGAGAAGTAAGGACTGTACACAAGTGTGTGCACAGTCATGCAGGTCAGTTAAACTACTTGTTCAATAAGAAAGTATCCAGCAATGCAGAAGGGCTGTCCAAGACCAAAAGTGCTTTGCCTGAGCAACACTACCAACACATAGGCTTTATTCTCTTCCTTGACCCTGAGGAGATTTCACCCCTCCCATACCCAAGAATCTCCTGATCATCTCCTGATGGTCTCTGCTGACTCTCCACAGAGAAGGAGGCGTGTCCTGCCTATCTACTTATTCTGCCCAGCAACATATCTGTGTGTGTGAGAGAGAGTTAGTCAGTCAGTGTATCGGAGAGAGTGAGAGTGTTGGAGATCCTAGAGATAAGATTGCTGCTAAGAGCAGCTGCAGAGTCTCAGTGTAGCATTGATTTATGCTTAGAATATTCAGCTCTGTATATAGTTTTGTACCATAGTTGTAGTTATAGAATAAAAGGAAGATATTCTACAGAGCTGCTCTCCGAGTGGTTTATACTCTGCAAGACTCTGCAAAACTCTGCTGCGCAACGACTGTATTATTGAGACAGTGAATCCGGTGCTCTCAGCTCTAAGCTGTGAGTCCACAGCACCGTGACCTGTTCCTGTGGGAAAAGGAGGTCTCTGGCAGTGCTACCCAGCTCGCCTAGCCCAGTCGGGGTTGAGGTGCAAGAGTCCAGTTGGTGCACTGGCTCTAGGGCGATGCTGACAGACCCTCGTGGCCCTTCTCAACTCTGCAGGTCTAGGATTCCTCTGGTATAGTAGTGGGGAAACATCTAGCACAAATCTCTGGTAAGATCCTCAGAGAATAAGGTGGAGAATACCTTAGTGGCTACTCAATTCAGAAAAAAGACAGACCCATGATTGGATAATGATTACCTGTACTTTACCCATCTCAGCAGAACCTGGAGAAGGGAGACCAGAAGACAGAAAAAGTTTTCCTGCAAATTTTAAAAACTGCAAGTCACACTTGTAGGTACAGTGGTACCTTGGGTTACAGACGCTTCAGGTTACAGGCTCTGCTAACCCAGAAATAGTACCTCGGGTTAAGAACTTTGCTTCAGGATGAGAAAAGAAATTGTGTGGCGGCGGCGCAGCGGCAGGCTCCATTAGCTAAAGTGGTACCTCAGGTTAAGAACAGTTTCAGGTTAAGAACAGACCTCCAGAACGAATTAAGTTCTTAACCTAAGGTACCACTGTACTCTTACACAAATGGGATGGGCTCTCAGGCCACAACTAGGTTTACAAGGCAATTATCTACAGAAATACTTGACAACATTAATTTTCAGTTTTTAAGATACCAGCTGGGACCTGGTGCTATTTAAAGAGAGAGAGAGAGAGAGAGAGAGAAAGAGAGAGAGGGGGGGGGAGAGAGAATATTAACATTATGTCTAGCTTGCCTCTTGTCCCATGTTTCGCAGTCTGGAGAGCTGTGGGCTTTTCAAGCTGAGGATGGCTTTTAAAGGTCTTATGCCTTTTAAAGTCATGCTTATATGGAGTTGAATAAATGGCTCCAATTAATCAATTCATATATTTGGGCTGAACAATTGTGGTGTGTGTGTCTCTACGGACTTGGTTGGGAAATCTTTTTTGGGGGGAAAAAAAACCACACACCAGAGACCACATTTTAAATCAGCTTAGTGGAAGTGAATCAGCGGGAGAAGCCAAAGTTGGTGTTCCTTTGGTGTTTGATCAATTCCAAATTCAGCCACTGTTGTGCAAGGTTCACTGTATGATATCCAGTCTATGTAACCGCGCCAACTATTGCAAGTTAGTTTAAGCTGGGGCTGGGGGTGTGGAGCGGGGGAGAGGGTCTTACTTGATACAGTTCTTGTCTTGCAGATGATACCTAAGCCAATTCGTTCATTTCCAAAAACCAGCATGATTTAATGTTAAAAACAACCCCGACACAGGAGCATCAGATGCCCAGCCAAAGCAACATCAGCGCTATATTTTCAAGTATTGGCAGGGTTCCTTTAAAAATTACTCCCTGAGGGAAATTGCGTAATTGCAGCGTGTAACTTCTGAGTTTGAGTTTGAACATATGATGCTATCTAGACTTGAACAGAAAAACTGCACGCAACTATTAAAAAATGGGTTTATCCCAGTTGTTACATGTAAACATTTTGCAGCTGCTGACTCTACTGCCAGCTAAAAAGGACTCTGCTTAGCACTGAAAGGAGCCCTTTACAATTTCGCAAAGCAACACAGCCAGCCCATGAGGACATTGCCTAATTGCAGAGGTGATACATCAAATGCTGGTGGGTGTAAAGGCTAATGCTGTTCCCCAGAGGTAGGCAACCTAAGGCCCATGGGCCGGATGTGGCCCAATCGCCTTCTCAATCCGGCCCGCGGACGGTCCGGGAATCAGCGTGTTTTTCCATGAATAGAATGTGTCCTTTTATTTAAAATGCATCTCTGGGTTATTTGTGGGGTCTGCCTGGTGTTTTTACATGAGTAGAATGTGTGCTTTTATTTAAAATGCATCTCTGGATTATTTGTGGGGCATAGGAATTTGTTCATTCCCCCTCCCCCCCACCGAAAAAAATATATACTCCGGCCCATCACATGGTCTGAGGGACGGTGGACCGGCCTACGGCTGATAAAGGTTGCTGACCCCTGCTGTTCCCCCTCCATTAATCCTTTAATGATTATTTGCAGGAGCTCCTGTTGACAGCCAAGAATCGTGTAATCAGCGCTGTTAGCAAGTTAATTAATGAAAAATTAACTGCTACTTTTAATTTGTCAAGGAAAACTCTAATTCTTTGGGGGTGGGGTGAAAGACGCAAAATAGGTAAAGAAGCAATAACTTTAACTAGACCAGTATAGTCACAGATAAGCTTCCCCTTCCATAACCTCAAAGAACTCCATGGGCCAGTTCACACTGTATTTTGCGAAAGAATCTCTGAGTCGACTGTCGCAGCTATCAGCTGCAATTATTAATCATACAGAGCTCAATTTCAGTCTTCTCTTGGTGCAGCTGACCACTTATTCACCTGCCCTATGGCAGTATCTGGTTTTTGTAGCAGCAGATAAGAACAAGGAAGTCACAGGATAGTCAATTTCACTGCAACTTCCTTGATTCCCCTCTGCTATTTCAGGAGGCTGCTATCTTGTTACAGAAAAATCTAGGTGCGAGGCTGCTCAGTCGCCCAGCTCGTCGGGAATAAAGGAAGGAGTCCAGCCACCAACCGGAGCAAATAGCTGTAGACCAAATCTGCAGCTGAAAGTGTAGATGGTTAGGAGAAATGGGCAGTCAGGGGCTCTGTATGGTTACTTTTTAGCTATCAGAGTTAAAAGCTGCAACAGTCACCCAAAAGCTTCTGACCACATTTAAGCTCACCTATAGGTTTCTGTGTTAACTGGCTCTATGCTCTGGAATTTCAGAGAAGTGCCCTTTGGATCCATAAATTGAAACCTCTTCTCAGAATTCAACCTCAGCAAGAACAAGGGGTTAACATCTGCTGACACAGATCAGTTTGTCCCAACTTTGGTTAGACAACAGGATGCCAAATTCTGGTTTGTATTATGATTTCACTTCCATGAAAGGAAACTGGTGTCCTTAGCAACAATTGTCTTTGTCACTATAGTTAATGAAAACCACACTGGAAACAAATAAAGCCTTTACCAATTCTAAACTACATAGACGATGAAGATTCCTTTGCAGGGCTAAAAACTAGGCACAAACTTTTCTACCAGTGATTTTAAAAATTCTATTACAGCAAATGTGCCCAATGTCCAAATTCATGCCTGCAAGGAAATGCTTTGGATGTGGTGTGCCCACTACCACAGATCCATCACCATAAACCGTGACATTTAGGACATAAGAGCGGTCCTTCTGCATCAGGTGAGAGTTCATCTAGGCCAGGTCCATCCTGTCCTCACAGTGGTCAAAAATATGCCTATGGGAATTCCAAAAACAGGACTTGAACCCAAAAGCAATATCCCTTCCTGCAGTTTCAAGCAACTGGTATTCAGTCATACTCCACTCCAAGAGTGGAGGCAGAACACAGCCAACATGGCCAGTGGCCATTAATAACCCTCTCATCCATGAATTTTGTCTAATCCTCTTTTAAAGCCATCCAGCTTTGTGGTCATCATTATCTCTTGTGGGAACAAATTCCATAGTTTAACTATGTACTGTGTGAAGAAGTACTTTCTTTTAACATATGAAATGCACAGAAGGACCAAGGACCTAGTGTGGTGTCAGAATTCAGGGTAAATTTGCTTCTGTCTTCCATAACTTAGATTCTAGAATTATGGCAGGTCAGTCTGTTTAGGCCTCCAGAATACTGAGCAGTCTAATATTGCTGAATGCTGAATACATAATTCCCCCTGACCTTTGATAGCCAAGATAAGTATTGTTGCATGCCACCTCAATCTCTGAGCGGTGCAAGATTCCAGGGGTTCCATGCACTTACCCAGAGTCTGTGTTTCCTTTTGGAAATGAGGCACAGCAGAGACTGTGGTGTCTTTATGACATATGGTTTATTTACACATATATACAACCTGAGCCTACGATGGAGGAGATCACAGCATTAACAGTCCACAGGGGTCTTGTTTATCCCATGGCAGGATTCATTTGAAAAGCAACCATCGTGCTCTGACCCTCTCTTCAGCTTGCTGCCTTTACCCGCCTGCAACTTCTCCCCCCTCCTAGATTACACCTTTAAAACTCTAATTCAAATGCTGCCTTCTTCTTCTCACTGACTAGGAGTTGTGAATTGAGTGCGGGGCCCCATGCATTTGCTGTCTGACCTTTCCTCTGTTTACTGAATGGCTTCTCTCCCAGGCAATTACCTCATCAGGAAACTGCTGAATCCAAGGGTTCAGTGTTCGACACCTAGTTTAACACTCCAAGCATTGATTAAACTCTTAACACTTACTGGGTCCAGGAATTATAGGTATCTGGCACTCACAAACTCATAACAATATTTTTAGGACCACAGCTTGACTGTAATCTGTTTTAAGTGTTTATAACAGTATGCAACTAAGTTCTACAGTGGTACCTCGGGTTAAGAACTTAATTCATTCTGGAGGTCTGTTCTTAACCTGAATGTTCATAACCTGAGGTACCACTTTAGCTAATGGGGCCTCCCGCAGCCATCACAAGATTTCTTTTCTCATCCTGAAGCAAAGTTCTTATCCCAAGGTACTATTTCTGGGTTAGTGGAGTCTGTAACCTGAAGCGTCTGTAACCCGAGGTACCACTGTACTCAGTGTGGACCCACTGAAAATGGCTAAGTTAGGATCATTAATGGGTCTACTCAGAGTAAACCTTAGCTGAAAACCAACCAGCCACTGAACCTGGTATTCATGTCCATCAATTTCAATAGATCTACTCTGAGTAGGACTAACAACCCATTGTATTTTTAAAATTGTAGTAAACCACCCCAGAACTTCATGGTGAATGGCAGGTAAGAAATCTATTTTTTTTTTAAAAAAACAACCCAAATAATAACAATAATGGTAAAGTTTCAGGCAGCACAACATGAAGATTTGGACAAATGGCTTTGTTCGATTCATGCACTTGGTTTACAAAATCCAACAAGGAGATGAAGCTGGTTGGACCAAGGTGGTGATCAATTCTTTGACAGGAAGGAGCTATTATCCTCATGCTTGGAAGGCCCTGCCTGAATCCTTTCCTCTGTATTTTAAAGAAAGTCAGCATATGTATATATGTGCTTATCCTCATCAAACTGCCCCCCCCCCCCGCCAAGTCATAACAGAGGACCAGGGCAGAGTGAAAGCAAGATAAGCAGGAAAAGCCCTCATTCATTTTGACATCTGCTCTTTGTACAGCAGGACACTCATTATCCCATTAAAACAATCCCTCCTATTCCCTCTCCAGGCCCAAGAGCAAGTTAATAAACGCCACAGATCTGGCATGACACAGTGGCCCCTTCAATTATGGGATTAGCCAAAGCAGAGGAAGTAGAGCATCATCTTAATGTTTACTCAGCTTTGATGTGCTGATGTCCACATTCCAAAACAATCCCACCCTCCGACAACCCTAGGGAGTATAGGAGGTGTAGGCTCCTTCTGCTTGCTTAGAAATCAAGTGGAAACGAAAATGCATTTCCCTGCTCAACATTTCAGTTACTGTTAAATATTTTGAGGGCTGATCAGGAAAATCCTTAACCAAGGCTCAGGCACTGCAATTAGGATGCTGATGCCTAGAGTGAAAAGGCCAAAGTTCAGATTATTTATCCATGGTAGGGTAAAGGAAAAGGTAAAGGACCCCTGGATGGTTAAGTCCAGTCAAAGGCGACTATGGGGTGTGGCGCTCATCTCGCTTTTCAGGCCGAAAATCGCTTATAGAATGTTTTTTAAAATATAACTGCTTTTAGAAGTTTAAAATTGTAGTTGCTTTAAGAATGTTTTAAACTGTTTTAGAATGTTTTTGCTTCGTTTTTGTTTTTAAATTATAGATCTGTTTGTCACCCTGGGATCCTTGAGCGGGGAGGATGTAAATTCAATAAAGAAAAAATAAATAAAACTGCCCCCAGCTAAAAATGTACCAAGGACAACTGCTCTGCAAACTTTGCAGAGTTTTGAAAGTAAGCTTTTCAGTCAGTACAGTGGTGCCTCGCAAGACGAAATTAATCCGTTCTGCGAGTCTCTTCGTCTTGCGGTTTTTTCATCTTGCGAAGCATAGCTATTAGCAGCTTAGCGGCTATTAGCGGCTTAGCGGCTATTAACGGCTTAGCGGCTTTAAGAAAAAGGAAACAAACTCGCAAGAACTCGCAAGACGTTTCGTCTTGCGAAGCAAGCCCATAGGGAAATTTGTCTTGCGAAGCGACTCAAAAAACGGAAAACCCTTTCGTCTAGCGAGTTCTTCGTCTTGCGAGGCATTCGTCTTGCGGGGCACCACTGTATTTTAAGATGAACTCAGAGACTTCCTTCTTTTCCAGTTTGCCCAAACCATCTGTATCAATAAAGTATTTTGGATGGAGACAAGGAGGCAGTGCAAAAAGAAGGGAGAAGGGAAAGATGATGGGACTAAACACGAGTCTTAAGCAAGACTTCTGAGCAAGAGAGTATCATGGAATTCATCATAAAGAATCAGTGGTGCTTCGAAGCCCACAGCATTCAAACACAAAGGCTGATGCAGACAGGAGCAGGGGGAGGGGAACACCTGGCAGCTGGCAGCAGAGTTTATCTGTCTCCTGAACCTCCCACTCTGTAGGTATTTTATTAATTTGAGAACTGCTTGGGCTAAAGGGCTCCTCTCCTATATCTCTTTGCTTGTGGTCCTGTGACAAGCGACTGGGAACTGCTGCTTTTTTGCTGCTGATTTTCTCCTTTCCTTATTTTTTATGCTGCTGCTGTTAATGAGAATCTGTGTTTTGTTATATAATGTTTAGTATTAGAGTTGCATTCATATAATTGATTTGATTTGTATGTTGCACAGATAAAACACATAGTGACAGGGGTTGCATTTTGTAAACTACCCTGCGGTTTTCTGACGAAGGGGTGTATATAAATTTAATGAAGAAGAAAAAGCAGAAATTAGGAGCACAGGAAGCATTAATATTGCTATCAACTTTCATAGCAATATGGCAGCACAAATATATAACAGAAGATAAATTTAAAAATGAAATGGACACCCATGGCAGAGAATTCTTCATCCAGCTGTGGGAAAGGTATTCAGAAGAAAAAAATATATTCAGTTGTTTCTGGAAAGTGTAGACAGTAGGGGCCTGTCGTATCTTGACAGGAATGCTGTTCCACAGAACGGGGCAACCACACTGAAAGCCCTTGTACTAGTCCATTTAGCTCAGAATTAGATAGATAGATAGATAGATAGATAGATAGATAGATAGATAGATAGATAGATGATAGATAGATATAGACAGATGATAGACAGATAGAAACTTTATTTGCATTAGCCACTTGCCATAGCAATAAGATAAAATATACTGGAGGTAGGTAAAGTTAAAGGTAAAGGACCCCTGGATGGTTAAGTCCAGTCAAAGGTGACTATGGGGTTGCAGTGCTCATCTCACTTCAGGCCGACGGAGCCGGTGTTTGCCAACAGACAGCTTTCTGGGTCATGTGACCAGTATGACTAAACCACTTCTGGCACAACAGAACACTGTGATGAAAACCAGAGCACTGGTTTACCTTCTCGCCACAGCGCTTCCTATTTATCTACTTGCACTGGTGTGCTTTCGAACTGCTAGGTTGGCAGAAGCTGGGAGAGAGCAACAGGAGCTCACCCCGTCGCACGGATTCGAATCGCTAACCTTCTGATCAGCAAGCCCAAGAGACTCAGTGGTTTAGATCACAACGCCACCCACTCCCCTGGGGAACAGAGCTAAATAGTTAGCTATACAGAATATGTTGTGGAGGTTTATAACAATGCAAATGACAGAATTGATACATGATCCTTTAGCCACAGATAAAACATGTGAACCAATAGGCTTTCTTTTTATTTTTTTAAAAAAGCTGAGCATTGTTAGAAAGTTAAATAGATCTTATTCTAATTCCCGCTGCTTAAAAATTAGCAGTTTTTGCTGTTGCCTGGTTATCTTTATTTGCCAAAAAAAATGACACAGTAGCGATGGTTGAGCGGCCTGGTATAGATAGTAGTAGAGGGGTAATAACCTCACTCCTCAAATCTTTATAAAGAGCACAATCTAGCAGTACATGAGCTACTGATTCAATACTACCTTAAAGACCAACTAAGTTAGTTCTTGGTATGAGCTTTCGTGTGCATGCACACTTCTTCAGTATCTGAAGAAGTGTGCATGCACACGAAAGCTCATACCAAGAACTAACTTAGTTGGTCTTTAAGGTGCTACAGGAAGGAATTTTTTATTTTGACTATGGCAGACCAACACGGCTACCTATCTACTACTGATTCAATACTGTCATCTCCACATGGACATAAATGGTTTTCTAGCAGAATTTTTTGAAATCGACCCTCAAGTACGGCTGAAGGCAGTATGTTCAGTCTTGCATAAGTGAAAGCACATCTGTATCTTAGAACTGTTAACTTTTGCAAGTATGGTGCCAATGTGTCAAGAAGACTGGGTGAAAAATAATAATACCATGGACTAAATTACTTTATGGAGGGCAAATTATTCTGTCGTTCAATGTCATATAGGTGCTGTCTAATTACATTCTTTGCTTTGCTGAAGCCCAATGTTAATAACTGTTGTGTTGATAAGCCAGAGGAATAAAGCTTTTGGATGACACTCTTAGTCACACTTAGTCACTCAGGCACTTTCACGACAGTCTCTCAATACTAGGGTTAATAGACCGGTGGGGGTTAAATTCAGCCAAAACCAATAATTAAATGTCCTATGCCAAATCTGTAAATCAACAGAAGGAAGATTAGCCTCCAAGAGCAGTGAAGCATTTGGAACACAGGATGGGACGGAGAAAAATTGCCTTAGGAACTTGGACTGAACAGCTTCTGTGAGTCCAAGGTGAGCACCTGTACAAATCAGCTCAGAATTAGATAATTGACTGGCAGCAAGATTTCAGGAAAGGATTTCAGGAAAGGGTCTTTCCAAGTCCTGCCTTTAGCTGTAGGGAAAGCAGAACTGAGCCTGATCGCCCCAACAGCATCATGAGGACAAAAAGTCACAAACGAACAATAAAATTGACGACTGGAGGGCCCCCTCACAGAATTCCAGTAGTAAGAGTTTCCCAGAGAGATGAAAAAAAGTACTAAACCAGTTTAAATATAGACCGTGTGGAAATGCACGGAATAAACTTTAGTCGAGTTGAGGAATGCCTTATCAGCTTTCCTTGCATTTTCAGAGTCCTAAGGGTATAAGTAAAATGAAGGAGCCATGCTCCTCTCAGAAGTAGTCCTTTATTTTTAGAAAGGTTACAAGCATCCAGACACTGAGCTGGCAAGACACAACTTGTTTCTGTGCTACTTGGGTCAAGGCCAAGTTGGACCGTCTCAATGGAACAATTCTGAAGGTCTGAACTCTGAACTGATGCTGCTGCATATGGCGTAGTGATGTTTCCCAATTTAGACACCTTGCATCTTCACTCACAGGGCCAACTTTTCCACTGGCTTCACCTCCTCACACTTCTACATGCTGATAATTCCAATAGTCAATTGTTTTGGGTGGCGTGCACAGGGAGTTTTATCTTATTTTATACTGAGCGCTGACATATCTCTACAGTCCTATCTGATTTGGAAAGAAACAGCCGGCCAAGGCCTTGACCTCACTAACACTCCCTTTCAAAAAGCTTCTAACGTGGGTCGGTAAATACATTAGACAGCTTTTAAAAAGACATGGCAGTACAAAAAGGACTATGTAAATGAAAGCTCTAAATTACATTTTGGCTTCAACACAGAGACCACAGAAGAATGAGTAGGAGAACAATGTTAGCTTGCTTATCTTGGGGATCTGCAACTCAACGATCTTAACAGGCTTTAGAGACAAATGAGTTGCATTGTGTCGGCTTGCCTTCTATTTGCAAAGCCGTACGCTGAATCCATTTTTCCCAGAAGGGAGTTTTTGACATGCTGTATTGAATAATATATTATGATTATATTGACTTTATGGGTCTGGAGGCTGATGGCAGGGATAGGAGATGTTTAAAGATTAAAATATAGCTTCTTTTCACATGCAATTTATCATAAAAATTGCTTTGCTGAATCAAACAGATGTCCTTGTTATTTGCCCCAATAATTTTGGGTTAAGCTAGAGATGTACATGGTGGGGCGATCACCTACTTGCCTGTGGGGCTCCCTGAAACCTGAAAGAGGGGGTGGAGGCAGTTGAGGCATAGCTAGCCACTGGGGAACCAGGAGACCACGTGCACCCTGTGCCCGGACACCAGGAGACCATGTGCACCCTGTGACAGAGCGCACTTTGTGGAGCATCCAAAGAGTCTGGCTGCCGCCTCCCCCTCAGCTGTGGGGCGGCTGAGGGGAAGTGGCAGGCAGACGCAAGCCCCACACTGCCGTTTCAGGCAGTGCAGAGCCTGCAGGCACCCAAGACACCACATCACTCCCAGGAGAGACGCATGGCTCAGGCGCGCTGCAGGCCCAACCACAAGTGCGGTGTGGTGCCCAGTGATACAACCCCCCCTCCCAGCTACGCCTTTGTGAGAGGGGGGGTGGGACTGTCCTATGATCTTCAGAATACAGTGAATACAGTGCTGGTGCAGTCTAATAATTTCATTATTCTTGTCCCTGTACAAGATGGGGATTTTCGTCAATTGCTGCCCTCAGGCTAAAGCTGACAAACATTACACCAATTTTACAGAAATTTGCTCACAAAAACAGGCATCTCCTTCATGTTAGAAAATTGTGGTTGTTAAAATATGTGCTTTGTGCCAGTTTTGCATTGCAGAACAGAGGAAGTTTAAGAGTTCCATCAGTTGTTCCACTCTAGCAAATTTGAAGTGGTCCCCAAAAAGAAAAAGAGTTTGAGAACTGTTTCTTTTGGAGAATTTGGTAGACTTTCTTTAAAAGAGACCAAATCAGCATAAAAGTTAAACTCTCAAAAATAAAATGCTTGCACTAGAAGGAAGTAAGGGGTTGCATCCAACTATGTTTCTACTCAGAGTAGCCCCACTGCAATTAATGGACCCAAAATACACATTTCTATAAACTACACTAAGTAGAATGAATATTGGATATGACCCAGTAAACCTAGGAAGTCAAATGTAAGAATATGATAGCTAAATACTAAGAAAACACAAGAATCGCCGTGCTTCCTAGAAGCAAGCCACAGCACATTCTGGCCCTGAAGCGTTTACTCTGAATTCAGACATCCTCCCCCACCCCAGCCCACAAGGGAAGCGAAGCTTCAGTCACATTCACTGAGGCGTTGCATGCAATTATTGCCAATGGATATCTCCTATCATGTCAGCATACTGTGAGGTAACAATATATTTTTTTCATTCATACAGACTCCAACTGCTTCCCCCCACTTTGTTTTTTGCTTCACCTAAGGTTTCGTTTCAGTTTTTATCATTTCCCCTCCATCCCCAGACCTGCTGCATCATTGCTTGTGCATAAAAAGAAACAAAAAGGTAAGATACAATTTCTGCCACTCCACTAGTAACAGCCTTTTTCTGGGAGCTTAAGGGCATCCAAGCACAACCAATGGGATGGTTAACACATCCTGTTGTAGATCAGGTGCTGATACTAGGGATGCCACTTTTGGTTTCTCTCTCTTTCTCATTTTCCCAGTCTTTAAGTTCAGTTCTCTGCATTTCCAAATCAGTTTACAAGTCATCACGAACATATGTCAGCATTTTAATGCAAATTTATCCAAATGTATATTTTTAAAATCCAATTTCTGCAATATACACATTTTTGCAAGCAATTCCCCCCTCGATATAATGCACTCTAATACATTATCTTAACTATTATATACATTATGCACACTGTCATATTCTTGTACTGACTTAGAGAACTGCATTGCAGAGTTCACAGAAGTGCACGCTTTGAAGGATAGCTGCATTTCAGTTTGTGCAGTGTTTTGGGAAGTGGAAATTGGGTAGGTTCACAGTAAAATGCAAACCAAAGCAACTCCCCCCTCAGTCCTACTGATATCACCACCCAAATCAGTGCTCCGCCTCTGGGTTATTCCCACTCTGTGAATTTCACTTCAAAAAACGAAATGGTGAAAATTCCTGCCATCTGATCTAAGGCTGAAACTGCTTTCTTTTCATGCTGGCAATGACCTCCAATTTTTCGGTGCTGGTTGTAAACACACTGTGTCTGTTTGTTTGTTTATTAAAATAGTTTTTTTATCCTGTCGTTCTATTAAAAATGTTCAAGGAAGATAAAAGCAATGTTTCCACCCTACCAGAAGTGGTTGGGTGGCGGTGGGGTCACTGCTTACGTGATCTCCTGTCACCACTACCACTGTGGCGTATTAGGAAGATGAGGAGCAAGGAACCAACAAGTTTCGTGCAATTGGCTCTGGCAGTGTGTTGGCACTGCCCTGATCTCACTGGGAGATCAGGTAAGCGGCATCACCCCACCCTCTAACTGCTACTGCAACCTGCCAATGCCACCCCCTGGTGTTTGCATGTTTGACCAAGATCTGAAGGGGAAGCTGGCTGTACTTGTACAAGCTCCTCCATGCAACTTACGCAATGGCAATTTGTTCTCTGTTCAAACCTTTGCTGAATGTGCAGAGATGGTCATGCATACACAACGGCAGGGATAGGGCAGCAGTGTGGTCCCACTCTTTCTTATAATTCCTTTATGATGCTAACTCATTCATTCATTCATTCTTATGAGGATAACACACAAACATGACTTAATAGCTTCATTTCATTTCCTCTTCCTTGCCCTCGCTAATTGGCCACCACTGACTTTTAATTCTATTGGCTGTGGCACCCCATATGATTCTGTTCACAAGCACCCATAATCTCACATTAGATAAGAGATGGGGAGAAATTCAGTTCGGTTAGAATTTTAATGTGAATCTACCTGATTAAAGGGACGCGGGTGGCGCTGTGGTCTAAACCATAGAGCCTAGGGCTTGCCGATCAGAAGGTCCGCAGTTCGAATCCCCGTGACAGAATGAGCTCCCGTTGCTTGGTCCCTGCTCCTGCCAACCTAGCAGTTCGAAAGCACATCAAAGTGCAAGTAGATAAATAGGTACCGCTCTGGCGGGAAGGTAAACAACATTTCTGTGCGCTGCTCTGGTTCGCCACACAACCCAGAAGCTGTCTGCGGAGCGAGATGAGCACCGCAACCCCAGAGTCATCCGCGACTGGACCTAATGGTCAGGGGTACCTTTACCTTACCTGATTAAAACGGTATACAAATCAAACAGCAGCTGTTCTTTGCACTCCCCAAGGTGCAAGTGTATGGAGGTCCTGGGCTGCCCAAACAACAAGACCCCCCTCTCAGCCTCGCTGATGTGGTCTAAAGGAAAGCAGGACAATACGCTTGGCACCAGTTTGGCTGCAGAAGTTGCTGGAAGAAGGTGTACAAGGCACCATCCAACTGCCATAGGGACCCCACACCAGATTTGTGCAGGGTTTACTCATTAGCCTTTTCTTCTCTCAAAGATGTCCCACAAAGCAAAGGAGGTTTAGGATCAGAGTTTTCCTTCTCCTAGATGGGCTACCTTCCCAGGTTGATGAGCCCCACCGGCCCCTCACTTCGCTCTATAGCATGAACAGAAAATGCCTTCTTGACCATTGGGCCCACTATTGGTCTCGTCCGCTCAATCTGCTTGAGCTTGTCTTCACATGCAGGGGAAGTTCCTAACTCACCGAGGGTTTGAGACTCATTCGCTACCCTCGCCTGGTTTAGATGGCCAGTCAAAGCTGTTCCCAGGGTGTGGCCGCTGTCGCATGCTGACAGCTTCTGGGAACCACAGGTGAGAGCAGAGTACAGGCTGGGAACCAAAGGTGGACAAACTACTCTAGAAGGAGCATGGCATGTCCCCCACCAGAGGTACTACCCCATCCCTAACACCCCATATACCCTAGAGAAACAATATAATGCCGAGTAAAATGATTTCCGCACCCCCCAGGAATCTATTCAGTTGCATAGAATGGGCTACTTTCAAACTGAATATCAAAATTGGAAAATATTTGCCACAGCCACAGCTTAAACAGCAACAATTTTGCACTGACTTTGCTTAACGGTCCCTGTTACTGAGGAACCGAATATGAAATGCCATGTGATGGGATGCCTAACATTTCCCAACAAATCCTCTGGATTAAAAGCAACATAAACAGCTTCCAGGCATAAATGTGTGTGTGCGCGCACACAATTATGCTGAATGTGTATTGCTCCCAATCTGATCATACCAGCTGTCACAATCGTTTTACACCGGCTAAACCTTGGAAAGTTTTGCATTCCCTATTACAGCAACACAGAGAGACCTAAATATCCTAAAAATATGTATGCCAACTCTGCTAATCGGAATGTGTTCTTTCTGAATAAAATTGGCCCCTACCAATTATCCAACTAAATCTTGCTGTCCAAGTAAAAACACAACTGATGAACAATCCCAGTAGAGCCTTCAACACCTTCATGCTCTCTTGCGACACTCAGGAAAAAATGCAACAATTCTAACCCTGCTTCCTCATAAGTAATTGGAACATTATATTTCATTACTACTCACATGACATACAAAAGGGGTCAAAGGCCTGCACTGTTAATAAAGGCACACAGTTATTTAATAAAGTTCTAGGCTCTTGCCAGGGGCACAGGGCATCCCAAAGCAGATATTTCAGACCGAAGAGACTGTTCAGAGCTCTAAGACACCAGCAAAATAGATACACAGAACCAATGCTTTCAACCCGTAAGCCACAGAACTCAAATACCAGCACCAGAACCTAAATCCAAACTAAACAAATGCTAAAAGACTGTCTCTGATGGCTGAAATGGCATGGAAGGGGAAACTGTGTTATCTTCGCAAGTGGCTTGCACAGCTTTACTGTTTGCATGCAAAATGTAAACTCCAAGAACACTGTCACAAGAAGTTGAGTACTAGTCCATGACCACTGTAGGTGGCAAATGGATACATCTGGAAAGACTCCTGGAGATATCCTAAGGAAGTGGCAAAAGGCCAATCGTCAGCAAGAATCTGAGCATGGATTTATCTCAGTGTCGAGATTAGTTGGGATTTGCATTTTCTCAGCAGTGAAGTTGCTGAGTTTTTTAATGTTCACACTCTGGACTACTGAATTTCACTTATTAGCTTAAGCTCTTTGACAATGAGGCAACGTATGCATTTTTAAAATAAACTGCAGAATACTAGCAAAACCTATAATACAGTCTAAGCTAAGGTAATGCCTGACGGCTATGCATGTTTATTTGGAAATGTGTTTCATTGTGTTTAATGGTTAGGGACACAGGTGGCACTGTGGGTTAAACCACAGAGCCTAGGACTTGCCGATCAGAAGGTCGGCGGTTCGAATCCCGGCAACAGGGTGAGCTCCCGTTGCTCGGTCCCTGCTCCTGCCAACCCAGCAGTTTGAAAGCATGTCAAAGTGCAAGTAGATAAATAGGTACCGCTCCAGTAGGAAGGTAAATGGCGTTTCCGTGCACTGCTCTGGTTCGCTAGAAGCGGCTTAGTCATGCTGGCCACATGACCCGGAAGCTGTACCCCAGCTCTCTCGGCCAATAAAGCAAGATGAGTGCCGCAACCCCAGAGTCAGCCACGACTGGACCTAATGGTCAGGGGTCCCTTTACCTTTACTTTTTACTCCCAGATAAGTGTGCATAGGGTTCAAGCTATACAGTCCAATCGTATGCATGTTTACACTTAGAAGTCTGCAAAGTGCTGATGGGAATGTGGGGTCTGAAAACAGGGCTTCCAGCAGCCAGTCTCCAATGCCTTATGTCCAGTGCTGCTCATAAAAAGTTCTGTGAGTCAAGGGAGCCCTCTAGACTTCAGCACCGGCCTGGATTCTGAAAGCTGACCCCACAAGCCAGTCAGGATCTATCTGTACCATAAAGCCTAGCACCTCAGTTGGACCCACTCATATTTAGAACAAACTCACCTCTTTCTTTGCCTCATCCCACTTGTTTGTATGCCTAGTCTGGAATCTGATCATTGGCCCATCTTAAACTTGGCTATGTTCAGACAGCCCCAGTGATTTCGAATAAGTGTGAGGACCACAGCTGTGCAAGCCAATGTCAAGTGTGTTTACTCAGAAGAAAATCCCACTGTATTTAGTGGGCTTCATTTGCCAGTAAATGTACATGGAATTAGAGTTTTAAAAAGCTAACTGTAAGAAAGAAATATTTGCATATTGGCCATGAAGTGCTCTTTGGGTCTCCAATAAGTGTTTACAAAACCTTTCCCCCCCCCCCCCCGCCCCCCGTTGCAATACACTCCAGTTCTCACTGGACCTTATTTTAAAGCTTTGGCAACACCCAAAAGTGATAAACTCCAGGAGTTGCAATTCTCTCCATGGAACATCCCGCCTCCAGTTCTAACACGCTTAAGCTATTCCGTCCACATCTGCCTCCAAACAGACCTCATGCCTCACACACCCAGTAGCTGGGAAGGATTCCAAAAAGCCTTTGTTGACATTTGTTTGGCTGAAGTTTCTTAGCTGGACATCAGTTCGGCTTGTGTCTTCAGCCAGTCCAACTGCATATACGATTGCCTGCTTTCTGAGATACGTAAAGGATGTGCTTTAAATTACAATGAAATTGGAATTAGGTTGCTTTTGGTAGACAATATTCTGCACGCTGATACTGAGGCACAAAACGGCTAAAAATGTTTATTTCAAAGATTCTAGCAAAGTGAACAGGGTGGAGCAAAACCAAAATTACCTCTCCCAGTTAAGGACAGCAATTAGATTTACTATACCAGTATACAATCATGTAGAAAACTTTGGCAGTTTTGAATGGCTAACTGCAAAGGGAGGGCATCTTTAACTGCAGCTGGAATGACACACTTGCCATTGAGGTAAGATATGAACCATATATAGCACACAATAAAACTCGGGCTGAGCCGAAAATTCTCAAATGAGTACTTTTGGTGGAAAATTGGAAGAGGTGAAGGATGAGCCAGGCACTACTTCATTGATTTGGGGGAGGGGCTGGTCAAAACATTTAGTGATGGCAGTGGAAGTACTCTCACCAGCTGCCTCCTGGCAGTCATCATTGCTCCCTGCCCCCTCAATGTCTTGAATGCTTTGTTGTTCTCTGGTTCTGCTTGAGGGCTCCCTATAGGCATCTGGCTGGCTGCTCTGGGAATAGGATGCTGGACCAGATGGGCCTTTGGCCTGATCCACTGGGGCTTCTCTTATATTCTTAATGACTAACACAACTCCCATGGTGAAGGCCGATTTAGGACATAGGAAACTGCCTTTTGCAAAGTCAAGTCAATCCGTTTAGTTCTGGATTGCCTGTGAATACCAGTTGTTAGGTATCATGAATGGAAGAGAGAGCTGTCCTTCTTTTGCCCTCCTTGTGGGTCTCTCAGTTGGCCACTGTAAGAACAGGATGCTGGACCTTTCACCTGAACCATCAAGGATTGTATTATGTTCTTATCACTTCAAAGCATGGCATAGGGGGCAGGGTTATGATTAGCAGGTGGCCCCCAGGCAGGCCCTCTCGTAGGTTCAGAGAGGCCCAGCCCACTTCCATCTTTTGAGATCTCTAGTCATAATAAGAATTAAAATGACAACACCCAAAAACAAAGCAAGGCACCAAATATAGAGTGAGACACGGTTTGGCTTACTTCGTTATTTAACAAAAGCTTTTCTAACCTTTTTAGCTGAGAGTATGTGGCACATTTTGGCCCGATGTACATAATTACAAATTCACATTATTGAGGGGGGAATAAACATTATAGCAGGAGAGGAATTCACATTCCGGTGGTGGGGAGGGGGGAGAGAATACCTGTTCCCCATCTCTGAACAAAAGAGATTGGGAGAAGCACACCTGCATCAGGTTCTAATAAGTGGTCAATGAGATTTAAACCAAAGCCTGAGGAACCATCTCAAATAAACTCTTCCTTCACGGCCTCTGTGTACAAAACCTTTCACAGAAAAGCCTCAAAACAGTAATAAAGCAAGGCAAAGAACAGAGACAGAACCAAAGCCCAGTCTTACCACAACACCGACTTTCCTCTGCCCTCCAGCCTGGGCAAGTTTGCCTTACCCCCATGGAAGAAGGACACACTGCAAGTTGAGGGCTCACAAGGTGGTAGAAGAGGAGGGAGCAACAGCAATCCAACAAGGGTGAAATGCAGCTTGTCTTAATATTATTTCAGTTTTATTGCAGTGGTACCTCGGGTTACAGACGCTTCAGGTTACAGACTCCGCTAACCCAGAAATAGTACCTCGAGTTGAGAACTTTGCTTCAGGATGAGAACAGAAATCGTGCGGCGGCAATGGGAGGCCCCATTAGCTAAAGTGGTACCTCAGGTTAAGAACAGTTTCAGGTTAAGAATGGACCTCCAGAACGAATTAAGTTCTATATCGTTCTGGACAGTGGAATTTGCTGCCAAGGAGTGTGGTGGAGTCTCCTTCTTTGGAGGTCTTTAAGCAGAGGCTTGACAACCATATGTCAGGAGTGCTCTGATGGTGTTTCCTGCTTGGCAGGGGGTTGGACTCGATGGCCCTTGTGGTCTCTTCCAACTCTATGATTCTATGATTCTATGAACCCGAGGTACCACTGTATTTATTTATTACACTTATATCCCACCTTTTTTCCAAGGAGCGCAAGGTGGCATACATGGTTACTCTTCCTCTCCATTTTATCCTCACACCAACCCTGTGAGGTACGTTTGGCTGAGAGTAAGTGCATGGCCAGAGGTCACCCAGTGAGGTTACCCAGTGAGCTCCAAGGCTAAGTCAGAATCTTGGTCTCCTAGATCTCAGACCAACACTCTAATCACTGCATCTCACTGACAGTGCTGCCCTCATTCCTGGTCACCCACCCATCTTTTCATTGCACAGCAAGTCTAACTTACTGTCCTTCTGTGAGCTGAGAATGAATTTTATGGGGATTTCTCATAACTGGCCAAGAGAACCTCATTTGGGTTGTTTTGTTTTGTTTTGTTTTTGTATGCTCCACATCAGAAAAATTCTAAGCTTGGTCATGTCAGTTTCACATGTCTTCATTCATACATGTGTCAGTCAGTTCTAAGCTGTCCATTCTGCCATTCATCTGTCATTTTTTTAAAAAAATCCATATCAATGCTTACATTTAAAATACATGTTTTTAAATGCATTTAAAATAATTGCATCACAAAATACATGTTTAAAAACATATTTAATCTCAGCAAAGGTTTTCTATTGTATTTAATCTCCGAGTATGCATCTTAAAGTTTGGTAAGGACTTTATAAAATCTGGGCAGCAACTATGTTCCAATCTGTGTATTAGTCCAGGAGATATGAATCAGGGCAGTTTGCTTAAAAATGTAGATGGTATGAAATTCTCCTTCATGGGGGAAGAGCCATAGCTCAGTGGTAGAGCATCTGCTTTGCATGTAGGAGGTCCCAGGTTCAATCCCCCAGCTCTCCAGGTATCATCAGGTAAGGTTGGGAGAGACCCCTATCCGAAGCTCTGAAGAGATGCTGCCAACCAGTGCGGACAATACTGAGCTCGATGGACCATTGTCTGATTTGATATAAGGCAATTTCCTATGTTCCTATCCCAGGATGGGGAGGCATTTTAATTGGACTTGTTGGCTTCAAAATCAGTAACGACTAACAGGTATGCAAGCAGAGAGGGAATAGGTGACTCAGCTACGTTAGTAAAGAAAAGGTGTTTTATGTGCATTATAACACTGTGACACCAGAGGGTGCTGTGGAGTCCTGTCCTTCACCAATGTGATTTCCCATTATGAAGTTTACAGCGCGTTTTCCTGAAACGCTTTTTTGATGTGCCTAGATCCAGCCTAGGATAAAGTGCCCTAGGATAAAGTGTCTAACTGGCCCATGGTGCCCCCTCTCAGCCCGCCCACTCTTACCGTCGACCAGCCCATCCTCAGATAAGGTTGCCAACCTCTGCTCTGAATGATGCTGACCAGCATCCAGCAGCCTCTCTTGACTTGCCTTCAATGCAAGTGGCTAAAGAAAGTCACAGAGGTAATTTTCAGATCCAGCGCCTGGTGACGTCACTCAAATGGGGAGAGGGCAGGAACTTCTCCCAGCTTTATCCTCAAGTTAGGGATGCCCCCAGGAAATAGCTAAGCTAAGGTCATCCAATTGCAGATAGTTGCTATTACAAAAAAAATTGTTGTGACTCTTTAAACTCAATTCATGTCTCACATTTTCATTCTGGGCTGCAAGAGCAAAGGAGATTGCCCTAAAACCTGCAAAGGGTTACAAACATGCTGGCCTACAAAACAAGGTTAGACTCTGACAAGCTATGCAAAGCTCGTCCAGTCTCCTTCCACAGGATATTAAGAGCGAGACGCTGAACTCTCACTGTTTGGCTCGCTCAGAGGCAGCGTGGCTGGAACAGAGATTTCAGCAGGAAACAGGAGAACTGATTCAAGTCACAACACGAGAGATATGGCTGAGGGCTGACGGCTGCAGCCCACAGACTGTTTAACTAGCTTCTGTCAACAGGGAACCCTGAACGGCATAAAAGCAAGGCCGCCTGCATTTCAGTACTAGTGGGGGGCGGGGGCGAGGCTGTGGGTTCTTTGCAGTTACGCTGCTTACAATGCTATTGCTAGAAATTTGCATGCCTTTTCCATTAAATCCTCCTTTCTCTCTCTCTCTCTCTCTCTCTCTCTCTCTCTCTCTCTCTCTCTCTCTCTTTTTTCAAATAAAGAAAGAATTCAGCTGTCCTTTGGGGCCAGGTAACCAATTGAGCAAATACATTAAGTGCCAGCAGACTCTTTCCAACACAAATGTGGTTGTTCTGATTCTTGGAGCAGCCAGCACAGTCTTATCCCGCATATACATACCTACATATTTTTTCCCCATTTTTGAGCTTGGTTGAGTCATTATGTAACCTTCAAAGCTACCTTGGCAGTTGAATTCCATTCCCTGAGCAATCCATTCCAGCAAGCACACCCTGCCAAAATACAAATGCAAGCCGCCTGGTGCCATTTTTTCTCTCCAGCAAGCACAGCTTCCAAGAAAATACTTCGGTTTGTGCAGAATCTGGATCATTAGATATATCTGGCTTAATACAAGTTGAATGGAGAATACACAGAAACACTGGCCACTGTGCATAGCCATCATTTTTAAATTAATTAATTTATGTTATTTGTGTGCCGACACTTAACATAAAAGTTCTCTGGGCAGCCGAAGCGGGAATTGTGCTCATTAGGAACATAAGAAGATGCCTTATACTGACATCAGACCAAATTGTTTAGTTTCAGAAAGGCTAACTTTCAACCACAGTTACTGAAGCTGGATAGTTTAAGCTAACCATGGTTAAAACTAATAATACGTGCAGATACAGGCAACACAGCAAGCTTTGGTTAGTCAAAAGTGGAAGTTTCCAAATTCCTCCCCTTCATGACTGTACTAAAATCTGCAAACACAAACTGAGTATTTGATAAAGTCTACAGTTATAATCCTAAACACACTTTTTGGGGGCATAAATCCCAGTGAATTCAGAGAGACTTACTTCTGAGAAAATATGCTTAGCGCTATAATGTTAACAGAAAGCAGATATAGCAAGGAAATATTAAAGCTGAAAAAATATCTACTTCTCTGAAACATGCAATAAAGTCTTCACACAAAATACACATTTCTAAGGACTGGAGTTTTGCTCCTACCCAACTAAACTGAACTATATAAGTTATACTATAAATACTCTATACTCAACTATGAGTCCTCAACTATCACATTTTATTATTTAAAACATTTCTATTTTACCTTTCTAGAAGCCCCAAGGCAGCTTACAAGCAAGAAAAAAAGTCAATGAAACTACAAAAGCCAACATAATTACGTAAAAGGTGCAAAATAACCCAAGTAGATACAGGTTAACCAACTTGCCTTAGCCTTATCCTTGAATTTGTTCTCTATGTATATTATGTGCCCCATGTTTTTAGGTGCATTGGGATGAACAGGTCAGGTATGGCAAAGAAAATAAAGCATCAAACAGTGTACTACTTGTTATGAATGCTACACCTACTGAAATTCCTGCTTCTACACAAGTGTTAAAGGTGTAGGATAGGGACAGCCAACCTGGTGACCTCCGGATGTTGATGGATTCCCTTCATCCTGGCCACTGGCTATGCTACCTGTTGACTGATCTGATTTGTAGTCCAACATCTGGAGAGCTCCACATTGGGTACCCCTGGTATAGGAGCTCTGCCCTCTTTTTCACCTTGCCATCCTACACTAAAGCTGTTTTAGCTGTCAAACACACACACACACACACACAGAGAGAGAGAGAGAGAAAATCTAGCATATACAGTTCTAGAAGCGGCATTAGGGATCTCTAACGCATTCAGCAATTCCTTAGTATATTTGGAGGAAGCTATGACATTTAAACAGAAAGAAAACTGATAGAGGCTTGTAGTGTAGATATACCCAAGCAGCATGATCCAGCCAAATTCCCATTGATATAAACAGGGAAGTTACTGTACAATCCTTGCCATGCAATCGTCTAAGAAAGGATGGATCCTGGAAATGTATTTAATTTTCCCGGTTTCAGTCTATCTACTGCACATTACTATTTTCTACCACAAAAATCTATGCTAGGGGCCACTCTATCTGGCCCACAGAACATTCCCCAGGCCGCACACCCTTTCTCCAGGATAAATCCCTTAAGAGCCCTTCTTTGTACTCTCCTTATATGTTTTAGCCTGGCTGCACTGCTTCCTTGAACTATGATAATACCTCTTGTTTGGCTGGACAGAAGACAGAGAGGGCTGTGTGAGCATGTGCAGAAACTCTTCTATTGTACAAAGGTAAAATTTGCATTTATTGCCCCACCCACCTTTGCTTCTAGCCCCACCCATCACTGGTATGTGCCTCTGTCCTGGAAGATTGTCCATAAGGGAATGTGGCCCTCAGACTGAAAAAATGCTCCCCCCTCCAGTCTATGGGACATAGATGATTATCAGGGTTTGGCTCTCGCAGTACATGATACTCTTATAGAACATTCCTTTTCCCTTAATTGACTTGCATTTTCATTCAAAGTACTCTGATTTATACCTTGTAAGCTTCAGTTTTAGGACATTCATTTCTTATTTACAATGAAGAATAGTTCAGTTTAGCAAGAGTTAACCCAGATGCTGATTGGCTTAGCAACTTCACTGTACAATTCTACAATTTCCAGTGTCACAATGTCAAACCAATTAAGCAAAGATGAATTAATTGCCAGGTCTAGCACACAGTGTAGAAAAAGTTGAGGGAATAAATATGAATATGCAAATGTATTACGTACAGGCGACTCAACTTATGCTGGGGTTACTCTGCGTCAAAACACATTGGGTTCAATGGTGGGTGACATTGCCAAACTTTTTTTGCCCACACGCCCACCCTCTGTCTTCTCCCTTTAATTTTTTTTAAAACATTTTTTTGCCAAGCAAGTAAAGCTAAATGCGTACAAGTTAAATACCCCGTAAGTTGCAAGTTATCCATAATGTTTTATGCGCACTGGAATTAGTGACAGTGGTTTCTGAGCTTGATCAGAAAACTCCACATATAAAATAAAGGCAACATAGATAAGAACTGGGCAAACTGTGGCTCTCCAGATATTGTTGGACTACAACTCCCATCATTCCTTACCACTGGCCATGCTGACTGGAGCTGATGGGAGTTGGATTCCAACACCATCTTAAGTGCCTTGGTTTCACCAACCCTCATAAAAATGGAACGTAATCGCTCAGTTACTTACCCACAGTGTCACAGGGCACATCCTTGTGGACACAAAAATCTGTCCTAAAAATAATAAATAGTAATTAAAAACACGAAAGGCTATGATGCACAACATATTCATTAAAATAAGCATATACATATAATAAAACCATTGAATCCAGTCTTGCACATTTATATATGCACTAAACACAACGTGATTAGGCTTGGAAAAACTGCTCTATCGGAGCAAATAGAAAACCTTTCTAAATTTAATTGTGGTACCCGGGTGTGGGTGGCATTTTCAGGGGCATTCTTGGCAGCTGCAGTCTCCGAGGTCACCCTCCCCACAGCAATTTGGTCTGAAATGCTCTCCCCCATGACCTAATTGCTGGGGCAGGAGAGAGTTAGTGTGCAGGTGCATGAGTGTATATAGACATCAGAAGAGCTCTGCTAGAACTGATCCTCTGTCAATCTGTTTAATCCCCATTAAATGTTGTCCAAGTTTGGTGTGTGCGTGCGCTTGAGTTTACAAGAAAATGCACGGGATGTGTGTGCTGTATTTGAGCATGGGCAAGTAGATAGCCTTGCCCACTTCCGCCTTGCTTGTGCCCATCGCTGGCATGAGGCCCCTTAGAGGGCTGACCAAGAGGGAATGCAGCCCTCAATACAAAAAAAAGAGTCCTCTGGCTTTAGGTGGACTTACCCACCTCGTTACTCTGTTCCAATTAATTTTTAACAAAACCAAAATATTTGAGATGTTTGAGAATTTCAAACTATGAATGTAATGTTCTAAAGTTTTTGTACTTTTCCTTTAACTATTGCATGCTGTTTGTTTCATAAAATGGAATAAACTACTAATATGTTTATAAAGCATTATTATTAATATTTTACCCCACCCATCCGGCTGGGTTTTTAAAAACAGTTGCTCCAGGGATCGAGACCAGAGGCATATCGGTGTGACATCCAGCTGGCATTATCCAAGGCCAGCTTTTGCTGCAAACTTGCAGAATCAATCCCTCCACCCCAATCTTGACCATACAGTTAAAATGTTTCCAGATCCATTCCTAGTGCACTAACCATGCTCTGCCCATCTTTACCCCTGGCGATTCAATGCATCATAACTAACATTTATTAAATGCACACTGTCAATCCATTGCTTTCATTTTTCTTTCCTCCCAAAGCCATCTCCAGGCTTCTCTTTCAGGAGAGTCATCAAAAAGGATTTAATTCAGGCTGAAGCAAAAGAAACTCTTAAGCTGCTACCAGTGAACCAAAGGAATCCAGGGCTGCTCTACTGCATCTAAATGCTTGAAATACAAGCCTTTCCACAAGGCGGCTGATGACATTCTGCTCTTGACCCAGCTGGCGCAAGCACCCTCACAGGAGTTCCCAGAGCCAGCTCGACAGAAGTTTATTTAAGGATTTATTATGTTATATAAACTGGTAAATCAAACAGATGCTTTTATTGTGAACTTTGAGTAAGTGGCGGGAGGCCACGGCTGGAAAAGCCTCTTCCCCTAAGGGGCTTGCTAGCTTAGCAAATAAAAACACGACATTTCTCCCTCTTGCACTCTGGTACCAAAATTATGACAATGGGAGCTGGTGGTTCCAGGCGATTCCCTGGATGCTCCCCTCTAAATGCCACTGCTCCACACTAGAAAACAGTGCAGCAAAATTAGCCACCTGTGATTGATTGACAGGACTGCAAAATCATCTTATCCCTCAACACCAAACGGTCCACTGGGGAGCTCTTAACGTGGCAGCAGGAAGGGGAACAGAGAAAGAAAATGTAGGCAGCTAGCTGCGTATTTACATTATGCAGAATGGGGAGGTTGACTGAGGTGGTAGAATTATGAGCTGTGTCTACACTAATCTCCACTAGTAACCTACAAAACTATGCCAAACCTTTCTCCCTAATGTCCTAGCTTTTTATAGACGGGTGTTTTGTGTCTGTATGTGAAAGAGTGTGAGAGCATTACAAAAATGCATTTCCACATCTACAATCTTAACTTGATTCAGAGGCAAAATCCCTGGCCTATCTGTTGGCCATTGCTCATAACAACAAAGATTTGACTGGCCACATTTCACTAGCCACATTCTGTGATGGAATAGCTCTGAGGCCATATATATGCACACAGCTGAATGTGGTGGTAAAGAGGCCTGTACCACTTCAGACAACAAGTGAAGGACACAATTTTTCAGGAAGCTGCCTACTGCATCAGATCCAGTAGCAGCCAGTGCAGAGGGAGAGGGATAAGTGTAGAGTGGTGTGGCAGAAAGGAAGGAAGGAAGGAAGGAAGGAAGGAAGGAAGGAAGGAAGGAAGGAGCACATCAAATAAAGGTTCTTTTTCAGCAATTAGCAGAGAATTACTGGCAAATCTCACCAGAACTGACATTTTGAGGTGAATTTAATTATTGCAGAAGAGAAACATCTGTGGACCTTCAAGGGCAGCAAAAGAAGAATTTCTGATAAGATTAGGGAAATATCTCAGGGTAGTTTCTGCACAGTCCTATGAAAACTTTTCCTTGGTCCTTCTCCTCAAGCACGCTACATCTTGTCATAAGGAAAATAATGTATCAGAAAATCATTTTAATTGTACCCCCACCCTCTAGCTTCAGGAAAGCTTGCAGAAAGCAAAGTGCAAAGGTGAAATTATTATTATTAATACTGCCCTTCATCTAAACAAAATGCATAGTTAAACTATGGAACTCCCTTGTACAAGAGGCAGTGATGGCCACCAACGGCTTTAAAGGAGGATTAGACCAAATCATGGAAGATAAAGCTATCAGCGGCTGCTAGTGACTACTGTGTTGTACCTCCACTGTTAGAGGCTGTATACCTTTGAAGACCAGCTGCTGGGAATCACAGTTGGGGAGAATTCATTTTTGGACTTCCCAGAGGCATTCATGAGAACAGGATGCTGGAGTAGATTGTCTTGGCTTTTCTTATGTTACAGCATGCTATCAAGGTGGGGTGCAATCACACAAATAGAAATTTAAAATCAGTGGCGTAGCGTGGGGGGTGCAGGGGGGGCCCGGCCGCACCGGGCGCAACATCTGGGGGTTAGGGTTAGGGTGAGCAAATCCACGGGTTAGGGGGCGCAAATCCACGGGTTAGGGGGCGCAAATTACTTGCCTTGCCCCGGGTGCTGACAACCCACGCTACGCCACTGTTTAAAATACAACTTCCCAGAGATAAGCTGCGTTTGGCTCCTCCATTGCCCAAACAAACATAGCCTGCCCTACAAAATCCAGAAAAAACGTTCCTTTTTAGAGGCTGACCCTTAAGAGCTTAGTTCTTATGCTAACTGTAGCAGCTGCAGCTGTTGAAAAACCAGCTCCTGCTTTTCCCTGACTTAGCCCTTCCAAACTGGACACACTGGGGAGCATCCAGGGACATATACATGCATTTTGAAAGCCAACGTTTAATGAAGAAGCTTGCAGCACCTAGCTGAAAATGCTAACTTTTGTGCCACAGAAACCAAAAAGAGTAGAGCCAAGAAATCTTCCAATTGACACACTGTCCTTTCCTATGAAGAGGAAAGTTCAAACAGGACAAAAAAACAAAAGCAAAAGGATATACAGGAAGGGAAAGGTTGTGGCAACACAGCGCTGGCTTATTTTGCAGGGTGGATGTGGTTTTGCTGAAGCCCTGCATTGGTATGGTGCCCAATTCTCTCACAAAATGAGCTAATCTTTGAGTCCATTATCCAAGCCAGTGGCAGCTGGAGCGCCCCATCTATTATTACTTCTGTAAACTTCTCCAAATCCATATAATTTGGAGGGTGTCCCAAGTTTTCCCTGAGCGACTAGCTGCTCTAAATGTTTAAGTACACGTGGCATTCCATTTGGTAAATCAACCCAGTGGGTAAGGAAGGAGAATAGGTAAAATATTGGACCTTTGCTGCCCCTCTCAACAATATAGTGTGCTTGAGTGTGTGTTAAAGCTTACATCGAGGTGGGGAGAGAAATCAGAGAATCCAATCACATCTCAGCTACAGGGTTCAAAGAAGATCAAGAGGTTAGCACTTAGCCTTATTTTGAAGCAAGAGTGTTAATTAATTTACATTATGTTGTTGTTGTTGTTTAGTTGTTTAGTCGTGTCCGACTCTTTGTGACCCCATGGACCAGAGCACATTACATTATGTAATGTAATGTAAATGTAATGTTACATTTTGAAGCAAGGGTGCTAATTAATTTAAAGCACAGGTAAATCTGGGAATCTAAGGTATCACCCGCTTTCACTCCCCCCCCCCAATTTCTATACTCTGCTTCTCCAGCAATGTTACCCAAAGAGGTCTATATGCAATAATCACAGGGGCCCTAATCCATGTGCCTTGGGATTCTGAAATTAGACTGTAATAAGCCAAGACTTTTCAGCAGTGGCAACCTCACTGAGGATCCCTCTGCTGAAGCACGTGCATTAGACCAGCCCCATTTGATATTTTTGAAGTTGGTTAAGACCTCTCCCATCCTGTAGGGACTTTAAGCTCAGCTGTTAATTCTGTGATAAGATTTTAACTGAGTTTCATGAGGCTCTATTGACCATTTAAAACTGTTCTTCTATTTTAATTGTATTTGGTTTGCAACTCACCCTGAATCTTAAAAATGAATAACTATGTTGACACCAAGGGTAGATTGTGAAGGAGGGAGAAATGCAACACAGGAAAAAAATATGGCTCTCCCCATTCCACCATCTGGCTGGCACATGTCTTTGGAAATATTGTGAACCTTTCACGTAAAAGGGTTTATCAAATATACATATGAACCATTTACAAACATAGTATTTTTTTAAACTCAGTTTCAGTAACTCAACTAAGTTTTCTGTGAATCTAAAGCAAGGTAAGGTCTCCAGCATGCTAAGGTGTTGGCAGTCTGACCAGAACATAAGCTAGGAAGGATGAAGCAGGGTGACCAAGCTAAGGATGCAGCACTATTCAACCTGGCAGAGAATAACAGTGGGGTGAGAGATGCACTGCATGCAGGTCCCAGCCACCGAGAAAGAGATGGGGAAAGGAAGTGGGAGTGAAAGCAGGAGGTGCAGCAAAGAGACTGCAGATTAATGGAGTCCAGTGCAAGAGAAGAGAGAGTGAGCATGGCTGGGCTAGAAAGGAGGGCAGGCAAGGAGAAGGAATGTGTGAGTGAGTGTGAAATTGAGAATGAACAAGCATAGAGCCAGGTACTGAACCAGAAGAAACAAGGGAAAGAGATGAAAGATACTGACTGCATTAGGAGTAAGAAAAGCAGCATCACCTCTGGTGAATTAAGAGGAGAGAGAATACAGATGTGTAACAAGGATGGAGGAGAAAAGCAGAGAAGAAAGTTGTAAAGTCAGGGGCAGCAGACCCCAGAGGTGGCAGGAGTATAAATAAGCAAACATCAGTGTGTGCCTGGTGATGAGAAAAGCCCTAAGCTTGAAACAGGGAGGGGCTCTCCAGAGGACAGTCACAATAGGCAGCATGACCCATATTTATGTGGTTTTGCTACTGATAATGGCCAATGATTGATAGCAGTGCTGGGCATTTAATAAGGATAAGTGATTAGCAAGGAGCCCATTGTGCCAATGGTTCTGCCAGTTCCACTTTCCACTAGGGCAGAAGTCCCCAGTGAAAAGCAAAGAGTAAAGGGATGCCTCTTGCAAAGAGCACTCTGGGATAGGGTAGGCACTGCTTTAAGAATCTCTTTCCATCTCTCCAAATGACAAATGACAGCATCTTGCCCAAGGGCCTCTCAGAACCTAGAGCCAGTGGGAGTCATCAGTGGGTTCCTCCAGACATTCCTTTTTATTGTTCATCCATGATTATCTGTGCTCATGATTATACTAGGACAGTCACATGTGATCCTGCTTTTAATACTACTTATGCCCATCAATGTTTGGGGGCAATCATACTGCTTTATTTCCAATCAGTGCATATCCTGCAATGTCCTGCTGAAATCCAGTAACTTTTCATACCAGAAATGTTCTGTTGTATTTTTGTCATGCTTTTGATTTCCTATAGCCCCTCCAGGCAGAAATAATGTGGTAGCATTGAGGAAGCATCACAAAACAAACTAAAGCAGAACAAATCCACCATCAGTAATACAACTATTATTGTGTCAAGAACATGTTGCAGGATGCACCTGAAATAAAAAAAGCCAGTCTTGGAGGGGATCAATCAATCTGAATTAAAATCACTACCTGGTGACAAAGACAGCAGCATCCACTGGAGGGGTGTCATCTCGTGCTCCCGGCACCTGATTATTTCCAAGGTACTTTGCGCCACCAAATTCTTCATTTTGCCAATGGCAAAAACTCTCCAGGGACCTCTCCCCATGATGCCCAATGGACAGCTTGGCCTTCAGGAAACAAAGAGGAATTGAAGAGACACAAAGCAGGGAGGGGATCAACCCAGGTGGCAAATCTGCAAGCAATGAGTAGGCCATCAGTAGAACATGAACCAAGAATCTTTCATGACAAACTAATATGGACAAAATATGGGCAACTAATATGGACCGGAGGAATAACTCTGCCAGGGCTAGCTTTCACAGAGGCAGCTGCCTAGATGAAAGGACCACTTTGCATGGGAAAGAAATCCTGCTGCAATAGCAGAGGGGATGCATTTTCACTTTGCACTAGTACAGGGAGCAGTGGGATGAAGATTGCCAAGCAGTATTTTAGCAGCCCAAGCAATAAAATCATGTTCTATCTAGTAACCAGCAATGGGATTTGTAAAATCATTTCTGGGGAAACTGTAGATTCTCTACAGTTCTGCCAATACTCTACCAGGGTCTAGCTTAGTTTTGGTCCCTGGTTTCCAGATTCTGCCATGGTTGTGCCTATGCCCTGGCAGTGCCTGTGCCCTGGCAGATTTCTCCACAATCTCTCCCTACTCAACTAGATTTCTTCAGGCTCTGCTCTAACCCTGCTCTGCCTAGGAGCATATATACATATAATCAAAAGCAGTCAATCTTAAGGATGATAGGAAGGCAAATCTAGCAATGGGCTTGGGGCAGAAATTAACTGCAGCCCACCAGTGGATCCAGGTCAATTTCAGGTAAATTGCCACTTCCTCACTTCAGTGAAAAAAACCTCACCAAAGATGGCTACAGCACATGGGTTGTGGAACTCTGCAATCTGTCTACTGCTGTTTTATTTAACCCATCTATCATTTAATGGTTATCAAAGTCACAATTTCAGACAGTTGTTTTGAGCAAAATAAAAACACCACCATAGCAGGTTGTCACCAACTTACAGGACGGCTTTGAAGAAGGACAAGCTTAGTCACTCGAATATTGACTTTAACTCCAAGGCTCTGGTGTTGAAACATGTTGTACACCTGAACAAAGGCAGTAACATACAACAAGCTCAGAATATCATTCCATGGAAAGAAGTTAACTCAGACAAAAATGTTTCCCTGCGATTTATTCAGCAAATAATCTAATGACCATGAACTAACATACTAAACTACTTGCCACAAGTACAAAGAATTTAATTCTATTAACAGTACTTAAATAACTTGCATACTATTTTTCAAGCAAATAGCTTCATGCACATATCTCAGTAGTTTTTACAACGGCCTTACAGAAACACAGGAAGCTGCCTTATAGCAGGTCGGACCATTGATCTACCTAGCTCTGTACTGTCCACACTGCTGACAGTAGCACTCCAGGATTTCATGCAAGAACACTCCAGCCCTACCTAGAGATGCCAGGGATTGAACCTGGGACCTTATGCATGGAAAGCGGATGCTGTACTGCTGAGCTATGGGCCTTCCCCAACCTAACTTCTGCCTGACAAGAATTAATCTGCTTACTTTACTTCACCTCTCTTTCTCCTTGTCTTTAAAATAAAATGAAAATGGCAGCTGTAGCCCTTGGGGCAATGCACTTTAGGGGAGACTGTAACCCAGGTTTGGCTCACAACTCACTAGTAACTAGAAACTAATTCAAAGTTCTAAGACACCAGACTACGGACGCTGTTTAAGATATTTAACGAAGGATTAAATAATAAATAAACAAACAGTGGGGTCCAGTCTTTTCGGCAACCGTGCCACAAACAGGGATGGAATTTGTTAATATGGCGCCCTGAGTGAGGACAAAATTGGACTCCTCCTCCTCCTCCTCACAAAGCATATTTTTATTTTCACAATAGTTCCTTTTGGTACAGTTGTTTTAGGGACGCGGGTGGCGCCGTGGGTTAAACCACAGAGCCTAGGACTTGCCGATCAGAAGGTCGGTGGTTCGAATCCCTGCGACGGGGTGAGCTCCCGTTGCTCGGTCCCTGCTCCTGACAACCTACCAGTTCGAAAGCACTTCAAAGTGCAAGTAGATAAATAGGTACTGCTCCGGCGGGAAGGTAAACGGCGTTTCCGTGCGCTGCTCTGGTTCGCCAGAAGCGGCTTAGTCATGCTGGCCTCATGACCCGGAAGCTGTATGCCGGCTCCCTCGGCCAATAAAGCAAGATGAGCGCCGCAACCCCGGAGTCGGTCACGACTGGACCTAATGGTCAGGGGTCCCTTTACCTTTACGGTTGTTTTATTGTGGATCTTCTCAGTAGGTACCCATATAAATATAGGTGGTGGCAACGGTTATTTTGCGCCCCCTCCCAGCTTGGTGCCCTGCGCAGGGGAACCACCCACCCTACCCTAAATCCATCTCCGCCACAAATTAAGTCAAAGAGAAAGCATTACTTTGATGTGAGGTATAATAAATCTGCACCCACCCCAATAGCCTTGGTGGGGGAGTGCTTTTTGTCAGGCATTAGTGTAGCACTAGAGCCTGAATTTGTTGCAGCCTCACAGGCCCACATCCTGTGTTCAGAGTTTCTACAAACTCCTCTGCCTGTGCAATCTGTGATACCTTTTTCAATAGAGTGTCTGCCCATGGTTTAAATTGTGCCTTTCCTTGTGAATCCAGAGCTAGGATTTGACTCCACGTCTGCCAGCCCCGACATAGTAAACCAAACCAGCTCTCTTATGTACACAAATGCTAAGCACATGTTCCTTAAATTTGACTCATCTGATAACTTGCATACCCACAGGCAGCTCTTCTTAAGAAGAACAATATTTTTTAACAAGCTCTCCAAGGGCTAAAAAGAAAATTAATATATGGGTTTAAAACCAAACAAAACATGAGGCATTGAAAAGGCAGCTGAAGGAAAAAAAGATAGATGGTTCTGAGGGAAATGGATGGTTGGGCACTATAATCAAAGGGAACACTGAGGTCAAAATATAATTTTAGAGTCATTGAGATAAGTTGAAAGACTGTAGTTTATGCAGGTCAAAAATACTGAGAATAGTGCTGTCAGAAAGCAAAACGAAATAATGGTGCATTTTGGACTTCAGGAAATAGAATGGAAAAGCAATTTCCTTGAGTTATTCATGTGCAATATAAGAGAATAGAAATATGAGTGAGTACAGAATGGCACAATCTTAAGTTAGGAAGCTCAAAAACACCGCAGGAAACTAGTTTATATGGTTATCTCCAGACTGTACATTCCAGCTAGACAGTTCATCTCTTTTACAGATACATAATTAAGCCCAGAACTGTATTTCCCATTCCTTGATTGCACAGATACCCCATGTTAGAATATATCAATCATTAAAAAATTGGAGGAACAAGAAATATTTGCAAATCTTAAGCATCTTCTGTACGTTTCGAATTATTCTCTTCTCCACCAACAAAGGGAGCTAAATTCAAAGCACAAATTTGTGTTGCATAAATCCTAGAGTATGTGTTGTAATGAGATGTCTGACTTTTCTGTACAGTGGTGCCTCGCAAGACAAAATTAATCCGTTCCGCGAGTATCTTCGTCTAGCGGTTTTTTCGTCTTGTGAAGCAACCCTATTAGCGGCTTAGTGGATTAGCGCTATTAGCGGCTATTAAAGGCTTAGTGGCTTAGCTGCTAAAACACTATTAAAGGCTTAGCGGCTTAGAAAAAGGGGGGGGGGGACGAAAAAAAATCTCAAGACTCGCAAGACAGTTTCGTCTTGCGAAGCAAGCCCATAGGGAAATTCGTCCTGCGAAGCGCATTGAAAAACGGAAAACCCTTTCGTCTAGCGGGTTTTCCATCTTGCGAGGCATTCGTCTTGCGGGGCACCACTGTAACTTGATTACTTGCTATTGGGCAATGCCGACACTCGCAGAGCAAACTAGAAAGGGATGCCCAGTGGATCTAGAAGACTTCAGTAAGCATAGATGCCTAGCAGTTCATTTTGTGCTGCAAAGTACACTTCTGGCTTCTGAACCACTGTAAGGATATTAGAACAGCCCCTGAGAATACAGAAGATGGACTGTCTCTGAGCTACCTAATAGCTGGAGGTATTCCTTTAACAGGTATTGATGCCTACAAGATGCTTGAATAAATAAGCACTGACTGCTTCTGACAGGCAGTAGTGGCTGGCAATTTCCTGCCACATGAGCCAGGAGAGTTCCAGCTGCTTGGCTGCACTCCCTTGCCTTAGAGGTCCTCACTGGGCTTGGTGCCTGGCAACACCAGGAAAGACTAATGATAAGGGCAGGAAATGATGCCTGAATACATAGGGCACCATGTGGACATAATGATATTTCTGGTCCTTAAGTTGAAGACTGGTATGATATTGGGTCCAATGTAGCACTATGTTAAAGTCACATAGCAGTATATGCCATGAATCCCTCGGTCCCATCAAGATCAGGCATGCCACTGCAGTCCCAAACAGAAGAGGAGGACGATGGAGATAGAGCTGATGGAGGGCAGGATAACAGGCACCAGAAGATGAAGGATGGGAACCTGCCCCTTGTAACTACAGGTGTCACAGATGGGGAAGCAGAGCTACTGGCTCTCCCCACTGCCCCACTCCTGAGGTGTGCAGAGATTCGTTAGGGAGCGGGGAGATGCTGAACAAGAGGAGCTGGAGGCAGAGGGACAGGACACAGTGTTGTCACCATGAACAAAGTGTCACTGTTGTAGGTGGGATCAGTTGCACCTGCCTAGGAGGAGTTCGCAGGTGCGTATGTAGCAGACTCACCCTTTACAAGCTTGGAGGAAGAGGTGTGTCACTCATTGTGGATCACTCGTCTTCCTCATGTACCCTCACCACTCCTGGTTCATACTGTGCCTGAACAAAGATCTGTTTCTTACTCCAAAGTAAGTGCCACTGTTATTGCATTCTGGGATAGGAGCCTGACAATATACTTGTTTTGCTGGCAGAAGGTTGTTGAGCAACCAAGAGAAAAACCCTGCTCTTCCCAAAATAGTGACAAATAATGCTAGCTTTGTGAGCCTGCAACTCAACTAGTAATTAGTATATCCAACTATATCAAATTTTGGTCATCTTCAGATGTACCTAATGGAAGAACAGATCTACAATTTAAGTGACTTTCTAAGACCTTTGTGGTAAGAGGATGCCCAGATATTGAAATCTATGGAACAGTGATGTTAAAAATAATCTGCTGTTTGGTTAACCTAAATAATTACTTTTCAAATATATACTTTCTTCTTGGTTTTGAAATGAACTTGCCTCTATTTCAAGAAAGACCACAGGCTGACTTAAGAAATTGTAAATGTATATTCTTAGTGTGGCTGCAGCTGTTGCTAAACCATGTGATTAATTTAAGAGTCTCCTGAAGCTGCAAGCAGTAACATGAAATTAGTGATCCCTTGAACATTATTAAAAAGGAAAGTTTATATGTTAGATTTTTTGAATAAAGTTGGGCTTCCCTTTGTAGTTTCCTTTTAGATTTTAAATCACCCTGTTAAGCCTGGTCTTTCCACTTGCAGATGCATCTTAGAAGCAGAGTTGTATGCGGAAATAATTGTTCTTTTCTTCAAAATACACTAATCTCTATTTTGGGAGTAATGCTTTTATTCCTTGAGGCACCATTTGGTGTTCTCATGTGAGAGGAAGCTTGATGTGAGAGGAAGAAGGATTTTTAACATCACATTATCCATCTCCTTTTCCTGGATGGCTGAAACAATATGATGCGGGTAATAACTATTATTTTTATGTATCCTGCATCCTCAATGTATATGATGTGTTACAAAGACCAAAAAGCCTCGAGACAGAAAGGTTGTGCATTTACAGAAGTGACCAGAGGAGGAATGACCACTGGGAGCAGAACAGAGAGAAGAAATACAATGGTGCATCTGCAGCAACACAACCGGATACCTTCATCTACCCCAGCTGCAAAAAGCATGTCTCTCCCATCTCAGAAAGCCTTCCAACAGTTTGACTTCACCCCTAAAGGTGCACTCCTCCATCGTCTCCTGAGACAGACAGATGCCAACCAGCCTTCAAATGCAGGGCCGTCTTTACCTGGGGGTGCAAGGGGTGCTGGGCACCCGGGCGCTGAATTCTGGGGGGCGCCAAATGTATACTGGTCCCTCTCTATCGGCAGCAGTGAAAAGCAATGGAGCAAAAGTCCCTGCCCACCTCCTCCATCGCTCTGTTACTCCGTAGCATCAAATATTCCCGATGAGTCAGGAAACGAAAGAAGTTTTCCCCGTTGCATTGTTGTTATAGGTGAGCGATTTCCTCTCCCAAAAAAGCTCAATAAAAGTTAATTTGGGGGCGACTAAACTAAATTTGGGGGCGCTGGGCGGATCTTTGTACCCTGGCAGTGAATATGCTAAAGACGGCCCTGTTCAAATGTCTCAAGCCAGCCTTCTCCACCCTGGTGCCTTCTAGGGTTTGGGATTACAAATCCAATCAACCCCAGTCAGCGTAGTCAATGCTGAGGGTTGGTAGTGGTAATATACCCAAATATCTGGACTATAGCAAAAAGCCAAACAAAACACTTCCTGCACACAGACAACTAGCAAATCAGGGAGACAGCTGTTAGAACTTGCTCTCTACAGCAAGGAATTTTCAGTTATGAGATTCTCCACCTGTGGTCCCAGGTGGAATGTACTACATAATTCTGCCAGACCATATGCCTTTGAACTCCTAGTTCTTTCACAGAAAGCACTCATCACCACCAAAACCTGACCCTCAGGTCTAGACCAAGCACCTAGAGTTCTCCATAATGGTTTCCCTGGGACATTTAATTTTTTTAAACAATATATTCATAAGTCAATGTTGTCTTAAGGCACAGTTCAAAGCTTTTAAAAGACATTTAAAGCAGAGATTTGGCTTTAGGAGCCCATCATCCGATCTGTGTCTTTTGAAATAATTTTTATTTTTGTTTTCCTTTGAGTTGCATCTATTTCCACCCCTAAATTCATATCCTCATTCAGCAGCTGCAAAAATAAAACCATATTTTGTAATGCTGGCTTTCCTTCCCAACAAACAGATATTAAATTGCTTTAAGCAGATCCTAGCTTTTTTATATATATAAAAAACTATAAGTATAATGTGTGTGCTAATATGCCATTTTAAGTCTTACTTTGTGGTTTGACTGTAAATGTAATGCCTTACAGCAAGGAGCCAAATTAATAAATCCCCCCCTCCCTGACAGCAATGCTCTATTTGCTTAAATCCTGGCATACATGCCAAAATTAACATTCTGGTTTCTTTTAGAAGCAGCTGTTCGTCCTGCCATGTTGGAGTAGAGAAGAAACTAAGCTCTGCAAGGCCAAAACCTGAACATTTATCAACATTCATAGGAAGACACCAATGACTCCTTGCACCCTTAAGCCTTGATGGAAGTTCATCATTGCCCTCATTGACCATCTGTAATGCAAAACTAGGTTCTACCTTTGTAATTTAACACTAGCATTAGGGTGGGTAGTTAGTAGAGGCAAGGGAGGCAACTGTGTGTGTTTTTGCACTGTCAGAGGTACTAAGCAGATCCTACCTAGCATAGGAGGAGGAGCCATTCATTTATGTGGGCAAAAATAAAGGGGTGCAAAGGGGGACACATTAGGGATTGCAGATAAACTTATCCCATACTCTTGGCACCCTCAGTTTCCTGGGGAAGGAGAGCATTTTGACTTTTAAAAATATGATCCTAGTTAATAAATGAAGTTATTAATCTCCAATAACTTCAGCAGGTCTGTTCTGAGTACTGTAGAAGTAGCATTGGATGCAGCCTAATGAATTTCTCTTCTTTGGTGCTCTTAATTAGAATCAATTTTCACTAATATATGCATTCTTAGGCACACTTTCCCCTAACACACACATTTTTGTACACAGCATTTGGAGGAGTACTAATTATCATATAAAAAGCGCAAAAATGAATTGGTTAGAGTCCACATCCTAAATGTTGAAGTTGTTAACTTAAGGAAGTACCGTACTCTGTGTTGCAAGAACCCTTTCTCTCCATCAATATTACTTGATTCATTGCTGTGAAAAGAGAGCTCACATACAGTTACTGCACTCTGGTTGTCTAAGATGCAACTATGCCTGTCTAAGATGTTTCATATAAAAATGAATAAAGAGTTCAAACTCAAATACAAAAACTAAGCATCAAAACATAGGACTAGTTTTGAATGTCAGACGTATCTCAAGGAAACCAAGTGAACCTACCATGTTCATCACAGTAAGAATGAATCTCTGAGCAGCATCTGCTCCATGGTACTGGACCATATCAGCATCCGCCACCACAAGTGTTTCCACTGTGTATTCATTTGTGAGCCGAATAGCATTCCTCCGCTCTCTCCAGTCATTGGTAAGCTTTGCCTTTTTTTGCCTCTTCTTTTCTAGAAAGCAAACAACATGTTCAAACATCTTTTCTAGCACTATTAAATATTCTCCTTTGATGCTTTAACTTTGAAGCAACAAGTTTCCACTACTGCAATAGTTACATTGGATTCCTCTGTTGTACCACATTCAAAGTCATCTGTCCACTAGGAACTGGAGCCCTTACACTAGCAGAGAGAGAATGTAGCCAATTGAAAATGATAGACATGACTTACCTAGGCCCATTAATTTCAGTGTGTCTGCTCTAAACATAACTTAGTTGACTACAACCCATGGACTTGGCTGAGAACCAGTGACACCTGACATGGCTTCCAACCATATATACCAAGTCATCATGGTTTCTCAAGCTTGTGATTAGGTGAAGTATCTCCATTGGCTCCCACAACTCTTCTGCTGAGTCCATATTCAGTGGTACATTCTCTTTTAAATTCCCCAGTGTAGTTTTGTTATAGGGAACAGTCCTGCTCTATTCTGTCTTTGTCAGACCACACATGGAGTACTGTGTCCTGTTCTAGGCACCAAAATTTAAGAAGGATATTGACAAGTTGGACCATGTGCAGAGAAGGGCGACCAAGATGATCAAGGGTCTGGAAACCAAGCCTTATTAGGAACAGTTGAGGGAACTGGGTATACTTAGACTGGTAAAGAGAAGACTGAGAGGAGATGTGATAGCCATTGTGAGGGTTTGATTAGCTGCTTGTGCGTGAAAACGTGCTCCCTCAGAGTTTGTGCGACCCCACAAACCTCCGTGTGTGACGGAGCTCCTCAGACATGTCTGCTCTAGTCACTAGTAGAGTCCGACAGTGGCTGTCTGCGGAAGCGTTTCCAGCAAAGAAGTTCCTTAACGGAAACGCGTCTCCTGGACTCACGGCGTGACAGTTTCCTGCGAGGTGTGGGTCTCCCTATGGGAGACTCCGATACCTCCCCACTGTTCTCGCTGGAAGCCTCCCTGAGCCCTCCCTCCTGCTCGCATTCCCTCAGAGACCCACTCCTCCCCCTGCTGGTCCCTGCTTCAGCAGTTGAGTCTCTTTCATCCTGCCTGAGTCCCTCCACCACCTGATGCTCTGATGGCAGTTCCCTGACATCCACCTCCCCTCCAGGGCCCCCCTCACCCCCTCCCAATTCCTCCCCCCTGGGAGGTGAAGGGCTAAAACCCCGAAACGAATCTTCCTCATCTTCTGACGTCTCGAACAATTCTCTCCATCGATCGTCGTCCTGGCCAGCTGAATCCTCCTCCTCTTCAGAATCTGGGAACCCCTCCAACTCCTCTTCCTCGTCGGTGGTGGCAAAGTATTCCCTTCGGAACCTCGCTACAGGCTGAGGTTTACGTGGGAACCTCTGATGAAAAGTCTCTATTAAAACCTCGTCATTGACATCCTCTGCCCTAACCCAGGTGTTTTCCGACTCCGGTTCCCCTTCCCACATTACCAAATACTCTACTTGATCTCTCTTCCACCTGGAATCGAGGATCTCCGCTACATGGTAGCTGTGTTCCTTCTCCTCCATTGCTGGTCCCCTATTGACCCTCCCCTCACTGTCTCCTCTATACGGTGACAGCAACGACCTGTGAAAAACTGGGTGCAGCTTCATGTGGTTCGGTAACCGGAGCCTGAAAGCCACTGGATTGACCTGCTGTATGACTTCAAACGGACCCAGCCTTTTGGGTCTTAATTTCTTACAACCTCCTTTGAATGGCAACCCTTGGGTTGACAGCCACACCTGGTCCCCCACCCTGATGCTTTCACCTTCCCTTCTGTTTTTGTCTGCCTGCCTCTTATATTCCTCCTTAGCCCTGTTTAAGTTGAGTTGGAGCTGGCGATGGATCGCTTCCATTTCTTCCACAAACTGTTCTGCAGCTGGAACGCTCCAGTTCTCCCCCTCCCCCCCTGGGAAGGCTCTGGGATGGCACCCGTGATTAGCCAAAAAGGGGCTCATCCCCGTGGACACGTTCTCTGCATTGTTGTAGGCAAATTCTGCCAACGCCAACTTCTCCACCCAATCATTCTCTCTGTCATTAACATAACACCTCAAATATTGTTGGAGAACCCCATTTGCTCTTTCCGCCTGCCCGTTGGTTTCAGGATGACGGGCCGTCGAGAAATTAACCTCTACATGCAGTAAGCTCATGAGCTTCCTCCAGAACCTGGAAGTAAATTGTTTCCCTCGGTCTGAAACCACCCTCAAGGGGGCGCCATGCAACCTAAACACATTCTCTACAAACAATTTGGCGGTTTCTTCTGCTGTAACCGCATGTGAGCAGGCTATGAAGTGGGCCATTTTAGTTAACAGGTCTACTACAACCATGATGGCTGTTTTCCCTCTAGACCTTGGCAGATCAGTCATGAAATCTATTGCCACTGCTTCCCACGGTCTCTCAGGTGTGGGTAGTGGTTCTAATAAACCAGCCGGCGCCTGCCTCTCCCCCTTGGCTCTTTGGCATTGTTCACACCCTCTCACATACTCCCGCACATCTTCCCTGACCTTGGGCCACCAAAATTCCCTGGTAACCAGCCACATGGTTTTGTGTTGCCCAAAGTGCCCTGCTGTGGGGCTATCATGCAGCTGCTTGAGTACCTTCTCCCTCAATTCCCCTTCAGGTATATATAACGCTCCCTTATAATACAATGCCCCATTTCTCTCCTCAAAACCACCGGATTTGTCTTCCTCCCCTCTGAGATCCCTGAGTTTCCCCTGGGCGTATGCATCCTGCACCGTACCCTCTACCAATTCCCTTTGCCCCACCAAAGTCGCCCCACACACCCAGCGGTCCTCTGGAATGATATGGGTTTCTTCGGGTGCTCCCTCCCCCTCCAAATATTCAGGTTTGCGTGAGAGAGCGTCCGCCCTAACATTCTCTGGGCCTGGCACATAACAAATCTCAAAGTTAAATTTGGAGAACTCTTGGGCCCATCTCAACTGCCTTTGGTTGAGCACTCGCGCCGTTCTCCAGTACTCTAGATTTTTATGGTCCGTGCACACTTGCACTTTATGTTGTGCACCAACTAGCAGATGCCTCCATCTCCGGAACGCCTCATGAATAGCAAGCAGTTCTCGGTCGTACACCGTGTAGTTCCTCTCGGATTTGTTCAGCTTCCGCGAGAAGAAGGCACACGGACGCCACTCTGACTCCTCCTTCCCCGGCTGCAGAAGAAGCACCGCCCCTATGGCTCTGTCAGATGCGTCTGTTTCAACCCTTAGCTTCTTTCGTAAATCCACATGCAGAAGTTGTTCTTCAGAGGCGAAGGCCCTTTTCAGTTCCTCAAACGCTCGCTCCGCCTCCGCCGTCCATACAAACTTCTTTTTACTGCTGAGACAGTCAGTGATGGGCGCCGTCAGATGGGCGAAGTTGCGGATGAACTTACGATAAAAGTTTCCAAACCCTAGGAACCTCTGCACATCCTTCTTGGTTTTGGGTGTTTTCCATTCCAGCACTGCCTGTACCTTGCCGGGATCCATGGCCAATCCCTTGTCTGACAGGCGGTACCCCAGGAATTCCACCTCCTTGGTATGGAACCGACACTTCTCCAGTTTGACCCACAGCCTGTTGGCTTGCAGTCTGCTCAACACTTCTCTGACGTCTCTCACATGTTGCTCCTCATTCTCAGAATACACCAACACATCATCTAGAAAGGCAACGCAATTCTTGTAGAGCAAAGGGCCCAGCACGTGGTTCATAAAAGATTGAAAACACGCGGAGCCTGCTTGTAATCCAAATGGCATAACGAGGTATTCAAACGCCCCCAAAGGGGTAAACATGGTGGTTTTCCATTCATCCCCTTTCCTTATGCGTATCAGGTTGTACGCCCCCCTTAGATCCAGCTTTGTGAAAATCTTTCCCTTCCTCACCCTGGTCAAAATATCATCAATTCTGGGCATAGGGAACGCCACCGGTTCAGTCACTGCATTCAGCCGCCTAAAATCACATACAAGTCTCGGCTTGTCCGCATTTTTTTTGTCCACAAAGAACACTGGGCTCCCCCCTGCTGCTTTGGACTCTCTGATGAAGCCTCTCTTCAGGTTCTTGTCAATGAACCCTCGCAACTCCTGCATTTCCCTGTCTGACATGGCATACAACTTGCCCACGGGAAGCTGTGCTCCTGGGAGTAAATTGATCTGACAATCAAAGGGTCTATGAGGTGGTAGTTGGTCAGCTTCCTTCTCGCTGAACACGTCGCTGAGATCTGCATACTGTGGTGGTACCTTCCCCTTCCCCATTACTTCAGTCCCTGCTAGGGTGGCTTGGGCCCCTGCTGAACCCTTCTCCCCTTTGCAGTGTTCTAGGCAATGTGCTGAACCAAAGGACACCACTCTTTGATGCCAGCCAACCAGCGGATCATGTAGAGCTAGCCAGCTCATTCCCAAAATAATGGGAGCGCCTCCCAGGGTGGCCACATTAAACGCTATCAGTTCTGTGTGCCTTGCCACCCTCATTATCATTGGGACAGTCTGCAAGCGGACTCCTCCTCCCAACAACTCCCTGCCATCAATCGTGGTCACCTGCAGGGGGTTGCTTAAAGGGATGGTCTGTATCTGGTGTTCAGCAGCAAACTCCTTGCTCATAAAATTGCAGGAGCTGCCTGAGTCCAATAGCGCCTTTATTTTTAGGGGGTGCCCATTCTGCAGCTCTAGCGACACTTCAATCACTAGAGCAGGTCGAGGAGCTTCTGGCACGGGCACTTTCACTGCTCTTTGGCCTGGCTGCAGTGCCCCAATTGTGGCAACCAGGCGTTGGCTTTTACCTGCTCCGCTCCCCCTTCTTCTCCCCCCTCAACAGCTCCCACCATCCCTTGCCATTCCTTCCTCTGGGGGCAGACTCTGGCAAAGTGGCCTGGCTGTTGGCAGAGATAGCATTTCCGGGGGCCCTTTCCCTCCTTCTTAGCTCCCTCGCTGGTTTTTGAAAATGCGCGCGCGCGCGCTGTTCCGATTTCCATCGGCTCTGCCGGCGGGAAAGCTGGCTCAGGAATGTCTGGAATGCGGAACTCCTTCCAACGTTCCCCTCTCCCTTCCCGCCTCTCCAAGGCTCTTGCCTCCTGCCGCGCTCCTATGGTCAGCGCAGATTTGGTCAGCTGATCCATAGACTCCGCCCTGGGGCTCCGTGCCAGCTCGTCTTTCACCCCCGAAGAAAGACCTTCTTCAAATAGCATTTGAACGGGTGCCGCCGATAAATCCCAACTCAGTCTGTGAATCAGCATGGTAAACTCAGTCCAATATTCACGGACAGATCGACTTCCCTGCTTACAAGCCATTAGCTGTCTGCGCACCACCCCTTCCTCAATATCGCTGGAAAACATGATATCCATTGCACGAAAGAACTTCATTGTGTCCTTTAGTATGTCATTGTGCGTTGCCATTAGGGGTCGAACCCAGTCTCTAGCCCCTTTCTCAAGATGCCCAATTACAAAAGCAACTCGCGATTCCTCATCAGGGAACTCATCGAACTGCACATTAAGGGCATATTGCATCTCTGTCCTAAAAGCATGGTAGTCCTTGGGGTCCCCCCCAAATTTCTGCACCAATCCTGGTACCTTTCTGGGGAATTGCGTGCCTCTCCCCTTCTTGTCTGCATCCTGAGCCCTTCTCTCCTCCAACCTCGCCGTCTGCAGGGCCAGTTGAACCTCCAACGCTCGGTATCTATCTTCCAAGCTTGGACCAGCTCCAGCCCCTGCTCCTCTGGTTCCGGTTGGTTCGCTCATGATGGCTTCTCTTGCACAGGCAGCGTACAAAGACTGTCGGACTGCTGTGAGGGTTTGATTAGCTGCTTGTGCGTGAAAACGTGCTCCCTCAGAGTTTGTGCGACCCCACAAACCTCCGTGTGTGACGGAGCTCCTCAGACATGTCTGCTCTAGTCACTAGTAGAGTCCGACAGTGGCTGTCTGCGGAAGCGTTTCCAGCAAAGAAGTTCCTTAACGGAAACGCGTCTCCTGGACTCACGGCGTGACAGTTTCCTGCGAGGTGTGGGTCTCCCTATGGGAGACTCCGATACCTCCCCACTGTTCTCGCTGGAAGCCTCCCTGAGCCCTCCCTCCTGCTCGCATTCCCTCAGAGACCCACTCCTCCCCCTGCTGGTCCCTGCTTCAGCAGTTGAGTCTCTTTCATCCTGCCTGAGTCCCTCCACCACCTGATGCTCTGATGGCAGTTCCCTGACAGCCATCTTCAAACATCTAAAGTGCTGTCACATGGAGGATGGAGCAAGCTTGTTTTTCTTGCTCCAGAGGCTGGGACCTGAACCGAAGCATTCAAGGGACAAGCAAGGAGATTCCAACTAAACATCAGGAATAACTTTCTGACAGAAAGAGCTGTTTGACAGTGAAGCAGACTTCCATGGACTCTCCTTGCTTGGAAATTTTTAAACAGAGGTTGGGTGACCATTTTACATGTATGATCTAGTTGAGATTCCTGCATTGCAGGGAACTGGACTAGATGACCTTCCAACTCTACAATTCTATGATTCTGCCTTCCTAACCAGACTGGTAAACTATTCATTGTCTCAAAACAGGCTGCCCATTTCCCTTGAGCAAGGATCTTTTAAATAATACAATGGTCATGGCCTCTGCTGCCACTGTGGGCCCCTCAAGGCACACCTGAAACCAATACCCTTCTGCTCATTCATACTTCCATTCTGTCTCGTCAGTGCCTGCATTTGTTCACATCCAGTCCATCCTCTGTCAAACTGTCTGGCAACCGTTCTGCTATATTGCTTTTCTGCCTGAGGCACCAACTATCATCACTCAATATAGTTTTCTCCCCCCACTTCTGAACTGAAGCAACAGACAAGAAATTGAACCCCACCACACACCCTCCTGCTGAAAAAGAGAAACACACAGAAGCAAAGAGGAAAAATGCATGTTGTGGAAATACCCTATTGTGATAAAGATCTACCATATATTCACTTTTTTTTTAGATGGTAATGAATAACAACAATTTACACACCAGTGGCTTAATCCCACTAGGCTTGCCTGGGCAAATCCTCATCCTTCTGTGTGTGTGTGTTCAAAAAACAGGATATAGATTATTAAGCCAGATATACAGCCCACCGTATTCACAAAGGTTTAGGGTAGGTAGCAGCAAATTTCCACAAAGTTGGAGGGCTTCTAATGGCAAAGAGATAGCAATTTAATTCCATTATAACACCAGCAAGATCACCTCCACTCAAATCAGACCTGCTTTGTCCAGGTTCAAGGGAGAGAGAGATGCCGTCTCCAGTTACCCAGAATAAATCTCTTAGTAGCTAAGACTACCAAGCACTGTGCGCCAATGAGGAAAGGTTGCAGTGTCTGGGACTTTTTAATTTAGAGACAAGACAAGTTAGATGGTACATGATAGAAGTTTATAAAATAATGCATGGCAAGAAAAGAGTGGGCACAGAAAGGTTTTTCTCAACTGGGATTAAATAGAGAGAAATGCATGGACATTGCAAAAGAAAGACAAAAACTTGCATGCATGAAAAACACTGATTCCACAATAAACTCAAATCTGGAAGCATTCTGAATAAGCTGAAACAATGAGACAACTGGCCCTCATTTACATGGTTTGTGGGCTGTGTTTGTGTAGGTGACAAGTTGTGCATGCCTTTCCCAGGAGGATGATTTTATTCCATCCTAATTGTTCAGTCTCAAAAAAATATTAAAATTTTAAAAAAATCATTTTCCTTTTACCACCTCTGGTTCTCACAGCTAGTACAATGGACTGGCAAAAATCCTAATGATTTACGCAGGAATCTAAGTAAATGTATACAGGACTCAGAAGTTGAATGAGGCTGAACAAAGCTTTTACACTTCAGGAGATGGGTATTTATGCTTTTCAGTTCTTACCCAGCAATAAATTTTGCCAGTTTTAAGAAGCAGAGGATAAGCGCTATTGAGGAAAAGCAGCTTGCTAAGATCTGCTAAACATTATAGGATTTGCCAGAAACTGTTCAAGTGAGTGTTGGACCTAGTAGCCTGGCAGTGACAGCACACACTTTTGCCTTATCAGATTTGCAAGACGTAATTCTTCTGCAGCCACACGAAATAAGGATTTCTGTACAATACACAATACCCTTTGCACTCATCTATCTATCTATCTATTATCTATCTATCTATCTATCTATCTATCTATCTATCTATCATCTATCTATCTATCTATCTATCTATCTATCTATCTATCCCTATGAGAATTCAGGATTGTTCAGTCATTCCAATTGTGACCTGCTGTGATTGAATTACAAGAAAGGTAGGTCTGCCCTTAATGAAACCCCTTAAGCCCAATGCCTGACTCCTAATTTAACCCAGGTCACAGATACCCCCCATAACCTTCCCCTATGAACAGTTGTCCGGGTAGGGAGCAGCCAGGTTGCCCCATCCCCTCTGCAAGTCAAACACTGAACAAGGGTGGATCTGAATAGGCAGCCAAATTAAACAAAAGCCATACACAGCTGGAGACCAGACTGCCCTCTTCTGCCAGGCACAGGGCCCACCAACAGACACGGGGGATGAGATACGGGCTAGGGGTGGGGTTTCAACAGAGGTTTGTGGGCCAAATATTGCCCTCGCCCCATGCAGCCTTCCAATAGTCATGAGGGGAGGGGGGCTGCCACCCCCCCAATCCTCCTCTAATTTGAGGTACTGATACTCAGGCAAGTCTTAAAGAGTTGCTATGATGCCACTTTAAACAGCCATGGCTTCCCCCCAATAATTCTGAAAGGCATATTTTGTAAAAGGCGCTGAGAGTTGGTAGGAGGCCCCCCATTTCCCTCACAGAGTGACAATTCTCTGAGGGGTTTAATAGCCAATCCGATTTCCCAGGGAATTCGAGGTATCATTGCCCTTAAACTACAGTTCCAGAAACATTTTTTTTTTTTGGGGGGGGGGGGAGAAGCCATGACTGTTTAAAGTGGTATCATAGTATAGCTTTAAATGTATGCTATGAACGTGGCCTATGTTTCCTGCAGTTATTGCTAAATTTGAGGGGTTCAAGAAGCAAATACAGTGGTGCCCCGCAAGACGAATGCCTCGCAAGACGGAAAACTCGCTAGACGAAAGAGTTTTCCGTTTTGGAGGTGCTTCGCAAAACAAATTTCCTATGGGCTTGCTTCGCAAGACGACAATGTCTTGCGAGTTCCTGCTGGTTTTTTCCCCTCCCCCCTTTTTCTAAGCCGCTAAGCCGCTTATCAGCTGATCCGATCAGCAGATAAGCCGCTAAAAGCCGCTAATAGCACTAATCCTCTAATCCTTCAATGGGCTTGCTTCGCAAGACGAAAAAACCGCTAGACGAAGAGAATCACAGAACGGATTCTTTTCGTCTTGCAAGGCACCACTGTACAGTGGTATCTCGGGTTAAGTACTTAATTCGTTCTGGAGGTCCGTTCTTAACCTGAAACTGTTCTTAACCTGAGGTACCACTTTAGCTAATGGGGCCTCCCACTGCCGCTGTGTGATTTCTGTTCTCAACCTGAAGCAAAGTTCTTAACCTGAAACACTATTTCTGGGTTAGCGGAGTCTGTAACCTGAAGCGTATGTAACCCGAGGTACCACTGTACAGCTGGAGTTTCTCCCCCTCCTCCATACAATAATTCTGAACAAAAAGTTAGGTTTTTCTTTTTCTTTTTAAGCCTGCGGAACCAGCACTGCCTCTCATCTCCCTTGGCAGTCACCAAAATGGCTCGCTATCTTGTTTTAGCAGAATATGGACTCTGCAAGTGGAGGGCTGAAGCTTCACGTGTTCTGTTGAAAGTGCTGCACGTCCAACCTCACTCCAACACTGCCACCCCTCTCTGCCGCTCACATCACCCTCACCGGCAACTCCTGGCTCATAAGCTACAAAGTGTTTCACGGGACCCAGTATGAGGGAAAACTCAAGAGCTGTCCGTTGATGCTGGCTGTCAAAAGATTTTCATTATTGAGGTGGGAGAAGGTTTGCCGGTTGGCAACTAACCTGAGGCAAACTGGAAGAGGAGAGGAACAGCTGCATGCTGGGAGTTGGCAGCCATGACGGCTGGCATTCGGAGTGCCTTTGCATCCAATGCCCACTTGTTCCTCACCAGATGATGCAAGTGTGAGGAGAGTTCTGTGGAATTTTTCAGAACGTTCCTTCAAGCACTCTTCTTTCCCACCGCCTCTCTCTCCCACCAACCTATTCTCCATGGTTAAAGCCCTACACTGTATTTCTTTCCCTTTATTTGAAAGAGAGACCGAGAGGGAGAGAGGGAGTTATTCTGGTCTCATAACCCAGAGTAACTGCTATGAAGTACGGCTGGAGCTGGACACAACAAAAAAGAAAAGAAAACTGTGCCTGACAATGAGCAAGCCTTCAAAAAGAAAAGTGTCAAACTAAAAGAGGAAGAATGGCCACATTCACACCATTCATTTAAAGCACTATGATATCATTTTAAACAGTCATGTCTTCTCCCCAAAGAGTCCTGGTAGCTGTAGTTTGTTGAGGGTGGCTGAGAGTTGTTAAGACCCCTGTTCCCCTCCCAGAATTACAATTTTCATCCTGAACTAAGCCCTAGTACAGAGTTTCCTGGGAAGAGAGGTTGACTGTTAAACCACTCTGGGCTGGCTGACAGCCAGAAGAGTGACCCCAAGAATTCACAACTACAATGAGGTTGGGGGAAAGTGATCCCAGATCCTCCATTAAATGGAATAAAGATCAGCACTGTCTTTTACTCAACCTTGTTTTTGGGGGACTTGGGCAGACCTTAGATATTCCCACAGAGTGATGGAAAGGGCCACAAACAAGAGAATTTGGAATTCTTTTAATGGGGCTGAAAGGATCCTGCAGGCCTATGTTGGACTGGCCTGGCCTCCAGTCATTACAAGACTGAAGAAGGAAGCTCTCTGAAAACCTCCAGCAGCACTGAAGAAGGCTGAAGCCACAACAGCACATCTCGCCTTTCTCCTCTGGTATCAACTGATTTATGAACCCTCTGTGAAGCCAATGAAACCCCAAGCTAAAATAAACAAATAGTCAAACGGGCGTTAAAAGCCATGCAGCTCAGATGTTTAAGTGTGAGCATGAAAGTCATAAAACCCAAGCAGACCGAGTGGCAGAGAAATGTACATAACAAGCATCAAAATCTGAAGTTTTTTAATGTTTGATGTTTTATAGTGTTTTTAATATTCTGTTGGGAGCCGCTCAGAGTGGCTGGGGAAACCCAGCCAGATGGGCGGGGTATAAATAATAAATTTATTATTAATATAAATTATGATAATTGCTGAAGGCTCTTTCAAATGGTGATGTTGCAGAGCTGGGTAAAATGCCTTCTGCATGCATAACATACGCTCTACCCACTGAACTGACGGTCCTTCCTTATGCAAAGCAGGAGTAGCAAACTTACTTTCATTCATTCTATAATCACATTCCTCCAAAGAGCTCAAATTGGCCGCCTCCCCTCCATATGATCCTCAACCACCTCTCTCTCTCGTTGAGGCTGAGAATTTGTGGCTGGCCCAAAGTCACCCCACTGAACTGGGTGGCCAAATAGGGATTTGCATCATTTTCCCAGGTTTATTTAGCATTTATTTAACCAACTGCATGATGTAAGCATCCTGAAATAAGCCCTAGTACAGAGTAAACTGGGTACATTTCATTTTTTATATAGAAAAATGCAACAGTGATGATGGCAACATAAGAAAAGCCTCTTGGATCAGGCCAGTGTCCCACCTAGTACAGCATCCTGGTTCTCACAGTGGCCCACAAGCAAGACCTGAGTGCAGCAGCACTCCCCACTCCTGCAGCCTCCAGCACCTGGTATTCAGAAGAACATTGCCATGCGTTTGTCTAAACCATGGGTAGGCAAACTAAGGCCCGGGGGCCGGATCCGGCCCAATCGACTTCTAAATCCGGCCCATGGACGGTCTGGGAATCTGCGTGTTTTTACATGAGTAGAATGTGTCCTTTTATTTAAAATGCATGTCTGGGTTATTTGTGGGGCATAGGAATTTGTTCTCTCCCCCCAAAAAATATATATATAGTCCAGCCCCCCACAAAGTCTGAGCGACAGTGGACTGGCCCCCTGCTGAAAAAGTTTGCTGACCCCTGGCTCTAAACCTCTTTTAAAGCCATCCAAGTTGGTAGCCATCATTGCCTCCTGTGGGATTGAATTCCATAGTATAACTATGCACTGTGTGAAGACATACTTTCTTTTGCTTGTCCTGAATTCTATCAACATTCACCTTCCTGATTATAGTGATATACAAAGAGCTTGTGGCTCCCTCATTCAACCGGCAGATGACACCTTTCTTATTCTGACAGGTTTTGGGGAAGTGGCTGTTTTGAAGGAAAGGGCTGTTGCTGTGATGTTTCACTGTAATTATTTATATGTTTTAAGTCAGGGGCCAGCAACCTTTTTCAGCCGTGGGCCGGTCCACCGTCCCTCAGACCATGTGGTGGGCCAGACCATATTTTGGGGGGAAATATGAATGAATCCCTATGCCCCACAAATAACCCAGAGATGCATTTTAAATAAAAGCACGCATTCTACTTATGTAAAAACACACAGATTCCCGGACCATCCGTAGGCCGGATTGAGAAGGTGATTGGACCGCATCCAGCCCCCCGGGCCTTAGGTTGCCTACCCCTGTTTTAAGTGATATTGTGTGTTTGTAATAGATAGATAGATAGATAGATAGATAGATAGATAGATAGGATTAAATTGTCACCCCCCCTTGCTTTTAGCTTTTTCTATTTTATCTGTAAGCCGCCTTGAGTCCCTGTCAGGGAATTATTAAACACATATGCTGCTGCTGCTGCTACTAATACTACTAATAAATAGCTGGCATCTCTGCTACCTCCCACTCTCCATCCCACCAGCAACAGACAGTCCAGAAGGGATCCCAGCTGCAACTCTTGGGGAGGGGCAGACTCCCCTGTGCTGTCCCCAACTGCATTATTAACAAGTAGTCTCCACTGTAATCCCTAGTAATGTAAGCAAATACCTTGGACTACCCAGGCAGCAGATTTGCTGAGTAAGGAGATGTCAATTTACACAGCCAAGCTATACGATTAAGCTCCCTGACCCTGCAAGTTCAGCATTCTTCCCTTATGAAGTTGTGTGTGTGTGAGAGAGAGGATGGCTCCACTGGGGATAATTCAATACCAGCTCTCAGGTTGCTTAAGAACCCCAAGTAATCAGAACAACTAAGGTAGAGGATGAGCAACCAGCAACCTGAGCTGCCAAGTTCTGCCCTCATCCCTCTTGCCAACTTATTGATGTGTGTGAGTGGGTAGGTGTATAGGAAGAGATGGTTATAGCCATGGAACTTGCCAGGAGTCCATTGTGGGAAACTGAGCCTTAGCTCATCACCCTCTAACTTCTCAAAGTGACCCTGAGAGTGTCCCCAAAGTGCTGACCAAGTAACTAAAGGAAGCATCAGCAATACAAAACATATTCTTTTTTTCTTTCTTTTTAAAAATTGAATCTGTGCAATTGCACAACCTTCTGAGTTTTTTTATCATAATTTTTATTAATTTTACATTTTTTCCAAACTTAATACCATTTTCATAAAACAATACAATAAACTTTTGGCAATATGAGCCTAAGACTTCCTTCCTCCCCGGCTCAACCTTCTGCGTTTTTACATTTACAAACAGAGCTTCCCTTGGAGACTGGAGAAACTCCACTTGGTTTAAAATACAGAGCCTAAATTGCTGTCTGGGGCTGGGTTTGTGGAACACTTCCTGCCAGTTTTAAAATGACTATGCTGGTGCCGCCTGATTTGTTTCCAAGCAACATTCAACATGCTAATCTTAACATTCAAAGCTCTAAGCTATTTGACTACCTCCTTCCACATGAACCTGCCTAAGTATTAAGGTCTTCTTTTAAAGCTCTTCTCTAGATAACCCTACCTTCAAATACGAGGCAGATGATGCCAAGAATATGTCTTTCTCTGGCATGGCTCCCTGGATCTCTAATATTCTCCCCAAGAAAGCTCACCTGGTGCCAAGATGTCTTTTTCAGTTCCAGGTTTTGCCAACTATTTTATATCTGGGAGCTATTATTTTTAATCTTGGTTACTGTATTTTAAAATGATGCTTTATATTTTTATCTAATAGTGTTTATTGTGTTTTTATATCTTCCACGCGAACATGAGGTTGTGTTCTTTGCCCATTTGGATGCTATACTCTCGTAATAATTTCTTTGGAGCCCAGGTACTGTATTCGTAACAGAGATGGCTAAGCTGGGGGTGGGGGTGGGGCAAGCTGTGAAGCATTTTTATCTGGCCCTCATCTGCCCTGCCAAGATGTAACCAATGTCACACTCACATTTAAGGCACATGCCCCTGCTCCAGTTTGTTAAGAGTGCTGGGAATTGTAGCTCTGTTAAGGGTAAACTGCAGTTCCCAAGATCCTTTCAGGGAAGCCATGTGCTTTAAATATGTGATTTGACCACAGTACGGTGGGGCAGAGATTGCTTACAGTTTCAGAAGTTTCCACAGTTGGATGAGAAAGAAATATCTCACTGTCAGAGCTGCCCAAGGTCCCAGCTCACAAAGGACCAACGCCAGTTCCTTGTTATATACAAAAGTCTTTATTGAAGTTCAGTTTGTCTTTCACATCAACAGCGTGCAGCTCTACGTCTTAAACTCTAGACCGCCGAAGCTCCGTCTGAGTCTCCTCCCCCCTGACACCAGTTTAAGATCCTAGCCTTGCTCCACCTCTTCCTCTGCTCTTTCCTCCCCTGGGTCCTCCTGTCAGCTGGGGTTCCCCCCCTTCCTAGACTCTTCTGACGCTGAGTCCCCTGATTCTTCTCCCTGCCTCCGGCGGGCTTTAGGACCTGGTTCCCAATCCGGGCTTTCTGCTGTCCCGTGCGCCTGTACATTTGAACTTGGCGCGCGCGCCCAGCCACCAACCTTCCTCCGGACCGTTACACTGCTCTGGTCACTGCTTCCCCCTTCGGGGAGGCTAGCTGGACTTGACCTCCCCTCCGTTTCCCCACTCTCCGATGGAGGCGTGGTCAGTCTCGACTCATATTCTCTCCCTGCTGGATGCGACGCTGGCTCTGACACCTGGGACCCTTCCCCCCCACTACGCTCTGGTGGGGAAGCTGGTCCTGATCTCCAGCTGCTGCTTTGGGAGTCCCCGCTGGCCCCCCTTGCTCTAACCATCGGCGCCTCCTTCTGGGAATCTTCTGATTCACTGGAGAGGCTCATGGAATCTGTCGGGTCACTGCTATAACCCCCTACGCTGCCCTCCGATTCTTCCCCTTCACTCTCCATTTCCTCTCTCCCCTGTGCCTCTGTTCCTGAGGCCCTGACACTCACATACTATGGGATAGACCCTAATGTTATAAGGGAAGAGGTGTAGCTCAGTGGCTGAGCATCTATTTTGTACACAAAAGGTCCCAGCTTCCATTCTTGGCATATCCAAATAGGGCTAAGGGAGACCTTGGAGAGTCACTGTCAGCCAGTGTAGGCAGTACTGAAACTAGGTGGACCATTTGTCTGACTTGGTAGAAGGCTACTTCTGTGTTCCTGTCTCATAAGAACATAAGAAGAGCCACCTGGATGAGGCCAATGCCCATTTAGTTCAGAATCCTGTTGTCACAATGGCCAACCAGATGCTACTTTGACATCTCTAGACAGTAAGCAGCCTATAACTGGAAATAAAGGGAAGTCTGAAAAGCAAGACCTAAGCAGAATAGCACTCTCCTTACTTGTGATTCCAAGCAACAGGCATATGGAGGCATGCTGCCTCCGTTGTTGGAGACAGACCACAGACATCATGGCTGAAGGCTCATCCACTGAACTCCACACTGAATAGATATTTCAACAGAAACAGCAACCTCCACACCACCCTGGCTCTAACTGCCGCCACAGGTGTTGTGTTACACTTGCAGCCCTGGACCACTAAAGTTGTTCACCTATAAATTATGCTATTTAGTGTTGTCACTTAAGGTATTGGGGAGTGGGGAGTTGTTTAAAAATGGTGTGCCTTTTTATTAGATTCTTAAATGATTTAGCATGGTGTAAGGGAATTTCACATGGGCATCCAAGATGGTTGAAAGCTCCACAGCCTATAAACTGAATTTGTGATACATCGAGCACAAGCTGTCATCAAAAAATGCACTCGTTAATATTTCAACAGATACTTCCTAATATGGGATAATAGAGCATTCTATTTTTAGTATGTGCAGCCTTTGGCCATAACAAAGGGTTTTTCAAGCCAAGTTAAACCTACAGGAAAAAAAATAACACGGTGGAGAGAGAATCATTAAAAATACACGGGGTGGAGAGGACTTAATGCTGGAATAACATGTGGTCAAAAGTAATAAGTGTTGGGGGCCAAAGGAAATGGCCCATAGCTGATACCTGAATATGTATACCTGGACCCTTGGATGAGGGTGGAGCAGGGAGATGGAATACTAAACCTTATCTGGAAATTTCAAATTTTTATTTTTTAATTTCAAACTTTCTGGCACTATGTTGGAAATGCAGTTATAGGCTTACAAATTTAGAGGTAAAAGTGCTTTGGGCGATCTTAGATTCATTGCTGGATCATTCGTGTCTACAGGTTGGATTACTGCAATGTACTCTACGTGGGGCTGCCCTTGAAGATGACTTGGAAATTTCCATTGGTTCAAATTGCGGTCACCAGATTACTGGCTGGGATTCTGTTTAGATCTCACATAACCCATTTTGAACTGGTTGCCAGTTCATTTCCAGGCCCAATTCAAGGTGCTCACATTAATGTTTAAAGCCCTAAATGACCTAGGCCTTCCATACCTGAAAAGCCGCCTAGTTCCCTACAGACTGGGAAGGTAAAGGACAAAGAGCCCAGCAACAGTTGGAGTTGGAGTCAATGACATGCAAAGTCAGCTGATTCTAGTTTTTCCTCAATGAGTTCTAGATTAGCAACACTGAGACGAAGGAGGAGGAAGCTGAAAGGCAGTGGCACCTCCTTCACTGGATATAAGTAAGAAGGCAATTGGAGGCGGGTGGCGCTGTGGGTTAAACCACAGAGCCCAGGACTTGCCGATCAGAAGGTCGGCGGTTCGAATCCCCGTGACGGGGTGAGCTCCCGTTGCTAGGTCCCTGCTCCTGCCAACCTAGCAGTTCAAAAGCACATCAAAGTGCAAGTAGATAAATAGGTACCGCTCTGGAGGGAAGGTAAACGGTGTTTCCGTGCGTTGCTCTGGTTCGCCAGAAGCGGCTTAGTCATGCTGGCCACATGACCTGGAAGCTGTACCCAGCTCCCTCGGCCAATAAAAAGAGATGAGCGCAGCAACCCCAGAGTCGGCCACAACTGGACCTAATGGTCAGGGGTCCCATTATCTTTAAGAAGACAATAGGTGGAGCTGGCTAATGGCAGGCTGAGGTTGGTGGAGCAGGGCCTTGTTGGTCCTAATGGACCAGCCTTGAAGAACATGATCAATCTAGAACATATCAAACATACATACACTGTGCACTACAGGAGAAGAGCTGTAATGAAAAGTTATTTCACAACTACCGATCTTCTCGCAGATATTACAGGTTCTCAAAGAATTACAAGATTCCCAAGGAAAAAAAGATCCTAGCTCAGACACATGCATTGTTTGCATTTATATTTGCTTATGGAGAAAGAAGTGTGTTAAAAATAAAGTTAGCCCAATTCTTAAAAAATTGTTTACTCTGTTGTAATAAATTCCTACCTCTCCTTGGAGTATGACTCGAGGCTTTAAATGAAGAATGTGGTTCAGCTGAGCCAAATTTTAGGCAGTTGCACATTTAAGAGTAATTTATGAGCTTGGTCTCATGAGCATTAAATTAGCACTTTTCCTCAGAAGATGATCTGCCTTGTTTCACACTCTTGAGCCGCATTTTATAAGAAGTCCTTTCTAGGTAATGGGACTTTAAATCACCATCTGAGACCTTTGGAACAGACCTCAAGAAAGGCACGTCAGATTTCCTAGAGAAAACACCACATTTATAGCTAATTTAAGAAGGCATGCCTGTCTTTTAGTGTCTGATATCTACACTTACTTAAACAAGAATGTCATCCTTGGCCCCAGTAAATACCTGAGATATTCTTTTCCCCCATAAATGTAACATAGCTTGTATAGCTGTTTCAGAACCCACAAATTAGAGTCTTTTTTAACATAAATCAATCAGTTTATGCCAGAGCTATTTTTAACATTTAATAGTCCCCAACCAGATTTTTCTGCAAAGTGATAGAATCCATTTGCAAGATTGCCACTTTTTGGTCACTTCCGTTATCCACAAAAGAATTGCAAGCAAATGACCATTCCTTTCCAGCAATATAAATGCACACAGAACTATGGTTTGTACATCAAATTCTCAACTCCATAAACTACAATTCTGCCAGAGCTGGAAAAATAAGACTCAAGCTGTTTATGCCTAGTTATGAAGAAGATATTTGAAATGCATTGGGTTCAATATACATATTTCTTTGCAAAGCTCCCTCCCCCTTTTTTATTGCCTGTATTTTATGTCTTCGCATCTAGTAATACATTTCAAGATATAACATCACAATGCACACACCACTCCTTTAGTCACACATGCTTATCTTGTAAACATTGTAATCACAACATTGCAAATATTGTCATCACAAGGAAGTAGATACTGTACAAGACCAAGATAAATTTTGCTGGTCATCAAAGCTCTTTCAACAGCCTACCCTAAAATACTTGAGATTTTTTTCCAGGTTCCTCCTCATACAAATATACACATTAATTTTCATGGCATGAAAAGCCTGTCCTCATATATATTTTTCAGCTTCTGCTCTGAATAACTTAAGTTTGTGCCTAGATGTGACAGCCTAAATACCATGTTCTGGAACCAAAGGTCTCTTATGGAATCCTGGCCAGCTCCTGCCTGCACTGATGGGTGCCATTCTAATGAGGCCTTTGATGCTCATAAGAACCTTTGGAAAAGTGCTCCAAGATCACCTGGTCCCCAAACCATGTCATAAGGAATAGGCTCTTTTGTGTGTCACAGCAGATTAGGGTTTCCCCACCCTCTCCCCTCTTAGGCACAAAAACGTTAATCCAAACAAGACAGGAGTCAATTAGGTCATTAACACACTAAGCCTATTAGAAGCCATGACATCACATCTTTCTTGAAGCAAAAGGGAGAAAAAGCAATCATGGTTTTTTTAAAAACACACACAGACACACACACACACACAAGAAAAGGGCTTAAGGGCAATTCATGAAATTTAAGATTCACTAGGCTAGCTGGAAAATACTTAGTTAGAAGATACTGCAACTATTGCACTTAACTAGGGATGCGTAGAGAACACCTGTCCAGAACATTTTTGTAAATCCAAATATTTCTGCCTCTACTGTTTGAAATTTCAAAGAGAAACTAAGAAGTTCTTAGTTTCTCTTCGAAAATTCACTTTGACTGAAATTGTGTGGCAATTATTTTTATATATTTATTACATTTATCAGTTGCTTTATACAAAACAAAAAGCATAAAACACAATGCATAATAGCACTTAGGGGTAACCAGAAATGGATTTGGGGGGTGGGGTGGCGGCCTGTGAGCACAACTCTGCTCTGTTCCTCACAACCCCTTGCTCAACAGCAGCTAAGATAGAATGATGTTATAAAACTTGTATGCCTTTCACACCTTGCTGCAGTCAGTACAGTGGTGCCCCGCAAGACGAAATTAATTCGTTCCGCAATTTTTGTCGTCTAACGAATTTTTCGTCTTGCGAAGCACGAAATCCCATAGGAATGCATTGAAAATCAATTAATGCGTTCCTATGGTCAAAAAAAGTCCAAACAAAGCCAAATTTGGTACAACAACAGTTTATTAACTGCTCTTTAAAGTCACACATACTGTAAAGAGCAGTTCAAAAATTTAAGGGAAAATAAATTAACTTTATAAACAAAACATGTCTTTGTTTTTAGTCAAAGAAAAAAAGTCGCGAGACGTTTTCGTCTTGCGAAGCAAGCCCATAGGGGAAATTCGTCTTGCGAGGCAAATCGCGAACGGAAAAACCTTTCGTCTAGCGAGTTTTTTGTCTTGCGAGGCATTCGTCTTGCGGGGCACCACTGTATATCTTGGGATTCCAGTAAAACACAAAGCAGATGTCACAAGCTTAAAGTCTGTGCCCTCTCTTATAGTTCCTTTTGTTCCACAGCCATGCAGGCCTTCCAGGGAGGCAGGCCGCTGGAAGTCAAGGCTCTACCCGTCTTCCTAAGAATCAAGTCTTTTGCTAAAACAATGTTTTTCATAGCTTAGCCAACACAGCACAGCCCACTTGGAACTGATCAGGGTCCTGATCTGCATTGCTTACAAGAAGGGGTGTGCAGAAAATGTAATTAGCCTTATTGGCATTTTTGCTTACTTCAGAATTTTGCAGATGTCTTGCTCTAAATGTTCAGCCACACTTCACTCTCTAAGTTCCCATTAAGTGTCACATACCTGGAATAGGAATCAAGGGCACAACTATTTCTAGCATTGTTTTGGGAGGCTGCCTTGCACCCACCAATCAGATGGGGCTAACCTAATTTATATATTCAGAAGGAAGCTGTACTGAAATCAGCAGGACTGGGGGAGCGGGGGAGAGGCCAGAACTCATTGGCACTATTTGCATGCAGGAACTCCCAGGTTCAATGCCTGGGGTCTCCACCTAAAAATGTTCAGGTAACAGGTGCTAGGAAAGACATCTCTAGGTACCCTGAAGTCTGATGCTGCTAGGAAGGAGGTGGCTCTGAAATAGATGGAACTTGGCTGAGGGGTCATAACTCAGATGTAGAGCATGAAAAATGTAGACTGTGCATGCATAAGGTTCTGGGTTCAACCCCAAGCTTCTCCTGGTAAAGGTAAAGGGACCCCTGACCAGTCCAGTCGTGGCCGACTCTGGGGTTGCGGCGCTTATGTCGCTTTACTGGTCGAGGGAGCTGGCGTATAGCTTCCGGGTCATGTGGCCTGCATGACTAAGCTGCTTCTGGCAAACCAGAGCAGTGCACGGAAACGTCGTTTACCTTCCCACCGGAGTGGTATCTATTTATCTACTTGCACTTTGATGTGCTTTCGAACTGCTAGGTTGGCAGGAGCTGGGACCAAGCAATGGGAGCTCACCCTGTCGCGGGGATTCGACCCACCGACCTTCTGATCGGCCAGTCCTAGGCTCTGTGGTTTAACCCACAGCGCCACCCGCATCCCCCTTCTCCTGGTAGGATGGTGAAATACCTCATTCTGGAGAGGTGGTGCTAGTCAATGTAGACAGTACTAGACGTGGCCTGGCAATAGGCAGCATCCTATGACTTGCTTTCGAATATATTGCAAGGAATTCCAAGGATCAAACCAGCAGCCTCTACTGGTTAAATATTAGTTCCCTATGCCCATCAGGACGGGGAGTTCATGTCAGAATATAAAAGCTACAGACCACAACACTCCTCATCATCGGTTGGGAGATCAGATGACCTTAGAAAGCCAGTCATGTCACTGCCCACTCTATAGCTACAACAATGGCTGCATTCCCTCATGTCGGATATGCTGGTATACTTCTATAACGTTCCCCTAACCTTTGCTTCTAATGCTCAAGACATCTGCCACCTCTCAAGCCCTTGTGAGCTGGACCTTGCTAGCACTTCAACCTGCACAGAACATAGATATGAAAAGAGTACTGTATATCGATGCTCTTTGGCAGGCCAAAGGGTTACACAGGATGAGTAAGGATGAACAGCTTCAGGTTACAGACTCCGCTAACCCAGAAATAGTACCTCGGGTTAAGAACTTTGCTTCAGGATGAGAACAGAAATTGCGTGGCAGCGGTGTGGCAGCAGCAGGAGCCCCTATTAGCTAAAGTGCTGCTTCAGGTTAAGAACAGTTTCAGGTTAAGAACGGACCTCCGGAACGAATTAAGTACTTAACCCGAGGTACCACTGTATATTTTCAGCACTTTTCAAGCCTTTCAGATTGAGATGTTTATATTGCTATGTATCTGTGCTGGACTTGAAATTGTTTTTATTGCTGGTAAATGTAAGTAGGATTTGATCAGAAGAGCACTCCTTGGTTTCTAACAGCTGGCATTTGGCTGCGTTACTGCCTCTCACCATGGACACAGAGCAAAGCTATTCTGCTTAGGAGCCACTGGTTGCTTTATCCTCCATGAACTTGTCCAATCCTCATTTAAAGCCCTCTACGATGGTGGCCATCAATGCCTCCCGTGGGAGCGAGTTCCATGTACTGTGTGAATATGTACTTTCTTTTATCTGGCCTGAATCTTCAAATATTCAGTTTCCCTGGATGTCTACAAGTTTTAGTGGGGGAAGAGAAAAACTTTCCTCTACCTACTTTCTCCATGCTATGCATAATCACATAGACTTTTACCATGTTACCGCCTACTTTCCTTTTCTCAAAACTAAGAAGTCCAAAAGACTGCAACGGTTCCTCATAGGGGAGTCACTCAATCCCATTGATCCTTTCGGTCGCCTTTTTCTGAAGCTTTTCCAAGTCTGCAAACATAAAAGCAAGCCAGCAAGCAAACAAACAAACAAACAGGTGTGCGAGGCCAACTCTATCTGCGGCAACCACCACTGCTCCAAGGAGGCCACTCATTCACACACCGACTTCCAATAACCCACCTGCTACAACTCTGCAGGGCTCAACTGGGTTCTCCGACTTGCCGGGATGTGCCGATCTGGTGGCCCGTTTGTGCCTGATGAAGTGCTCTTTCCCATCAAATGAGGTCTCAGAAGTGTTCACTGGTTGTATCTGCACCTGTTCTGATCCAATCTGGATATAGCCAACCTGTTCACCACAAAAACAAAACAAAAAAGTCATTGGAATCACATTGACCAAGAATATCCAATAACTTGGCAGCCAGGAGGGGGGCGGGGAAATATCCACTCCATTAGGCAAAAAAAGAAAAAGAAAAAAGATGTTTAAACATTTCTACTACATGTTTATGAGCTCACTGGGCTAAGTCTTATCACCACATCACACTTAGAGCTCTAGCAAAAATTTTAGCGGGCCACCATTGCGTGCTCAGGCATACATCAAACTTTTAAAAGGGAAATGTTCATCTCCTTTTTTTTACTGTTACAGCTGTATGCAAGACCCACCAGATGGGTACAGACTGAGAATAAGGCCAGATATTTCAAGGGGGAGGGGTTGTTTTTGAGAGAGAGTTCTATACCAGCTAGGCAGCCACCCAAATAAGTTCTCTGCACGTACATATGACTGCTGGGATGTGGAACAGCTGACTGCATTAATGTGATTTACAATCTACATTACATATGTGTTATAAATTACACAGGCCACACACACACAACACGCTAGTCTTTGTCTTCACTTATACCAGGGCAGTCTCATTGACATACTTTAGCTATATAGCTTCATAGGAAGATTACAAACTAAAATAAGAGAACTGCTCACATTTCTTTTTAACGTTTTCAGGAGAATTCAGCCAAGGCAAGAAGAAGATTGCTGAATTTTACTGGTGAGGATAAAGTTCATAAATCAGCTTGGTCTTTCTCTTCTCTTGATTTACATTCTAGGGTGCTTTTGGTACACTAATAACAGAAGCACAGTTCCAGTGTGGGCTCTCTACTTTGGAAGTTGCTGAAGAGGAAAGCTAATATTTGGGGCATCACTATATCACAATAAATGAACAAGAACATACCAAGAGCTCTGCTAGATTAAGCCAAAGGTCCATCTAGTCCAACGCCCTTGTTCTCACAGTCGCCAACCAAATGCCTATGGGATTAGAGCAGGGTTTCCCAAATTTGGGTCTCCAGCTGGTTTTGGACTACAATTCCATCATCCCTAACCATTGGTCCTGCTACCTAGCAATGATGGGAGTTGTAGTCCAAAACCAGCCGGAGACCCAATTTGGGGAAGTTGTCAATAGCCTTATCCTTCATTATTTTGTCTAATCCGGCAAACAATTTAAGAAGAGCCCTGGCATCCTCCTCTATACTGCAGGGCTGTTGTATTCAGGCCCTGCTTATGGGCTTCCCATGGCCATCTGGTTGGGCACCATGAAAATAGGATGCTGGATTAGATGGGCCATTGGGCCAAGCCAATTGGGCTAATCTTCTGTTCTTAAGACAGGTTCATCATCCCCTCCCTTGAAAACCAAACTGGTACCAGGTACAAAAAAAAAAAAAAAACTTCAAATGAGCCCCAGGAAGGCCCTCATGTTTCCCCACTTATTACGGGATCACACATCCTCCCCACCCCAGTCAGTGAAACATTTTGACAGAATGTTAGAAAGATCTGGCTGAATGAAAAATCTTGGCCTGCTTTAGATCAGACAAATCCAGCCAGGTACCTCATTTGAAAAGGCCTGCACAGCTGTGACCCAGGAGCCCTACCCAGGCCTCAATAAGCTCCTGTTCTTGATGCCTGATTGGGCATCCAAAAGCCAAGGGAGCAGCTGGGCATATGGCAAGGCCCATCCACAGCTGCAGAGTTGCGTTCAGGTTGCCATAGAATTGTAGGGTCGGAAGGGACCCTGAGGATCATCTAGTCCAGGAATATTCAGCTGTCCAGGAATATATGGGGACTGAACCTGCAACCTTGCCATTATCAGCACCATGCTCTAACCAACTGAGCTATCCAGTGTTGGTGGATCACATGTTGTTCAGGGCTGTTCTGTCCGTTCAGAAGAGAACCACTCTGTGGGCTCCTGCGCAGTGAGCTATAATGAGCTGAACAGCCCTGAAGTGCATTGCAGTGCATTTGAGGAGCTGTTTATGTCAACTAATAGCATTTTGCATCACTTAACTAGAATATTCCTTATGGAAGAGTTAAAAGCAGGGATGTCGGAGAATTCCAATAGAAACAGAAACAGGAAATTGCCGATGTTCGCTTATTCGGCCTGTGTCCAGAACGGAAATGAATCGGCACAGAAATGTCATTTTTCTCAATCCAGAATTGTTGATGCTCGTCTTCTAACATGCTGCGTTCAAACTTACATTGATTCTGGAGCCTGCCGTCTACAAGTGTGGGTGTGGTTGCCTGATACAACCCTTGATTTAGTTATCCATGCCTTCTCCTTCCTGAGCTAGCCCCAGGTGAATGAAGAAGGAAGCGGTGATTGTGATCTTGATATACGCCCACCCACAACCACATCAAGCAGGTGTTAATACACACCTCACCATTATCAGGACCACCTACATCTGTTTTCAAGTGGGTACAATGTGGGGTTATGCAGAATCAATCTGCAGCGAGCTGTTATTTTCAGAATGAAACCCGTTTTCTCAAGAAGACTACATGTAGTCTACATAGAGGAAACATGGACCCAGTCTCCATTATAGATTATAGAATAAAATGTTGCATCTTGCAGTCTATGCCTGCAAACAGTAATTGCTTACATTTTATTCCCACCCCCTTGCATCGTTTTTCCTTTGCACTGAAATGTGATTGTTTATGTAAATTATATACCGTATTTTTCGCTCTATAAGACGCACCAGACCATAAGACACACCTAGTTTTTGGAAGAGGAAACCAAGAAAAAAAATATTCTGAATCCCAGAAGCCAGAACAGCAAGAGGGATCACTGCGCAGCGATCCCTCTTGCTGTTCTGGCTTCTGGGATAGCTGCACAGCCTGCATTCGCTCCATAAGACGCACACACATTTCCCCTTACTTTTTAGGAGGGAAAAAGTGAGTCTTATAGAGCGAAAAACACGGTACGTTTTATAAATTTGTCACAGCAGACAGCAACACAACTAATGCACCTTTTGGTGGAAGACAAACTGCAGTGGGATGGAAACAGCACAGCATAGAATGGAAAGCACTGCTTTCTTACATCCTTAGTTAAAAGGCTATCACATCACACTTACCGGGGAGGCCTTTCATAGCATGGGAATATGGGGCATCGTTGCACAGGTGGACTTCTTGGCTCTGCCACCATTAAATATCTAGGAATGGGTAACAGCATTGGGCTGTGCTTTTCTAGACTGTTGGTTGGCTGCTCACAAGGACTGACTATGTTTCCCTCTGGTACAAATGCATTCCTGACACATCAGGGAGGAGACTAGACTAGAACTAACAAACTGGAAGTTCAGAGGAGGTCAATGAAGATGGTCCATGGTAAAGGAAACACAAACTAGCAGCAGCAGCAGCGGATGGTGCCTGCTGAGACAGGTGGGGCCAAGGAAATGGTAACTAAAGATAGATGGAGCAGGGAATCATAGTGGTCTGAGACAACTACAAGAAAGAAGATTCCACCTAAACATTAGGAAGAACTTCCTGACAGTAAGAGCTGTTCGACAGTGGAATTTGCTGCCAAGGAGTGTGGTGGAGTCTCCTTCTTTGGAGGTCTTTAAGCAGAGGCTTGACAACCATATGTCAGGAGTGCTCTGATGGTGTTTCCTGCTTGGCAGGGGGTTGGACTTGATGGCCCTTGTGGTCTCTTCCAACTCTATGATTCTATGATTCTATGATTCTAACTAATGATAGCTTTCCCCTCATTCTCCTCCTTTGCAAATGACATTAAGGACATTAATTATTTCCATCTGTAATGTTCAAAGAAATGCAGCAATGAAAATACTAATTGAAATACAAGGCTGCCATACCATGTGGGCTTATTTAGGAGTAAGCCCCACTGAACTAAGCAGAAACTACTTCTAAGTAGACCTACATAGGATTGCTCTTCATTCATCATCCACCACCTGCCTCTCTTTTGCACACATGCGCGCGCGCGCGCACACACACACACACACAGGCTCCAACCAGACAGAGAACAGAGTTGCCATTGCCTGCAGAAAGAGTAGTGCCCCAGTTTCCCAGAGCAAAGCGCCTTTCCCTGCCTACTTGGAAAAGTTGAAGGAACTATGTATGTTCACCCAGGGAAAACAGAGGTGGGAAATAATATCCCTCTTCTAGTACCAGAAGGACTCTCACACAAAACAGGGCAAAAGTTAGTTCTCTGCTGCCCCATAGGACAGGACTGGATCTCCTGGACGTAAGTTAGAGGTGGAACACAAGAAGAAGTTTCCTGGCAGTAAGAACGGTTTAGCTTTGGAACAAATTACACAGAGAGGAGATGGCAATTAGCATTAAGAAACAACCTCCCATTGGCACCAACAGGAACATCAGAACACAAAAGCCTGCAGGATCAGGCCAACAGCCTATCTAGTCAAGCATCCTCTTCTCTCAGTGCCTCACAGCTCCCTGCTCCCCCTCCTGTCCACATCATCAAGGCAACCATAGTTACTGCTCCCCACTGAACATCTGGATAGGTCTTCCCAGCATCAGCAGCTGGGCATAGTTAGAGGATCATGTTCTCTGCGCCTCCATCCCATGTGTTTGGTAGTGCTTTTCAGGATATGTAGTTTTTGCCGCAATGTGTTCTCTGCCAATGATGATGCAGTTAGCAGGGCTGGAAGAGGACCAACAATAGGAGAGGGTCCATGTTCCTATCTGTTGTGGTTAGTTTACTGCTGAGCCCATGTTATTTTACTTACGCATGGCACACAGATGTCATGGACGCAACTGCTGTTCGCGAACAACCCTTGGTTTTGTTCTTCCACAGATGGAATTCCAGTTAAAGCTATGCTGCCTGGCTTTTAGGAGACAGAGGGCTTGCAAGCAACCTGCTCATCATCACCACAGAGCTATTTCAGCTTCGGATCGTGGTACACAGTGAGCATCGCTGTCACGGCAGGAATCGGGACAATACCATGCTCTGCCCAACTTTCCAAAATGGAAAGTGCCTTGGTAGGCCATTGCTCACAGGGGTTTCCAGTGGTAGAACAAGTGCTTTGATTATATACTCGTTCCTGGCATCTCCAGCTGACGTGATCTCAGCCAGCAGGCTTGGGGAAGACCTCTGCTTGAGGCCCCGGAAGGAGACTGTCACTCAGAGTTAACAACACTGATCTGACTCCATGCATATGTTTCAGATGCTGGGGGAAATAGTTCAAAAGGAGAACTATCTCAAAGCGAAATGTACAAAGGACTGCTCAACAGCTGCTTCCCACTCTGTATCCCACCCAGCGCTTGGATTGCATGGGGGAGAGGCAGCCCCCTACCTTCTTCTAACACTCCCCTTAGCTCTTGCTATCACCTCCTAAAACAGTAGTTGTGATATGACTCCCCTAGTGCCCAGATCTATCCACTATGTCTTTCTGCGCCTGGTTGATGAAGGCAGTCTGGTCTCTGCACTGTTTTGTTTACTCAAGAGGTTATCCCAGACCCACCCATGTTATGGCCCAAGGGAGGATCTCTAGCTGCACCCCCCCCCCAAGCTGCAATGCACTTTTGTTTGGTCAGTTAATCCCTCCTGCCAAAGCAAGAGTCTTGATTTGACACCCCGCGAGGGTCCCCACTACCTTAGAGTCAGGGGAACTGGCTGCGGAAGCTTCCCAGACAAGTGGAACAGTATACCTGTTTTAAGATTTGATTGATTATCTGGAGAAATGTCAGGGTCCAGAAGAATCTCAACTCCTAGGCAAAAAAGTTATTGATCTCCTTGCAAGGGAAGAAGGTTGTCGGTGGTGATGGTTTGGTCCTAACTCAAATCGGTATAGAGATTCTTCCAATTTCAGCTGTATACCCTTGTTGTGCTGCCCATGTTATAGGGGATACAAAAGGGAACTGCATCTCTTAACTTTGTGTGGCAACACCCTTAGTTTGCCAATTTTAATTACAAGGTAAAACAGGGGCAAGGGTGTTAGGGCGTCCCGAGTGTAGATTTCAGGAGCTTCCTAAATTCCCTCCACAATTCAAAGTCTGTCAACCTAACCACAGTCCCATTCGCAGGATACATTTAAAGAGGTCTGTTACCGCTTTAAGCAGTCATCGCTTCCCCCAAGGAAACATGGGAACTGTAATTTGTTAAGGGTGCTGAAAGCTGGTCCCCTCCCAAAGCTACAATTCTCAGGGTTCCCTGAGAAGCAGGACTGATTGTTAAACCACTCTGGGAATTGTAGTACTAGGGGGCAAATGGGTTTCCTAAGAACTCTCAGCACCCTTAAACTACAGTGCCCAGAATTTGTTTGGGGGGGGAGGGGACATGACTGTTTAAAGTGGTATCATAGCATTTTAAATGCCTGGTGTGGATGTGGACCGTGTCTACTCAGAAGTAAGTCCCACTGGATTCAAGGAGCTTACTCCCAAGTAAGTGAGGTCGGGACATATTCCCCAACTGCCAGCAGAGTGTTATTAATTCCCCTTTCTACCACCATCAGTTCTCAAGCAATAAAAGTTGCCACTACAAATGAATTCCTGTTTAGTTTATATTTTTACGTGGCTCCCCCCCCCCAGTTCCGTTTGTACACTTTTCAGATGGCTTCAGAGCCTTAAGAGCTTGGTAATTTATGAATGAGATTAACAAAGTGTGCTTTGCAGCAAGGGACAGGTGGGTGGAGAACCCTGTCAGCATTTCACGAGGGGGGGGGGGTGAACAGCATTCTCCTTTTCAAGCTCCAAGAAACCTTTGGTGGTGCTCAGCTCCAGCTTCCAACATCAATCACAAAAGACGCTGGTATCCCATTATCTGGATGCAGGTGCTCACCTGAGGCACAGGGCTTGCCCCTCGTTCCTTAAGGACTGTCTACAGCACAGCTGCCCAAACTAAGCACCCCCCTGCTCCGCCCACTCCTGCCCTGAGGGGCAACGCCTGCATTAGGTGGGGAGGCAGGAGGGAAGGGGCGGGGTGGACAGGCTGTGAAGAATTCCAGCCTCATCGGCATTCCTACAGAGCCACAGAAACATCGCAGAAAGTTAACAGGTGAGACCCACAATGCGACTAGACCAGCCTTTCTCAGCCTGTGGGTCCCCAGATGTTGTTGAACTACAACTCCCATCCCCCCTAGCTAGCAAGGCCAGAGCTCAGGGATGATGGGAGTTGTAGTCCAACAACATCTGGGGACCCACAGGTTGAGAACCGCTGGACTAGACCGATTGGAAGACTGGGAGGCCAAACTGAGCCCCACAGAATCATAGAGTTGGGAGGGATCCTGGAAGTCTAAACTCCTACGCAGTTGTCCCATAGAGGGATCCAGTTCCAAAACAGAATCATAGAGTTGGAAGGATCATCTAGTCCAACCCCCTTGCCATGCAGCTGTCCCATACGGGGACTGAACCTGCAACCTTGGCATTGTCAGCACTATGCTTTAACCAACTGAGCTATCAATGCTCGTTCATCACTAAGGGCTAAGCAGGGTGACAAGAAGCAAAAGGGAGCTCCTGCAGACTGGAGATTCTTTTTTTTTTAAAGCCTGCAATTTTAGAATGCTGCCCCCTACTGGTTTACAAGGTGTGCTCCTGGAGCACCCTGCCGTTCCTCAGAAACGAAGCCAGGATTCCCTCTGCAATGCGATCCATAAGGGCAGATCTTTAAGCAGAAGCTGGTCTGCCCTCTTTGCCAGCAACGTGAAGGAGCGTCGGAGGAATAGTTTAGCATAGAGTTTCCCAAATGCTGGGCCAGAGACAACTAGTGAGCCATGGTGCCGTGACCCATCTAGTCCCCTGGCCGTGTGGGGCTAATGGTTGCATTAATGTCAGCACTCCTCATATGGCGAGTCAAGATGGCTGAGGGTCAGAGAAATTTGGGGAGAAGGGGGAAGGCCTCCCTTCTCAAAGGGGAAAAGACCTGAGGAGGTGTTGAAGGAAATTAGAGAGCAAAAGTTATTGAAAATAAATAATAATAATAGTAGTAGTAGTAGTAGTAGTAGTAGTAGTAGTAATAATAACCTGAGAATAGAAAGGAACAGGGTAAGAGTAACTGCAGCAAAAGGAAGTGAATGTTTACTTTGAGCCTCTAGATCAGCAAACTCATCTTACAATATCCCCAAGATGAGCAACATTTGTTTTGAAATACAGGCAAGATAGACTACAGAACTCCTTGCCACATGAAGAACACTGTGGCAAAGGATTTAGCAATGACCAAAGGCTGATTAGGGATCAATAGAAAACCATGTCAGTAACAGCCACCTAATTAAGCCAGACGCTACCTCCCGCCTCCACCATTTTGAGACTGGTAGGCCTCAGAAATTGTTAGCCCTCTTAAGTAGGCCCCAGGGGTAAAACATTAAGAGCACCTCCTGTTCCAGGGCATGCACTCCAGGCACTGTCCAAAGAGGACTGAGCCTACGCAGCAGCCACAAAATGATGCCTGAAGGTTGGAGTGGGGAAATGGAAAACATGATGGCTAAATGGAATGGAGTACCTAAGAAAAGGGAATGGCTGGCTGGCTGTAATTCTGATATCAGAAGCAGGCCAGACTGCTACAATTTTCTTCAACTTGTCAGTACGAAACTGACAGCATAACCTGTAACTAACTGAAAATCGTAAGGGAATGAACACAGGTTTGCAACGCTGTTCCCTAGCCTAACCGGACTCCCCACTTTCTAGGTACAGGGGAACCACCCGCCTTCTCACATTCCTGTCTCTCGACTCCCTTAACTCCATGCCCCACCCAACTCTTCCACAGGCTCTTCTTCCCCAAACAACGGCCTCCCGCAACACCAGACTGCGCCCATCAAGGGCAAATTCGCCCAGAGACAAGTACCAGCCCGCCGCAGGCACTGAGGGAAGCGAAGGAGTCTGCGCTGCGGTTGAGCACGTGCCCTGTGTAGAAGCAGAGGCGGTCCAAGTCCACACGGCGGCTGCTTCGGCCCACGCCAATTTCCTCCACGGAGAAACCCGGTGCCAAAAACTGCCCATTTCGGCGAAGGTTCAAGTAGATGTCAGAGCCTGGATCGGAGCCCAGCCCGGCGGGAAGCCGGACGATCAGCACCTCGGCCTCTTCTTCAGGCTGCAGAGGCACAGAGCGTCGCCTCCTATGCTCCTCAGAGTGGATCCCTCTGACCTGCAGGGAAGGGATCTTGTCAAGGGGCACCTGCTCTGGGATGATCACCACACCCAGGTCCGCATTGACTGCAAAAAGAGAGACAGAGGGAGAGAAGAAAGGAGGGTGGGAGAGCATTAGCAATACAGGCCAAAGAACCCAACTCCCAGGTAGAAGGTTATGCAGTGGTACCTCGGGTTAAGAACTTAATTTGTTCTGGAGGTCCATTCTTAACCTGAAACTGTTCTTAACCTGAAGCACCACTTTAGCTAATGGGGCCTCCTGCTGCTGCTGCACCACTGCCCTGCGATTTCTGTTCTCATCCTGAAGCAAAGTTCTTAACCTGAGGTACTATTTCTGGGTTAGCGGAGTCTGTAACCTGAAGCGTCTGTAGCGCGAGGTACCACTGTATTCACTGTTAGTCGTAAGAACGCAAGGAGATACCTGCTTGGGGCTACCACCCCATGAAATCTGCGAAGTCAGGTTGGTGGCTTGAGCATCTGCATGGGTCAAATGGTGAGGCCAGGCTGCAGGCCAGATGTTTCCCACCCCTGTCTAAATTAAAACCACAACCTCACCAGAGCCAAACCTATTTTTAGAACCTTATTCGCAATGCTAGAACCAGCCAGTCTTACACTGGAATCTGTAAGAAGAGGGCACCTCTGTACATATGCAGAGCGAATCCCCTCTCCAACAACATGCAACCTCCTTTGGTACATTGTGACTGAGAAGGCAGAGCTCTCTAAGTTGAAAATGCTGGACATTTATTATCATTCTTATTTGCCCAGTACTACTACTTTTTAAAGGACGTGGGTGGCGCTGTGGTCTAAACCACTGAGCCTGGGGCTTGCCGATCAGAAGGTCGGTGGTTTGAATCCCTGAGACGGGGTGAGCTCCTGTTGCTCGGTCCCAGCTCCTGCCAACCTAGCAGTTCGAAAGCACGTCAAAGTGCAAGTACAGTGGTACCTCGGGTTACATACGCTTCAGGTTACAGACTCCGCTAACCCAGAAAAATTACCTCTGGTTAAGAACTTTGCTTCAGGAGGCATTAGCTAAAGTGGTGCTTCAGGTTAAGAACAGTTTCAGGTGAAGAACAGACCTCCAGAACGAATTAAGTTCTTAACCCGAGGTACCACTGTAGGTAAATAGGTACCGCTCTGACTGGAAGGTAAACGGCGTTTCCGTGTGCTGCTCTGGTTTCACCAGAAGCGGCTTAGTCATGCTGGCCACATGACCCAGAGAAACTGTCTGCAGACAAACGCCAGCTCCCTCAGCCAGTAAAGCGAGATGAGCGCCACAACCCCAGTCGTTTGTGACTGGACTTAACGGTCAGGAGTCCTTTACCTCTAACTTTACTACTTTTTAAAACTGATCCTTTTTTATATTTGTCCATCTTTTGATGATGCTTTGTCAGTGTGGGGGAGGAGGAGGAGAAGGTCAACTGTGGTTACTCTGGCAACTATTAATAGCAATGGAAAGCACTCTGCACATGCTCAAAGGCACATAGGAATGAACAAAGGAAGCTGCCATACTATCTGCCCATTGATTTCAGTTCTGCTCTGACTCGCTGGGCCTCTCCAGGGTCTTGGGCAAATATTTCTCTGAACCTCTTTTCTTTCAATGGAAGATGAGAAGGATTGAACCTGGGACCTTCTGTGTGCAATTTATTTATTACATTTATATCCCATCTTTTTCTCCAAGGAGCTCTAAGTGGCATACATTGTTCTGCCCATGTAATCCACAGAACAACCCTGGAAGGTAGGCTGAGAGACCATGACTGGCCCAGGGTCACCCAGGGCTGAGTAGGGTTTGAACTGTGGTCTTGAGGCCCTAATTCAACTGACCGCTGCACCACACAGGCTCTCTAAGGAACATAGAAAGGTGGCATGGCTTGATATTGTCTACACTGACCAGAGGTAGCTCCGAAGGGTTCCAAGAAAGGGATAGAATCATAGAATGATAAAATTGTAGAGTTGGAAGGGACCTCAAGGGTCATGTAGCCCAAACACAGGAATCCTGCCTTGGGTGGGCTCGAACCACTAACCTTCCGGTTAACAGCCAGACACACTGACCCATTGCGCCACCTGAATATACAAGTTCCCAGCCCTACATGAAGATGCCAAGTATGGAAACCAGGACCTTATGTATGCACAGCAACTGCTCTAGCACTGACCTATGGACTCTTCTCTAGCATAGGCTAGGGTGGGGAATCTTAGGTCTCCTGTTAGCATTTAAAGAATCATAGAGTGGGAAGGGACCATGAGGATCATCTAGTCCAAGCCCCTGCAATGCAGGCATACACAGCTGTCCCATAGCAGGATCGAACCTGCAACCTTGGCGTTATTGGCACCATGCTCTATCCAACTGAGCTACCTAAATTCCCTTGGTTCATACACATTCTGCTGCGCTTCTGGGTCAGGCTAGGGATTGTCTCCCCAGCATTCTGTTACATACTCATGATGCTGAAACACAAGAGCCCTGCTGGGCCATGCCAAAGGTCTATCTAGCCAAGGGTTTCCCAAACTTGGGTCTCCAGCCGGTTTTGAACTACGATTCCCATCATCCCTGACCATTGGCCCCGCTAGCTAAGGATGATGGGAGTTGGGCCTCCAGCTGTAGTTAGACCATAAGTCTGGCAAACTCTTACCTAGCCCAACATCATGTTCTCACAGTGGCCAACCGGATGCCTATGGGATGCTCAAAAGCGAGACCTGAGAGCGGCAACACTCTCCCTGTTTGCAAATCCCAGCAACCAGTATCGATGCAATCCTGTGAGCTAGATGGACCAATGGAACAATTGCACTAGGTCTTTCCCATGGGACATTTGGTAGCCTCTCAGAGCATAAACAGACTCCAGGCTGGATCAGGCCAAAGTCCCACCTAGCCCAGCATTCTGTTCTCACCGTAGTCACCCACGTGCCTATAGAAAGTCTGCAGGCAGGACCAGAGTGCAACAACTCCCAGCCCCCAACCTTGTGATTCTCAGCACCAGCATCAAGAGACATACATACTAGAGCACTCATCACATGACTAGCAGTCACAGGTAGACTTATCCTCCATGGATGTGCCAGCCTTCTCTTCTTTATTTGCCCCCAGCATCTTGACACTCAGAATTTAGACTGCCTTTGAAGCTCCGTTTACTAGGGAAGCTTGGATAGCTCACTTGGTTACAACGTGGTGCAGATAACGCCAAGGTTGCAGGTTCGATCCCTGTATGGGACAACTGCATATCCCTGCATTGCAGGGGATTGGATTAGAAGTTGATCCTCAGGGTCCCTTCCAACTCTACGATTCTATAGTTCTACCTATCATAAAGATGGAAGACGAGTCTGCTGCTGGATGAGGGCAGTGGCTCGCCTTGCCAAGCATCCCATTATCCCAGTGGCAAGCCAGATGCTTACAGGAGGCGCACAAGCAGCAGGACCCGAGTACAACAGCTCTTTAGCCTCCTGCGGTTTCCAGCAACTGGGATTCAGAAGCATAATGCCTCCGGCCATCAGGGTCAGTAGCCATTGACACATCACCTTCCATTTAACTTGTCACATATCCTCTCCCTACATCACATGCACTGCCCATTTAGCAGTTTAATAAATAAATGAGATATATTCCCAGATCAAATGCCCTGGAAGTTCTGAGCCAGCTGCAGGCAGAGAAGAGAAGGTGATGGTTCTTTTTAATTTTATTTGCCGACAGTAGCTACAACTTTTCTTTTAGTTGTGCAGCATAAAGGGAAAAGTGGGGGAGGGAGATAAAGAACCGAACAACGCCAGAGTTTTCTTGCATCGTTCAAGAAAAGTATTTTAGATATTACACACACACACAAGGAGAGGGAAGGAGGGAGAGTATGGAGGGGGTACTCACATTTCACCAAACCTATTAAAAAAGAAGAGAGAGGGGAGAGAGAGAGAGAAGGGGAGGGGGTGAGGTTTGCAAGAAGACCAGCCAGGAATAAAGAATATACAAGTCTGGAAACAGATACATCCTTTTGGATAAGGAAAACTGGGATCAGAGCCATATAACGGAAGGGAGGGTGGAAAAGAGAGAGAAGGAAACGAACATGCCATTTGGCTCTGCAAACTTTTGCATCTTGTTAAGGGGGCGGGGGAGAGATGCAACAAATATGGGGCTTCCCCAAAATGATCGTATCTCGAGGGGTTGGTGTGCGTTTTGAAAATGCATGCAATTTGAAGTCCAGTCCGCCACCCCCCCAAAAAAAAACTTCCCTTCCCCGCGCCCGCTTCCAAAATGTCAAATCCAGGGAGACGACACAGAAGGCAGAAGATTGAAGTGGGGAGAAAATCCGCAGAGCCAGCCTACCTGTATGGGTGCCCGGTCCGCAGAGCACCAGTAGCAGCCGCAACAGAAGGGGAGATATAAGAGACAGGAAGGAGCCGTCAAACATTTTATTGCAGCCGAGGGGCCTCCGCAACTGGACTCTGCAGTGCAGGGAGAAGAGGAGGAGGAGGAAGGCGAAGAAGGGCCGTTGATGGCGGCAGCGGCGGCAGCAGCAGCGGAATCCCGACTTGCAGCGAAGCCCTCCCAGACTTTGGAAAAATTAATTAGCGCTACAAACTCAACGTGGTTTACAGAAAGGGAGGAAAGGGGGGAGGGAGAAGCGGGGGAGAGAGAGGGAGAGAGCATCTCCTCCCTTCTCCACTCGCAGGTGCTGATTGGAGCTTAACCTTCCGGAGCTACACCTCCTGCCCACTGATTGGTCGTCGGAATTAACACACTCGGGTAAATAGCGAGGTTGTAAAAGGAGAAGCGGTACACGTGGGTTGCGGGCGAAGGGGAAGCGCCTCCGCCAGGTGGCGCTACAGAGGCGGATGCCGGTTGGTTGGTTTTGCAACCTGGTGGGTTCAGGTGCGCTTGGGTCACAGGCGCTGCCATCCCAGGCTCTCCTACCAGGTTGACCTGCAGAAGTTCAGCAGGAGACGTTTTACTTGGCTTGGAGATCAGGTGCCTGGGAAAAAAGGGGTTTTCCCTACTGTGTTTCTGTGCATTGGGCTGGCTGCTGTGCATTGAGCTGGCAACCCCTATGGCCATGCCGTGATATTCACCTCCGCATGTTAGCTAGCTGTTGAAAGTACAGTACAGGACCAGGAAGGGGTGAGGGGAGATGAAGTACAGTTGATGGATTCCTTTTTACAGTTATTTATTTTACATATTTTACATGTCTCAGAGGACAAGCGGATTGGGTGTTGTCGTTTTTAATGGTAGACGAGAAGGAATGTCAGCAAGTGTGTGGTTTGTCACACGAGAGAGAAGCTGTACCTGCAGAAAATTCTCTCCTTTGCCCAGTTAATAAAAGCCCTGCAGCCCTGCCATCCTCCTTTTGCTTCCAGTCACCTTGCCAGAATGATTAAGTTTCAAGTGGAAAGAGGTCAAAGCAGAGCCTTTTGGGAAACACTTCTTTGACCAAGAAACACTCTGAGGCTGGGGATTTGGAGGAGTCTGCAAGAGTAAGCTGCTCAAAGTTTGCTTGCCTGTGTACAATATTTATTTGCATCCTGCTTTCAGAAGTGACTGGTGCCCATTTGAACTGGTAGGGCAGAAGGCAGGGAGTCTAGCAGTAGGTGGCGCCAGAGCCAATGACAGGAAGAGCTACCCAATTCTCTGGCTGCCAGCTTGCTTCTGGGAACAACTCTTCAGAAACCATGCTATGCTCACAGAGGTTGACTCAATTCTCAAATCATGGACAGGTAGGAGGACCCTTAACGGCTCAGACCCAGGATACCTGAGGACCTGCTGGAGGGCACCAGGTTGAGGAAGGCTGGTGTAGGCTGCTAGATCATGCCTGGCTCATCCTATGAGGATGTGCTCTCCATGCAGAAGATCCAGAATTCAATCCCTGGCATCTTCAGGCACTGTTTGGAAACACTCCTGTCTCAAATCCCCAGAGAACCGCTGCCAGGAATTGCAGCCAAGCCTTCTCTCACCTGTTACCCTCCAGCTAGTTTAGAAGACGACTCCACGAAGTTCTCTCCTGTGAGGGTTCTAAATGCAGCCCTGGAGGGCAACAGCTGCCTTCTCCTCCAGACTGGGACACTGACGCCAGCTCTGCTCCTGGATCTGATCTGGGGCAAGGCAATCACAACCACCAGGTTTTGGGATAAAAAATGGGAAGAGGGCATCTGGGGATGATGGCAAAGTGTTGGAGGGTATCCTCTCTTGTACTAATAGTACGGTCTACTTCTTCTTCCTCCACTATGGATTTCCAGACATGACCCAAACCATTTACTGACCTTGCTTTAGTGCCCAGGCCTTCCTTTACTCCCAGACTTGCACTCTCCTCTGGGTGCTACTTGACTACCTCAAGTTATCTTATAGGAAACAAACCCTTCCACTGCTTGTTCTACATTTTATTCTCATTCTCTCTCTCTCATTCTCTCTCTCTCTCTCTCTCTCCCTCTCGTCTTTGTCATTTTAAATACCCAGCAGAGAAGCCAAGTTTTGCAACCATTATTGCAAAGTTAGTAAGCCTTCAGAGACATCAGGCATATGTTATAGACATCTTTGCAATAAGAATCCCTTTGGCTCTTGGCCTGGAAAGCAAGGGTTAAGTTGGCTGCACATCAAAGTAACTTTCCTCCCTACATCCCTTCCCCTCTTCCAGATAGCATCTCTGGCTTCCTCTCAAGGGGATATCTATGTAGCATTGTACTTGTGACAGTGAAGCTTCTGAAACAGATTAGCTGCTGTCCAGTTTCGCTGAAGGCAGGGAACATTGGCAGTTTGACTGGGGCTGAAACTTCCCATGGACTGAAAGGGACAGTATTAAGGACTGGAAGCTTTGGAAGGAAACTCAGGAGGTGGGGAAACTAAAGGGTAAGCAGCCCGAGGACAAGATAGTTTCAGAGGTCATCTCTGCCACGAACCTGCAGAATAACTTTATGGTCTTAGCCTGTGTGTGAGAAACTCTCTAAGGTTCCAGGGGAAGGTCCATATAGCATCTGCTTTGCATTCAGGTGGCCCTAGGTTCCTTCCCCACCATCTCCAGGTAGGGCTGGGAAAACCTGGAAAGCCACTGCCAGTCAGTGTAGACAGTACTGAACTTAGACCAATTGTCTGTCTCAGTAGGAGGCAGCTTCCCCTGTTCCTTCCTGTGGTTGAAGGAAGTGTGTGATGGATCAGGGAGCAGTAATACACAGAAAAAGTAAGTGAAGTAGGAAGAGGTTTGAGGCAAAAGGCAGAGAAGACAGGAAACTGTAATGAGAATGGGATTGAACTTTTGCTTCTGCAATTAAGTTATTATGCTCTCCAGCCACCCACGCTTGTCCTTGTGCTTAATGCACAAGGCTCTAGATCTGGCTTGGGGCAATCGCCTTGTATAGTCTTGTGAGTCTGAGACACTATCTACATCGGACTGATGCTTGATCAAGTGGTTGTGTGAATGCCCTCTGTGCCCAGAGTAAGTTGGATCCTTTCAGCCACATCCCTGTTTCTGGGGGAAGCAGAAGAAGGAGTGCAAGGGGTGCGTGCCTAATTGCATCATCAGGTATATAGCGGGGTCCACAGCTGTTCTTCCCAAGCATGGTTTGAACGAAGTGGGTGGGTAATACAGAAGAACTGAACCTTTGGCATATCCAATGGATATTCTGCCCATTTTAGCTAGGCAGCAAAATGGTGCAGATCATCCCAGGCAAAAGCCCGTATCTGGGTAGCACAGAGCTTGCTATCAACCCTAAAAACACTTAGGCATCATATATTAAAATGCTCTTATCTGCTATCTGGTTCATTTTTGTGGCCTTCCTAGAGAACAAACACATGGCAACATAGTCATGACTTGATGCCTGTTCTCATGAGAGCACACAGGAATCTTCAGCACCTGATCAAGCCTTTGTGTGCCTGATTCTTCTGTACCCACAAAATTGCAAAGCCCACACCATACATTTAAAGCGCTATGATGCTACTTTGAACAGTCATGGTTTCTCCCCCAAAATTATAGGAGCAGTAGTTTGTTTAGGGTGCTGAGAGTTGTGATGGGGCCTTTATTTAGGATTGCCATATGTCCTCTTTTTCCAGGACACACCCTCTTTTTCAGGGGTATGTAAAATGAGAGTCATCATAGCAATCCATAGTTAAAAGTAGAAGTTGGCAAATGTGTCCTCTTTTTTGCTCTTCAAAATATGGCAACCCTATGCCCTATTTCCCCTAAGTGGGTTATAATTCCCAGAGTTCCCTAGGAAGGGAATTGATGGTTAAACCAATAAGCTGTGAATTCTGTCCAAAGATCCTTAGATCGTTGCAGAAATACAGCACCCAGAGCTCCTGGATTGGGAGTTGTGTTGATTACTCAGCTTTGAGCCTGTTTTATACTAATAAAGTATTTTTGGCGATCACTCATAGCTGAGTAAGATTGTCTTCCATAAACACGGTTTTAACAATGAGACCCTAAGTCACTGTGGAGGCCAATTCTGTATCCACACATCCCTCCACAGTGGGGACATTGGTTTCCAGGCGGGAGTTAATCACATTGTGGATTTGCCAAGCGTGCCTTCCTCTTAGCACATTTCTCCCTTGCGTCCTGAGTTTGAGTGTCTTCAAAGCCCATGACACCTTTGGTAAAGGCTGTTATCCAACTGGAGCACTCACAGGCCAGTGTTTCCCAGTTATCAGTGTTTATACTACATTTTTTTAGATTTGCCTTGAGCCAGTCTTTAAACCTCTTTTGTTGACCACCAGCATTACGCTTTCCATTTTTAAGTTCAGAATAGAGTAGTTGCTTTGGCAGATGATCATCAGGCATCCGCACAACATGACCAGTCCAACAAAGTTGATGTTGAAGAATCATTTCTTCAACGCTGGAGATCTTTGCTTCTTCCGGTACACTGATATTAGTTCGCCTGTCTTCCCAAGTGATGTGTACAGGTTTTTTGAGACACCGTTGATGGAATCTTTCGAGGAGTTGGAGATGGCGTTTATAAGTGGTCCATGTTTCACAAGCATACAGTAAGGTTCGTAGTACAATAGCTTCGTAAACAAGCATTTTGGTTTCCCTTCGAATGTCCCGATCCTCAAACATGCTACACTTCAATTGAGAGAAAGCTGCACTCACAAAGCTCAGGCGATGCTGGATTTTGGCATCAGAAAGATAACTGCCTAGGTAGGAGAAATGATTGACATTTCCCAACATTACACCATTGAGTTGGCTTTGTGGCACTGCAGAGGGGTTATAGAGCAGCTTTCGCCCGCAAGACCCTGCAACCTTATCTCCTGATCTGATTTCCTGTGCTGGCTGGGAATGATAGGAGTTGTAGTTCAAAACGTGGGTTGTGGAAAGCTGGCACAGAAAGACCTTTAAGAGAAAGCCTGGCTCACCAATTAATAAAACTGAAAGGACTGCTAACAGCCCAATGAATTCTACCTATAATTAACTCTACATGGTGTGTTGCTCATTTCAGCCTATAATGCAGTCATGGCAGGCTAGTCTATAATAACCGAAGACTCAGACCTATAATCAGAGTTGGCCATCTTCTGGATGATTTTTTTTGGGGGGGAGGGGTGAGTATGGGAAGTGCACCACAATTTCTAGTTTGTATAAATAAAAGATGTTTGGTTCTTATGGATGTGCAGACAGATTTGAAAACCCAGAGTCAGCGTTGGCAAGATTTTGCAGTGACCTCTGAGCTCGGTCAAGCTACATCTCTCTTCTTCGTGGCCTCTGTTTACTTGACAATACTAATTAAACGTTCCACGTTTCGCTGTACCTCTCTTCTTCCTTCTCCACTACCAGTTCTGGTCACCTGCAATCATAATTATGCAAAACAGGGCTCGAAATACATTGTGCAAATCAAGGGAATTTGTTCAAATTGAGGACAATGCATGTATTAAATGAGTATTTGCATAATGTGTTGCCTGTAAAAAAATGTGCATATCCAGGTGATATAAAGGCAGTGAGGTTTGCAGGGGAAGGGAGACCTCCATGGGTCATTTAAGTCCGATTCCCAGATGGCCAGTGGTGGCTAAAGGAGTCACAGTCCAGGAGGCTCACCAGGATCAGGCCCCTAGGAAAGGGGAATGTTTCAGAGTGTTTGGGGGCAACCTGGCAGATTCCATTATGCATCCTGACAGTCATTTGCTTACAAAGTCAATGGAGGGGGATGATTTCTTCTCCATAGTCTCTTAAGATTGGCCCTCGCCTTCTCCTATACAGAGAAGTGTGACTCTACCGCCACCTAGTGATCATTTTTAGCAATACCAAAACTGGTACTGAGGCTGCAATCCTAAACACACTTATGTGGGAGTAAGTCCCCTTGACCTGAATAGAGCATAATTGGTTCCATTTGCTAATATCCCATCCTTCCTCCTCCTATTGCTGTTGGTCTGCTGACCAACAGCAATAGGAGGAGGATGGGATATTAGCAAATGGCACCAATCCTGGTCCTACTGCACTGGTTGCCAGTTAGTTTCCAGGCCCAGTTCAAAGTGCTGGATTTGACCTATAAAGCCTTAAACAGCCAAGGACCCCATATGAACTGACCTGGACCCTGCCTTCAGAGGATGCCCTTCTTCGTGTGCCCCCTGCACAAGAGGTCTGGAGGGCAGCAACCTGAGAACAGGCTTTTTCTGTGGTGGCTCCCGGTTTGTGGAATGCTTTCCCTAGGGAGGCTCGCTAGGCGCCTTCATTACATATCTTTAGGTGCCATTGTTTTTCAGTCAGGCCTTTGGCTGATTAAACAATCTATGCCTTTTAAACTGTGGTGGTGTTGAGGATTATTGTTTTTGTTTGTTAATGTGTTAGGTGTTTCTGTGTTTTTATGCTGTAAACTGCCCTTTGATCCTATGATGAAGAGCAATGTATACATTTTAATAATAATAATAATAATATGATTGTTTCAGGGATGGGGATTGTGCCTTCTTCTTTTTACTTTTGAAGTTGTTTGTTTGCTATATAGAGTTAACCGCCTTAAGCATCTCCATTGGCAGGGGGGGAGTAGGATAGACATTTTAGGACCAGTAAATAAATACTGATAAAGGATAATCCGATTGCAGTTAAAATTCTCATATAGCCAGATACTGAAAGTAAAAAGTATAGTGCACTATGCTGTTGGTCGTGAAACCTTTACACTGATTGGCTGAGCTTCTGTGATGATAAGGTGTTCACAAACATTCTAAGTGTTCAAGGAACAAGGCTGACAATCTCCACAGTCTAGTAACTATGAGGGAAGAGACTGTTGTTGGTCTGGCTGAGATTAAAAATTTGCAGAGGCAAGAGCAGCTTTGTGGCTCAGGCAAAGGACAGTGATCCTGGAAAGGAAGGGTGCTGGGAGGCAGAGATCCATGAGGCAAAGTTGCTTAAGGCAGTGTTTCCCAACCTTTTTTGGGCAAAGGCACACTTGTTTGATGAAAAAAATCTCGCGGCACACCACCATTACAGCCCCGTGATGTCAGCGCGCAGCGTCACGCCGGGAGGGACGCACGAAAGTGAAAGTTTTCAATTTTTTCCCCTCCCCCTTGCCGGGGAACCTCCAAGCTTTGGGGGTGGGGGGGGGGGAGGAGGCAGCAAAGCGAGGGACTGAGGGACGGCGGCAGCTGAGGCGGCGGCGGCTGTTGTGGTGGTGGCGGCGATAGCGGGCGGAGGAGGGGGTGGCGGCGGGGCCGAGGTGGCCGGCGGCGGCGGGGGAGGCGGCGGGTGGTGGAGCAGGAGGGCGGCCGAGGCCGGTGAGGGAGTAGGGTTGCCCGGGGCTTGAGGAGCCATCGCCGGGAGTTGCTGCTGCTGTTGTCGCTGCTGCTGCCCGGACATGCCGGCCTCCTCCTCGTCCGCTGTCTCGCGCTCCTCCCTTTTGCACGCGCTGCCCCGCCGCCGCCCCATTGGCTGGGTCCTGTCAGCTGATCCTGTGTTATTTCCTGTGTGTGTGTGTGAGGGGAGAATGGAGAGAGAAACCTCGGCACCACCACCGCGGAGCCGCCCCCGGCTCGACACGGATCCTCGCCGCCACCGCCTCTCACCGCCCGCCTCGCCCGCCTCCCTCCCACGGCACACCAGCCAACGTCTCACGGCACACTAGTGTGCCGCGGAACACCGGTTGGGAAACACTGGCTTAAGGAATGGTTCAGAGTGGCAATGGATTGAGGAATTGGTTGGTGAAGGAGAAGGCAGTATGAACCAAATGCAGAGGATGAGAGTGGAACAGGGGAGAAATATTTTTCAAATATTAATGTGAAGTCAACAGCCCATTCTTTGGCTGGTTTCTTGCATTGTGGCTGTTCCGCTGGGTGATGCTAAAGAGAGCCAGTGTGGTGTAGTGATTAGAGTGTTGGACTAGGACCTGGGAGACCAGGGTTCAAATTCCCAATTGGCCATGAAGCTCATTGGATGACCTTGGGCCAGTTACTGGCTCTTCGCCTAACCTACTTCACAGGGCTGTTGTGGGGAATAAAACTGGGAGGGAGAGAACCATGTGTGCCACCTGAGCTCCTTGAAGGAAAGGTAAAGGGACCCCTGACCATTAAGTCCAGTCGTGGCCAACTCTGGGGTTGTCACGCTCATCTCGCTTTATTGGCCGAGGGAGCTGGCATACAGATTCCGGGTCATGTGGCCAGCATGACTAAGCTGCTTCTGGCAAACCAGAGCAGCACACGGAAACGCCGTTTACCTTCCCGCCATTTACCTATTTATCTACTTGCACTTTGATGTGCTTTCAAACTGCTAGGTTGGCAGGAGCAGGGGCTGAGCAACGGGAGCTCACCCCGTCGTGGGGATTCGAACCGCCGACCTTCTGATCGGCAAGCCCTAGGCTCTGTGGTTTAACCCACAGCGCCACCCGCGCCCCTTTCCCTTGAAGGAAAAGTGAGATATAAATGTGATAGGTAAAACAACAACAAAACAGCAGTCAGCAGTCTGTGGTGCCTGATCACACAGTTTTTAATTGGGCAGTTTTGGAATGTGTCCCCCTTTAATTGTACCTCTGCAAAACATAGGGTTTCCCCCTGAGGCTGTTGATGCTTCCACCTCCACCAGCTATGTGTTTGGGTGGGTGGTGCCATTTTTGCCTCCTATAAGTGGCCGTCTGAGCATGGATATCAGAAACAGAGGGGAGGATGACTGATCGGAAAGACTCTTGATATTTGAGGGGGTCCCGGCTTCAGACAAAACGTGTATAAAGCCAGAATATTGTTTTCTTCACCTTTCCTTCTGAAATCATCATCACCTTCCAGAAGGTCAGGTGAGCCTTACCCAGTGGCCTCCCAAAATGCTCGAGCCCTTGGAATGAAAATGAGCCTCCCAAACATCAAAGCCAAAGCTCGCTGCATTTGGTGCCTTCTTATTCTGTGGGACGCCTTTTGAACTTGCAATGAATGAAGAATGAGGAAAAAGGAGGCAGAGCCCTACAAACAATTGACAGCCCAGCAAAAAGCAGGGCGAATGGGGAAGTTGCCAGCTGAGTAAATAAATGATATATCTTCTCCGCTTGGGGGGGGGGGGAGAAGAAGTTGGGAGCAACCGAACATCAGCAACGTTGCCCCTATAGCAGATTGTTATGACTTCACGTTCAGAGTGGGCAGAGAGAAGAAGTCATATGTTGGAGCTCAGGCCACTTTCGTTGGCCTCACCTTCTAATAAACCCACAGCCTCTAGTAATCCTGTCAAGGGGGGGAGGGGCTGTCAGCTAAATAAACTCTCAGAACCCTACTGGAGCCCTCTGTGGTCAGGGAGGGGGGAGATTAGGTGCCTTTGATCTCCCCATCTCTTTGATTGGGAATCCCACTCTTTGACAAGGGATTAACGTCAAGGTCTTCACTTCCTCTCTGCTGCTTAATACCTAGGCTGACTTAGAAGACAGGGTGGAAAGCAGAAAGGTTGGGTCCCCCCCCTTTTCTCCCTTGCAGGGGGTCCTAGAGTTCTTGCCAGTTCCCACCCCCACCTCAAATCTCATCTCTGCAGTTTAAGTTGCAGGCTTTAAACCAGGCATGGGGCTCCTGTGGTTCTCCAGATGTGGTTGAACTCCAAATCCCATCCATCCAGGAGAGACTACAGAGTCCCACCTCCAACCCTGTTCCCATCACCACTTTTGGTCTGTTGCAACTGCTCTGTTATGCATGCTGCCAACACCAATAGTTGGGTCGCCAATAGCTAAGAGAAGCCACGTTTTAGATTGGGGAAGTCCATTGGAAGTCCATTGATGAAAGGCCTCAGGCAAGTGAAGGTGCATCAAAGCGAAGAATGTAAAAGCCTACTGGATCAGGCCAATGGCCTATCTAGTCCAGCATCCTGTTCTCACCAGAACAGGGGCCTGTGGGAAACCTTCAAGCAGAGCTTCAAGCACAAGAGCACTCTCCGCTCTATAACTTCCAGCAACGGGTGTTCAGAAGCATAACTGCCTTCAACCATGGAGGCAGAGCACAGGCATCGTGGCTAGTAGCCTTCAATAGTCCTCTCCTCCATGAATATGTTGAATCCTCCGTGAATATGTTGAGGATGGATGGCGGCTAACAGATTGAGGTTGAATCCTGACAAGACAGAAGTACTGTTTTGGGGGGACAGGAGGCGGGCGGGTGTGGAGGACTCCCTGGTCCTGTGCCCCTGAAGGACTAGGTGTGTAGCCTGGGAGTCATTTTGGACTCACAGCTGTCCATGGAGGCGCAGGTCAATTCTGTATCCAGGGCAGCTGTCTACCAACTCCACCTGGTACGCAGGCTGAGACCCTACCTGCCCGCGGACTGTCTCGCCAGAGTGGTGCATGCTCTAGTTATCTCTCACTTGGACTACTGCAATGTCCTCTACGTGGGGCTACCTTTGAAAGTGACACGGAAACTAAAACTAATCCAGAATGCAGCAGCTAGACTGGTGACTGGGAGCGGCCGCCGAGACCATATAACACAGGTCTTGAATGACCTACACTGGCTCCCAGTACGTTTCTGAGCACAATTCAAAGTGTTGGTGCTGACCTTTAAAGCCCTAAACAGCCTTGGTCCGATATACCTGAAGGAGCGTCTCCACCCCCATCGTTCCACCTGGACACTGAGGTCCAGTGCTGAGGGCCTTCTGGCAGTTCCCTTGCTGCAAGAAGCCAAGCTACAGGCATAGGCGCCGACTCCATGGGGCCTGAGGGGGCCCGAGCCCCCTCAAAAATTCATTTGGGGGGCTCTGCCCCCCCAATAATCTCGGGCGCCCCTCCAGCAGAGCACCACCGCCGCCCCTCCCCCAGCCCACAATGCACAGGGTGAGGCTGCATGCCTCCTGCCCTCCCTCCCGAGCAAAAGCTCCACCCAATTTCCTTCGGAGCTGATTAATAGGCACAGCACGCTCTCCCCTATTCGCTCACGAGGAGGCGGCGCCACTTTATCTGCATATTCATGAGCTTATTTATTATTCATGAGCTCTCGCAGGCTCCCCCAATATTTTTTATAAGTCGGCGCCCCTGGCTACAGGGAACCAGGCAGGGGGCCTTCTCGGTAGTGGCACCCGCCCTGTGGAACGCCCTCCCACTAGATGTCAAAGAGAAAAACAACTACAGTGGTACCTCGCAAGACGAATGCCTCGCAAGACAAAAAACTCGCTAGACGAAAGGTTTTTCCGTTTTCGATTTACCTCGCAAGACGAATTTCCCTATGGGCTTGTTTCGCAAGACGAAAACGTCTCGCGACTTTGTTTCCTTTGTCTAAAAACAAAGACATGTTTTGTTTATAAAGTTAATTTATTTTCCCTTCAATTTTTGAACTGCTCTTTACAGTATGTGTGACTTTAAAGAGCAGTTAATAAACTGTTGTTGTACCAAATTTGGCTTTGTTTGGACTTTTTTTGACCATAGGAACGCATTAATTGATTTTCAATGCATTCCTATGGGATTTCGTGATTCGCAAGACGAAAAATTCGCTAGACGACAAAACTTGCGGAACGAATTAATTTCATCTTGCGGGGCACCACTGTACCAGACTTTTAGAATACATCTGAAGGCAGCCCTGTTTAGGGAAGCTTTTAATGTTTAATAGGTTATTGTATTTTAATATTCTGTTGGAAGCCGCCCAGAGTGGCTGGGGAAACCCAGCCAGATGGGCGGGGTATAAATAATAAATTATTATTACTATTATAATCCTTTTTTTTTTAAGCCACCCAAGCTGATGGCCATCTCTGCCTCCTGCAGGCGTGAGTTCCATGGTTTAATTATTCCCTGAGGCCAAGTTCTAAGCAAGGCTAAGCCATGCTAATATGACAGACTGTAGAACATGTTTACTGTTTACATGGTATGGAAAATGGGTCTCTTCATGTATGATTTTCATAGCTTTTGGTGCATGGCTGTGTTTTTAAGTACCATAATTCTTCTGAAACCGTTTTTTTAATAGTTCCAGCTGGTGGTCATGACCTTTTTTGTAGGTGTTCAACAATATATTCATCCTTAGGGATCTTCTATTCATATAATCCTATATATCTATCGTATATGTGCTTTAAATACTTCTATTCACTCATTGTCAACTGTTCTGAGCATCTGCAGCTGAAGGAACTAGGCAACAATCCCTGTGGAGACCCTGTTTTTCTTTCAAAATCAGGAAAATACAATTTCTTTACCTTTCCCTCCTTCACAGTTTGGGACATGCATAACGCCAAAACTCACATATTCCGCTTTGTTTTTGGATAACTTGATGGAAAATCTAAATTAAATATCTATGTGCATACACAAACTAAGGACAGACAATTTTGGTTTCCTTTCTGATTCTCTTTTTCCCAATCTTCACATTTCCGATTCCCTTTGTGATTCTTGCAAAGATTCATTGGCATTTCAGTAGGCATACACACATTTCTTTGCAAGCAATTTTACCAAAGATAATGCATTTTTGTATATATGTATTTTTACTCATATATGAGCTATCATCCACACATTCCTCCAATATACTTTTTAAATTTTAGTATACATCTTTTGGCTGGAGAGCAGCATTGCAAATTTTAGAGGAGTATGAATTTCAAAAGATAGCTGTGATTTAGGAAGTGGGGATTAGGTAAGTTTACATTAAAATCCGAACTGAATTCCTCCCTCATCTCTAGCACACAAACAAACCATGATATATTGAAGAAGTTCTCTGTCTGGTTCATTATCTGGATTGCACTGTAGGATTTGATATTGTCTTGAACTTAGGGTTGCCATATTTCAAATAGTGAAAATCCGGACACAAAAATTGTTGATCTTTTTTTTTTTTTTGCCCCCAAATCTACACTTCTGTTGCCATACGCCAGGATTTTCCTGGACATTTCAGCAATTTTCAGCCAGACACTGTTTATGTCTGGGGAAATCCAGGCATATGGCAGCCCTACATGAACTGGCAGGGAAACGGGGAGGAGGAAGAGGATCCTGGCTACACCCCTTAGGACACACTGGGGGGAGCAGGGGATGGGGAAGGAAATACTCACAAGGTGACGGAGGATAGCGAAGGGATGGGTGTCAGTGCACAGGAACCAGAGCAGCAGAACACAGCAGGCTCTGAGAAGTAGGGAGCCGTGGGCTCCAGGAGGCAGAGGAAAGCTACAGCCCACAGCCCAGCTCCCTAGCTGGCCAGGTGGGGCTCACTAGCTCTGGGAAGAGGTGTGTGATTCCTCAGCTGGAGTAGGCTTGGAACAGGTGTGTGTCACATGCCTCATCAAGCCCAGATGTTGCAATCAGCATGCAAAGTACACAAGTGAAGCAGAGCTGAAGGGTTGTGTCTGCTCAGCTGCCCATATTGAGGGACTTTGACTTGGATGCTCCTGGACTTCTATGGGACCATGCTTCGGGTTTGACTCTGGACTGTATTTCCTGACCTTTGGACTTTGCTTGTGTGGATTGACCGCTGGTCTTTTAACTTTGGATTTGACACACTGACTTGCCACCAGGTAGGCCAGGGGTTCAGGACAGATCCAGAAGCTGCAGTTAGTGTAGAATACTGCAGCATGACTGCTGACAGGCGTGAGGCCTTGTCAACATATAACACCTGTGCTCAGAGATCTGTGCTGGTTGCCGATTTGATACCAGGAAAGGTTACTATTAGTATATAAAGCCCTGTAGTGGTGGCACTTGTATTAGCGCCCATTCTGCTGATATGTCAACCAGCCAAATGTGGGGTAACATACCCTCCAACATATTTCTGATGAAAATAGGGACATCCTGAGGAAAAGTGGGACATTCTGGGATCCAATCAGAAACTGGGACAGCTTCTGTAAATCATAGAATCATAGAGTTGGAAGAGACCACAAGGGCCATCGAGTCCAACCCCCTGCCAAGCAGGAAACACCATCAGAGCACTCCTGACATATGGTTGTCAAGCCTCTGCTTAAAGACCTCCAAAGTAGGAGACTCCACCACACTCCTTGGCAGCAAATTCCACTGTCGAACAGCTCTTACTGTCAGGAAGTTCTTCCTAATGTTTAGGTGGAATCTTCTTGTAGTTTGGATCCATTGCTCCGTGTCCGCTTCTCTGGAGCAGCAGAAAACAACCTTTCTCCCTCCTCTATGTGACATCCTTTTATATATTTGAACATGGCTATCATATCACCCCTTAACCTCCTCTTCTCCAGGCTAAATCCGGTACTATCCCTGAATAGGAACACTTGGATGGTCTGGGGTAAGGCAAGCCCCACTTGGAATTAGCTGGAACTAAGTTCTTTCCTATCCAACATGTATTTCCAGTAATAAACCTAGCTTTCCTATTTTCCACAGTCAAGGTCTTGGGGTTCTCCTCCAAGCAGGGATTTCAGTGCACAGTTCAAACTTCTGCTAATATAGTGGTACCTCAGGTTACATACGCTTCAGGTTACATACGCTTCAGGTTACAGACTCCACTAACCCAGAAATAGTCCTTCAGGTTAAGAACTTTGCTTCAGGATGAGAACAGAAATTGTGGTCCGGTGGCGCGGCAGCAGCAGGAGGCCCCATTAGCTAAAGTGGTGCTTCAGGTTAAGAACAGTTTCAGGTTAAGAACAGACCTCCGGAACAAATTAAGTACTTAACCCAAGGTACGACTGTACATTTAAACTCTAATTGCCACCATTTAAAATATCATCTCACCCATTATATGCCCCCCCAAATCATTCCACTCTGCAGGAGAAGGCACACTGCAGATAGAATCTCATCAGGAGGTACCCTGTATGTATGGTATAGAAATTGGGCCTTTAGTGTGGTGGCACCTTCCCTTTGCAATTACTCCCACTACACACCAGGTGGTTCTTTATTTTCTTCTTCTTATTTCTTTTTAACATATGGAGTTGTTTTTATTTTTTTTTATTGCTGATGTTCTCATTGCAAAATCGCATTTCAGGTATTTTACGGGAAACCATTCATAAAAAAATAAAGCAGGCTATCGTCATCACAATGGAACTGATGTAACAAAAGAAGACGAGACAACACATTTTTTTAAAAGGTTTACTGAAAAACCAGTTTCTGTACTGGAACCTCAAGTACAACATCCTGAAGTCTTAAAGTAATAATAACTTCCACCCACCCACAGACTGCATGTCCATATCAGCACTGGATCCTGGATTTCCTTGGCGCCTCTGTTCTCCTCACTGATCCCATTTGGACAAGCAGCCTTGCCAGCCCTGGTGGGGCCCTTTTTCACACCCACCCATTTTTCTAATATACAGTAGCACAAGGCGGCCACCTTAAGATCTCTGGCTTGCCCCTTCTCTTCATAGGAAGCTGCCTGATGCTGTGTCAGTTCACTGGCCTATCTTGCTCAGTTTTTGTCTTCAATGGCTGGCAGTAGCTCTCCAAGGTTTCAAGCAAAATACTTTCACCAGCCCTCCCTGAACATGCTGGAGATTGAACCTGAGGCTTTCTGTGTGCAGAATGAGCGCTTTGCGACTGAGCTACGGCCCTTCCCCAACCAGTCACTGGTCCTACAGGCTACTTGCTGTTCACCCATCTCAGATGCTGGTCAATTCTACAAGGCTCCTCATCGATCCATCTGCTGCTGCTGCTGCTGAGACAGGAGCTCAGGGCCGTTTCCTGACCCTTTTCCTTTCTGCCCCTTTTTCATTCCCATCTGACAATCAGTGGCCGAACTGAACACGCCAAGTCACTGCCAAGAAGGGATAGCTCTTCGCATCAAGTGCGGTCCTAGGTTTCCACCTAGGATTGGTCCAACAATAAGGTTAGTCCTAGCTCTCTTGAATATTTGTCTAAATGTAGCAAAAAAAGCAACTCGCTGGGCATTTTCATATAAAGGCAGAGGTAAATATATAAATAAATACGTACACACGTTAACAGGTAGGTGACGTTGCAATTTATACATACAGAATACACACACATCCCACCCCCTCCCAGACCAAAGAGGGGAGATTTTTCAACACTTGTGCGGTTCAAATGGGGGGGGGGGGATAAAGTCACGAATACAGAGCCAATATTGTTCCTCTAGATCAGCCTTCCCAAATCTGGGGCTGATAGTAGTTCTGGTCCAAAAACTTTTCAGGGCATCAGACTGGAGAAGGCTGATCCAGAAATTGCTGCTGTCCTTTCTCCCTACCAGATAAGCAGCCAAATGAGTTGGGGCTTGGGGAGACGCCACCTGTGGAATCTCTTGGGGGATGAATTGTGTAACCTCAGAACAGTGGCGTAGCGTGGGGGGTGCAGGGGGGCCCGGCCGCACCGGGCGCAACATCTGGGGGTTAGGGTTAGGGGGCGCAAATCCACGGGTTAGGGAGCGCTAATCCATGGGTTAGGGGCCGCAAATTACTTGCCTTGTCCCGGGTGCTGACAACCCACGCTACGCCACTGCCTCAGAATAATTATTTCCAGTTTCCTCAGGTGTTTTTTTTTTTAAAAAACACTTTGGAGCAGAGATGATGCAAAATTGAGAAGAAAAGAGGCCAATTCTAAAGTAGGAGTCAGTGAAGTATCACTAAGCAGTGTCTCGTTCACTGGGCAGTTGTTTGGCCTAGTGGTTGCTGGTGCCCATTGGGAATGGGAGACAGACGTCAAGGAAATAAACAACTATCTGACTTTTAGAAGACACCTGAAGGGAGCCCTGTTTAGGGAAGTTTTTAATGTTTGATCTTTTATCGTATTTTTAATATTTGGTTGGGAGCTGCCCAGAGTGGCTGCAGAAACCCAGCCAGGTGGCTGGAGTATAAATAAATTATTATTATTATGCCAACCTGAAACAGAGGCAGTCATGGACTCCAGATGTGTTACTTGGTTTCTTGGAGGATAGATTGTTTTTAGAGAGAGAAAGCAGCAGGCTTCAATGGACACCTCACTGCAAAGCAGTGTAACAAAAACATAAAGGAAGAGGCATTCTTTGTAGGGCTTCAAGGCATCATCAAATGAGCTGCTTTCCTAAAAAAATGCAATTCCCACTTAGCACAACTGAGCCGAGAAAGAAGCAATATAGCCCAACCAAGGCCTTCCATGCCCTTCAACTCCAGAATGACCTATGCATGGGATCACTGCCACCCACAAATTGCACAAGGCTGCTGGAGGCCCAGCAAGAAATCGCTAACTTGAGAGGTAGGAAGGTGGTGCCGAGCTGTCAGCAACCACCTTGGCTAGGACTAGGAGCTCCCAGCTCTCCATGCAGCCACCGTGTGGTAAGCCACCAGAGATGCCATTTGGACCATCTTCCAGGGCAGAGAAGGGCTGTAGCTCCAAGGTACGGCATCTGAAACCCTATCTGAAACCCTGGAGAACTGCTTGTGTAGAAAATGCTGAGCAAGATAGATCTGGCTCAGTCTAAAGTCTATGTTCTCAGGCTCCCCACATACCAGGGTGGCCGCTGGGCCCTCCCACAACGTCTTGTGCTTCTACCATCAAGTAACAAACCAACTTAACAACAATTCCCAGAGCGGCTTAATGGTCAATCGTCATTCTGGAGGAAAATGTCACAAAGAAGAGTTTGGTCCACGCTGCCTCTTCCTAAGGTCAACCCTCCCAAGAGAGAATTAGAAGCAATTCTCAGGTAAGCAACCAATGAAGGCTTGAAACTCAACAAAGATGGCCTAATGCCTTACTGAAAAAATTCTGGTGGCAACAACTTCACATAAAACCCTGCACTTATGAAATCATGTTAAAACATTATTAGAGACTCGGCAAAACTGTTTAAAGCGCTTATCAAATTCTAAATGTGTGAGCAGCTCGGTTCAAAACGATGACACTCCAAAGATGTTTGGCGATCCTTGAGAATTCTCAAGAGTTGAAAAGGTCAGGCTTGCCATGCACCCGTATGCACTGTGTTAGAAAGTGGCCCATTAAACACATTTTGTCGAGTTAAGCAAATTATTCTTGCTCTTTTAAGAAACTGGGCTCTCTTCCAGCTCAACTGGCCGGCAATAAAATCAATCATGGACTCCAGTTAAGATGTTGACGCTAAGCTCTCTACTGTAGGATGGGTTTCAGGCGCAGCAAACAGCACCCTGAGGAGAAGGCGCTGGCAACACGCTAATGATTGTTGTTGTTTAGGAGAGGGTAGCTCAATCCATTCTTGCTTCCGTTTTTGGTGCACTCCTCTTCGACATCACTGAAGGAATCCTCTTCTTCTTCTTCATCATCACTCCTTTCGTCTTTCACACGCTAAGTGGGGAGGGGACGAAGAGTATTAGTCAACGTTCACAGATGTCAACACACACACATCCATTGCTGACAGCAGCAGAACATATAGTTAAACCAAAGGACACTGGGTGTTGTTCAGAAGGAATGGAAACAGGCTACTTTTGATTGAAGAAAGAGGCAGCAAATCAGAGGTTGAAACTGATCTGAAAACACTCTTGCCAAATCTGCACCCTACACCGGAATCCGCACGTTTAGAAACTCAATGTACAGATTAACTTACATCGTCCCAGGTTACATTGCACTAAAACAGAGGCCAGGCACATTTGAACCGAAGGTGCTTGAGAACAAAGAATAATTTGGTAGAAAATACAGAGGAGAAGGAGGAGAAGGAGGAAGAAAAGAAAAAACAGGTCAGTAAAAACTGATTCATGTAAAACTGGAACTCTATTCCATCATAAATACTCATGAACAAGTAGGACGCAGGAGGGGCAGTGAGTGTAGTAGCACTACCAGTACATTGTCCTTGTGTCACCAGTACTTCCCAGGGCTGGGCAACTTTCGGTTTCCCTCAGTTTCTCATTTTTCCATTCTTATGTTCAGTTCTCCACATTTTCTTAGGCATTTGAAAATTCATCAGTGTTTAAGTCTGATTTTCTCTCAATGAACACCCATTGCTGTGTGAAATAGCTGTGTGACTCTACCACTGCACTTTAAACGTGAAGCAAGTTCCACCCACCAATCTCTTGCAGGAGGAAATATTCCCAGTGCTTCCATTTCAGTCTTTTCCATCCAACATCAGTGCAATCCCATGCATCTCCACTCAAAAGTAAGCCCTCATGAGCTCACAGGTAAGTGCACAATGACCTTAGAACATTTTGGGATAAAAATTGCAAAGCAAGTGCAGGCATTCATTCACTGGCCTTTCAGATCTGTCCCAGGTCTACAATTAGTAAAAAACTCCTCTGTTAGTAGCTAGTCTGACGGCAATTGTCCCCCACTCCCCTTTCTCTATTAAGTTTCCATGAAGACAGAGTAAAGCTAGGAGGGAAAACTAAAGCATAAACTCTACCAGCTTGACCGCAAAACATAAACTTCCTGGGGTTCTCTCTTTTGTCTTTTCCAGAGCAATGCTCACAAGGGTATCCAAACAAACAAATCACAGTGTAAATACTGTAGGATAAACTTGGCACACCATCAGATAGAAGGAAAGGAAAAGCCCCGCACAGACAATTGATGAGGTATCATTTTGTTCAAATCGCCCACTGGCACTTCCTGAGCTAAGGACTCACTTTGCATTCGCCGTCAAAAGGCAACAATGTTTTCTGGAGGTCCGCGATGATTACCACAGGAGCGCACAGGGAGGAAAGCCTCCACAAATTAAAAAAGAACAGGCATGCTGAGCACAGAGAGAGAATAGGAACTGGGCTTACTGTCCAGTTCTGGGTGTGCACATGCTGGATTTGCTTGTGACTGAGCCAAGAAGGGCTGTGGCTCAGTGGTAGAGCATCTGCTCTGCATGCAAGAGGTACCAAATTCAGTCCCAAGCATCTCCAGGTAGGAATGTCCTGTCTGAAGCAGTGGGCAGCTGCTGGCAGTCAATGAAGGCAATCCTTAACTAGATGGTCCCCTGATCCGACTCAGTAGAAGGTAGCTTCCTATGGGTCTGAAGATATTGAGGCTGTGTTTATGAGGAAATGCTTCCTCACCCCACCCCACTCCAGTGTATTATCTGGAAGTTTGTTGAAATATTAATGGGACATTCATCCATGAACACATAAAGAAGGTTGTTGCTTTTGTGTAGTGCAAGCAAAAGAGGAAAAGCACAAGAAAAGAGCTTTCTGCCTGTTTTGCATGTTCAAAACTATTTCGTTGCTCTCTCTCTCTCTTTTTTAGTGGACGCTGGAATCTGCTCTGAAATTATGTGAAATGTCACCAGTTCATGACTGGAGACGTTCTATAAAAACAGCTGCCTCAAGCTAGGATGTGTTGAGCTACATTTCGAAGCCTGGCTGAATAGTTACAAGGATAATAATTCCAGGTACCTAAATCCACTGAGAAAGTCAACTCGTGTTAATCCCAACATGTAAAAATAAAATAAAATTATTGTGAATAGGCCTGGGTGATGGCCTTCAGTTGGCCTATTAACAAGCCATTCATGCGGTGATAAGACAATCTTCCTTTTTAATTGACAGTAGCGTACGATGGATAGTCACATGGGAGAGGAGTTTCAAATAACCCAGATGCATCATGGGAGAATTATAGAATGGTATTAAAACTTTTGAGTCCATCAGTACAATCCAGTCTGCATTGGCAATCTGTATACAACACACAGACCCATTGTGATTCTTTACTCAGAAACAAGTTCCACCATCTCCAATGGGGCTTGCTCCTAAGGAAGTGTGCAAAGAATTATAGCCATGTGTTTGATTGTGAGGACATCCTGAAAAAACAAAAGCTTTCCCACCTCCACCAGTCACAGGAGAAATCTGTTTGCCCTGCTCCCTTTGTATCACTGGAAAAAATGGTTGTTTCAATTCCTGCCTCTGCAAGCCTGCAAAGCCTAATAAGAAAAAGTTACTTATCTCCTCTGCCTCACAGTGCCCAGCCTGGTGATAACACAATAAAGATGTGAGGAGGGAGCTGCAGCCCTGGTTAGGAAAAGAGGTGGTTAGCTACTTTAAATGAATTCAGATCTCCAGGGCCTGATGAGCTGCACCCAGGAGTACTAAAGGAGCTTGCGGAGGTAATCTCAGAGCCTCTGTCTACAGGCTTTGAAAAATATTGGATAACAGGTGAGGCCCCTGCAGACTGGAGGTGGGCAAATATTGGGGGGGAGAAGACCCAGGTAACTACCAACCAATGAGCTTGACATCGATACCAGGGAAGGTTCTTGAACAGGTAATTCAAGCATTTGGTTTGCGAGCACTTAGAAAAGGATGCTGTGATTACTAAGCCAGCATGGGTTTCTCAGAAACAAGTCATGCCAGACAAATATCATCCTCCCCCCCCCTTTTTTTTTGCTAGAGTTACAAGCTTGGTGGATCGGGGGAGTAAGAGCTGTTTGACATGGGAACAGATTCCCTCAGAAAGTGCTGGCATCTCCTTCCTTTGGACTTTTTAAACAGAGGTTGGATGGTCACCTGCCATGGATACTTTAGTTGAGATTCCTGAATAGCAGGAGGGTTGGGCTAGATGACCCTCAGGGTCCCTTACAACGCTACCATTCTATGATCTCTACGTCTCTCATTTTCCAGGATCCAGAAAAGCCAACAGCACTTAATATCAAACTAGTCTCTTAAGTTACTGCTCAGTTTTAACCAGGTGGAGACTACAATAATTCACAATTAATCATGTACTCCGTGGCTTCCTATAAATTCTGCTGGCTTTGTTATTGAAATCCGCTAACTACTCCAGGGTATGTGACTTTGGGAGAATGTCAAAAGCTCAGGCAGCCCCGCACAAGTCATCACATCCCATTGCTTCCCCAGCGAGTCCAATTATAAATCTCCTCCTGGCAACGAAACAAAGGCCGATATAATAAGCATTTTGGTGCTGTTACGGAATTTCTTTGTTAACCCTAAGACAAAAGCTTAGAGTTGAGCTAAAGAGCTCCTTGTTATTAGACTTTGTTTCACATTATGAATGCTTCCTTAGCCAAAAAACAGACTTCTCGGGTTGGGGTGCATTTTATCGAGTGCTGTCATCGCAGATCGTCTTGGCAGTTGAAATGGCTCTGCCTGCTCAGCCCTTCAGATGGGGCTAGGCCCATACTTAGCTTACAAGGTGGGATGGAGCTGCTTGGCCAGGTTCCTAGTGGGGGTGGGGTGGGGGGAGGAAGGGTCACTTTTGCTTATCGGTGTGGGAGTAAAAGACCCCAGGCCTGAAAACTTTCTGCTTGAGGTTGCTGACAAGGGGTGATGATGGAAGCGAACGGGGATTGGATGCTTACGTGACAAAGGAAAAGTGGTGTTCTCAGAACTTGTTATCGAAAACAAATTCTTGGGATGTAGCTGGAAGAACAAAACTGCAAGTTTAGCTGAAGCTGGCATGATGAAGTAAAACCTTCTTTGAAACAGCTTGGCTACATTCACAGAATCCCAGCTGCAAGGGACCACCAGAGTTATCTAGACCACCCCCTACAATTCAGGAATCTTTCATCCAATGTGGGGCTCAAACCCATGACCGAGATTAAGAGTCTCATGCTCTAACAGTGATCCACCGCATACGGCCCTCGGTCACTTTTGGTGGTCCTCAGCAGCACTCGATCCCCCCCCCGCCAGCCCTTGCTCTGTTTCCCCAAAACTGGGTAAGTGAGGTGCTGGGTTTTGGGATGGAGGCATGAGTTCCGGCTGAGAAAAAGCCCTGACTATGAAAATGGGTGCAAAAAGCCTGCTTCCCTTGGGGAAATTTACCTAAAGAAGGAGACTCTCTGCTGGGTTTCTGCCTGTTCCTCGCAAGCAATACAGCCTTTCAATAAATTGATCTTTAGCAGATCCTGCATTGCAGAAGGAGAGACTGGATGACTCTTTGGTCCTTCCAACTCTATAATTCTAGATCTTTGCAACCCTAAAATAATTCTCAAATACTTTCGTCCACACCAGGAAGGAGAGGGGCAATGTAGGAGGGAGGTTAGAATAGTGCAGACTTTCCAGCGGAGACAATCCCGCAAATGTGTTTGCACCGCACCAGTCTCCCTTCTGCCTCCCCACACTGTTAAGCCACTGTTAAGCCATCTACTGGGAAGCTGGCATAGTGGCTCTGTCCCACTTGGCTCTGTCCCACTTGGAGAGGAAGGAAATTGCCTGCTTGCCCACATAATCTGCACCCAGTGATTTATATTTAACAGTTTCTCATCTTCACACACAGAGAAGCAAGCTGCCTGGAATCCCAGGAAAAAAGCTAACTATTATCTGCATGTCAATGGGGTTTCCCGGAACAATCAAGTTTTCTGGGAATTTGGGGCTGGCACCAAAGCACACAGCTGTGTGATGCCAAGGGTGTTAGCATGGGAGCGGAATGACTCCTGTCACGCAATAGCGACATACAAAGATGAAACTGAGAGTCTGGTTGGAACTTGCAGCTGAATTGATTAACAGAATCACATTCACAAGTCTGAACAAATGGTTGCAGAGAGAGAGGAGCTGCTGGTGCATTTGCAATGTGCCAACCTTGCCCTGCCCTTTCTCCATCCTGGCATATGGCAGCAGCACAGGAACCAGAGGTCAGGTGAGCACCACTGCCGCCCTCCCCACTACTGAAGTGGATCTGGTTGGTATGGATTTTCTGGGCAGTATTTTCCTACAAAATCGAAAGCGCTGTTCTCTGCACAAAAGCTGCAGTCTTCCCTTTGTGGTTTTTCCAAGTGACATTACATCCAGAAGGGAATCCCAAGATCCCTTATTACTGCATTGCTGTTTCCAGTTGCTATGTGAAGCCATGAAAGTGCTGAGGAAAAACCTGTAGAAGGCAAAAGGTTGTACAGGAAATCGAGGAAGGACATCTTCCATTGGCGCTTTTTGCCCTCAAGTATTTTTCTCAAACATTCAGGGGCGGAATCCTCTGAAATGGGTATTGCTTTTGCCACAAGAACGTTCAGCTTTGGGGAGTAAGAATGGTTTCTGAATGAGCTTACCAGGCAAGTGTTTACGGATAATGTACCAGAGTGAAGGAAGTGTGAGAAAAGGTCACTTTGCTGATTCTCTTCATGCGGCATTTTGAGATGTTCCTTTTCACCACATAGCCTGTTCAGCTCACTTGACTGACAGGTTTCTGGGCCAATAAGAAAACTAAACGCTTTCTTCTTTGATTTTCTATAAACTGAAAAGAATTCATTGGGTGGAGACCAGCATGTTCTTTTCAGGAAGATCTTTGCCTTGGCAGGAACATTTTACACTCTTGACTGCAGCATCAGATTTCGATCTTGGACTCCAACGTTGGCCAACTTACTCTCCACGAAACACATTCCAGAGTGGGGATGTTGTATAAAAGCCAAGGGTTTTTGCTTTTGTTTTTGACTGAAGAGGAAGTCAATAAAAAAGGAGGAGAGCTTCACACTATATAGAAGCCATCCAGCTTCTTGGAATTTTCGGCTGCTGAAGAGGAAATGGCACCATTCCCTATTCTCTCTCTCTCTTTTAACAAAGCCATTCTGAAGTTGAATGGGATAGGAGCAGCAAGGGGTGTGTGTGAAAACTGTGTCCTTTCACCAGCAAAGTTGCTGCCAGTTCCACAGTGTTCCAGGTAGGCTGAGTTGCTTAAGCCACATTGCCCAAGTGTTCATTTGCTGAGTGGAAGGTAAATAAGTCACAGGATGTTTGGGATAGGTGAAGTTACAAGATAAAACAGAAGAATAAGGAGATGTTAACAAGATGAATCCCTGTAGAATCAAGTAGGAAAGCTGATCTTGGTCTGAATCTTTTCAGGTTACAAGTAGGAAGACTGCAGTTTCTCCTTCAATGAAAGCTCCACAAACATAGAAAGCTAGCAGGTCATTAAGACAGGCTCAGCATCATTTCTCCCTGACAGTTCGTTTATCTATATGCAGGGAGTTTCTTCCTTGTAGGAACATTTGAACACAAGGACACCCCACCCAAACGCCCACATGTGGCCTGAAGCTAAACAGCCCAATAAAATATTTACTACTTGAGCCTGTTAAACTGTATAAACAAGCCTTCAAATACCACAATTGGGGGTTGGGGTGGAGTGGAGTGGGATAAGGCACCAAAGATGCTCAACAAAATGCCTGTTATGGTTGTTGTTTAGTCGTTGAGTTGTGTCCGACTCTTCGTGACCCCATGGACCAGAGCATGCCAGGCACTCCTGTCTTCCACTGCCTCCCGCAGTTTGGTCAAACTCATGCTGGTAGCTTCAAGAACACTGTCCAACCCTCTCGTCCTCTGTTGTCCCCTTCTCCTTGTGCCCTCAATCTTTCCCAACATAAGGGTCTTTTCCAGGGAGTCTTCTCTTCTCATGAGGTGGTCAAAGTATTGGAGCCTCAGCTTCAGGATCTGTCCTTCCAGTGAGCACTCAGGGCTGATTTCCTTCAGAATGGATAGGTTTGATCTTCTTGTAGTCCATGGGACTCTCAAGAGTCTCTTCCAGCACCATAATTCAAAAGCATCAATTCTTCGGCGATCAACCTTCTTTATGGTCCAGCTCTCACTTCCATACATCACTACTGGGAATACATCACTACTGGGAAAACCATAGCTTTATGTTATGGTAATGGTGTGAAAACCTGTCGCCCTCCAGATGTTTTTGGATTCCCAACTCCCATCGCCCCTAGCATCTTCCCATGCTGGCTGGGGATGATGGAAGGTTGGAACCCAACAACATCTGGAGAGCAATAGGTTCCTCATCATAACATTAGAGCAGAGGTTCCGAAATTGTGGTCCATGGAACACTAGCTGCATCTGGCTGCCTGCTTCTGGAAACAGGGTGTTGAGGAAATGCACCCTTAGTCTGATCCTGCACTCTTAGTCTGATCTGAGATTCTGAGTGGCAGGAGGTTGGAAAGACTATAGAGATGCTTCCAGGGATATAGAACACATGGGAATTAATGAATTGTTTGGGGGAAAGTGAATAGCAAAGGTGTTGCCACTCTCGGTGCAGTTAAAATGAAGTGGTGTAAGATTAAAAGGAGAATCAGGATTTGTAACTCCATGGCACAGGATGTGCTGATCCCTGGCAGTATAATCAGATTTTTAATTAGTGCTAAAATTCAACAGCTCTTGGTAAAGACAACCACAATAGCCACCCACACTCTCCCAGTTAACTTCATGGAAATGTGAGCAACAGGAAATGGAAACGTGCATTACTTTCTTCGATACTGAACAGAACTTGCCACTTTTGGAGACAGAATTGTCTAATTGTAGAGACCTCTAATGGAAAAATGACCTACTAAAAAAAAGAGAAACTTAAGCCAAAAGAAGCTGGTTCACCAAACAAGGTCCTAAATGGCAAAAGTGATCTGAGTAATTTCTTTGATCAACCATGAAACAACAACGGTGTCCCAAATCAGTAAAGACGAAAAGGAGAACAGAAGCCAAATCCTTCGGTACATATGTCCCAGAGCAGGAAATCTCTCCCACTTCTGGGGCAATCTAACTCCCTACTGGAAGACGGTTAGTCTACTAATAAACAAAAGGAAAGGTGAGCCTTCAGAGAGGCCAGTGAATCTCAATGGGACAAGAGGTTAAGAGGAAAAGATGATTGTGGGTAAATATGATTTATGCAGAACTCAAGAGAATCAGCACCACAGACATGATTTACAGAACAAGCTGCATCACAGAGGAGATGAATCAGTAGTTCAATTTGATGTGCCGTTTTGCAAATGATTACCATTGGCTTGGAGATTCTGTTAGGTGCCCAGGACACCAGGGTGGAGCATGCATCCAGGGTGAGCATGCGGATGCCAGAGCTGGTGCTTACCTTGTCATCGCCAATTTTAGCCCAGGCTGGGATATGTGAGATAGGAAGCACCTGGAAAGGATAACTGACTATAAAATGACTGGTGACCAATGTGTGAACAGCAGCTCCGAAGATGCTGAGTTTGCTCTGCTTTCATTTGTTGTTGTGTTGGAACAGCTCCTGACCTGCTGCTTCACACACCGGAAAGCAAGGTGGTGCGACGTACCGCAACTGTAGCAGCAAGGACTCTTCTGTCACAACTGGGGGGAACGGGACTCAAGAGTGAACTTGAAGGAGAAGACAATGTTTTAATACGGTAGCATACTTTACCACGTCTCTGGGGTTTTCTACAAAAGCGTCTGCCTTTAACCAGTGGAGAATGTTTATGGTAGAAAGAGAGGCAGATATTGGCTATGGCAACCTAGACTCATAGAGTTGTAGAGCTGGAAGGAACCACAAGGGCCATCTGGTCCAACCCCCTGCAGTGCAGGAATATGTTGCCCAACGTGGAGCTCCAACCCAAGACCCTGGGATTAAGAGTCTCACGCTCTACTGACACAGCTATCCCAACCTGAGGTTTTTAAGGCAGAGGTGTGGCCCAGGCTCTACAATGCTCTCCGCATTACTTGATACTTATGCAAAGACTGAGATAAAATCATCAGGAGTCTTTAGCTTCCACATCCATCCGCCCCCAAATGGCATGATCATAGAGGTAAACCTGAAAACCTGTTTTCAAAAGGAGAACATGAAAAACAAGACAATCTCACCCTACTTTCTTAAAGAGCTTATTAGAGACAGCTCATAGTTCATGCTTTGCATGCATAAAGATTCCGGTTTAATCCTTGGCACCTTCAGGTGTGTGTGTGTGTGTGTGTGTGTGTGTGTGTGTGTGTATGTGTGTTTGAGGACCAAAGGTGGGCAAGACCCTCACCTTAAGCCAATGGTAGGGAACTTTTGTTCCTTCAAATGTTGTTGAACTCCAATTCCCATCAGCCAAGACAGCATGGCCAATTGTCAAAATAAAAAAATTCCTTCCAGTAGCACCTTAAAGACCAACTAAGTTAGTTCTTGGTATGAGCTTTCGTGTGCATGCACACTTCTTCAGATACACTGAAGGGTGTATCTGAAGAAGTGTGCATGCACACGAAAGCTCATACCAAGAACTAACTTAGTTGGTCTTTAAGGTGCTACTGGAAGGAATTTTTTTATTTTGACTATGGCAGACCAACACGGCTACCTATCTGTAACTGGAAGCATGGCCAGTTGTCAGGGATGATAGGAGCTGTAGTCCAAAAACATCTGGAGGGTGAAAGGTTCTCCTTGGTGCTGGCACCAAGACTTCACCACAAGCGATTGCTGGATATTTTGCAGGATTCCCAGGCCCCCTGCTACATTTTTTTAGTTGACAGCTATTACAATAAACTGAATGGAACCAGTGTGGAAACATCTGCGGAAACATCTCGGATATGACACTGAGAGAAAAAAGTAGGGAGGAAAATCTTGAGCCAAAGAAGTGGTGGTGGTGAAAGATTTGTGGTTGGGGCAGAAATAACTACAGGCAGATTTGATGGCCAATACCAAGAAAAACATTAGCATACAATCAGTTTGGCTCCGCTGGGATTTTCCATTATCCCTTCGCATCAAAGCTTCTCACAAGGTGTTAGCAACACTGTAATCATCCAGACCAAAATTACAGTGGTAGGAAACACCCTTGGTGAGGAGGCAACAAAAATTGCTGAAGCAACACCAAGCTAAGGTTCTTACTCAAAATGAGATTGCTGATTGGATCAAAATATGGCAGTTTCTGAACCCTGAAGGCTTTGCAAGCAAGACAATACTAGCAAGCAAAAAAACAAACAAAATTGGGTGCAAGATATGGAGACATCCCAAGGAACATTTCACAAGGTTCATGTTAAATCTGCCCCACCCAGTGCATCACCCAGTGCATCAGTTTCAAATGTCAGTCCCGGGTGTTAGAGAAGGGGTAGCCGGCATAGTGCCTTTCAGACATCCTAGACTACAACTACCATCATCCCTGACCAATAGCCATGCTGGAGTTTCAGTCCACAAGAACTGGAGGGCACCACATCGGCTACCACTGCATCAGTGGTTTAAGGCTGGTTTGGGATTCTGTTAGTGCACTATCCATCCCATTTCTAATGGTCTCTCTGCCCAGATTAGTGGGGTTGATCTCAGAGGTAGTGCTGAGGACCTCAAGGCTTTTGATCTTGGGGGACTTCCACATCCAGATCCGAGCTGCTTTCTCTAGAGCTCTGCCTTTGCTTTCCCATTAACAAGTTCAAAGAAAGCAGAGGAAATCCAGAATGAGTATCTGACTGGAAGCAATTCTGGGTTGGATAAGGGCAAAAAAGAAAGCCCTGATGCTTAAGTCAAAGAAGATAGAGGCACTGTTGGTCCGAAAGGCAGCTGATCTGGAAAGAGATTTGCAACCAGTTTTAAAGAGGGTTGCACATCCTCTCTAAAGTCAGTTAAGAACATAAGAAGAACGTGATTGATGAGGTACACACACAAAAATGCGCCACTTGCCCTGGGCGTCATTTGTCCCAATTTGGTCTGAGTGATTTGATTCTTTGGTTTCCATAAACATAAAAACACCTCTAAACGGTGTACAAAAAACTGAAGCAACAACAGACCAAAAATGCAGAGTTATATATAAAATTGTGACTTTTGTCACTAATATGTATAAATCAATATCAGTTCATTTTCCTTCTAACGCAACCTCCCTCTCAGCCTCTGGGGTCTCGCCCATGGTCCAAACAAACTCTCAGCTCACCCTCACAAAAAGTCTCACAATGTTAAAGAGTTCCTGGAAACAGCAGGCATCACCCTAGTCCAGGCACCCCCAAACTTGGCCCTCCAGCTGTTTTGGGACTACAATTCCCATCACCCCTGGCCACTGGTCCTGCTAGCTAGGGATGATGGGAGTTGTAGTCCCAAAACATCTGGAGGGCTGAGTTTGGGGATTCCTGCCCTCACTCTAGACTTGCTTTTTATGGGCAAGACCCAGGTGACTGGTTCTTCCTTACATTGCTGGATAATTTAAGGGGCTGTTTTTGATCTCTGAAGCCCTAAAACATTTGGGACCGGGCTGTTTGAGGGATCACTTACATCTGTATGAACCCCTCCTTCCCAAGCCACTGGATTGGCTCTGCTCAAAGGAATGAGGAGGAGCTAGGCTTTTTCTATCACATGATCATCTATTCTGAAGTCACATCCACACAACATCCATTTAAAGCACTCTTATACCATTTTAAGAGTCCAGGAGAATCCTAGGAGCTGTTTGTTAATTGTAGGTTCATGAGATCAGATCCCTCAACAAAACACGGTTCTCAGAATTCTTTGGGAAGCCATGGCTGGCATATGAGCGATTTAACTGGATGCTGTGGGTATGGCACAACACACAGCCTTGCAATCTAATGCTTGCATAGGGTATAAGTTAAAAACTCAAAACCTACAGGCATTCTGCACATCTCAGACAACAGCAGTATCCTTTAATAGCCATGCTCTAAAAGTGCCCTGCCTTAATTTGCCTCAGTAGTATAGATGCATAGCCATCCTTTATACTCATTCATTCAGCTCTGGAAAGAAAGCAGTTAATCTCAGCGGATTCCCTTTGGCAAGATACTTTCCACCAGTACATCATTCCACATCCTCAATTCCCCACATGTTTTAAAGCTTGTCACTAAAATATCCACCCTATGTTTAGATATTATGGCTCTGGACGTGTTTCAGTGATGCTGGAAGCTTGACTCAAGAGCGCATTGTAACTGCAAGAGGGAGTTGTATTACAGAAACAAAATGGGCTTCTTAGCAACAGAAATCCTTGAACATCAAGATGGTAGCTCAAACAGCACAAAACGGGGTTGTGAGTGGGGAGTGGATTCTGTGTTACTATTCCCTAACCTAACCTGACATGGCAAACAAAAGCTTTTCTTCAAAATCACAAAATCAGGAAATCCAACTGGTGAACTGGCCCTTCGCAAGTGCATAGTACATTTATGTATAAAAGTATTTCTATACCACAAATGACATTCTATATCACAAAATATTAGGGTGGTGTACAAAGTTAAAACATGACATGAACTGGCAGGATGAGAAAAAGAAGAAGGAGAAGGAGAAGGAGAAGACAGGAGGAGGAGAAATGGGATCCTGGCAAGGGGATGGGGAAGGAAGTACTCACAGGGTGACAGAGGATGGCGAGGAGATGGGGATCAATGTGCAGGAACAAGAGCATTGGGACCCATCACCAGAGCCAAAGGGGCCCCTGTCTACTCTCTGAGGAGTAGGGAGAAGCAGGAGTAGCACTCTAGGAAACTGAGACAGGCAAGAGCCCACAGCCCAGCTCACTAGCTAGCCAGGTAGGGCATGCTAGCTCTGGAAAGAGGTGTGTGATTCCTCAGTAGGTTCAGAACAGGTGAGTGTCACATGCTTCACCAAGCCCAGATGTTGCAATCAGCATGCAAAGAACAAAAGGGAAACAAGAGCTGAGGGGTTGTGTCTGCTCAGCTGCCCATGTTGAGGGACCTTGACTTGGATGCTCTCTATGGGACTGTGCTTTGGGTTTGACTCTGGACTGTCTCCTGGACTTCAGACTTGGCTACTTGGATTAATCCTGGACTGTGTTTCCTGACCTTTGGACATTTCTTGTGTGGATTAACCCCTGGTTTTTATACTTTGGACTTGACAAGCTGACTTGCTGCCAGGTAGGCCAGGGGTTCAGAACAAAACACACAAAGACACCAATACAGATAAACTAAAAACCGAACAGGGCTGTCTGCATAACAAAGGTTTCCAAGAGGTGTCTGAAAGTCAAAAGTGAGAATGCCTCTGCCAAATATATGCTGGAAGAGTATCTCATAGGTAGCGGACTTGCAACACAAAATGCCCAACATCCAGTGTAGGCCAATCGGGTCTCTGTAACATGTGTTACTACATCTGGAATGGATAATCTCAGTGACTGGGCTGGGATATAAGGGTTCAGACAGTTGTTAAGGTTATTTTGAAGCCACAAAGTAGGCATTCTTAACCTGTGGTCCATGGACCATCAGGGCATCCATGAACAACATACACACACACACAAATTTCCCCAATGCAATAAACTTAGTGTTATGCCTTTATTTGCATTTTACTGGGGAAAGGGGCCCATAGCTTTCATCAGATTCTCAAAGAGGTCAACGACCCCCAAAATAGTTAAGAACCACAGCCATAAAATGTTGCTTGTAGAACTGATGTTCCTACATGTAAAGAACTAGAGATGAAGGAGGATATGCATCTACTTGCTGCTGAAAAGAGCATGCCAGACAGCTGGAACACAGGGTGCTGTCATAATGAGTCCATTTCCATGTCCTCTGCATTTGCCTAGGTTACAAACTTGATTTGATTTCAGCCCTCTCCAGAGTTTCGTATGGGAAAGATGCCACGGACTGAATGTGTTATATTTTTCTTGCAAACTATCTGCGGCATCATTGATCTATGGCCTCTCCCCTGAGAACATGGGAAGCTGTGTTATCCTGAGCTAGACCTGCACAGACATGTAGCAGCTTTCTAGAGTTTCAGCCGAGAGTCTTTCCAAGTCCTGGGGGATGCTGGGGAATTGAACCAGGACGCTTTTGGGCTCTGCCACTGAGCTACAGGCACTCCTCTTAAGGTTTTTGTGTAGTGATATGAAATACATGCTGTGATTTCATCATGCTACCAGTTTCCCTACCCTCAGAAGCAGCAGCCAATGAAGTGAAATAGGGATCACCTTGTTCATTTTGCATGAACCAATGATACAAGGAAGAGGAGATGGAAAACTTTGGCAATGGTCACACATTTCCTACAGCCAGTGGTACTGCCCCTGAGGTTACAATATGGAATTGTCTTAATTCCTGCTGTTGATAAAAAATAAACTTTGCTTCCTGAATGAATACCACCAAAAAGTAACTAGACACAGAGACAAAATCTTGCTAAATCGAGGCCCACATCTAATTGGCATTCCCCTGAACCAGCAATATGTAGTTGCAGCAGTGGGGATGGCTGCAGAGAGATATGCATTTAAATATCTAGTATAGTGCCAACTTCTATAAACAGATGATCTCGTGACATGGCCTGCCAAGCAAGTTGCTTCTGAAATCTGCTTAACAGCTTTGGGGACACAAGCCGCCTTCACAGCCAACTTTGCAAACCCTTTGGAAAACAGATGGGAGGGAGAGCCTCCTGAAGTCATCCCAGATGGCAAAGGAAGGGCGGTATTATGACCACCACTGTACAGACAACTGCTGTTTTGATGCTCCATTTCTAAAATATTGTGTAAAACTGCAAACACAAACATACAGGGGTCATACATAGAGACATGGACATAGGAGCCAACAACTAGAAGCCAAGGTCCTTTCGATCCCCCAATAAAATATTTGAGGGGGCTGGCCATTGCCATTCAGATGGTTTGGGAGAGCCCTGTCTTGTGATCAGTTATGAGGGGTGGGACTTACCTGCCCCCCCCCCCGATATTTTATTGAAGTTGGTACCCCTGGGCATGGAGGGCTGCATTCTGGACCCCAGACCTGAGTTTTCCTGCCCTTGATGTAAATGATAGTTCTTAAAAAGCGAAGAGTTAAGAGAACTGGGAGTTTCCTAGTCTATCATTATCAAATAGACTTCTGCCCAAATCATACACTTACCCGGATGCTTTGGCTGAAGCTTAAGTCTTACCTTTATAAAGATGAATTTCTTCAGAATTTTGAAAACTAAGTAGCCCCAGTACAGATGCAGACCTTGCAGGATCAATAAAGGTACATTGTAGAAGATATATGCTAGGACGAATGTCTGTGTATAATATATAGGATAGATCAATGAGGATCGTAGAATCCTGAAATAGAAAAAGTATTGTGACAAAGTGTGCATGGGACCCTGGTGGATTTTAAGCAGTGTATGCCTTTACTAACATCCCCATGCCCTGCTTTGCTTGGGAATTCCACAAGACAAAGAGATCAGTGCCATTTTGATACCAGCAGTTGAAATCTGTGCAGCCTTGAAAGGTTCAATTTACCATCTTGATTCAAGATGGCACCAAATCATGTCCAAGTATGGTTGAAAACCTGGCCCTTCATCACAGGAATGAGGTTCAACTATGGTTCAAAAATGTCTGGAGACTAGCACTTGCAGAGGAAACAACTCATGGTGCAGCAGTATTGAAAGGAAAAGAGAGAAATCGGGTGTTTTCTAGGCCAATTGGCGGCCATTGATTACATGTGGACTGGAGAACATTATGTCGGCTGCATCAGTACTGATCTTGACTTCCTGGTTGCTTTTCCTTTGTCAAAACTATGTTGGTGTGTGCCCTATCTCTGTTGAGTGATAGAAACTATGATAAAAAACCGTGTTGAAGGGATACAAAACTAGATAGTAACCAAACATGGGTAAAGGACATACTATAGAATATGGATAATACTTACCTGACTTCTGGCAAGAGGGGGGGTATTGACATTTTTTTTCTTTGTATGGATATTATTGTGCTCCTTTAATGTATATTATTGAAAAGTCAATAAAAATATAAATATTTGCAGGGGGAAAGGATTGAGGAACCATCTGTTCAGCCTGCTGCCTTGATTCAAAATGGTGTCCAACTGTATCCAAATACAGATGAAATCCTACTCCTTGATCTCAGGAACCATCATGCAAAATTTGGTTGCAGTATTGCAAGAGGTGTCCAAATGCACAGAGAAGAGAGACAAGCCACTTTCCAAAGAACATCATGGATCACTGTAATTGTGGTTGACTTTTATGCTGCCCTTAGGGCATCAAGGCAGTGTACAGTAGTTAAAAGTAAAATGCAGAACAAAACAAAAAGTCTATTAAAAAAAAGGCAATGCTAAAATTAAGAACAGACACACATGAATGCTGACAGAGCACAAACACAGATGAGAGCTCAAATCAAAGGCAGCCAGGAAAGGTTTTCTATCCTAAAGCTCATCATGCTCCTCTCATACCAAACAGCAACACAAAGTTAATGGACCATGTGTAGAAGCAAAGGCACATTGGTGCTCTGTGCCTTCCTTCTTCAAAAGGAAGCCCCCAAGCCTCATTATTTCAGAAATATAAAAGGATCAGGGAAAAAAGGAAAGTAAAAAAAAGAAATTTAAAATAACCTCTACAGAACTTGCCATATTCATTCAGTTTTTCAATTCAAGATTGCTCCTGTTTGTTTGCTTGTTTTTCCACTTCTGTATATCTCAGTGAACCCCTCTACACCTGCAAGGAGGTCTCTTCCTCTCTTTATGGGTGGTGCCATTCACCTGCAAGGAGGTCTCTTCCTCTCTTTATGGGTGGTGCCATTCAGGCAGTATCATTCATTCATTTATTAAGGGCATTTTTAACCCGCCTTTCATCCATTGATCTCCATCCCTGATCTAAGGACCTAGGCAGGCTGATGCAGGACTAGGTGTTCCTTCTTGAATAACAAATGCCACTCACCCTTGAACACAGCCAACATAGGGCACAATCACTACTATAACAAAAGTTGAATTTTGTAATATTGGTGTCCGACTAATGCATCCCATCAGTGTAAGGATCTCCGCTTGCGCAATTGAACTTTAGGCTCTGCTCCTCTCCTCTGCTCTCCCCACCCTCCCCAAATCTCCTCCAGATGGTTGAGGGAAGTGTAGAACACTTTTCAGGAGAGGCAGGGGAGTTCTATTGAGAAAGTGGAAATTCCTATCTGGATAGGCCCATTATGTAGTGCTACATTGGATACAGCCCTTTGTTTTTCCCTGAACATGTGTTCTCGTTGCTAGTCCATATGAAGCAACTCACCAAAAGGGGAATAAAATCATTCGCGTGATGAAGAATGCAATGGAGAAGACAATGAAGAAGAAACTGCAAGTTTTCTCCCAGCGAGCGTAGTTGAACATCTTTGCTGCCTGGAATGCAAACAAATCCATTAGGCAACATCCATAAATTTAGGAGATTCCCCTCTTTCAAATCTCCAGGATTATCAAACGGTTGCACAGTGCGCTAGAACAGCCATGAGCTGGCCCTTCTTGGTATGGTTCTCTGTCTTGTATGAAGGAGGTCCTTGGTTCAATCTTGGAGACGTCCAGGTAGAGTTGGGAATGTTCCCTGTCTGGAAGCCTGAAGAGCAGTTGCTGGTCAGTGCTGACAATATTGAACTCGATAAATCAATAGCAGCTTGCTTCCTACTTCCATAGGCTTTCATCTAATCTGCAGTCTGCCACTCCCAGTCCTTTCTAAACCTCCCTGCGAGAGCTATCAAAGCATATCTCACTGCACTTCCGTCCCACCCCACTGGTACTGACACCTCCGGCACTCCATACTTCTGGCCCAGTGCAGATAGGGAGGGACCAATGGTGTAATTCTTCCTATGCCAGCATCTTCCCTGCAGTGCTCCTCTCCAATGCTGTTCAATAACAATATGAAGCTGCTGGAAGCGGTCATTAGGAGATATGGGGCATGGTATCATCAGTATGACACCCAGCTCTAACTCTCTGCTACATATGACTCAGGAGAAGCTCTGACTCTTTTAAAACAGTGCCTGGATGGATGAGGGCCAACTAGCTGAAACAGAATCCTGGTGAGATGGAGGCACTGTGAATGAGCGGTTCTCGGGTCTGGGAGTTGGGTAGTTCACCAGTTCTGGACAGGGTTGCACTCCCTCTGAAGGAACAGGAACATAGTTGGGGGGAGGAATATGCTTCCAGATCCATCCTGAAGTCCCTTCACAAGAAAGGGGATAAAACTCTCCCCCAAAATTATTGCCCTATTAGTTTTCTGGATGTTCCCTCCAAACTTTATGCTAGAAACCTAGCCAAGACACCTGCTAGGCTCCACAAAAACAACATCTTACATGAGGAACAGGGGGGGTGGATAGACTTAGAGCTGGCTATAGCACTACTGACCAATGCTTCACACAGTCTCACATCATTTGCAAATATACGAATCAAAACAAATGCAACCTCCATTGATCCATCTACCACTTTTGACTCAGCCAACCAAAATAGATTGAGGGAGAAGTTCTCAAATGCTTGTTATATAGACCTTTGAAAGTGCAAAATAATTTTCAAAGGAAAGCACTTTCATTTCCCAATGGGACATCAGCTGCCCTTCACGTAAAACTGGTTGACAACAACATAGGCCAAAATTGACTGTCTTTGCTTGTCAAACCAAATGTCTGAACGAGCAAAACAAAGAACACAAACCCAGTATGATCTTATAAATAGAAGGCACTTGAAACCAAACAGCTTTTACCTCCAGCCAGAAATCTGCAGAGTCATGGATGAGCATGACCAGCGTTCCTATGCGGACGTGATTGCTACACCAGGAGCAGAACATCAAGACAAGGGCAGCAAAATGGTGAATCACATGGGCTTTAAAGTCCTGTTGGAGAAAAGAATAAATAATGACTCAAACCCGCTTCTTCAAACAAGTTTAACAGAAATGTGTTTGTTACACCTGACATCATGGTCAGTGTCAGGAGTCAGCACTGATGTGCACCTCCTGAAACCCGTGATCCACCAGGGGTGCCCTGCCAATCCCTTGCTTCTGCCTCCTATTCACTTGCCTTTGTCTGAGCAAGCGGTGACAAAGAGTAGTAGCATCTGCATGGTTTCTCTATCAGCTCTGGGAGATGCTGCAGACTGAGCCCAGAGGGGAAGGCCAGTGAGTCAGAAAAAGCAACAGTGGCGGTGGCGAAAAGGGGACATTCAGGAAGGGAGCCAAATGAGAGCATCTTGACTGTCCCCTGCCTAAACACGGAATCTGAACTCAAGAAAACAGGGCTGGGTAGATGCACAGAAGCCAACGCTTTGGGTAAGTGCTTTGGTTGTATAAATAAAAAGAAGGCTGCCTGATTCTGTGTTCCTTCCAGTAACTCTGGCTCCTTTACATTTTGCAGGTGTAGCAAAGCCACATCAATATAGGGACCATTAGTACCATATTGAAGATGGACCATATTGCTTTGAAGCGCATCATTGCCACTATCCCCATTCTGTAGCTTGTGTAGATGACCACTGCTTGGTTCAAGCATAGAGCATATTGTATAGTGCAGGAGCATAGCATAAAATATTCAACTTTCAGCCACCAGATGCATATTGAAGGTGGAAGTTGATGCATCTTTCATAAAGACAGAACTGTGCAAAAATTTACACATGGGCGATAGGTAAGGACCAATCAGTCTATTCACAGTATGTATCAATGTCACAAGTGTTAATTCATAAGGTCGTTCCATCCCATCCACATTATTCTGTACATCTTTAAAAAGCATGACATTTAAATACATATTTTATCACAAAATCTTTTCTCACATGCAGTTTATCACAATTATTCATTTCTAAACACCTTTCATCCTGATATATGTGATTTTTTTGGGGGGGGCCCAATGTTTTGCAACATTTCTTGAGCTAATGTTGTGCTGAGACAACATTTTCCAAAGCTCATCCAGGAAGACCCACTGGAAGCTGTCCAGGGTCCTGATTAGCTTTTGCTTGATGAGACTCTATTAATGGCTACTACTTCCATCAATCACCAAACCCCAACACAGTGTTGGATGCCTTCTGTCTCTTTTTCTGAGTGTATTCAGCAAGATGATTGTGGTGGGGCATAGCTGACCTGTGGCACAAACCAACGCCAATGCTTGCAAGTGACAGTATTGGAGCAAGGTTATCTGAAAGTCAGTCCTGTTCACACCTCCACCCAAGCTGCTATATTTGAAGGGAATTTTATGTTCTGAAAGAAGTTGCCTTCTTTCACGAGGGAACATCTGCAGTATTAAATTACTCTTGGGACCTGGTAGCAGAATGTTTTTACAATGTTTTTAGCTGAAACTGTTTTTTTTAATGAATTCTTATAGGTATATTTGCCTCTGTAGGAAGAAGTCCCTGAAAGTATTCTGTAGGAGGAAGGGCAGAATAAAACTTATTATTAATAATAAACAGCATTACCACCCACAGTGATTATGTGGGAAAAGCCTGCCCCTTTGAGATTTTCTTACTTGTTGAACTCTAGGTCCTCTTTGATGCAGAGAACAACATAACCTTCAGCATGCCCTTCCCTGTACTTCCTATAGTTTCCTTTGTGTCCATTAATTGTTCCTTGGAGTCATCTTGGCTTGGAGTCTCCTAGCATTAACATATCAACACTGATACACATCATGTCTCTCAAAATGCCTTTGGCGTGTGCATTTCACCCTATAGTGCCCTGGCTTCTCTGAGTTGCTATCATGAGCCCTTGCACTCTCAGCGCCCAGTTCTCTCCCAGCACTAAACTAAGTATAGTCGTACCTTGGTTTATGAACAGCTTAGTTCTCAAACATTTTGGCTCCCGAACGCCACAAACCCGGAAGTGAGTGTACTGGTTTGCGAACTATTTTTGGAAGCCGAACACCCAGTGGGGCTTCCGTGGCTTCTGATTGGCTGCAGGAGCTTCCTGCAGCCAATCAGAAGCCCGTGCTTTGGTTTCCGAACGTTTTGGAAGTCGAAAGGACTTCCGTAACGGATTCCATTCGATTTCTGAGGTACGGCTGTATAGCACTGATGGAACACTGCAGTGCAACGTTTTTCTTCTCCAATAAAAAAGGCAGAAAATCATAAAACATTTGTGGACTGTAAACCGTTATCACGACTTGCCTTCCTTTTGGTGTCAAATCCAAGAGTAAGCAACAGCGAACCATAGAAGCTCATCTGGAGGACGTAGTACCAATACTGGGATGCCAGCAAAGACTGGAAAGAGAAAGAATGCCCATTACCTCTTGAGTCAGACAGTCTGGGGGAGGGGAGAAAACACTGGTACAGTGGTGCCTCAGGTTACATACGCTTCAGGTTACATACGCTTCAGGTTACAGACTCCGCTAACCCAGAAATAGTGCTTCAGGTTAAGAACTTTGCTTCAGGATGAGAAAAGAAATCGTGCTCCGGCGGCACGGCAGCAGCAGGAGACCCCATTAGCTAAAGTGGTGCTTCAGGTTAAGAACAGTTTCAGGTTAAGTACGGACCTCCGGAACGAATTAAGTACGTAACCCGAGATACCACTGTATTGGTGTTAGCACTGTGGCCAAGGAATAACAGAAGGATGCCTAAAAGAAAGGGGCCAGTTATGAGCCTGGGATAGATTTTCCCTTCTTCGGGGGATGAGGCCAAGGACTTTGCATGCAATTCAATCCCCAGCACCTCCACATAGGGTTGGGAGAGACCCCTATCTGAAATCCTAAAGAGCCAGTCAGTGTACTGAACTAGATCAACCAATAATCTGGCCTGGGAAAAGGCAGCTTCCTATTTTCTTATGCACTCTTCTCTTTTTGACTAGTGGGCATGCGAAACTCAACATGGGGTGGGCAAAACGGTTACTCTGACCCCATTAAAGCGTTGTGGGACGACTTTTCAGAAAGAGGGGACAATTAGAACTCTAAGAGAAGCAGCAGAAACAGCACTCACGTGGTATGGATAGTTGGCCCAAACCTGCCAAAGATCATAAAGCCAGGGTTTCTAGGGGAAAACGAAACAAAACAGAATCAGGCAGATTATTACCATTATTTTCCATGTTACAGAGTGAGCGCAGCACGCTGGCTGAGCAACTGAGCTGGTTCAAATCTCACCTCTGCCACAAACTCACTAAGTGGCCTGAGGCAAGCCATTCTCACTCACCTGCCAAACACCGCCATTTGCAATATGAGGATGGTAGTTCCGGCCTACATTACAGGGTTCTTTTTACTATCAGTGGGAGAACCTGCTTACAGATTTCCTGAAGAGTTCTAGCGTCGGGGGGTGGGGGAGAAACCCCTATACCACAACATGCATTGGACTAAGAGGAGGGCAGGATAATTCCCCAGTCCTGGCTTCTTCTTAATCAAATAAAATTTCATAAATCCCCATTTATAAGACTAGATTTGGGATTATCATGACAAGCAACTGCCGAGAAATTGGGAATCTAGCCCTTATTTTGCAACAAGGAAAAATTCTGGGCACATGGCAAATCTTGCTTTAGAGGAAGCAGGATCAGGCCTTAGTTTTGATGAAGATTTTATTAAAGGTTCACTTGTTATCTCCCATTTAACTTACATCATAGAGAAATACAATTCCAGCAATACATGATGTCACGTAGAATATAAATCGCCAACTGCAAAAAAAGAAGGAAAAAAGGATTTAAGAACACAGAAGTCACACATCTGGGGTAGACATAATGCTGCCCAATTTTCTGTACATATTTTGGAGATCAAAAAGATCCCTTCTTTCCACCTCATTCATTTCATCCTAACTCCTTCCTTTCATTTTCAAAGTTACCGTATTTTTCCATGTATAAGATGCTCCCTATTTTGGGGGACTCCAAATTAAGAAAACACCCCTCAGCATTACCCGTGTATAAGAGGAGCCCCAATTTTTAACCTTTTTTTTTTTTGGTAAAAAACCCCCTAGTCTTATACATGGAAAAATACGGTACATTGTGGTTAGCTTTAACATTGTTTCTGATTACTGCTAGTATTGTAGTTAGCTGAAACTGGTTCAAAAATCCTACTTCTAATTATGATTGCAAAGTACAGTTTTAATGGGCATCAGGAGTGGGGGAGAGAACTGATTCAGTTCGCATTTAAAGGCAAATCTAACAAACATGTGCTTTCTGAAACAACACAAGAACCGAAACACAGACATGCTTCAGAATTTTACACTTATATTAGGGGAAATTGTGCATATACATGCATATAATTGCGGAAAATAACATACAAAATGCATTGTGTTAGGTCAAGTGGCTTGCAAAAATGTGTACATTAGACAAAACTTCATACACGAATGTGTTTGGTGGGTGAAAGGAACATTAAAATGCTGCTAAATTTAATGAGCTTTTTAAACAAACAAACAAACAAACAAACAAACAAACAAACAAACACAAATTGCTGCAGAAATGTGGAGAACTGAAGTTAAGATTGGAAAAATGAGAAGCTAAGACAACTTAAAATCATCAAATATCATTCCTTAATGTTTGGTGAAAAATGCCAGTGCAGATATTTTTTTGTGATGGCATCCGTCTATCTCGGGAGACAATGGAGGAGTGTGCCTTTGGGGGGTGTAGATATAATGCCAGCTAGAATCACACAGCCCAATGAAAGGAAGTGGAAGATTTGTAATGAAGCGGAAGAAGGAAGGAGTAGGTGAATATTGTTGGTAGACTGCAGATGTATGGCCACCTGCAAGGCCACTGAGCCAACATCAAAGAATGGAAAGCAATACCTACATGAAAAGACTGATTCTATGCATTATTAGCGAAGTCATTTAAGGGAGAAAAAAGTCCTGATAACACTAAGCAAACTCAACTTTCTTAGTTCAGGCCTTGTACAAAGCAGAAAGACATTCAACCAAACATACTGCCCTGGGTTGGCCAAGTCAGGACGATGCACATGGAGAGCTTGCTGAGGACCTGGGGGAAGGCTCCAGCATGATGTGGGTGTCTCTGCCAGGATTGGGGAAGCCTGGTGGTGAAGATCCGGGGTGGGGTGGGGGGTCCCTCAACCTGCTCTCTCATCTCATCCCTCTCCGCAATGAGAGTCCTGCCTGCTTCCTCACAGGTCAGAGTCTATCTCTGACACTTCCACAGTGCCTGCCACGCCACCCACCCCAATGCTGTCAGACACTGGGAGAAGCTCTGCCTTTGCTCCACAGGGCCTGGCTGCCTCTCAGGAGGCTGAGACACCTCCCCAGGCATCTAGATCTAAGAGATACCAAAGGCGAAAGGGACAGAGGGCTCCACCAACTGGGCGTAGTGAGATATTCCAGAAACACTTGCTACATTAAGCTGGGTTGGTTCCTCTCCTCTTTATAGGATTAGCAAGGGTGTGACAGCATCTTTTGACCTTTAGGTGTATTCAGGATTAATTGTGTGTATTGCCTAAAGTGCCTTAACCCAGCGATTTGCAATCTACACTTTAAAGTCTTTGGGAAGAATTCTCCTTTGAGTGTTTGTTCCTCAGGAACTGGAAGCCAGGACCGTACAGATGAAAACTCCCTCAGAAGTAAACAGCCTATCAGAGATGCGCTACTTGCGAAGATCATGCCACTCAGCTTAGTTGCTAAGCAACACCTCTACCCATCCCCCTCTTGGCCAGTTGACATGAACAATAGCAGAATGAACCCTTAAGTTACACACGGAATAACCTCTGCTGTTTACCTGGAAGTAAGTCTCGTGTAATTTAGTGGGACTTACTTCCAAAGGGTCTTTGGCAGCTAAGCTTTGCCTTTTGAAACCAAGAACTCAGTTTTGCTTAGCTATTTTGAGATCTGAGAAGAAAACTAAACAGGCAAAGTTAAAAACAAAATGGTACCTAGGATCATCTGCAAGTTTGAACCTGCTGAGATTCCGTGAAAGGCAAACAAGGTGAGGTTTAAATCGCCTTTACTCCTGCACTGTGGAAATACAGTGATGTAATACAGGAAAGCTTTGGGTGCGGGAATGGGAGGAACAGAGAACCAGATAATTTTTATTCCTAATATTCAGAATGATGAAATATTAGCTCTCCCACACTGAGTGATTTAGTCATATGTAGGGATGGAGGAGAAATCCTATTCAGTTCAATTCAAATTCAAAACAATAAGCGAAATGAAACACACTCATCCATCACCCTTCTCTGAATTTTGTAATGCAGTTCTCCAGACAAGTAATGTGTTACCAAAAGGCTACATTCAAATATTTGTATATGTATAACATACATTCAAGAGCAAATTCATATATTTGTGAAAATAATGCAAAGGGCTGCGTTTTGGTTCTTGGATTCTTTTGGAAAGTGTGAATTAGTTATGTTTGCCTTTAAATGTGAACTGAATTGAATTTCTACCCACCCACCTACCCCCATCCCCTAATTGGTACAGCCCCTGCTGAAGAGTCAGGCTCCCTTGGACTCCCCTGGTGGAATACTCTTCCATGCAACTATAATGGGGGGAAAGAGAGAGACAAACAGAGAAAGGTCCTCCTAGCCTCATCTTCTTCTCCCTGGCACACTCATTTTCTACACACACAGATGGCCATGCTGCCTGTTCTTACCAAGCTTCCTGGAATTTCTTGTGCAGAGTTGGGATTTCTAGATTTCGCCGCCGCCGGAACCATTTCTCCACCAGGTGCACCGTCCAGTTACACTTTTTGGCTAATCCACGTATCTCCAACTGTGGGGAAAGTCAGTGGCACACACGTGTCACAGGTTAGAGGCAAAGTAAAGACAAAAAAGAAAGGGCCTTCTCATTTCTAAGGCTGCAGTTTTCACCACTAGGAAGTAGGCACTTCTTTCTGACATTGACTTTCCACGTTTTCTGGAGGGCAGGGGCTGACTCAAGTTTGTTGCAGTGAAAACAATGCCTTAAGGACTCGTGCATTTATTGTGGCATAAGATTTCATGGCCATTCAAGCACTGGACAGAGTGGGCTAAAGAGCACAAAAGCTCATGGCATATAATGTGTTAAGTCTTTCAAGGTGTCACAAGACTCTTCGTTTATGCTTTGTTTGGTGCCCCAGAAAAAAAGCACTGGGGGCGGTATACAAAATTAATTAATAACAACAATAGATTAACCAGCAGCATGGCTAATCTGAAACTAACCTCAGCAGGAGTTCCATATAATTGTGTACAGGATGTCAGCCTAAATTGATCCATTTTGAGATATACCACACTTGTTTATAGGACTGGTTCAGAAGCTGCTTTGGGAAAATGGGTACCCCCCCCCACCTGTCTCTATTTACTATCCTGCCAGCCAACTTTTGCCTCCCCTTTCTTACTCCAACACATGTGCTTCTGCTATCTTATGGTGCTTGCTCTCTAACCATTTCTAAAACCATCGTCTTATCTATTTCTGATTAAAGTCTTCCCATGCTTGTGGGGAAAGTGTGTTTGGCATTTGAGAGAAAGAGCCTTTTCAGTAGTAGCCCCCTTAGGGATGTATGAAGGCATCGTTTTCTGTTTTGCCCGTTCCCTACATGCAGCACTGCTTCCGTTCTGCTGCAGTTCGTCTTTTGACAGAAGCTACGCTAATGGTCTCACTGCCTGCTGTGGTGAAATTACATGATCTATGTAAATCACACTGTTTCCCCCAGAAAGGTCCTCCTGGGACCTATCTTAACATCTCTTTATCATCAGGCAGAAACCTTTCTACTTCCTCAGTCTTTCAAAGATCTTCTTTAAAAAAATGAAATTGGAGTATACCTTGAGGACATCGTGTTGGCCACCCCTGATTTACTGTGATGTGTGAATGCGGCAAGAAAGGGACGGAAAAAGCAGGGTACAAATGGGTGGAACTCAGGGTTTCCAGATCAAGGAACGGTTGTAGAAGCTGTGTATGTTTGCCTGGAAAAGAGGAGACTGAGAGGAAATATGATAGCCGTCTTCAAATATATTAAGGTCTATCATATGGAAGAGGGACACGGGTGGTGCTGTGGGTTAAACCATAGAGCCTGGGATCAGAAGGTCGGCGGTTCGAATCCCCGCGATGGGGTGAGCTCCCGTTGCTCAGTCCCTGCTCTTGCCAACCTAGCAGTTTGAAAGCACCTCAAAGTGCAAGTAGATAAATAGGTACCGCTCTGGCGGGAAGGTAAACAGCGTTTCCGTGCTCTGCTCTGGTTCGCCAGAAGCGGCTGAGTCATGCTGGCCACATGACCTGGAAGCTGTACGCCGGCTCCCTTGGCCAATGAAGCGAGATGAGCGCCGCAACCCCAGTCGGTCACAACTGGACCTAATGGTCAGGGGTTACCTTTATCATATGGAAGAGGGAGTATACTTGTTTTCTCCTGCTCTGGAAGGTAGGACGTGAACCAATGGCTTCAAATTACAAGAAAGGAGATTATGACTAAACATTCGGAAAAACTTTCTGACAGTAAGAGCTGTTTGGCAGTGGAACAGACTCCTACAGAGGTGGGGGATTCTTCTTCCTTGTAAGTTTTTAAACAGAGGTTGGATGGCCATCTGTCATGGATGCTTTAGCTGAGATTCCTGCATTGCAGGGGGTTGGACTAGATGACCCTTGGCGTCTCTTCCAACTCTTTAATTCTTTGATTCAGTCCTGCCTCACATGTGCCTTCACTTCCTGAATGCTGCTGCTGTTTTCTCCCTGAATTGTGAGAAACAGTCCCTTGAAGGATCAGAGCATGGGGAGAGTGTGGGGGTCAGTTCCACTCACCCACACTACTTTTGATGTACAGTTTTTACATTTTTGGGTTTCTAATTTGTTAAGAGTTGAAAATCCAGCCCTTGCCCAAGGACTCAGGCTGGGCGGCAGCAGCAGTACGAGAGGAGTGGGGGGAAGTGGTGAAGATCAAATCTGGCTGCAACTCCTCCAAAGTCTACAGGGCAAATCAGGAGTGCCACTTGCATCAAGCATTTTGAAGTCTTCCTTTCTAGAAAGGCTTTGATTAGTTAAACCGGCACCAGCGGGAATGTGTGTTACTTGAACTGTCTGCATGGATGTATAGCATTTTCAAATTTTTGGTGTTCTAGATTTTACTGCATTTTGTACTGTGCTGGGAATTGTAAACTGAATAGGATTTTCATTATTAAGTTAATGATTTGGGGCCTAAAACGCAAGATTAAAAACATAACATAAATGTACACAAAAATGTATTTATGAGAGCCACTTGGAATTTCCAGCACTGGTCTAGCGAGTGGGATATATAAGTTTTAGAAAGCCATATGCATTCAGAACTAGGGATGTTGGAGAATTTCAACAGAAATGGGGGTGGAAATTGCTGGTGTCTGCATATTTGTCCCTTGTCCAGAACAGAAATCAATCTGTGTTGTTGCTTCCAGTCCACAAATTATACATGATTATGCCCCCCCCCCGCCCGAAATGCATGGGATTAAATAACGTAGTGACCGTGTAACTTGCATGATTTCTGTAACTAAGTGCTAAGTCAAAAAGACAGCAAGACGAAGAATGCAGTTTTTGGTGGAAGAGGAACTGCAGCGGAATGGAAGCAGTGCTGCATGCGACAGATGAAGGGTGGAATGGAAAACGGTGCCTTCTTATACCTCCAATGCAGACAGGCATAGACGATGGTTTTGCGAACAGGCATCTACTAAAGATACATCCTTTTAAAGAAGCCTTCACCTGTGATGGTTTTTTTGTGCACTTCCTGAAAAATGTTTCCAAGGTGGGATTCTTCTGGGGCCGGACACGCTTCACACTCTTTATGCCCATGAGATTTGCTAGAGGAGCAGCAATGCACCTGGAGAGATGCAAAAGAGGAGCCTTTTTTAAAAGAGAAAGAAATGGCAATGATTCTAATAGATTTCAGTGGAAACTGTGCTATCTGCTGATGAGTTTGCTTTTCCTACTGTTACTGCAACACCGAGAAATGATACCTGTGACTATGGAAAGGGTTTCACATGGAAAATCAGCCACTCTTTTAGCTGGACTGTGCTGCACTTAGGAATAAAGTGGTACCTTGGTTTTCAAATGCCTTGGCACTCAAACGCCTTGGTTCCCAAATGCCAAAAACCCGGAAGTAAGTGTTACAGTTTTCGAACGTTTTTTGGAAGCCGAACATCCGATACGGCTGTCAGCTATTGTTTCCGGGGCACCTGCACCACTCAGAAGCTGCGCCTTGGTTTTCGAACATTTCGGAAGTCAAACGGATTAAGTTTGGCGCTTTTCTTTTTGCTATTTATTTTGCATTTTTGTTTTTGAGGCTTTTTCGGTTCATTTGTTTTTGTGACTGTGTGGAACCCAGTTTAGCTCCTGACTGATTGATTGTATGACTGTGGAAATGGATAAAAGCCCCCCATCCAAACAAGGACTATCATCAGTGCAGGTAAGAAAAATATTTAATTTCAATTTTTATCATCTACTATACTGTCTTATTTATTTTATAGTACAGTACATTGATTATTATTTTCATTTTAGCGATCAATGGTCTCTTTAGATAGTAAAATTCATGTTAAATTGTTGTTTAGGAGTTGTTTTTAAAAGTCTGGAACAGATTAATCCGTTTTGCATTACTTTCTATGGGAAAGTGCGCCTTGGTTTTGGAACGAGCTTCTGGAATGAATTAAGTTTGAGAACCAAGGTACCACTGTACTGCTGGATAAGAAGAGAGACAACATGACGGATGGAGCCACAGTGCTGGCTTCGCAGAAAGAGGATTGCTATTGCTTACCAGGAGGGAAATAGGTGAGGCGGTGCAGAGGTCAGAACGGTGCAAAGTTTAAGGACCGCCCAGATTGGCTCTGCTGGTGCATTTGCCTCTCTGCCACCTCATCCCTCCCTGCTCATAAGTAGCAGCAACGCACCTGCCAAGAAGTTAGCATAGCAGTTCCACACCTGCCAAACAAACTGCTTCAGATATATCCATATATATAATTGCTCCCATCTCTTTCCAGCTAATTTCTCCAGAGAAGGATGCCTGGTGTATGGCCAAGAGATGTTGCTTCGGCAATGCAGCAGATCAGACTGATGGCCTGGGTAGGAGAACTGGAGGCTCCACCCCTTCCTGGCTTTCAGCCAAGCTCCTCCTCCCAAGAAGTCAAAGTTGAAATATTATATTCTTCATTCATTTTTCTTGGAACACTTGTAAATATTTTAAGACATGACAGTGCAATAGCAAAAGACTTCATTTCCATTGCTGAAACTTAATAAAATGAATAAATAAAGTAGTGAGGTCAGCCTTAGCTGGGGTAACCCAGAAGGATGGGTGAGGTATTATTATTATTATTATTATTATTATTATTATTATTATTATTATTATTATTATTATTATCATTGATTCCTATCTTGATGCATATTACTGTGAATTAATGCATGCAACTTTTGTTTTATGGTATTTTATCCCTCAGTTTCTTTCTTTACATATGCCTTCGCATTTCTACACCACCTTATCTTTAATAATAATAATAATAATAATAATAATAATAATATATGCAGTAACCTGCTCTAGGTTGGGCCCACACCTCAGTTTTAGATCCTGAGACGCTCCTTCGGAGGCATGTGGTCTAAGGTGTAATCTCCTCGCCTCAATGCTACAAAAATCTATTCAGCTAGAAACAGAATGGGAAAAAGGAGCAAGGCACTTACTTCAAGAGGCTTCAAAACCAAGCAAGAAAAAATTCTAATGAAGCTACACGCAGCTTCGTAACATTACAGCTACTTGCGGGCAATTTGAAGCAATCTTCCCATTGCCTTCGCATTCTTGGAGCTTTGGAAAAGCAATAGATAAAAGTAAAAGAGAAATAGATACCTTTCAACAAAGAACCTAAGAGCCAACATCCCAAAAGCATATGGAATTGTGACCAATAACTGGTGTGGTTTCGGAAAGGTGTATCCATTGCGATCTTCAAAGTCCGACCAGCTACAGTTGGCAGGCATCCAGATGCTCTCCCACCAAAACCAGCTATTCACGAATTTTATTATGTGTGCCATTCTGAGTGGAAGGAAAAGAGGGCAAATTAGTCCCTGCTAGTCTATTAACAAACACACACACTGAGACTGCAACCGCTTTGTAACATTTAGACATGAGAACAACAAAATCTTCTGCAACTGCATGCCAACTAAACAATGCAAATCAATTTACAAGTATATACACATCTAAGTATCACTAGTGGAAGTTGTGGTGGGGCGACAACGTTCACCTGGGAGGAGTAAACGGGTGAGGCAGTGAGAAGCAGGAGAGACGCAAATGCACTGGTAGAAACACCAGGCTGCGTCTGCCGGTGTGATTTGCCCCTCCTTGCTAAATAGCAGTGACTCACCTGCCGGGAGATCAGATGAGCACCTCTGTCCCGTCATGTTGTCCTCTCCTGCTAAGGGCATTTCTCTACATCAATTACAAGGCTAATTTTTCTTGGTACAAATCAGACCCTGACTCTTGAGACTGTGTCCCATAATGGGTGCATGGAGGTTCTCCATATGAGTTCTCAATATTTCCTTGTTGATTGATTGATATCTCAATACATATACAAAATGTCTACACAGTATTACATATACATTATACTTGTAAATTCACATTTTTCATTTCATTATGTACCAATATCAGTCATTTCTTACTTGCGTCTTATCTTACCCTATGTCTTCCCTTCACCCTTGCGTGACTTCCTAATTTTTATTTTATAACTTTATGATATGTGATTTGTTTTTTAAGGTCAGTATTTTGATATGAATTTCTCCTAATATAGGTGTCTTTGTGCAATTTTGCACGGTATATGCATTTTTGCAAAGCAATTTTCCCTAATGTTGTACATTCTTGGGTATTATTTTCACTACTATATACGTTTTTATGCACACTTTACACAAATATGTGCATTATTATTATTATTATTATTATTTTGGTATTTGCTGCTTGCATTGCACAATTTGGAGACAGGCTCATTTCAAAGATGGCTATGTTTCAGTTCATATACTGTTTCAGAATGCACAAATTAGGTAAGTTCACCTTTAAATGCAAACTGAATCAAATTTCTCTCCCATTCCTGTGTGTGTCCTCAACTGCAGACATAACTGTGACTCCAGCATTAGAACTAATGGACACATGACAAAGAGTACTTCTCATGTACCCAGTGGCGTAGCGTAGGGGACAGTGGCGTAGCGTAGGGGGCAGTGGCGTAGCGTGGGGGGTGCCAGGGGTGCCGGCCGCACCGGGCGCAACATTTGGGGGGGCGCGTTTGGCCGGCCCTCCTCGAGGAAGCAGGAACCCCACTGTCCTCGGACCTCCTCCGAAGGCTGGCGGTGGGGCGGAGAGACCTCCTCCCGCCGCCAGCCTTCGGAAGGCTGATCCGAAGCCTGGCGGTGGGGCGGAGAGACCTTCTCCCCGCGCCAGCCTTCGGAAGGCTGCTCCGAAGCCTGGCGGTGGGGCGGAGAGACCTTCTCCCCGCGCCAGCCTTCGGAAGGCTGCTCCGAAGCCTGGCGGTGGGGCGGAGAGACCTTCTCCCCGCGCCAGCCTTCGGATGGCTGTCCTGAAGACTTGTGGTGGGAGCAGTGGCGTAGCGTGGGGGGTGCAGGGGGGGCCTGCTGCACCTGGCGCAACATCTGGGGGGCGCGGAAGAGACTCGAGTGCTAAAATCCACGGGTTAGGGGGCGCAAATTACTTGCCTTGCCCCGGGTGCTGAGAACCCACGCTAGGCCACTGGTAGGGGGTGCAGGGGGGGCCCCAGCTGCACCGGCCGCAACATCTGGGGGGCGCGCGCGGAAGAGACTCGAGTGCTAAAATCCACGGGTTAGGGGGCACAAATTACTTGCCTTGCCCCGGGTGCTGACAACCCACGCTACGCCACTGCATGTACCACATGAAGCGATACTTGCTTATCTGAATTCTATCTATACACATGCTTGAATACCTCTTGCCAAACTGTGGGAAAGCACCTGATAGAAATGACTTTTTTGCATAAGCTATGGCAAGAAATTATTCTGCTGGTTAAGTTAACTGCGTTGTTAAGATGGGTTTGTGCAATACTAAGGTGCAACAGGATGGATGCTAGAATTGATGTGCCATTGGCCTGGTCCAGCAGGCTCATCTGGTGTTCTTACAGGGGCTGAATGTGGCCCTTGAGCCCTCTCTGTCTGGCCCTGGGTCTCTCCCCGGACCATGATCCCTGCCACTAAGCCGCATGTTTCACTGCCTCTGCTATGCAGCCTCAAAGTCCTTTTGCCTGGCTGGAAAGTGTCACTGGGCTGTGATATAATGCTTCATGCTTGTGTCTCAGGGGCAGGTTTGGGATGGGAGTTTTGCTGTCTGGTGAAGAGGAAGAGGAGGAGGACGGGGTGGAGGATTCTGTAGGCAGGGAGAAGCCAGAGAGAGAGAGAGAGAGGATGGGACCCTCACCCTTTGCCTTTAGGGATTTTCATGTGTGTTTTTGTGTGTATATAGGTAGATTGCTATGCAAAGCAGCCAGCATTTCAAACATTTGAAACATATTTTTTAAAAAAATATTAAATAAATCTATGAGGTAAAAACTAAAGTCATACTGAACAACTTTTGTAAGAGTGCCGTGCATCAATACCTTATAAAAAACCAAAAAACAACCACAATTGTTGTATGAAGAAATGCTTTGTATCCCCAACTTACAGCCTACAGCAAATTTTTATTACTGGACTATAAACTATAAACCAGAGCAGGCTGAACTTTATAAAGGGGACTTCTGAAAGGCACTCATTCACGGTGAGCAGATGCCACGATAATGAAGCCAGCCTTTTAAAGAGGCTGTTTAGACATAGGCTTTAAGATAAAGGCTTTTAAGATAAAGGGTCTTTAAGCATACCAGTCACAACCGATGGTGTGCTTGTGTGTGTGTGTGTGTGAGAGAGAAAATGACTTAACAAAAAATTTATATCAGTAATAGTAAACTCCCACAGAAAACAAAGGCAGGTCTGACAGAAGTCAGAACACAATATGAAAAGGAGGCCTTTGGGGTGTAATTCTGTTACATTCGAAAGTACCCTGAAATATCTGAAAACTGACACAATGCCAGTCATTGTGGCAGGCGAAAAGCAAGGCCACCCACTGCCTGGGGGCAGAAGACAGATTTTACCCCTCCCCCCAGCTTCCCCATCCCATTCCTCAACAGCACCCCCAAATTTACTTGACCCCACAGATCTTGATAGGAGCCAATGAGAATGGAGTCAGTCCTATTTTGCATAGCCCCTCCCCCATTTAATTGGCCTATCACTATCTAAGTTCTAATAGTGGACTCATAGCCAGTGACAGCCTTACCCTCCATGAATTTATCAAGTGCCATAGCAGCTGGTGCCCTTTGTGCCTGGCAGGGCAGAAAGCAGGGAGCCCAACAGTAGGGGGCGCCAGAGCCAATGACAGGAAGAGGCAACAAATTTTTCTTTTTGCCCCCATCTGGTTGTAAGTAACAAGGTAAGTAGGGGGCTGCTGGGCAGCTAACAGAGGTTGGTGGGGCAGAGCTTCATTTGCCCACATAAATTGGGTCTCCACTGGCCAAGTGCTGAATGGACACAGTGCAATGTGCACACATAAAAAGCTCTACACTCTCCAAAGCATGGGGAAACAATTGAAATTACATATGCAGATAATTTTACTTCATAAAATTTACACACCATTTGATTGTAAAAAAAATAAACTTCAAAGTGGTTTACAAAAACAACAAGATCATCACTAAGAAAAATTAACAATTATTTAGGACATTAAAAAAAGTTTAAGATTAAAAACAGATTAAAGATTAAAAACAGATTAAGACTCACATCAACTTTCTAAACATCTGTACAGGCTTGTCTAAACAAAGATGTTTTTAGCAGATATCATTAAGAGTACAGTGAAAGCACCTGCCTGATATCAATAGTCAGGGAATTCCAAAGGGTAGGTGCTGCCACACTAAAATATCAGGTTCTTACAAATGTGGAATGGGTCTAATGTGGCTTCTGTAATAGTGTCAGTTCTGCCGACTGAAGCTGATGAGTAGATACATTTGGGGTAAGGTGATCATGATAGGATTCCCTTTCCTGGAGGCGCGCGCACACGCGCGCACACACGCACACACGCACACACACACAATGTCACATGTAAGATGGCGCAAGCTTGTTTTCTCCAGCTCCGGAGGGTACATCTCAAACCAATGGATTCAAGCAACAAGAAAGGAGATTCCAACTAAACATCATTAAGAGCTGTTTGACAGTGGAACAGACTCCCCTGGGAGGTTGTGGACTCTCCTTCCTTGGAGGTTTTTAAGCAGAGGTTGGGTGACCATCTGTCACGGATGCTTTAGTTGAGATTCCTGCATTGCAGGGGGTTGGACTAGTCACTAGATGACCCTTGGTATCCCTTCCAAGTCTACAATTCTTTGATTCTATTGCAAGGAATGTAGAAGGATCGTGCTTACTATATTGACCCTGCCAGCATTCAAACATCACAGAGCTTTGCAGTTTTCAGAAGGGCAAACTGGCAAGAAACCATTGCAGGCTAAATGATGCAAAAAGAGAGCATCTGCACAACTGAAGTTCCAGAAACCAGCTTTTCTGGCTGCCAAAATACCGCAGAGCCCTGGCTACAGGCAGAGCACCAGGTGGATCTGCAACTTGTTCTCCAATAACTCAGAAACGAAAGGAGTACAGCAGGCTAGACTCGTCCTTCTGGCTAGGCAAAAGGATGCTGAGGCAGTTATATTACAACAAGTCACGCTGTGCACCAGTGTATTGCCACAGTTCTCAGCGGGACTTCAGAAGTTTAACAGGACTTTGGGCACTTTTAATGAACAAGCAGCTAATCCATAAGGCAGCCTTATCGCAAAACAAAAGGGGAGCATACTCAGTGGCGTAGGGAGGGGGGTCGGAGGGGTCGGGCAGCCCCGGGTGCCACTCTGGGAGGGGTGACAAGATGGCCCCTGCCTCCTCCCAGTTATAGAGCAGCAAAGGGCGCCCGCAGTCCGTGTGGGCGCCGCTCACATGGCGTCCGTACGGGCTGCTGCTCTCACACGTTGTCCGTAAGGGCTGTGCATGTACGGCATTCTGTATGGAGTGCGCACGCATGGGATTCTGCACATGCGCAGTCTGTATGGGCTGCGCTGCCCCGGGTGCCGGAGAAGGTTCCTCCGCCACTGAGCATACTATCAGGAGCTGGAAACTTCAGCCTTGTATATGGCTGCCCCGAGTGGTGAGTGATCAGAACTGCAGTTTGGAAGAATACCCATGCTTTCGGCTCTAGCTAGGGTTGCCATACAGTCATACCTCGGGTTAAATACGCTTCAAGTTGAGCGCGTTCGAGTTGTGCTCCTTGGCAACCCAGAAGTAACGGAGCGCGTTACTTCTGGGTTTCGCCGCTTGCACATGCACAGACACTCAAAATGACGTCGCATGCATGCGCAGAAGCGTCGAAAAGTGACGCGCGTGCGCAGACATACCATCACTAGTTACGTTTACCTCTCAATGCGAACGGGGCTCTGGAACGGATCCCGTTCGTATCTAGAGGTACCACTGTATTTCAAACAGAGAAAATCCGGACAGAAAAGTTGTCGAGTTTTTTTTCCCCTGCCAAAGTTGTCAAATTCACAAAAACAAAACAAAAAAAATGTTTCCCCCGGACATTTTTTAGCAATTTCCGCCCATCTGGCAGTGATGGCCACCGACTTGGGTGTCTTTAAAAGAGTGCAGCAATAAGAGTCTTTTAAAGGTGCAGCAATAAGACTGCTAGCACGTTGGCAAAGCTAAGCACGTTCCAGCATGTTTTCAAACTGGATGGGGGAACCGCATGTTGAGATTCCTGCACTGCAGGGGGTTAGACTAGATGACCCTCGGTACCCCTTACAAACTTCATAATTCTATGATTCTACCTCTACAGTAGGGGGTGTTATGTCTTTGAATACCAATTGCTGGAAACTGCAGGAGAGGAGGATGCACGGGTGCTCAGGTCTTGCTTGCAGCCTTCTCACAAGCATCCAGTCAAAAGCGACTATGGGGTTGCGGCGTTCATCTCGCTTTCAGGCCAAGGGAGCCGGTGTTTGTCCACATAAAGCTTTCCGGATCATGTGGCCAGCATGACTAAACCGCTTCTCGTGCACCGGGACACTGTGACGGAAGCCAGAGTGCATGGAAATGCCATTTACCTTCCCGCCACAGTGGTACCTATTTATCTACTTGCCCTGGCATGCTTTACTACTGCCAATACTGAGGAGTATATTGCAACTTTTTGAAAAGATAGGCATCAGCAAACGCCCAAAATGAAGTCATGTTGATTATACAACCTCAGCATTACATTCAAGGTGAGCTTTCACAACTTGAAACCATACAATTCTGAAAAATAATGAGAGATGTATGGTCGCTATTCAGCTATGCTTCACTCAGAGTAGACCCACTGAACTTAATGGACCAAGCTTAGTCATGCCTGTTATCCTCAGTGAGTGTACTCTGAGTAAAGCTTAGCTGAATGCCGCCCAGGCTTACCTGCAATCAGAATAAACAGATATGCAATTCAGCTTGCATCCACAAGCAGCTTATGCTAAAACAGATGCATTAAACATCTGGAGGTGAAACTGGCCCAGAGGCTATGACACACCCAGCACATAACTAAATGACCCAACCTTGTTTACCCCATGCAGATCCATTCTAACAATATAACAACCCTTGCTTGTTTATATTTATTTCATAAAATTTAAAAACCACTTGATTGCAAATAAATATCCTTGAAACTGTCTACAACTCCGGTATGTAAGACACAAGACACCAAAAGACTGGGGTGGGGTGGGGGGAGGGATCTGAGAATTTCCTTATTTTTTTACAAGGAAATTCATGAAATGGTGCAGTTTTTAATTACAAACTGCAAATCAAATGAATATAGAAGAGGTTTCTAAAGAGAAGCAGAAAGGTGCAACTTGATGTTTTAATGGCCTGCATGTTGTACCATCATGTCCCAGACTGGTTGGACGCAGAGGAAATGTGGGAGGAGCCAGCTGGGGACCCCCCCCCCCCGCCAAGGGAAGAAGGCTCAGAGCCAGGGGAAAGTCCTCAGATAGCCACATCCTTAACATTAAGAGAGTGTCAACAAGTTATCAAGCTCTATCATTACACCTCCCCCTTTTAACAAGTTATAAAATGTGAACAAATATGGGGAAAACCTTAATATTATTATTATAGATATGTATGGTCATTATGCTGCATAAACTGTATAAACGTCTACTATGGGAAATAACTGATCTTGGCTAATGAATTACAGTACATAATAGATATTAACACATCTCTATAAGCCATTCTGGAGATTTTATCTTTATGGTAGAACATGTCTGTGTTTGCCCATCATAGGGATCCAGCAGGCTCTGCTATCAGATTGTTCTTGACATGATGAGTTACTAATTGTTTGACTGCAGTCAGAATCAGTACTCATTAAACACAACTGTTATGGGACACAAAGTTTCTATTGTCCCTCTGAAAGACCTAAAACTTTGGATATAGATGCTGTACAACTGTACAGTGATAACTCGGGTTACAGATGCTTCAGGTTACAGATGCTTCAGGTTACAGACTCTGCTAACCCAGAAATAGTACCTCGGGTTAAGAACTTTGCTTCAGGATGAGAACAGAAATCATGCGGCGGTGGCGTGGCGGCAGCGGGAGGCCCCATTAGCTAAAGTGGTACCTCAGGTTAAGAACAGTTTCAGGTTAAGAACGGACCTTCAGAACGGATTAAGTTCTTAACCCGAGGTACCACTGTACACCTTTGGTCCCAAGTGCCTGTGGGATAATTTATCAGGCAAACCTTGTCTCCTGGCTTAAGTTCTGGAAGTGCATGGGTCTTCTGGTCAAAATATTATCTTTTGGGTTTCCTTCCTTCTTTTGGGACTTTCATTAGTTGTAGGGTGTAGTAAATCTTCAGGTATCTGCAAATTAGCTCTAATATCCTTTCATTAAAATGGTTGAGCAACATTGTTGCTGAACACTTCATTGGGAACACCATGCCTGGCAAAGGTCCCTGTCAGGCTGGCAGCCACCGATTTACTGCTGGTACTTTGCAGTGTGCATATTTATAGAAAGAGATAACAATAATCTGTGACTATTAAGTTGCGGTTGCCATATTTCAAGAAGTAAAAATCCGTTTTTTAACGAAAACATGATTTCTCGGTTTACTTGCCGCCTTCCGGAAATTCCCTCCCGTATGGCAGCCCTATATTAAGTAATCTTTGGAATGCCTTGTAAATAAGTCAGTTCCTATCTTCTGGTAGGCCCTTTGAGGAGCTGGGTGTGGATTCAGTGGCCCTGGTTGTTGACATTACCTGTATTTTAAGCAAGTGAACAAACTTCTACCATAGCTGCCATATGAGGCCTTCTGAGGTGCATTCCATAGTCTCTCAAGACAGATTGATGCCAACAACAACTTATTAGCATCAGCAATTAGCATGTGGCGAGTTAATTAAACTACATCAATGTCCCAAGTGTGTGCCTTTAATCCTAGTCAATCAACAAGTGTTGATGAAATCTGGTGAACTCCTTTGCTACGCGTTCCCAAAAGCAGGGATTAACCATTATTAGTGCTTCTAAACATCAAAAGAGCTGGGTTTTAGCATGGAAATAAATAAAGGAGGCTTAGTTTTTAGGAACAGGAGAATGGAGGGGTGGTACCAGGAGGTGGTGAAGGAACCATTTTGGGGGGGGGGGGGGAGGCTGGAAAAGATGCCTTGGACTGCTGTGGTGCTGCACTGCTGTGGGTAACAAGCCCCACTTGATATGACTATGCTGCAAGTTCTGTACTCGCTCCATGCAAACTAAAGGTTTGTGAATAAACCATGTTTCTTAAAGCTACAACAGCCTCCGCTGTGTCTTGCTTCTCAAAGGAACACAGACACCGGGTGACCACCTAGGAAATACTGCATTGGACTACTGCAACGTGCTCTACATGGGACTACCTCTGAAGGTGACCCGGAAACTACAACTATTCCAGAATGCAGCAGCTAGACTGGAGACTAAAAGCGGCCGTGGAGACCACATAACACCTGTCCTGAAAGACCTACATTGGCTCCCAGTATGTTTCTGGACGCAATTCAAAGTGTTGGAGCTGACCTTTAAAACCCTAAATGGCCTGGCCTTGTATACCTGAAGGAGCATCTCCAGCCCTATCGTTCAGCCTGGACACTGAGGTCCAGCTCCGAGGCCTTCTGGCGGTTCCCTCACGGCGAGAAGGGAGGTTACAGGGAACCAGTTAGAGGGCCTTCTTGGTAGTGGCACCCACCCTGTGGAACACCCCCCCACCAGATGTTAATGAAATAAACAACTATCTGACTTTTAGAAGACATCTGAAAGCAGCCCAGTTTAGGGAAGTTTTTAATGTTTGATCTTTTATCGTGTTTTTAGTATTCTGTTGGGAGCTGCCCAGAGTAGCTGGGGAAACCCAGCCAGATGGGCAGGGTATTAATAATACAGTGGTACCTCAGGTTAAGAACTTAATTCGTTCTGGAGGTCCGTTCTTAACCTGAAACTGTTCTTAACCTGAAGCACCACTTTAGCTAATGGGGCCTCCTGCTGCCGCTGCGCCGCCGGAGCACGATTTCTGTTCTCATCCTGAAGCAAAGTTCTTAACCCGAGGTGCTATTTCTGGGTTAGTGGAGTCTGTAACCTGAAATGTATGTAACCTGCAGCATCTGTAACCCGAGGTACCACCGTAGTAGTAGTAGTATACAACCCCCGGGAATCTTGGCCCAGCTTGGCAGAGATTAGGGGTGGCGTCCCACTTTTGTAACCCCATACATATATTGAGTAAATATTTTATAAGCAAATAGTATACCAAGTAGCTCTTTTTCCATCTGTGTATATCTAATTTCAGTGCCAGTGGGGGACTGAGGTGCATATGCCACTGGCACCCATCTTTTGTAATAATATGCAGAGTATAGACAACATCTTTCCCTGAGTCCAGATCTTTAGCCTGTGCTTCACAGTTTATGAGCCCCTGAAAATCTGAATAGTCTTGTCCAGGAGCAGATTCCCCTTTTGCAACATCCGCTCTCCAATGACATTATCTGTCATTATGCATTAATTCTGTCTCTTATCAAACTCTTTCCCAGGTCCACAAAAGAACAATTCTTACTCACAGCTTTCTTAATTTTGCTATGTATTGATCCATTGTTTGCTCCGCTTTTCGTATACACCTGAATAACTTATTCCACCCCCTTCCCATAGTCTCATTCTTTTTAGGCATGCATCACCCTTCATACTTATCAATAATTACATTCAGCTTCATGTTCTCTCCTTCAGCGAGCCCAGTTATTATAAATGTCTAGGGCCTCCTCTCCTACCACAGCAACTGATCGTATCAGTTTTTCCTTCAGTCCCTATTGCTGCCAGGTACGTACAGTGCAAATCTTTGTCTAAACTTTCTCCAGTTTTCTGCAATATCTGTTGACAATGGCAGGCTTGATGGGGGCTGCAGCATTTTCATTTTTGCAAAGATTTAACAACATTTATGTAGACCTTACTGTCTCTGGGTGCAGCTCTGACAGCTTCTTATCTTCTGTTTGTAGCCCTTCAGCCAGAAGACTTTCTGCCCATAGGAGACTGAGGTCCCTTCACTCCTCGCAAAATATAATATTTGAGGCGGCCAATATTTTATTCAACATTTTATTCAAGTTGGCACCCGTGTTTCTGCCAGTTAATGTTTATCCACTTTCTGACACCATACAGTGTTTCTGGGTCCAACAACAGGCACCAAGAATGAGCAGCACTTTTATAAAAGAAGCTTTATTCAGAGGAGCCCCTAAGACTCTGCTAGAAAGGGGAAAATATATGGGCCTAAGGAACTGCCTAGGTCATGTGACTCCAGGGCAGATCCCCAAACTGCCAAGCCCTTAACATTCAGGGTGTATCAACAAACTGCTAGCTATCACACACCCTCCAACATTTCTCTGATGAAAATATGGATGTCCCATTCCATACTGATAATTTTACTAATTATACCCCACACATCTTATTGGGTTGCCCCAGCACTCTGGGCAGCTTCCTACATATATAAAAACCACAATAAAGCATTAAACATTAAAAAAACTTCCCAATACAGGATTGCCTTCAGACGACTCGAGGGTTGGATAACACCACACCCTCCAACATTTCTCCAATGAAAATAGGGACATCCTAAGGAAAAGCTGGATGTTCTGGGATCAAATCAGAAACCAGGACAGCTTCTCTAAATCAGGGATGTCCCTGGAAAATAGGGACACTTGGAGGGTCTGCTGTCATTACACTGAACCTGGAAAGATGGGAAAGGGTGTGTTGCAGGAGTGGGAATGGAATAATCAAATGAAACAATCAGATGGATGTGTTCCAAGACATACATCCCTGTGTATGTTTGGTCAGAAAAGAATTCCACCGTGTTCAAAGGGGCTACACACACAGTTGCAGCCTTAGAACCTGATGTCATGTTATACTCATTGGGCGAAAAGACAAGACTTTAACTCAAGAGAATTCTGAGGAGCCCCTGGGAAACAGCCGATAAGAGCAACACAGATTTAGGCTCAGTTTGCAGTAACGCCCAGCCAGAGCATGGCCTAGTGTGAATGTGCAAGCATGAAAGCTGTTGCTAAGGAAATCACGGCCTCTGATCCTGCTGCTGCTGCTGCCAGCTAAGTCATGGAACTGTAGAGTTGGAATGGACCCTGAGGATCACTTGGTCCAACTCCTGACAATGATGGAATATGAGGCTTTCCCATGTTGGGATTGAACCTGCAACCTTGGCATTGTCAGCATCATGCTCCAACCAACTGAGCTATGCATGCGTTGGTTTAATATGCCTCCTGAACCCAGTTCGTGGTTTGTCTCCTCCAAATAAACCACAGAGCTGAAAACTCAAGAATCAATCATGGATTACTTTTCCAAACCAAAGTGATATTGTTAAAGTGAATGTGTGAGTAAACCCTAGATAGGACATGACAGCGCACATAAGGATGTTATTATTGCAGTGGTGCCATTTTGGTATATGTTGGCATAAAAATAGTGAGAGAGGAGCCATCTTGGTCATAGCTGTTTCTGCACAGTGAACAAATTCTATAGAGCAAAGGTCACAACAAAAGTACAGTGGTACCTCGGGTTACATACGCTTCAGGTTACAGACTCCGCTAACCCAGAAATATTACCTCGGGTTAAGAACTTTGCTTCAGGATGAGAACAGAAATCGTACTCTGGTGGCGCGGCAGCAGCGGGAAGCCCCATTAGCTAAAGTGGTGCTTCCGGTTAAGAACAGTTTCAGGTTAAGAACAGACCTCCGGAACGAATTAAATACTTAACCCGAGGTACCACTGTACTGACAAGGCATGTACACAGCTACCATACTGCTCAGCTGGGACATCCTGGAATTACAGAATCCTGGAATGTCCTGCGTTTTGGTTCAGCGTTCTGGTGGGAGTCAGCTGGTTTGCACCACAGCAGCTGACCCAAAAAATGAGCGTTCTCATTTGGCTCCCCCGGTTATTGGAGGGCATGAGCTACCCAGCGAGAAGCAGAAATAAGTAGCAGACAGCTTCTGGTGAGCAAAGCAGATGCTAGAAACCAGCCCTTCGCATACTTGACAAATAACAATGAACATTTTAGAAATATTAAGCTGTAATAAATAAGCTTGTGTGAATGGGTGGAAAACACCCCAAGAAAAGCATAAAAAGGAATGTGCAGAGGCTTGGATGGAGCCCATTCCTTCTTGGAGGACTTGGAACTTGCTGTGGCAATTAATAAATATCACCACTGGGTGCCTTGCTTCATATCTCGGTCTCGCCCAGTTATTTCCCACCTGGACATGAACTGACAGGTATTGAGGATTCTACCACAGTAGCAGGCTGCCTTATACAGAGTCAGACCAAAAGCCCATCCAGTTCAGTACTGTCTATGCTGACTTGCAGTGAGTCACTGTAGTGGTTAGAGTGATGAGAGACCAGGGTTCAAATCACCACTCAACCACAACACTTGCTAGGAGACCTTAGGCCAGTCACAGTGGTTGCAAAGATAGCAAGGAAGAGAAGGAGGAAGAGAACCATGTACAGTGGTACCTCTGGTTGCGAACGGGATCTGTTTCGGAGGCCCGTTCGCAACCTGAAAAGAACACAACCCGCATCCGCACACGTGCGGGTCATGATTCTCTGCTTCTGCGCATGCGCGTGACGTTATTTTGCGAGTCTGCGCATGTGCAAGTGGCGAAACCCGGAAGTAACCTGTTTCAGTACTTCCAGGTCGCCACGGGACGCAACCTGAAAACGCTCAACCTGAAGCAAACGTAACATGAGGTATGACTGTATATCACCTTGAACTCCTTAGAGGGAAAAGCGGGATATAAATGCAATAAATTAATAACAATAAATACATTTCAGAGAAGGGACATTCCCAGCCATATCTGGAGATTGCTGGGGGTTGAACCTGGGAACTTCTGCATGCAAAGGACTCAAGCACTGAGTCATGTTCTACATAGCCTAAAAGCTCCCGCTGATTCAAGCCTTTTTCTTGAAACCAGGAAATGGGAAAGACTGGCATGGAAATCAGGAAATGGAAAAGATTGGCATGGAAATGAAAAAGCATGACTGCTAATTCAAGAACACGTAACAGGCAAAAGTCTCTGGAAGTTCAGCTCAGCAGACCCTACTATTACAGAATGCAGTGCCACAGACAACTTTGACATAACTTACAAAACCTGTTTTTAAAACTGATTATTATGGGCGGGTAAGTGGAACTGGGTGAAAGGCCCTCTTCCTAGGAGCTACTCTGTATTCACAGTTATCACAGTTACATAAATGATGGAGGAAAAATCCAGTTTGGGTACCATATTCAGACAAAAACGTATGTTTTGTAACTCGGGGAGGGGGTAGTGATTTTCATGTCATTCTGATGTTATAAATGCACTGTTCTCGGTAAAATCTGGATTTACGGTATATTGAACAGGAAATGTTGTCTCATAAGGAGTAATGGATTTTGCTGTTTTGTAAATCGCCTTCCTCTGTACTGTAGACTACCGGTATTCACAGTTGTTTACAAAAGTATCAACTCTGGCATATATTGGGAGATCAGTCACTTTGAGTGCAAGCTTCTAGATCTCTGACTAATTTTAAATCTATTGTATTGAGTCAGGGACACAGAGGCAAAACACTGGTCTCTATTACTTACATAGTGCTTTTAGAACTTACCACTGGGTCCCCTGCTGGGTCTGAAATGTTCTTGGGAGAAGGATTTAAATGCTTAATATAGGAGTCTGAATGGAAATCTCTGTGGTTAGCTAGGCCTTATAAATCTGTTTCACCATACGTGTGATTCTGCACAAATAGCATTTGTATACCTGTGCAGATGTTTCCTATCACATTGCGGTCAACACAGGATTTCTGGCAGAGCTGTGGACCCTGAGGGACATTCTTCCATCATTGGCGAAAATGCCCTTGGGTGTCATTATTTTGTTCTCAAGGATATCGAGAAATATCTAAAATAATTAAATCACTGGTTTAGGTCTCCCCACAACATATCAACTGAATATGTGGACTAACAACATGAAAACTTGTTGCTCTAAATAACTTTTAGCTGCTGCTAGAATTTCAATAGCTCAACCATGGAAAACCTTGAAAAATCTACGTTTGTCTTTGGACTTGGCTATTGCAGAAAAATGTGAACATAAACTGCATATATCCAGGGAGGCTCCAGAATGCTTTCATGTCATCTGGTGGGATCTTATTTCCTATTCTCGACATTCGTCATCCACACCTGCTTGGGAAATGAGGATGTCTTCATTTATACTGGTGTGTCATCCTTTCTTTAACTTACTTTTTGCTTTATATATGCTATGATGTAATATCCTGCTACTGTACTTTTGGACTGCTGTAATGGTAATAAGGGACGGGGGTGGTGCTGTGGGTTAAACCACAGAGTCTAGGACTTGCCGATCAGAAGGTCGGCGGTTCGAATTCCCACAATGGGGTGAGCTCCCGTTGCTCAGTCCCTGCTCCTGCCAACCTAGCAGTTCAAAAGCACGTCAAAGTGCAAGTAGATAAATAGGTACCGCTCAGGCGGGAAGGTAAACAGCGTTTCTGTGCACTGCTCTGGTTTGCCAGAAGCGGCTTAGTCATGCCGGCCACATGACCCGGAAGCTGTACACCGGCTCCCTCGGCCAATAAAGCAAGATGAGCGCCACAACCCCAAAATCAACTGGACCTAATGGTCAGGGGTCCCTTTACCTTTAATGGTAATAAAATTCTAATTTAAATACATAACTAAACACACTCTCTCTTTTATAGCACTTGTGAATGTGGTATCTGTCATACAGATCATTGTATCTGTGCCTTGGTTCTTAAACTTAATCTGTTCCGGGAGTCCGTTCGACTACTGAAACCATTTGAAAACCAAGGTGTGGCTTCCGATTGGCTGCAGGAACTTCCTGCACTCAATCAGAAGTCACGGCAAACGCTCGGCTTCCGAAAAACGTTTGCAAACTTACTTCTGGGTTTGTGGCATTCGGGAGCTGATATGTTTAACAACTAAGCCGTTTGGGAACCAAAGCACCACTGTATTAAATCAGACCCTCGGCCCATCTAGCTCAGTATTGTCTACACTGACTAGTGTGGCAGTTCTCTAGGGCTTTAGATAGGGACCATTCCCATCTCTACCTAGAGATGTCAGGGACTAAATCTGGAAACTCCTTGCTTCGGTAGAGCAGATACTCTACCATTGAGCTATGGGCCTTACTCCACCCAATACAGCTCCCTTGTAGTGAGAAGTGCACAGCTTAGATGGCTGATATCCCATGAGTCCTTGGTTTGGGGGTTGGTCTCATTAGGCACACATAGCCTGGCTGCTGACCACCCAGAGCCTCCTCTCAGAACCCTAAACAAACTACAGCTCCCACAATTCTTTGGGAGAAGCTATGATTGTTTAAAGCGGCACCGTAGTGCTTTAAATGTATGGTGTCTAGAATAAGAGAACAAGAAGAACATATGTTTAAATAAGATTGGAATATGTTTACTGAATATATGGGGGGAACTGTGTACACTTGAAAACAACGGCAGCATTAAGTTAAATTCAAGAGTGCAAATAAGTCTTGATGGATGTAATAATGTAATACTGAATGGTTTAGTTTATGGAAAATATGCAGGGATTTGTGATATGCAAAATGAACCATGGAAGCATAAGGGAAGTCATTGATATTTTAAGGCTGTTTAAATGAATATTCTAAATTGTAAAACAGAAAGTTTAATAAAAAAATTTATATATATATATATATATATATATATATATATATATATATATATATATATTTTACGTCGCCTAGACACCCCAACTCTTACACGGGAAGACACCCGAAGACACCAAAACCTGCATATATATATATATATATATATATATATACATATATATGCAGGTTTTGGTGTCTTCGGGTGTCTTCCCGTGTAAGAGTTGGGGTGTCTAGGCGACGTTTCGACGAGGTCTCACTCGTCATCTTCAGGCTGGTGCTTTCGGCTTCTTGTTACTGGAACAGAGCAGGATCTCAGTGTTTGAGTTCCTATAAATACTGTTGAGGGGGTGTGGTGTATAGCCTCCAACGTTCTGGGCAGAGAGGAAGTTCCCAGGTTAGTGTGCCTTTTCTTCTTTTGTTCCTTAATTACTTGAGGGATATCTTGAATGATTTCTTGAGTGATATTCTGAGTACCACTTAGGTGGGTCATTAAGTGTGGATTAGTTGCTAAAGCTTTCGTGTCTTGACCTCTTGAGCTTGTGAAGAGTTTTTCTGAGAAGATGGCTGTACTGCACTTAGTTGTGTTCTGGCTTGGCTTCGTGTATAGGGGCGAGCTGTGGTTTTGTGCCCTGTGCCAGCCAGATCTGTGTAGGGATTGCAGGGGGGTGCAGTATCCGGAGGTGCCACTATGGTTTGGCTACTGGATGGTGTCTGTAATTTATCTGTGGAGAGGGTCTGGGTTTGGGTCTGGTGTGGTTGATTGGTGATGGCGTTCTGTGTGCCTCTGGTTCTGGTGTCGGTTTTTGTGGTTTTGTATATATATATAATGTATGGTATAAATTTGCCATTAAAATATGTAAAACAGTGGTTCCCAATGGGTGGTTTGCAGACCCCTGAGGTTCTGTGGGACCATAACAAAAACTATCAAAATTGTCAAAAGTAGGGGGTCCATGGCTTCTGCTTTTGAAAATCAGGGGGCCCGCAGTACCTAGCTAACTGGGAACCACTGATGTAAAAAAAATGAATCAAGCTTAATTCATTATAACTCCGGCCAGAATATTTATATGCAAATGCATGCTGGGGATAAGAAGCCTAATAAAACAGATCAGATAAAGAAAGTGTGGGGAAAGCTAAGCGTTGTTGGACTAACTACTGTGCTCAAGGAGGGAGAAAGTGTGATTAAGTAACCAGCAATAACACAGTGTATACAATAAAGAGATTTGGAAATTCTGGACCAGGGAACTGAATACACCAATTTGTGAAGAAAGGAAAATAGTATGCTGAGGAAGATCAGTAGCGGTATTTATTATAGTTATCACGTATTGTGTTCTTTATAATATAATAAATTTTGGAGGCCAGAGTGAGTGTGCAAGTCACCCATCAATCCTGGAATTAGTAAAAGTTTAGAATTAACCTTTGATTAATTTGGTTTATGCTAAGGAGCCAGGCCAGCTCACTGAAAGAACGGAATGCTGACAACGGCCAGTCATTAGCCCATCCAGGAAGCCTCCAAGAGGGCAAAAATGTGCCACATAAGGAGGGGGGGGGAGCCCCTCCCCCAGCTGTGCGTTGGTGGTGGGCGGAGACCAAAGCGGTTTCAGATTTCAGGGTGAATGACATAAGTGAACAAAAAAGGTTTATCAGTTTTGCAAGCGGTTTGGCAAGCAGAGCAAGAGAAGAGAACACCATGTGGGCTGGCTAGAACAAGCTGTAACAAGGAGACACAGAGGGCATGACTGATTTCTCCTTTTGCAGACCCAAGCAGGCTGCACCTATGAGAGAAGCAATGGACTCTCTTGGGGTGTAATCCTGAGCACCCTCTATCCTAGGCTCAGGTTGTATATCTGTGTAAATGCACATTTCATGAAGACGCCGCAGTCTCTCCTGTGCTTCATTGTCCAAAAGGAAATACATACAGAACCCGGTATCGGTGTGGCGTGTAACAATATTTATTCTAGCCAAGTAATAGTGTGGTATCATCAATAATTTCATATCAGGTGCTTTCTGAGAATTAATCATTTAGTGTTGCTCCTGTAGCTGATTGTGATAATGCAAATTGTGTACAGTTTTTATGATTTAGGTAAAGGTAAAGGGACCCCTAACCATTAGGTCCAGTCATGGATGACTCTGGGGTTGCAGCGCTCATCTCGCTCTATAGGTCGAGGGAGCTGGTGTTTGTCCGCAGACAGCTTCCAGGGCATGTGGCCAGCATGACTAAGCCGCTTCTGGCAAACCAGAGCACCGCACGGTACCTATTTATCTACTTGCAATTTGAGGTGCTTTTGAACTGCTAGGTTGGCAAGAGCTGGGACTGAGCAATGGGAGCTCACCCCGTCGTGGGGATTCGAACCGCCAACCTTCTGATCGGCAAGCCCTAGGCTCTGTGGTTTAACCCACAGCACCACCCGCGTCCCTTTTATGACTTATCAATACACAATAAGGCTTGTACATATTTTTTTTTAAAAAAACCCAGCACATAGTGAACACAGTATCTGGTAGAAGGGTGGGAGGCTTGCCTTCTCTCTCCAACCTTGGATGTGCCAACATTTTTTTTTTATTACATGCCACACACAATATGTAAAAGTAGTCATGTGCTCCCCCTCTACCACCTGCAGGTACAACAAGTTCAACACGTTTAACAGAATAGGAGGTAAGAAGAGTGAGGCAACACATATTCGGTCACAAGTATCCTATTTGACTTTATCCATCTAAAATCAGTAATTTAGGTTTTTAGCACTCTACCCAAGCAGCAGTCTTTCCCTGTCTCCCAGAATATCATATGGATCTGTTAACTGCTGTTGTTTTTAATAAACATCAGGAAAAAGTAATATCAATGGCTACATTAAAATATTTCAGCAGTTACAAGGTGACAAGAAAAAGAGAATGCATCTCTATCTATCTATCTATCTATCTATCTATCTATCTATCTATCTATTCTATCTAATCACACACACACAAACACCATTCGTCTGAGATGACAGAACCCTCAAAGCAGTTTACAAAAAGAATCAAACTATTAAATTGTCAGTAAAAAAGTTAAAAACAGCCTTTTTGAAGCCTTCAAAAAAATAAAATCAACAACACGGTAAAGGCCAGATTAAAACACATGTCAAGATTCTACATGTTTTTGCTGTTATTAAAGCATTTCGGGTCAGTTAGTACACCTGCCGTTCATTAGGATGGTGAGCTGTTTCATTGTTTTTGGCATAAACTCATTAATTTCAGTGAATGTGACCCGCAGCATACAACTGTTAGCACGAACTGCATTCCTTAAAAAGAGAAAGAACCAAACCAGCAGTCCCAGCTACTGCAGAATGAAGCTCAAGAATGAAAGGAGACAAAAAAGTCCTACCTGGCCGTTTCACTCCAGAGAGTACGTTACATCTCCTAGTGAAGAAGATTGAAGAGGCACAGAGACTTTCTCTGTGGTAACGCCCCATTTGTGCATGATTCTAAATTCTTCAGCGTCCCACCCACAAAAGTTGCAATTCAGGATTCCTGACTCAGGGCAATCCTCCTATTGTGTAAAACCTTAGGATGCACCTCCAGTGGAACAATGCTGATCTGCTGCCTTTGGTGCTTGTCCCAACCTTGCAAAATGAGAGAGTCATTGTTTTATGGTATCCCTTAATCAGGGAGGCAAATACAGCAGTGGCAGGAGGGGATTCTTCAGCTTAAAGCCGAGTTTCATGTAAGAAACTCCACTTCGATCCTAAAGAATACCCTGAAGGAGCCACAATGGGCTCCAATTTCATGGGATGCATTCCTGTGGTATATGAAAAGCTTCTTTTTTAAAAAGGTACATATGTATTACAGACACTGCATTTTTAATAGATACATATGAAAGGTGCACAACATTTTAACAGGTGAAGAATTCTGTGCCACATTCACACCATACATTCAAAGCACTATGAGACCATTTAACAAATCATCATCATCATCACTTTTAATTTGTATAGCGTCTTTCTATCTTACAATACCCAAGACAGTTTACAAGCTGAAGAAACAAAGAATGTACACCCTATAACAATCTAATGCCATACAAAAATGTGACAATAAAACATAACTTTAAAATAAGCAACCTACATCAAACAGTCCAGAGTCGTTTGTGACTGGACTTAACTGTCAGGGGTCCTTTATCTTTTTTTTTTTATATATACATCAAATCAAGTAACATTCAACAATCATTGGAATACTATGGAAATTATACTTCCCACCAAATAATTCTGGGAAGTGTAATTTGTTACGGGTGTTGACAGTTGCTAGGAAGAGCTGTGGGCCCTGAGGCAGTGAATAGTCTGTGACCAGAATAGCTGAGCTATACAGCTGAGGTTCCAATACTTTGGCCACATCATGAGAAGAGAAGACTCCCTGGAAAAGACCCTGATGTTGGGAAAGATGGAGGGCACAAGGAGAAGGGGGCGGCAGAGGACGAGACAGTTGGACAGTGTTCTCGAAGCTACAAACATGAGTCTGACCAAACTGCGGGAGGCAGTGGAAGACAGGAGTGCCTGGCGTGCTCTGGTCCATGGGGTCACGAAGAGTCGGACACAACTAAATGACTAAACAACAACAACAACACAGATCAAGAAGTGTCAATCAATCAACCGTTATTGAGGTCAAAGACCAGACAGGATCAACAAGCGTTGTTGTTGGGGGGGCTTTTCTTTTTTTAAACGAGATCACACACCAGTTAATTGCAAGCAGCAATATGGGAAAGTATTCATTTGCCTTTGCTGAATTCTCCAGAGGAAGCCACTTCACCCATGTTCTCAGCACGCCAGCTGGATCTTGTCCACTGGCTCTTGTATCAGCTGTTACAACAAAATGTGGGAAATGTGAAAGATCAGAGAAAAGAGAAATGGGGTGGCAGACCAGCCCCATCTTCTTCCCACACCCCTTTAGCCTGAGCTGCTCCTTCTGTACCCAGCCACTTGGCCGATCCACCTTGTCCTAACCTCAGCTGCCTGATGGCTATGGGAGAATCCATGGGGAAAGTTCACCAGTTTTTCAGCATGTATTGACAAATTGGACAATCTCCTTTCCTTTCCTTTTCTCAAGTATCTGCCACATTTCATCATCAGTTTTCCATTTTTTAAAATATATATATATAAATTTTCATGTCCATTGCTCCTAATATATGCCCTTATTGCAAGCAATTTCCCTGAATATGATGCCTGTTAATATGTTATTCTTATAAATAAAAACATTTTTGCATGCACTTTCTGCCAATATGTATATATTTTTGGAGCTGGAGAAATGTAGTGCTAAATTCAGAGATATGTGATTGTTTTGAAGAAGCACTGCCTTGTAGTTCACATTTTGGTGCAAGAAGTGTGGATTTCATGTAGGTTCTTATTAAAATGCAAGTTGAAATAATTTCTCTCCCACCCCTCTTTTTCAGGAAGAGTATACACCACTATGAACACTGGCGGTATCTTTCTTTCCCACACCCACCACCCATTGCTATCTTAATTTTCCTCACTGATTGCCTGAAGCTACAAATCAGTATCGCCATCACCATATATATTACTTAGTGCAGACGAGCAGATGTCCTTCTGTAGCCAAAAAGCCAACACACATGAAAGAGAGATATCAGCAGACGTTGAGGAAACCTGGAGTCTGTAGATATACAAGTTGTAGAGTTGCAGAACGTTCAGAAAAGAAGAATGAAAGGAGAACGATCAAGGGTGTAGAGCGACTCTCCTATGCAGAAATAGTTGCAGTATTTGGGACTTTCTAGTTTAGATACAAGATGAAGAAGAGGTGATGTGACAGATGTTTTTAAAAATATGCTTGGCATGGAGAACCTGGATAGCGAAGAGTTTTTCTTGTTTGCTTATGGCACTAGAACTCTTGGGCATCAAATGAAGCTGAATTTGGAAGATTTGGGACAGATTTTTAAAAAAGTATTTCAGACATGCATAGTTAAACTGTGGAACTCAGTCCCAAAGCTATCCTGGATGGCTTCAAAAGAGATTTAAACAAATTTTGGGAGGAGAAGGCTATTAAGAGCAACTAAAGTAGAACAGTTCCTAGATGAGAATTATCCACGTAACTATATTGGTAAGCAATTCAGCCTTCTGAGGTCCAGCTCCGAGGGCCTTCTGGTGGTTCCCTCAATGCGAGGAGATTACAGGGAACCAGAGGGCCTTCTCAGTAGTGGCACCCGCCCTGTGGAACGCCCGCCCACCAGATGTCAAGGAAATAAGCAACTATCTGACTTTTAGAAGACATCTGAAGGCAGCCCACTTAGGGAAGTTTTTAATGTTTGGTGTTTTATCGCCTTTTTAATATTCTGTTGGAAGCCGTCCAGAGTGGCTGGGAAGTAATAAATTATTATATATTTACAATGGTGCCTCTGGTTACGAACTTAATTCATTCTGGAGGTCCGTTCTTAACCTGAAACCGTTCTCATCCTGGGGCAAAGTTCTTAACCTGAGGTACTACTTCCGGGTTAGCAGAGTCTGTAACCCGAAGTGTTTGTAACCCGAGGTGTTTGTAACCCGAGGTACCACTGTATTATTATTATTATTATTATTATTATTATTATTATTATTATTATTATTATTATTAGCTCACGTGCAGGACAGACATGCAGTAAACAAATAAAGCCAAGGATGAATCACAACGTAGTCCGGTTTGCACATAACACTAAGCCAAACCATGGCATTAAACAGAGAAATATGTAGGCTCCCAAAGAGGAGGCTGTGGTTGCTTTGCTTCTCTTGTCAGTTGTCCTGCTGTTGTAATCCTGCGAGCTAAGCTGTGTTTTGGCTTAGCATGACATCTGACACCCTCCAATATTTATCAGATGAAAATGGCGACATTCTATTCTACATCAGGAAGCTTCTCCTGAGTTTGATCTGCTGGACACATATATTTCATATATGTGCATATACATCTGTCGCCTTGAGCCAATTACAACGTCTCTGCCTAAACTACCTCACAGGATTGTGGTAAAGAAAAAATGTGCAAGGGAAGGCATCAACAGATGAATGGAATGAAATAAAATGTTAGCTGTAAGCTGCCTTGAGTCCCTGTGAGGGAAAAAGGCAGGTAATGACAACAACAACAACGAGAATGATCAGGAACATACCAGAGAGTAAATCCCATTGCACTCAGTGGGACTTAGTTCTGAGAAAAATTGCTTAGGATTGCAGTGTAAGGCTGCAGTCTCTACCCAGTTACTAGGGAGTAAGCTCCATTGAATACAGTGGGGCTTACCTCTGAGTAGACATGGCTCGCGGTATAAGGCTGCATTTACAATAAAGGAATAAACACTCTGTGCATTTCCTAAAAGAAATGGCTGCCTGCCGATGCATCGCAATTAAAGAATTTTAAGTGGATTTGTTTCAAAATTCTAGGAAGGGCTTCGTACGCCAGTTTCACCACTTCTTTCATTTGGTGCAGGTATTTTACTTTCAGTTTAAACAGGACTTTGTTTTCACCCATACACACACACACACAGAGAGAGAGAGAGAGAGAGAGAGAGAGACAGACAGACAGAAGTCTCCTGTTTCCTAAAAGGACAGGGGGGTGTCTGATCTCTTCACCACTTTTAACTAAAACAAGGAGGGGAGGAAAAAGCAAAACCAGAACAGCTTCTAGATTTAGGTAGGTAGCCGTGTTGGTCTGATGCAGTCGAAATATATATATATAAAAAATAAAAAATTGTCCAGTAGCACCTTAGAGACTAACTAAGCGCAGCTTCTGTAATTCTGGGACTGTCCTTGGAAAACCAGGACCCTTGGAGACCTGGGCTCGAGGTTTAGCTCTCTCCAGGCAAAACATGAACTGCAACCAAGGTTTGTCCTATGATTTACAGCTTTCTGTATTCAACAATACACAAGCATTGTTGCTTATTTTAAGAAATCTCAACACAAGTTTCTGTACATGGTCAGTGGATTCCTCAAAGGTTTCCACTGGTTTGACGCAAGACAGCATTTTGTAATAAGCGCAACATTTCTTTTTAATTTAAATGAGAGGAGGCAACACAAATCAGCTGAAGGAATCACCTCCAGCTCTTTCCCACAGGAGATTTGTGACTAAGTGCTCTGTTTGTGGGGCTTGCTAGGGATATTTCCCAACAGGATTGGGGAAGGGAAGAGCAAGTCGCTTCATGCTTTAGGTAAGAGACTACATTTTCCCGTGTAACAAGATCAACAACACCCACTTGGGATCCTGTATATCTTTTCATAACTATGACGCTCATCTGGCCAAGCAAGCGTATGAAATTTACATGAATGGAGGAAATCTAAGCTTTCCATGCATGAAAGATAACACCATATTTTTTGGAGACTACAATATCTATACGTCAAATTGTAAACTCAGCCCTGAATGGAACAATCAAACCAGACTGCTATTGCAGAAGAGGACATTTAATCGTGGAGTAATTAAGCAATGGTGCAATTAGTCCATTGGAAACAAGGCACAATTTTTTCTGGTCCAAGTCCAATTTGCTACCGTGTTTGCACTTCAAGGAAAAAGCAGTGCCCTCCCCCAAAATGTAGGAGAGACAGTAATAGATTTGCATTTATTTAGTTACATAAAACAAAGTAATGTTCAGCAAGTAGGAAAGTTAATTCAGTAGAAATGCTGCTGAAAAGCAAGAAGACAGTCTGTAACTGTGACCAAAACTGCAATGTAAATATTGTTTTGAAATAGTTATGAAGTGCACTACTGATTCTTAACAGCAAAAGCCACCTTTAATATTTTCCTTTTAATTGACTCTTACATAGACATGTCAGCAAGATAGATAGGAATCCATTTTTTTAAAAAAAAAATATTTATTTATTTAAATTGTATTCATTTCATTTCATTTATTTAAATAAATAAATTCATTTCATTTATTTATTTATTTAAACAAATAAATTCATTTCATTTATTTAAACAAATAAATTCATTTCATTTCATTTATTTATTTATTTAAATTCATTTCATTTATTTATTTAAATAAATAAATTAATTTCATTTATTTAAATGAGGGTTTTGGTCGGTTTTTAGTAAAAAGTGCAGTGCCTTTTAAAAAAAAAGTTTAAAAGGAAATTTAGATCTAATGCAGATTAGATTTACAATTTGTACTTTAATCTCTCAACACTGAGTCATAACCATTATCAAAGACCATGCGGTGTAAGCATATGAATATCTTACTCAAATGTATGCCACACTAAGCTCAATGGGATTTATGCCCCAGGTAAGTATGCATGGTATGGTACCCTTAGTTAAAGGCTAACACTGTAGAATAATGTTGCTTGTTCTTGGAATTGCATTGCCTCCAGCACATTTACAACGTGTTCTATATCCATTTTATTTGCTTTTCCCAGAGTCCTCATCTCATAAGGTCAATCTCTGCCAGCATCTTGAATTATTCTGAGCAATTCAGCTCCCTCTTTGTGCTGGGCTCGGGGCTGGACTGGGCAGAGGTGTCCCTTCACCTAGTCCTGCTAGGCTTAACCTACTGCCACCCGCGGGACGGGGGGGAAAGCAGGTATTAGCATTACTCCACTGGTACTGTGCTGTCCCTTCCGCCTAGTGAATGTGCAAGCGAGTGTGCTGTCTGTATGATTCCTGCTGCTGGCAGCCAATGGAAAGCCCCCAAGCAGGTCTTTCCAGGGGTGAGGTGGAGCCAGCTCAGGATCCATTTCGTTCTGAGCCATTGTTGTGCCCAAACCATGTCCAAATGTTGCACCAACTTCAGGCTGGCATGATCTACTGGCCACCATATGCAGGTCTGTGGCAGTGGACATGTCTCGTATTGTACAATTTCTTCCCACTTTACCACTTTAGCTAATGAGGCCTCCTCCTGCTGCCACACCGCCGGAGCATGATTTCTGTTCTCATCCTGAAGCAAAGTTCTTAACCCGAGGTACTATTTCTGGGTTAGTGCAGTCTGTAACCTGAAGCGTATGTAACCCGAGGTACCACTGTATAAATGACATAAAATATATACTCAAATTATTCAAGATATACTCAAGATATTGCAACCATTGGGATCCCAGAGATGCCACCCTGTACCTCACAAGTGGCAGCACCGGACAATTGCTGTGGTCTATTGGGATTCTACCTCCTTTACTGGGAACTCTGTTGGACAGCCAATTCTGAGTCCACATACTTGATGCTGGGTGTCAGAGACAGAAGAGAGCACAAAAAGGGGGAACCTGTGGCCCTCCATATGCTGTTGGGACTCAAGCACAAATCATCCCCAACCAACATGGCCAATTGTCAGGGATGATGGGAGTTGTAGTCCATCAACACCTGCAGGGCCACAGGTTCCCCATCTCTGTAATGTAAATTCTGCTGGTAACCCATCCTCTTGTTCAGCTAAGTTTTGACTTTCAATGGCTTCTAAATGGCATAGGGGCGAGGGACCGATTAGAATGGTCTTCTGCCAGAGGCTAATGGATCCAAATGACTTCCTAGCCGTCCTTTATGTCAGGGACAGAAGCCGCCCATGCTAGAATAAGAAACCAATGACTCTGCCCAGTGTGGTGGTGAGCCACCAGAATTGCTTCTTGACATGTTGTCCTAGTAATGAAGTATTCTCAGACTCTGGGATGGCATTGTGCAACAGGCTGGCCACTGGACTCTACCGGACAGGAAGGAGACTGTAACTGTCATGGAAATAGTCAAGCGAGCACTGTGGCCTTGCTGATTACCTTGGAGATATATATATACATATACATATACATATACACATATACATATACATATACACACACAATTTCAACATAGCAAATTATCAAAACAAATCATCTTCATTATTCCTCCCCTTTTTCCCCTCCCTCCCCCCGTGACTTTCCTCAGCTCCTCTCTCTGATTTCTCATTCAATGTTAACTTCTGCATATGATAAAGCTGTATACATTCTTATGTTATCTATCTTCTATGTTATCCCTCAATGAATTTGTGTATGTTTATTCAAAACCTGCCAAGGAGTCCAATTCATTTTGTTGTCTTTTTAAAAAAATTGTGAAGGGTTCCCATTCTTCTTTGAAGTCACAGTTGTCCTTGTCTCGTAATTTGCATGTCAATTTCGCCAGTTCTGCATAGTTCATCAATTTCTCTTGCCACTGTTCTTTTGTCGGGGTTTCTTCATTCTTCCATCCTTGTGCAATCAAGACTCTTGCCACTGTTGTAGCACACATAAGTAAGTTCTTTCTCTTCCTTGGCAGCTTTCAACATCCTTCTGGGAAGCCTCACAGTGCTGACACGGCGTGGGAGAGACACTATGTTGAAGTGACTCTGGTCATTCATCAACATTATTCTGGAGCAAGGGTGGGGAACTGTTTTCAACGATGCCACTCCAACCCACTGGGCCAGATAACAATGGGAGGCAATGCCAGAGGCCAAAAAAAAAAAAAAAAAAAGTGAGTGGAGCAATTGACCTTTGTACAGTAGGGTACATTTCACCCTTGCAATCCTCACCCACTTATTCCATCTTGGCAAGCAAGAGATATTATTACAAGACATATAGATATATTCAAGACCACCTTCCAGCCAGGAAGAACTACAGGAGGGCATACAGTAGGGCCAAAAAAGCTGTAGCCTGGGAAGAGTCCTGAGGGCCACACCTTGCTGTCTAGATCCAGCTCCCTGAAACTCAGTGACTGTTGGAGCTAGATGTCACTAGATTCAACCAAGCAACAGACAATCCCAGCTCAGCACTTTGCAAGTCTAGGGCTGTCTACATAAAGAGTGCACTAAGTAAGATTCTTTCCAGGAAGGAACATACAGGCTATGCTTTTCTCAAGCAACATTCTCCAGGGCAATCCTGTTTGCTGAAGTAGCACAGCAAAAACAGACAACAAATTGCTTCGGTAATGTAATATATTTGGATATCAAATTAAATATCTAACATTGTATGAATCTGCCTCCCACACTGTTTGATCCTGAGATTCCTTGTCAATGCTTGGGCTTGGGGGGATGGTACAATGTTCTCAGACATTTTCAAGAGCTCAACGCAGGTTAGCCTCCCGCTATATAAAATGAAAGGTTACCCAGACCATGATGGAGGTGTGTGCAAAAAAATTCCACTAAATCAGTGATAGAAGTACAGAAAGGATTATACCGTCTAATCTCAATGCTGTCACAAGAGCTGAGCCACTTGACACTGTTTGACTATGGTCACCTGCACAGCTAGTTTGGGGTGTTGGGAAGAAAGCCCAACATTTTGAATCAACCAACACCCCAGGTCTTCTTGAAAAAGCCTACTCCAGTCCATAATTGCGGCACAGCCACCAGCTTCTACTAGACTTCTACTAGAAGTGTATGAACTACTGCATGGGTAGCCTATGTGGTGTTCTTCAGGTGTCCCTGGACTACAGTTCTCATCTTAGGTTGCTGGGGAGTGGGGAGTCGGCCAGCAAAGTTCCTCCCAGCCCAAGTGAGCCTACCTTGCTCAGCCCCACGCTCGGAGGAAGGCTGTGGGAACTGGCGCCATGACTACAACCCCACCGAAATAACAACAACAACAACAACTTTTATTTATACCCCACCCTCCCTGGCCAAAGTTGGGTTCAGGGTTGCTAATATCAGATATATAACATTGGTATAAAATTGAACAATAATTAAATTACCTCCTAAAAACAGGTCAAAATCAAATTGAAGTCTAATTAGATGGCTTTCTGCAGGGTTAGGGTTGGAAAAAGTAAGTAACATGGGAAGTTAACCCGATTGAATAAGCTTGCAAAAGTAGTTGAAGGCAGCTTCCAAAGAGGCTGGACAGCTGGGGTGGGGAAGAGACAAGCAGGAGAGGGCTTTCTCTTCACAAACCCTTCCATTCTCATGGGTGATCTGACTTCTCACCCTCTTATCTAATGTTTTCTACTCTACTGTCCCTTTGCTGCTCTTCAGTAATGAGGTTCCGGTGTTGCATTTAGTTTAAAAATGTATAAACCACCTTCAATCCAAAACTGGATTTCAGGGCTAAATACGAATAACTTTAAAATTACAAAAACTTTATAATATGAACTAACATTACAATTAAGAGGGCTTTCACAATGCTTTCTTTTTAAGATGGATGATTCCCTTTTCACAAAAAGGGAGAGAAACTTTGAGAGAGCATAGTCCATAGGTTCAGCTGGGATTCCACCTTAAAATCTAATATTCCCTCTACTGCATCTCATTGTTCTAATTATTTGTAATACGCTTAAGAGCAAGCTCTAGTGCCTTCTTAAAACAGCAGCAAGTCTCAGCTATTACAATGGAAAAATCCTATCGCCATGCTTAAAACTGGAAATTGCATTCAGTATCAATTTCACCTGAAAAACGAGATATTCATGTGCGGTAGCTTCCCATACACTCCCTGCTTACATCACTGACATGCAAAAAGATTTCCCAATTTGTACCTAAGCAAAGGATGGTGCTTAAGTCTCCACAACGTGCCAATGCAAAGTTGCTGAGGATAATCACAAAGATTAAGAAATGTTATCTCCTGCTACTTTCCCACTAGGCATATCACAAAAATACATTGTGCAGTGACAAAATGCTTTCAAATGAGAAATAATGGCACAATTTATTATGTAGATAACTCCTTGCCCTCCTTATATTTTCTTTCCAGGAAGAAACATTTCTGGTATGGGAAATACATTCTTTCCAAACCACAATATTTTGCAGTTTGAGATGTGTGATTTTCTCTTTGAAGCAGGTCATTTCAAACTTTCCATTTCTCTCTCTTATTTCTCAACTGGCATAATTTATTATTACTATTATTTGTTCGCAGAATATGTACCTTCTCCTCCAACAAAAATGCTCCGAGGCTGGCTTACGTACAGTCAGTTAGAACAAGGCAATCCCTGCCTACAGGCTTACAACCTAAGGGGAAAGGGTCAGGGAGGGGAGAAGTGGGGAAGAGATAATCAAATTCAAGCCAGTTCTTAAACAGTTGTTCTCAAAGACCAGCTGGCCCAGTTCAGGGGTAGGAGGTGCTCAAGAGACCTGGTCTGTTACAGCAGAGCTGATGGAGTAAGTTCTGCTTCCTGTATCTCCCACTGGGACAATCTAATACAACACTGCTCCCAGGTGACAGTTGAAATAGTGAGTTCTGCTTCCCAACTACATTCAGAGTTCACCCCATTGCATTTAGGGCTTCACTGCAGCCTACTGCACCCCAGTGCTGCTCCCCTCCCAGTAATTCTCCTTGCCTCTTACCTGTTTCTCTTTCTTCCTTGCTCCAAGTAAACCTGTTGGTCCAGGCTTTTCCTGTGGAATCTTTGCAGAGATTTACTTCTGTATATCCCAGGGACGCGGGTGGTGCTGTGGGTAAAACCTCAGCGCCTAGGATTTGCCGATCGCATGGTCGGCGGTTCGAATCCCCGCAACGGGGTGAGCTCCCGTTGTTCGGTCCCAGCTCCTGCCCACCTAGCAGTTCGAAAGCACCCTTAAGTGCAAGTAGATAAATAGGAAACTCAGTAAGTTTCAAACCTGCAACTGAAGCCTGTGTTTTCTTGGCATTTCCTCCTGAAATTGGTGTGTAACGGACATGTCCCTATGGACTGCACGACTCTGGGCATTTTGCATGCATGTATAACATTTGAACAAGGACCTATGTCGACATCATGACGGATGGACAACATTTGGCTTTGAGAATCACAATTTTTGCAGGCCTGATATGTATCAAGCGAGTTGTTCTTATATATCAGATGCAGCAGGTAAATGAAGAACAACATTTGCAGACCTGTGGTTACCCACCAAGCAGAACACAGTCCCCAGAGAAGTGCTGTGATGCTTCAGGTGCTTGTTTTTGCTGCCTGCATGGTGAAAAAGAGAAGGCTCGTTGATTCCCTGCTAAGCCATCATATATGGTAAGTGGACTGTGTGCAGTTTGAAGTGGGGTAACAATTTATAAAAGCCTATTAGAGGCGGAATACTCCCAAGATCCAGATTTTCTGCAGCAGTCACAAGTAAGTGCACTTTTATCTCCTTTGCCCATGCCTTTCATTTCACAACCTTTTTAAAAGATTGAAACTCTTGAGCTGCATCAAATACTGAGCAACAGGAGTTCCCTGTGCACCTCCAAAATTTGTTCAGGCTGGTCCCTCAACCTTTTGGAGCAGATTTTGAGGGTGCAGCAAGGGGGGAGGTGAAGGAGAAGTTCCAACGTGCAGGAGGAAGTCTGTTGCATAAGCAGAACAGCAGTACTGGATAAAACTATTAACTTTGATTCTGTTTAATTATTTTAGACACTGCAAATGCTTGTCCAGAGATGGAGCACACAGCTGCCCTACTATCTCTTATAAAAGTGATAGATATTCCTGTTGAGAACGGTTATGCCTTTCCATTGGGATGGAATATCAAGGAGACCAAAAATAAAATTCAGGGTTTTATTTTATTATTATTTTCTTTTTAAAAAGTCACCCCCAGTGGCTGAATTATACATACCCACAGGCAAGACCATATCCTCCAGTCAAACACTTCCACACTTAAACACATCAATGGATTAGTCATTATAAAGAGTCCGTGTTTCTCAGCCAGTTGGACCAGCTTTTAATGACCCATAGACAAATCCCAAAGAATGTGCCTCTGACCATAGGTTCTGGTAAACTTTAAGCTTCTGGAAAAACTCATTTGAAAACTATTAAGTGGGAGAAGGTGGGGGATGGGCACTGCAGAACTTCTTTGAAGCAGATCTGTGCTCGCTACTAATAGTGTCAACAGAAGTCAAGAGCTTCAGGAGTGCACTTGGATTGTACGGAAAGAGGTTCCTTCTGTGTAGTCTAGAAACCGACTCTTGCACTTGTTGGAAACACTCCACTGATTTCTGAAGCACCCCTTCTTCTGATCCAAGTTTATTTAGCAAACTTGTGGAGTGAAAAGGTGAGGAAGTATCCAAAGTATCCTGAGGCAACACACATTGTTCTGTCTGGCCATCCACATCCATAAGGCCAGTGACTTCTGCACAAGCTTGATCTAAAGGTGTCTGCCTCATGTCAGCCAAACTCTCCTCTTCTATCCACTCCACCTCCGAATCTTCTGAGCTTTCATAATCCACCAGCCTTTGAAGGGCTCCCACCAAAGACATATTATCAGACTCTTGCAAAAGGTTAGATCTGCTGGGTTTTACAGCTTGACTGTCAGTATGCCACAGTGCAGAAAAAATTGGGAAAGAGGTTGAAAGGATCTCAGTACCGGATGGGGGATGATACGAAGCATCCTGCAAATTTGAGTCTAGCTGGTAGGCACTTTTTTCTCGGCAGGGCAAGTTCACCATAGAAAAGCTGAGCTCTCCATTAGAGGTGGTCTTGAAGTATTTAGAAATCTTGACAAAATGGTCCCAGTCTTGTACAAGAAGCTTTAAGTATCTTACAAAATATTCCAAGAAGCAGGTTTCAGATGAAATCAAGAAATCAAGTAGAACTGTGGCATCAAATGAAATACTTTTCAGCAAAAATAAGAAGATACAATGGGGATTGCAGCCATTCTGATGTGTAAAAGCAGCCCAGGTTCCATCATCAGAATGATATAAGGAAAGACCAGCTTTGTGCCAGAACCTAGAAAGTTAACAGTTGTAGAGTAAGCAATTCATTGCTTTTGAATCAGCGAACATTTTAGCAAAGTTCTGTTATTTACCATAGCCTGGTCCAAACATAATGAGCTTGGTCTAATACGGCATAGTTCGGTGTAATGCATGCTGCCCATGCACATCATCCTCCCTCAACATTTCCAGGCCTTGTCAAACCATAGTTTCCAATTATATCTAAACCAGGAAACTGTGGCTTAATCTCCTACTACAAAGCAGGCTATGAAACCAATATATGCTGCGAAAAGTGAGGTTACAGGGAACCAGGCAGAGGGCTTTCTCGACAGTGGCACCCGCCCTGTGGAATGCCCTCCCATCAGATTTCAAGGGAAAAAACAACTATCTGGCTTTTAGAAGACATCTGAAGGCAGTCCTGTTTAGGGAAGTTTTTAATGTTTGAAGTTTTGTTCTGTTTTTAGCGTTCTGTTGGGAGCCGCCCAGAATGGCTGGGGAAACCCAGCCAGATGGGCAGGGTATGAATAATAAGATTTTATGATGATGCATCCTGGTTTGTGGTCAGTGATCTGGACTCATGAGGACAGTGCATTACACCATGTTGTGAGCTTCCCAAAGATATCAGACTGTGTGCTGTTCGAGTAAAAATGCTTGCCTAGGTGAATCCTTTGCCTTATCCAGCAAAGCAATTCTTATGGTTTAAAATAAACCAAAAAATGCTGAACTTATTAGAATGATTTATTACAATGAATACTAAGCAAATCAGTATGGAAAAACAACATGCATAGTAGATATGAATGTGATGAAATACCTAGAGAAGGTTCTCCAACTTGAAACTCTCAAAAGTCAGGTACTAAAACATAGCATTTTCTGAAAGTACAGTTGTCACCCAATTACAAGGGTGCAATCCTCTACTCACTTACCTGGGAGTAAGCCACTGGAGTCAGTGGGGGTTAATTCTCAGTAGACATACATAGGATTGTGCTGTTATCTAACTATGGAAGTGGTAGGTTATTATATTTGCCTAAAGGTGAGGGTATTTTAAGGTGAAACATGTATGCATTAGAATGGGCACACATCTTATAAATGGTATTCCCTCATATGCTAGAGAAAGGGAAATGGCTTTTTAAAGATGGTGCCCACCACACATGGCTTTGTAAGCAGCTGCATTAAAGACAGATGAAATCTTTTTTTTACCTAATCAAAAGGCTTAAATTAATCAATGCTAGAGTCTGCATTTATTCATTATGCTTACAGCCCAGATTTCAAAACAAAGGCTCCTGCTTACTAAAACACTACATGGTTATTTCATTAGAATACAGCACATCAAAATATAAAACCAGAAATCCTATATATAATGCAACAATTGCAATTCTGCAGCAGAGACACCTGTTGCTGTTTCTTTAAAAAAAAAACTCAGCCACCCCCACAAGCCCAAAGGACATGATACTCCTTGACTTGGTGTTGTGAAACTGTAATTCTTGAAGCAACAATAAATTTCTATACTGTTTGGATAGTTCTGCACCTCTAATTCCCAAGATAAAAGCTTCTGGGGTTTTTTGTTTTTTTACAAATGTTATCTTAAACATCTTTTTTTAACTCATTATATATCATTTCACCGTAAGCTTTTACTTTACTACAAACCACCATAAATGATAAAAAACCCTTCTTTCTCTTTGCATTTCCACCACTTAATTCGATTTCGATTTATACATTTTCTCCAATCTATTAGGTGTTAGATACCATCTATATAACATTTCCATATAATTTTCTCTTAAAGCATAACGTATTGTAAATTTTATGCCCGTATTCCACAATTGTTCCCATGCTTCCATATCTGTATTATAACAAAAATATATTACCCAATGTATCATTGATGATTTTACTTGCTCATCCTTTGTCTCCCATTCCAATAATATCTTATACATTTTAGACAGCACTTTAGCATTACGTTCCAACAGGTGTCTTTCCAATTGTGATCATTGTTCTCCAAATTGTTTCATATCTGTCAGGGAACTGCCATCAGCTCAGAGGCGAGAGGTAGAAGGGCAGTTGTGTTACAGGGAGCCTCTGAAGATCTTGCGAAGCAGTTCTTCCTTGGGCAAGGAGGGAAGCCTCACCTCCAGTGGGGAAGGGGCGCAGGGATCAGCAGATGCTAGGGAGAGCCTCAACACTAAGCCTGAGCAAAGCGGAGGGGAGGCAAGTCCCCCTTTGCCAATGCCCACTTTACGCAGTAGGTTTGCGCACAGAGAGGGGAGGAGAAGGATGAGGGTCACACAACTGTTATGCTGGGGAAGGTATAAGGACCGCCCACTCCCACTCCCAGATTCTGCTAGCGACTGAGCAGACATGGATTTGCGATGCTCTGCACTGTAAATAGTTTGTACAGATAATAAAGCCTGGAAAAGACATGTTGGAGTCTTGCCTGTTTGCTCTCGAGCAACCACACCAGTACCTGACAATATCTTTCTTAAATACTTCATTCAAATGACATTGTATCCATGTTGTTAACATTCCTGATAAATCCTTAAATTCATTTAATTTAAATTCTCCTCCATCCTCTCTTAATAAATTTCTATAAGTTGCCCACCCTTCCGTCATAATCTTTTTCTTTACTCCTATGGCTTCCAATGGTGAAAGCCAAAGTGGTGTTTTTTCCTCCAATAGATTTTTATATTTATCCCATATCTACAAATTTCTCCTAATTATATGGTTTGTAAATCCTTTATGTAATTTCACCTTTTCATACCACAAATAAGTGTGCCAACCAAAAACATCATGACCTTCTAAGTCTGAAATATGCAGATTTTTCCAATGTCAATCATTCATTCAACCAGCATAGACAAGATGCTTCATAAAATAATCTCATATATGGCAGGGGAAAACCTTCTCTCTTTTTCACATTTATCAATATTTTATCTTTTCAGTTTTTTCCCTTGCCAGATATATTTAGAAATATCTTTTTTGCCATACATTGAAACATTCTGTCTTGCCAACCACCAGGATTGATTGAAACAAAAATAACTTTCTTGGTAATACATTCATTTTTACATGGCATCCTTTTTAAACCAATTTCTACCTCTTACTCCTACCCCCTTCAGTTAGTTTCAGGCTGAACTGTTACCTGAAATATAGATGAAATCATTTTCTTATTTGTGATGCCCAATGTTTTTTTTAAAATAAATGAATAAATAAAAGGTTTATGACTTCAGAAAAGTGAAAATGGACACTAACCTTTCAAACTTTAAATGAACTGTTAATAAAGTTTTCGCAGCTTCCAACATGTCGTCGTCTTGTTCTATGAACAGCGTAGAGAGCCATGCGCAAGGATGTTCAGATGCGTGAGATGACCACACATGGCTCTTTAAGAATGCCAGCAGTGGGTGCATAATACTCTCCAGCTGAACTAAAAGCAAAAATGAGAAGGAGAAGAAAGGATCCTTGTGAGCCAAGCTCCCTTTAATCAAACCAAACATTCACTTTTGAGTGTTCCCAAGTGTGCCTTTTGCACATGCTCTAGACTGGCTACTTATCACTAGCTACTCTACTAAAACGTTTCAGAAGGAATGCAGAGGGAAAGTTTCAAGAAATAGTGTGAATTTGCATATTACCTCCAAATACCTTGTGATGGTAGGCAACTGGCAGCCTGTGGAACAACTCTGGCGTAACATTAATTTAAGTTCATTCCGCATTATCCTAAGCCTGGCTAGATGATAAAACAGCCTTTTGAACCCAGGTAATCTTGCCAAAGCTGGCTGGCGAAAGCAGACAAAATTGCCAGAAATGCATCCATGCACCACCATAGTTCTTGCTCTCTCTGTGCCTCCCACTCCAGTGACAAATTGGGCCTTTTAGGCTCGGTGGAGGTATAAGCAGGCAGGTAACAAATAAATTGTAAGTGGAAGAAAGGGGTTATTGTGTGCAACAGTAGCATCCCCTTTTGCACTATTTGCCTTTCATTAGAGATATTTACCACTATTCCAGGGGCAGCTGTTGAGCATTTACAACCAGATGGACTAAAAAGTAAGGTAAAGGTAAAGGGACCCCTGACCATTAGGTCCAGTCGTGGCCGACTCTGGGGTTGCGGCGCTCATCTCGCTTTACTGGCCGAGGGAGCTGGTGTACAGCTTCCGGGTCATGTGGTCAGCATAACTAAGCCGCTTCTGGCAAACCAGAGCAGCGCACGGAAACGCCGTTTACCTTCCCACTGGAGCGGTACCTATTTATCTACTTGCACTTGGACGTGCTTTCGAACTGCTAGGTTGGCAGAAGCAGGGACAGGGCAACGGGAGCTCACCCCGTCGTGGGGATTCGAAGCGCCGACCTTCTGATCGGCAAGTCCTCGGCTCTGTCATTTAACCTACAGCACCACCTGCGTCCCTGGACTAAAAGGTAGCTTGAGACAAATCAGGACTGAGCCCCAAAAGAGTTGATGTTTATCTCACAGCCCTATAAACAAGTATCTAGCCCTATAAACAAGTATCTAACCAGTGAATGCAACACATCCATAAAACAGCATAAAAGGCTTCACATTTGGGATGGTGATAGACCGAAATGGGTGGACTGAGCTACACTTTAGAAAAGGCCTGGGCAAAACTGAAGGGTCTTGAGCAGATATTTGAAACCAAGTACGTTTGGTGCTTGGTTAATACTAACAAGCAGGCGAGGAGTTCCACAACCTAGGCTAATTTCTAGCTTCTAGGAAAGTGAAACTTGATGCTTTGTTCAGAAGGGCAAAAAAAGGACCTGACACAGCAGATTGTCTGCCACAGACAACAAACAGGAACCCTGAGGCCTAGGTCTTCTGAAATGTGCAAAACTGGTTCTATACATGTATATCATTAGCTTCTCCTTTAAAGAATTAATTGATTCCAATTTCTTAATTAAGACATCTGTGGGTGGAATTAAGACATATGTGGGTGGAACTTTCTAATTAGAGAGAAGCGACATACCAAATTATACTGCATGGAAAATTTGAATTCTCTAGAGTTGTCTTTCAACATCAGCTCATACTCCCACCCCCATTTGGAACTACTTGGCCACATACACCCCCAAAGCCATGATGGAAGTAATCTCAAAATCTGAAAAGCCATTTTAGTTGGCTAGCAGAGTAACAAAGAACGGGTGCTGATACACACACAAAAGCAATTCACCATTCTAGGATTTCTATGCATTTTCAAGACAAAGTTCTTTTCATAATCTCACTACTTGATATATAAAACCTATAACAACTTGTTAAAAACCACCTTTAGCATCTTCTTTTTAACTTCCTATTACAGCAATACGCACATCAGAATTAAAAAAAAACAACCTTTGGGGGAAAAGAGTGGCCTTTGCTTAGTCCTCACCAATTAAAGTGGTCCTTATTTACATAACTAAAGCTTTAGCTGCTTTGCTGTTGGTATTCGTCTGTCTCGAAGGTCCTGCGCTGCTCAGACAACAAGACCCCTCTCTTGACCTCACTGATGTGGTCCAAAGGAAAGCAGAGCAGTACATTTGGCACTAGCTTGGCTGTAGGAGTTGCCCGAAGAAGACAAGCAAGGCACCATCCAACCATCTTAAGCCACTGATTAAAGCTTGCAGCTTAAACAAAGTAATTGGAGAGCATGTAGCCAAGCAACTATCTGGTGCCTTCAGGCAATGTCTTCTCTTACGGGAATCATTAAACTTTTTAGATCCATGTTGGTTTTCTGAGCAAGTGCTGTGGGCTCCACTCCTTCTGGTTATCCTCTAACCCATACACAGACAGGAAGAAATGTAGATGCGGGTGCCAATATGAACTTTTCCTATGGTTTATTACTGTAGATAATGGCAGCAGTACAGTCAGCATAACTTGATATAAAAACAGACCCCCATTGCTAACCCCATCCTGGTGCTACTTCTTATCCAAAACGCATCCTGGAATGCATCGGTAAACTCCTTGTCTTTTAATGTAAGGATCAGCACAGTAATCTTGTGCTACTACCAAACATAATTAATACCCCCTGTGGGGGCCCTGCACAGACAATAGAATCTAAACTTAGAATTCAACAAACAGAAATTTCTCACTAGGATTACAGTGGTACCTCGGGTTAAGTACTTAATTTGTTCCGGAGTTCCGTTCTTAACCTGAAACAGTTCTTAACCTGAAGCACCACTTCAGCTAATGGGGCCTCCTGCTGCCGCCGTGCCGCTGGAGCACGATTTCTGTTCTCATCCTGAAGCAAAGTTCTTAACCCGAGGTACTATTTCTGGGTTAGTGGAGTCTGTAACCTGAAGCGTATGTAACCTGAGGTACCACTGTATGTCCTTTCAATTACCAACTGACCAAAGAAATCAAAATGGGGGAAAAAAAGGAACTTGTAGGAAATAAACAATGAAAGGAAAGAATAAAATGTATTGACAATTGCTCATTCAAAAGCCCCCCCCCCCAATAAGAGTAAGGTAAAGGTAAAGGGACCCCTGACTATTAGGTCCAGTCGTGGCCGACTCTGGGGTTGCGGTGCTCATCTCGCTTTATTGGCCGAGGGAGCTGGCATACAGCTTCTGGATCATGTGGCCAGCATGACTAAGCCACTTCTGGCAAACCAAAGCAGTGCACAGAAAAGTCGTTTACCTTCCCGCTGGAGCGGTACCTATTTATCTACTTGCACTTTGACGTGCTTTCGAACTGCTAGGTTGGCAGGAGCAGGGACCGAGCAACAGGAGCTCACCCCCGTCGCAGGGATTCAAACTGCTGACCTTCTGATCGGCCAGTCCTAGGCTCTGTGGTTTAACCCACAGTGCCACCCACGTCCCCCTATAAGAGTACATTGGCTCAAAATAGGACATATACCCCTGATTTTTAATGGCTGGCTAGTTTACAAACTCCTTTTCTCTATACTCAGAAGAACCAGAAGGATGCTATGCTTCACTTCAGGGCATGTATACTCTTCTTCTGCCCTTTCTCACTTTGCTCTTAGCATGGGTCTGTGGCAAATGTCATGCTCCCTCTCCCTTTAAGCTTTCTGATAAGTATTCTTTTCCCTCTTTAGATCAAGGTGTGTATGCACAGGTACGATTTCCTGCCCACTTATATTGCAAATTTGCTTTCTGAAAGCAGCACCCATATGCGCTGTCACTTTCACTTCAAGTAATAAATCAATCTTTCCTTGTTCTTCTTCCATATGTATTTCCGGTGGGCATAAGGTTAAGAGTAAGCACATACTTTTCAACAGAGAAGGTAACCACTCACCCCCTCAGGACCAAGGATGAGTTGGGGAGGAGGCTCAGAAGCACTTTGTGTCCTTGAGTGTAATGTTGCCAAACCCTAGTCTAAATGGTTACTTCCAGCAGCTCTTGCAACTCCCAAACAGAAGGGAGAGATGGAAGTGTTTCGATGGAAGGGTAGAAGGGTTTCTTTGGTTCAAGACTACAACACTGCCAGGCCTTATGTGGCATGCTGCCAAAACTGTGAGTCTGCACCAATTATAGAAGTAAAACTGGCAATACGAAGTAGAATGGCCATTCCCATGAACTGTTAATCTAGAGAAGAGGCACATGGAGAAAATGGTAACCGTCTGATGTGGGAATCACAGAATTTTTGTAGAGTTGGGACCCCCACCCCTGGGTCATCTTGTTCAAAGCAGGAATCACAGCTAAAGAATTCCTAACAGATGGCCATCCAACCTCTGTTTAAAAGCCTCTAATGAAGGAGAGTCCGCCATCTTCTGCAGTCAGGGAGATTGGCCTATGACCCTTCACTCCTTTCTAAAGGTACCCCTCTCCCACAAAACTAATGGCTGGGAAGGGTTTAAGCCACTTTGAAAACTTACCTCGGGCTTCAGCTTCAGATGCAGAATCTGTTATCTTAACCTCTAAAGCTTTAAGCAAAACCAAGCTTAGGGCTCTTAGGGTCACTTGAGCTGGACTGCAACAGATACCCACTTCTGGCTTCACCCGACTGCCTCCATAGTAGCTTGCCTTTTCACTAAGGGTAAAACGATTCAGCCACCCAGTAGCTACAAACTGCAGAATGACACCAGCAAACACTAATCTGTCCTTGTCAAAATGCAGGTCAGGGTGGGAGAAAGAAGGCACCTTTCCCTTGATTAGGTCTTCGCCAGCCTTGTGAAGAATGCATTTCTTAAGCAGCACGATAGCTTTCTTCTTGATTAAATCATGAACGGGTGAAGTGACAAGACCCAAGACGCATGAAACGTTCAAAAGCAACATCCTTTGACAGACAAGGTTCAGTGGTGCCTGAGTTCTGGAGGCCACAAGTAGTTCAAGGAGGCCCAGAAAGCTGCTCAAGTCATTTGTGGCTTTTGCAGATACTTGGGCAATCTCAGAATAAGAAGATGGGATGCGGTTGTAAAAGTCTTCAAGCACTTTGTCAAGAGAAGTAAGAATCTTCTGTAGCCCACCTATAATGACAGCATCAAGCAGTGTTTCAGGACCATCTCTAAGACAGTTTAGCTTATCTACTAAATTAAAGCAGCTTTGTAAAATCTTAAACTTCTAAATACTGATTTTTGCTCTAGACAGAAAAGCTCACAGTAAATATTTTCAGGCACACAAACTATTCTAGTACATGCTGCCTTCTTCCCCTACAGGTTATTTACAAAGTAAACCTGGTTCAAACAATACCTCCTTTGCACAATCCTTCATCTTTTAAAATTTCTCTGATCACGTTTGTAAGAGTCCACAGGCATTCCGCTACATGACTGCTCTTGGGAAACCCAGACAAAGCCTCTGAACAAAAAGCAAACCAGGCGCTGTTCAGGGAACCCTGAAAAAAAAAAGAGAGAAAACAATTATCTATATTAGGGTTCAAGCAACTGGTAGACCTGAAGAAGTGCAATCTGACCTCTTCTCCTACACCTGAGCATTTGGGAGCATGGGAATAGCCTTGAGACACCCAATATCCACAACCTGAATTCAGAACACAAAGACTAATGGTGGCTTCCAGAATGGATAGTACGTTAAAAAAGGTAAAGGACCCCTGGATGGTTAAGTCCAGTCAAAGGCGACTGTGGGTTTGTGGTGCTCATTTTGCTTTCAGGCTGGGGGAGCCAGCATTTGTCCATGGACAGCTTTCCAGGTCATGTGGCCATATGATTGAACCACTTCTGGCGCAATGGAACTCTGTGATGGAAACATCCCAGCTCCTGCCAACTTAGCTGTTCTAAAGCATGCCAGTGCAAGTAGCTAAATAGGTACCGCTGCCGTGGGAAGGTAACGGATAGGCCATTCTGTAATAGGCTTGACGTTTTCACAGCAAAGAACACTGCATTCCCTGGGTCAAATTATGAAATACGAAGGCAATACTGAAGTGAATGGGAATCGCTCGGTCCTTTGGCAAGAGCTCAGCTATATCATTAGAAATACCGTATTTTTCGCCCTATAGGACGCACCGGCCCATAGGAAGCACCTAGTTTTTTGGGGGGGAAATCAAGGGAAATTTTTTTATTTCCCCCCCCAGGTTTGCGCAGCCACCCCCAAGCTCTGCCACCCCCCTATCCCCCGAGCTTGTGGGGCTGGCGGGCGGGAGAAGCAAGCTTGCTTCTCCCCCCCCCCCCGCCAGCCTCCAGATCAGGTCGGGGAATAGCGGGGTGGCGGCGCTCCGCCATCCCCCTATCCCCCGAGCTTGTGGGGCTGGCGGGGGGAGAGAAGCAAGCTTGCTTCTCCCCCCTGCCAGCCTCCAGATCAGGTCGGGGAATAGCTCCGACACCCCGCTATCCCCCGAGCTTGTGGGGCTGCAGGCTGCTGCCCACAAGCCTTGCAAGCCCGCGGGACATCCCTCCGGGCTTGCAAGACTTGCGGATAGCTTCCTGAAGCCTGGAGAGCGAGAGGGGTCGGTGCGCACCGACCCCTCTCGCTCTCCAGGCTTGAGCGAAAGCCTGCATTCGCCCCACAGGACGCACACACATTTCCCCTTCATTTTTGGAGGGGAAAAAGTGCGTCCTATAGGGCGAAAAATACGGTATTCTAACTGACTGCAGCTCTGTTTACTGTATCTATAGGACAATCAGCTGAAAGGTTTTAGCTTTCCGAAACTTTTGGCATGGATGCTGGTAGCTACTAAAACTTTCACTGCCCCCAAATGGACAGACAACCTTACAAGACTTTCATATAAAATGAGGATGCAGCGTTTAGCATTTGGGGGGAGGTGTACCTCATAAATTATGTGTTGCCAAAGGCTCAGGGGACTCTGAAAAACTCTTATGATGTTGGGTGGGACTTTATCTTAAATACAACAAATACAGATACACAGGACTCCCTCTCCACAGTACAGCATGAAATCTGGCTTTCCTAATGGTCTTGGGCAAAAGATTCCTGCATTCCAGGGGGTTGGACTAGATGATCCTCATGGTCCTTTTCAACTCTATGATCTACCTGATACCCTTTCGTATCTCTCTCATTTTTATTGTGTTTGACTTTGATTTACTTCAATAAAAATCTTTTGGGGGGAAAACTGTAGAAAGCGGGTCTGTAGGGAACAGACAGATTTTGCGAGGAAGTTGTCACCCACTACTTAGCAGCTGCTGAGCTTAAGTTGAAGGTATTGCATTTGGATAGAGGATCATGAGATACTGCAACCCTTAATGCACTGTGCAGACATTGTCTTGATCAGCCCCTTAAGTGTGCAAACGCTTCTGAAGACGGAATAACAAATATTTAGCTTCTCTTATGTTATGAAGCCCTCTGCCTGATTATTCTGGTACTGCACTACCAAAAGAAAGCTAATACAGTAGGCTTGTGAAACAGCAGAATAGGCTTCACCTGCGTCGGCCACCTGGATGAAACGCTGAGGATGCAAAAGTTGGCTGGACATGGGAGAGAATCTGCATCAGAACCCAGGCATGCATACACAGAGCTCCTGCTTAATAGGGGCCACGTGTGCTGCTACTATAGAATCACCAGAGTCAGTACCCATCACCCATAGCTCTCCTACGGACATAGAATAATTAGCTTAGCCTTCGCTCTGACATGATAATTTTCTATGTGCATGGAATTGTTCATTTATATATATATATAGAGAGAGAGAGAGTAGGCAGGCAACAAATGAGACCCAAGACATGCAGGTATGTCTGGATATGCTGGTATTCTTTTAAGAAAATCGTAAAGAGGGTAGCAATCAATATTATTTTACTATATTCTGCATTTCTATACATAATATTCAATATATCTAACAGTAATTGAATCAAACTCAGCACTAAAAGCACAATACAAAAATCTATACAGTGGTACCTTGGTTCTCAAATTTAATCCATTCTGAGAGTCCGGTCGACTCCTGGAATGGTTCAAAAACCAAGGCACAGCTTCCGATTGGAAGCTGCGGAAGCCACGCTGGACGTTCGGCTTTCTGAAGAACATTCACACACAGGAACACTGACTTCCAGGTTTTCGATATTCGGGAGCGGATTTCAACAACTAAGATGTTTAACTATCAAAGTTCCACTGTACTTCAAAGCAGCTATCCTACCCCATGCCTACTGAAAGGAACAGAACAGTCTTAACTCTATCAGGCTGTGGCAGAGGGAGAACTGGGAAGCAAGGCTACTTCACTAGCTCTTTGGACACAGGACAGGCTCTTCCTTTCATCTGTTATTGGCAGTGGTCAATGCCTTCAAGACAAGCTGCATTTATCTGCTCCTCTCCCTGAATTGTTTCAATTCAAGCTGGTCATTATAAAAATTACAGTGCAGCTTTAACAACTGATGTCATTATTTCTGTTGTCTCCTTCCATAAACTTTCTCATTTTGTGTCATGTACCCAAGACAAGGGGTGAACAGAAGGTAGATCAAGATCTATTGGAAGATCTTTGAGTGCTTTGCTATAGCAATGATTTCTGACTCCCAACAATAGCAACAACAAATGACTTTTCCTACCTCCATCTGACTACTGAAATAAAGCCCAGAATAACCAAAAGCAGACTATTGTGTGGAAGGACTACAAGTTCAGTTCAGATAGTGAAAACAAATTCCTAGGCTCAAAATATGCTCAGAAGGACCTTGTACTTTCAATGCTAGTGGTATTTTGTACCCAATTCTGGTTAGTGCATATTGGGGTTCTAGCAAAAACAGCAAAGTAGATCATCAATATATGAAGTCTGTCCACTCGTTCAACACTGTAAGCCTGAAGACAGAGGCAGTCTTGCTTTTATTTATCTTATATAAGCCACTCAGAGTCTTTGTAACTGAAGAACAGAATAAAAGCTGTAAATGTAAAGCTTTAAATAACAGTTAAGTAGAGAGGAAGCTCTCACCAACAAAGACATTCTACAATCTAGGCACTACCATGAAGAAAGCCCTTCTCTCTCTTGCCCCTGAAGACGCAAGTGTTTTGTCTGACCATGTTTTGAGTGACTGTTCTACCCTCACACCTCACAGTAAAGAAGCAAACCCCCCCCCCCATTAAACCAGCCTAGGGTGATGGAGTAACATTACAGAATCTGATTAGTTAAAAGAAGAAAAAGTGATTCATTTCTCAAACACCACCTTAAAAATGGCCCTGCTAAGTAAAGAAATCTTGCCTGTTTAATCAATTAACAGCATTCTCCTATAAGTCTACTCAGAAGTAAGCCCCACTGAGTTCTATGTAGGTACACAGTTGCAGCCATTTACCCAACAGTAAGCCCCATTGAACTTAACAGAAAATCCCATAATTCCCTCTGGTGTGCAAAAGAAAGCCTTTTCTAAGAAGATATCTGCCATCCACAGATTTTAAAGTACTTAAATAAAAAATAATGAACTTTAAAAACAACATTATGATTGATTTAAAAAGGATCCCCTAATTACTTGCACAGATTTTTAAATCAACTGATTGATGCAGCTGACTTAATTACACACCTACTTCAAAAAACAAAGTGAAGCAGAAAGCTGTTTTAGTGGGAACTAGCCCAAAGCCCACTTTGCAACTCACCTCTTCTGTTAGTTGAAAACGCACAAGGAAGACCAAAGCTTTGGAAGCCTGATAAGATAGTTGTTTATCAGAAATAAGTAACAGATGAATCTGCAATAAGTGGAAAAGGGAGGAATTGTAGATAAGGGATATCTTAGCAACGGAGCTATTTGGGGGGTGGGGGGTGGGGAATCACCCCAAAACTTACTAATTTTGAGTCTATGTTGGCTTCTTTCAGAAGAATTCTAATAATCTCTACATATTTCTGTTTTGATTCAACTGCCACCCCTTGGGATTGCATTTTGGATAGCATCATCTTGATCAAGGTTAACTGAAGCAGCATAATTTCTCGTGAATGGCATATTGAATGAATCACATTTTCAGATGTGTCCAGCTCATCATCTGTCTTGAGGGCTGTAAACGCTGGATCAGAAGAGTTCCAAGCACCAGTGTTAGGAGAAAACAGACTCATTGCCCATGATTTTCTATTTGTTGATGACAAGTGTTGCAGTGATATAGGAGGATTTAGAAAAGCTGCACAACTATGACTATCTTTCAGAAATAAGGCATCTGCCAGCATATCATCATACATTTGCTGGAGAGAGTCCCAATTGTGAGAAAATTTGGTATTTTCAGTCATTCTTTGCACATTCACATTACAGAGATCTGAGTTGCTTCTCCAATAAGCAGGGAAAGTTCAACATTTCATGCAGCTTTTTCTCTGGTGTATCTAGAATTAAAGGCAATAATGAATATCATCAGCAGCAGGAAATTGTTAAATCAGCAAGAAGAGCAAACAGTTTATATTAGTTATCTGACGGGAAGTAAGTACTTTTGGAAACAGTGCAATCTTATGCATATCTATGGGGGACGTAAAGCATATCAGAACTATGAATATTGAACTCCTTGAGAGAAAGGTGGGATATAACAATAAAAATAGATATTGCAGCCCAACAGTGCAGTTCTTTACAAGTCTATTCAGAAACAGACACTAATGAGGTCACCCTCCTAGAAAAGTATGTATAAGATCGCAGTCTAAATCTACTATTGCATACGTTTTATCAAGAAAGCACATGGCTTTGGCAAATAAAACATTTCAGCCAAACAAATACACATTTCAGCTAAACAAACACACATTTCAGAACTATGTTTATTACTGAAAACTCACCCATACCTGAGACAATTAAGAGAAGTAAGGATGCAACCTACTAGGTTAATCAACCTAGGTTGTTTCTTAGGTTAATTATTATTGTGATTGGCACAAAGCTGTTGTAATAGGAAGCGTTTTGAAATCTTTAGAGGGCTATATAATAAATGCTACAAATATTAAATAATATAAAGCACAAGAACTTTTTTGCATCCTAGTCCTTCCCTCATATACCTCACCTTAATATTTATCAATAAACCCATCTCTTCCTGGTAGTCCTTCCTTGAAACCTAATACATTTACAGAGCAGAATGAGGTGGTAGGATCCTGAAGGGGCTGAGTGGACTTTTGTATGCTGCATATATTACAAAAACCAAAATCTGAAGTCCAGCACCAGCACAGGATGAACAGAGCTGCACACAGGATGGAGGGAGTTGATGACAGATAACAGCTCCGTCTGTGATGTGCTAGTGGTTGGTGAGGGATAATTCCATTTTTATTTTTTTTAACTAGGACAGTTCATTAAGAATGTAAGAGTCCTTCTGGATCAAACTGAAGGCTTGTTTAGCCTCCCACCTGGCTATTTTTCTGACTGGAAATTGTTTAATACTTTTTTTGGGTGGGGTTAAATTGATATACAGTGGTACCTCATGTTAAGTTCTTAATTCGTTTCAGAGGACCGTTCTTAACCTGAAGCACCACTTTAGCTAATGGGGCCTCCTGATGCTGCCGCACCGCCAGAGCACAATTTCGGTTCTCATCCTGAAGCAAAGTTCTTAACCCGAGATACTATTTCTGGGTTAGCGGAGTCTGTAACCTGAAACGTATGTAACCCGAGGTACCGCTGTATAGTGTTTTGTTGGAAGCTGCCCAGAGTGGCTGGGGAAACCCAGCCAGATGGGCGGGGTATACATAATAAGTTATTATTATTAAATTATTGCAACCATGTAGATATACTGCAATCAGTCACTGCCTCTCAGCCTAACCTACCTCGCAGGGTTGTTGTGGGGATTAAATAAGGAGACAAGCAGAGGCACAACTTGAACTCCTTGGGCGGGGGGTGGGTGGGAAATAAATGCAACATAACATTAGTGATTAGTCCATCATCTTGTTGACTCTTTGGAAGACCACAAGCAGAGCCAAAACATAGTAACTCCTCTCCTGCTCGCGTTCCCCAGCAGCCGGTTTTCTGAAGCACGCTGCCTCTCATAATAAAGGAAGCCTTCCCCCCCCCCAACCTGCAGTGTGGTACAGTCCACTCAACCCGCTCACGGCTCTACCACCGCGTCCCGAGAGCGAAAAGCCGCCCCCCCCCGCAAGGCCCTCCAACAGCATCACTACAACGAACGCCCGTGCGTTGCTAGGCAACCCACCCCAGCTTCTAGGCCTAGCCATCGAAGCAGCGCTAACACCTCCTCTTGGAAAGTCCGAGCGACCCGCCTTCCCCGTCGCAAAAAACAACAACCCTGGTTCGCGCTTTCCGGCACTGAGGGAGATAAGGAAGGCTCCGCCCCGCTCTTTCTCTTAGCGAACCGTAGAACATATAGATCTTTTAATTTTCAAAAAATAGAGTGACACCAATACCCGGAACTTCCGGTGGGAGTCTATAGAGATAAGAAAAGTATAGAGTGAATTCGCGCAGCATGAACTTTAGGGGAATTAAACGGAAAATCGATACCGGCCATCGCTTTGTATGTGGGGAGCTCGGGGGGCAGCGCCGCTCTCCCACTCCCTATCTGAACGAAAAGCTCTTTTTCTACACCCGGCGTTAGCAGGCGAGACAACAACGACAAAAAGTTACTGCCATGATTCCGGAAGTGCCGAAAGGGAGTGCAGCGGGACTGTGCCCCTTATGGTGAGGCGGAGGGAGTGGTTGGGGGACAGAGAGGAAGAGAGCGAGAGCGAGTGCGGGGGGAGGGAGGGAACGGGGATGTGGGAGGGGAGGAGCGCTCGGAACCCCCGCGCGGCCCAATCGGGAGCGGCGGTGGGCTGCGGCGCGAGGCGGAGGGGAGCCGAGCGCGGCCGCTGATTGGCTGGGCGCCGGGGTCAGCCCCTGCCCGGTGACCCCGGAGTGAGGAGAGGAGGTGGCTCCTCCTCAGTCAGTCAGTCGGTCGGTGCAAAGTGAGTCCCCCTCCGCAGCCGCTTCTCTTCTTCGCCCTCCCAGCCGTGCCTACGGCTCTCTTCTCCTCTAGTACGCAAGCCCTTTCCCTCCCCCCTTGCCCCGCCAGCGAAGGGGCGAAGTGGCCGCGGGCTGGCGGCTGGGCCGGGCCCGTGAGTGACTGAAAAAGAAAGAGAGAGAGCGAGAGAGACACGGAAAGACAGACAGGTAACGGCCGGCGAGGAGGGAGGGGCTTAGCGGCCCCCTCCCCCAATAGCAGCACGGGCTGGGGGAGAGGAGAGGTGGTAGCAGCAGCAGCAGCTGTTATTATTATTGTTGGGTGAGCCTCACCTGGGATGGTGGAGGAGGGATAGGATAACTGCCTTGGCTCCTTCCTTGCAAGCTAGAGAGGGGCCTTCTCCGCTAGAGGTTTGGTGGGGGGCTTAGCCCCTTCGCCGTATCAGTAGGGGTGGCTAGGGTTATCCAGTTTTCCTTTGCAACTGCTATTTCTCTATTTATTTCAGTGAACGCTCCTTAACCTAGCTTTGGAAGCAAGCTTTATGGCTGTAGTTGTTTTGTTTTTTGTAATTGTGTTTGTTTGTTTTTAACTCTTATAACCTATCCTGGGACCTCTGGCTGACAGACAGGTAAGAAGGCTACTAAAAAATGTAGACCTTGCAGGGAAAGGCTGGTAAGAAACTGGAAAAAAATAAATGGCTATAAAAGTTAATAGTCTGAGGGTGGAAAAATGATAGAACCCTGCTGGGGTCTGGCAGAGAGATTGTTTTGTTTCTCCTGTAGTAGTTTGCTGCATTTTTGTGCTGAGGAGGGGGCTTCTCTTCCCTGATTTTCTTTGGCTTTCGTGCTAGTTGTCTTCTGCTTGTAGTTCATCCTGGCCATAGATATTGAGCTAGTGTTTCAGTACAACCTAAAGAAACAACTTACCATTGTTTATTATCCTGTAATTGTTGCTTGGCTGCTTTATTGTATCCACATAAATAACTTAATTATTTTATAATAGTGTCTGAAAGCGATATCCCTCCCCCTGCCAAAGTGAAAGACTCATAGTGTTGGATGGTACATTAAAGGTCATTTAATCCAACCTCTGCCAGTGCAGGACATCTGTTGCTACAGCATCCCCCAAATGTGGCAATCTAACCTCTGATTAAAAAGCTCTAATGCTGAAGTGCCTATCACATTCTGAAGTACAGTAGTCTTTCGCTGTTCAACAGCTTGTGCTACCAGGAAGCTTTTACTGATCTTTAGTTTCAATTTCTGTACATGTCTACTTAGAAGTTCATTCCATTGAGTTCAGTGGGGCTTACTTTCTAATGATGATGTTAAGATTGCAGTGCTAGGTTGTGTGTTGATGGGGAGGTATGAAATGTGGCCACTTATTTGTCAGAGGCAAATTGGAAGCTTGGGAACATAGTTGGAGATTATAAGAATAGATTCAGAAGGAATAAATGTGACTCATTTGGAAGAATCGGAAAGATGATGGGGTGGGTTAGTTGTGTTAATAAGAGTTCTGTTAGGGCGGGTGGAGTTTGCTTTCTAACAGCATCTGACTGGCCACGGGTTTCCCATCTCTGGGAGAAGCGAAGCAGGTAAATCAAAATGAGTTGATCTGGGAAGGGTATGTGGTGAGGAATGAGGTGACCAATATTGTCACCTCTGCTCAAGTTCCACGCCTTCTCTTGCATGAAGGAATTGAAAAGTAATGGTGATTTCTTTTCTTTAGATTAAAAACTATGTGTTTAGAATGAGAAGCCTTTTCTGAGTACCTCAGAGATTTGGGATTTTTGTCACCTTCCACACGTCTCACAGAAATGTAGAGAATGCAGTAAAGCAGCTCAGCAGTTTAAAACAGTAAAGAAAAGAGCAGCAGATAAAACAGCTATACCAGCTAGACACTTACAGGATATACATATTCACATAGCTGGGAAGGCATGTTTACAATTGTTTCTGGAAAGTGCAGGTAGTGGGCATCTGTCATATATTGAAAGGAATGCTTTTCCATAGAACCACATTGCTACCTGCTCCAAATTACTGTGGAGTGGGCTTCTGAAATCTTTGGACGTTGTAGGAGAAGCTCCCCTGCAGATCGCAGTGATCATATGTGGGATATGGAAGAAGTTGATTCTGCATAGCAGATTAACACATCTGCCCCCATTACCCACTTTCTCTATATTCTGAGTGGACATGTGGCCTTTTATAGCACTCTTCTTAGTGTGTCTGGGGGGAAGTTAATATTACTGACATCCAAGTATATGGCAATTCACAGAGTGATGTAGAAGATGGGTTCCTCTTTCGAGGAGCTTACACTCTAAATTGTGATGTGGGGAGAGGAGAAGAGAGAAGGGCAACAGAGGAAGACATAAGGCATGAAATGGAGATATTCTTCTAGTTCTTTAAATATAATGTTCAGCTCATATAGGAGATCATAGAAATAGATTTTTTTAAACTAAAATATTTAATAAATGCTAGTATGACACAGCAAATTAACAGTAGCAGTGAATTTCCAAGGTGTGAAAGCTCCACAGCAAGTAAGCTAGTCTTAAAGGAGTGATTTTCAAATTGTACAGCAGGCTGCTCTGAGGGAGGTGCAGGGCACAGATCACCTGAAATTTTGGAGGAGTTTCAGGACAGGATGCTGAAAAGCTAGGATTTTCCCTCCCTCACTAGCCAGGATCTGGGTGAGTTTGAAAGCTCTCTGGTGGAGCATCCACATTTGATATATTGGAGGGGTGTGTATGACTGTATTCCCAGTGCCACATTATACTAACATGATTTGGGAATAAGGGAGCTCTGCTATAGCTGCTGCTTTGTTGTAAGGCTGCTTCTTGTGGAGGGGGGAATTGGTAGAAATGTTGTAACTGATTCCCCTTTTTAAGACCAGTATACAATTAGGACCACCGTCCCTAGATTTCCACAGGCAGCATGTGAGCAAGAATCTCCACACTCTCACCCATAAGACAGTTTATTGGGGGACAGCCATAAGGTTGGGTAGGGGAAGGGCTGTAGCTCAGCAGCAGAGCACCTGCTTTTTATATAGAAGATCCTGGATCCAATCCCTGGCATCTCCAGATAGGGCTGAGAGAGACTCATGCCTGAAACCCTGGAGAGCTGTTGCTAGTCAGTGTAGATAGTACTGAGCTAGAGGCCTGACTTTTTATTCAGAACAGGAGCCCTAGTTTAAAACCTTGAGGAACACTGCTTTAAGGTGCCATGGTAATATATGCTACAACAGACCAACAATACTGCTTAAGTTTGATCCACTTAATACAGTCATACCTCGGGTTACAGATGCTCCAGGTTGCGTTTTTTGGGGGGTTGCGGACCGCCGAAACCAGGAAGTACTTGAACGGGTTACTTCCGGGTTTCGGCAGTTGTGCATGCGCAGAAGCGCTAAATCATGCTTTGCGCATGTGCAGAAGCACCGTTGCGGATGCTGCGGGTTGCAGATGCTGAGGGTTGCAAACGTGCATCCCACATGGATCACATTCGCAACCCGAGCGTCCACTGTATTGTCATAACCTCATTCCTTCCTTAATTTTAAATTTAATTGTTTCCTCCTTTGTTCTCCAGGGGCTTGGACTTATGTATACTGATCAGGCTTAGCCTTTGCCGTTTTGGGGGTTGCCAAAATCCCAAAAAATGGAAATGGGGTGTTTGCTAATCTTATCCCTTCCCCTTCACTTGCAGGAATTTTGCGGGGAGGGCAGCACACAGTCAGCAAGTCTCATGTTATTCCTGAGTGCTTTTTGGGTCCCACAAGCTATTAGATTCCAAAGAAACTGTGCTTCAATTTTTATAAGTTATTAATTGGGGGGCAGATTATGAGTTTCAAGCTATAACAGAAAAGGACACAAAATAGTCCCAAACACATTGCCAGTTTTCAAATATGAAAAATGTATACAGGTATCTCAAGTTTGTCGTACTCTGTAAGTGAAGGATATACTGCATGTATGCGAAAGCAGCTAGTAGATGCAGAAGTAACTTGCACATACTCTTCCATGTAGCTCTAAGACTACTGAAGCATAACAGCAATGTGTTTGAATCATAGATCTATATTTCTGAAGCTTATTATTTTGGCCATCTGTTTTACATTTCTGACATGATCCTTAGGTGGTTGTTTATAGCACACTCTTATATGTATATGCTCTGAAATAAGTTCCATTGAGTTAAATGGGGCTTACTCCCAGCTAGGCTGTTATAGGATTGCAGCCGTAGTCTTTTAAAACTATCACATGGAAGTCTTCTATAGCCTGGCCCAGTGGTTTTCAAGCAGTGTGCTGTGGCCCCCTGGGGTGCCTTGAATGATGGTCAGGGGTGCCATGGCCTCTGTCCCTCTTTCCTTCCCTCCCTCCTCTGATGCTTTCTCGTATCTCTGCCTCACAAAGGCTTGCATAGTTGTTTATTGCAGCAGCCTTGGCTATAAGCTCTACAGGCGAATGGTGCCTCTGGGAGGCACCTCTTTTGGGGGTGGGGGGTAGCTCAGAGAACAGGGATGGCAACAGCAGCTGCCTGGAGGACTTTCAAAGGGAGAGGAGAGGAAACTGAGGGAACACTCCACAAGGGAGGGTGTTCGAAAAAGGGTGAGAGGCTGCCAGCTCTGGAGGCAAGTGGTGCTCTTGGGCTCCTGAGCCCCACAGGGGTGTCACAGAAAGAATGTGGAGCCGTGGACTCAAAAAGGTTGAAAACCTCTGGCCTAGCCATTTCAGAGTTAAGCATTTCCCCCCTTTTTAATCTTGCAGGATCTACTTAATATTGTTAATTGGCCAGTACGACTTTGGTTTTGACTTTGTACTGTATCATTAAATTCTGTGGGCAACCTAGGGATAGTTACCATCTCTCATCCTAACCTTCCTCACAGGGATTATTTACTATTTATTTATTTATACTCTCCCCTTCATCCAAAGGTCCAAGATTAGAAATATAGAGTCCAATTTTTATTTTTATTTTAAAAAATTGAAACGGCATAAAACAAAATACACAGTTTTGTTGTGAGAAAAAATTGGGGTTGGGGAGGGAGACCAATAAACTGCCCTGCACTCCTTGATGGAAGGGTAGAGTAAAATGTAATAAAACAAGTGTAGAGTAAGGAATTAACTTGTACCAGCTGCAACCCTGGTTTTTCTTGTCATTCCAGGCTCATGCCACTGCAGAATAAATTCGCAGATTTTGAATCTAAAACAAAAGTCAAGAGGCAAAGATGTAATGGAAGAATCCAGTATCCAGGTAACAAACTTCAATCCTGGTTTTTTATGCTTTCACACTATTTTGTGAGTGTTGTTACTCAGATTCTTGGCTTGCTGACAGTGGATTGTAACTGTTGGCTGATGTCTTACATAGCTTCCACTGTGATCAAAATGTTGAGAGATGCAAGTGGCGTAGTTGTTTTCTCTTTGTATTTTTGCTAGTTACCCTGGAAAATTTGGATGGCCTTCTAGAATTAGCTGTTCTAAATTTTACATAGCATGTATTGTGTGCAATATAGGCAATTATTGAAGACTAATTCCATGCATGTTTCCTTCAAAGGAAGCTCCATTGTATTCCAATAGGATTGTGGCCTTCATGTAAAAAGGTCTCCATTTTGGATATTTTTTGCTTATACAGGTAATAAACTTATTGTAGTACAAGTTAGATTTCAAAGTGAAGAGAAGGCAGTGCAACTAGAACCAAGTAAACTCATAGCTATGGATTAACTTCTAGCTGGATCTGTTATTTTCTGAGCATCAATTTTCAGTTGTCTGGTTCAGATATTAAGCACAGATTCGTATAGTATATGCTAAGATATGGAAAAACCTTGGGCCTGCATGGTCCATCTTGCATTGCCTTTTTGGTGCACTGCAATTAAACCAGAAAGTCCTCAGCCCATTTCTTGTAGGGGCAAGAATCATGTGTATCTTCACTTATTAAGCTGAGATTTTTGTCTGAACCATGGCATTTTGTGCATAGCCCTGGAAATTGGATATCCTCTGTGACTGATGTATGTTTATAATAAAAAATTGTCTTGATGAGATTGGGCTCTATTGATACTCTAGCAGTGAAAGAGTCAAATCTTGTTTTTGTTCAGTGAGGCTCAGTGTGTTTTACGGGGGCTTTTTAGTATTGCAGGAATTTGAAGATATGTCACCAGCAAAAGATTTGCAAAGTAAACAACAAAAGGTGGAATATATTGGCCTGAAGTGTTTTATCTTAGTTTGATTGAAATTCATCTTATGTTAAATATTTACATTTATCTGAAGGCTAAAGTATATTCAAATGTTTGTGCTATTTTATATTGCAATGCTCTTATGGAGTCTTTGTGATCTTGAGGAGTTTTTTTGCACTTGTTTAAATTGCAATCGTATTCTAAAACAATGAGCATATAAAATTATAAATGACATTTTATATACAAATAAGATAAAATCTGGATAGTTGAACTGGATCATCCTGTCCACAGTCTAAAGGTCCTGTTTACTAATGTCAAAAGGGACCTCCCTAGATTTAGGATCAAAGTAACATGTGGGGAAGGAAACAGTTCACAGGGAACCTAGATCTGGTTCATACACTTATTTAACATTAACAAGTCTAAATTGGAATTCAAATCTTAATTTATATGCACACCAATAATATGCCTAGTGCTTTATAATCATTAACTCATTTACTCAGTGTTCCACTGAGGTGGGACATTGAGTCCCATTTTACAGTTGGCTAGTTGATGTTTAGCTGGAGTGACTTGCATAGGACCACCAGAAATGGAACATCAGTAAAGCAGCATTGAATACCATTTTCTAGATTCAAGTCAAATCCTGTTCTGAATAAGTGCCAGATGCACTAATGTGCCACTGAAGCTCTGTTGACTGACTCCCTGCAAGTATAGGAGTGAGCCTTCAACTGAGAAAGAAGGTCAGGAAAGAGGAATGTTGTACATTGTCTATATATGTTGACAGTTATAATCCTGAGAAAGGAACTGAGTCTCTGATCCTATGACCTGTGCATAAAAAGGCCATGTGGGTATACAAGCCATTATTATTATTCATAATAAAAAATTTTTGTACCATCCTTTATACAAAGTTTACAGGGTGGTTTACAATGTAAAACACAAAAATACATGCCATCATAACAAACAGAAACAAAAGGCCCACAGTTGGAAAGGCATAGATTGTTCAATTAGCCAAAGTTCTTGGGAGAAGAGGAATGTTTTTGCTTGGCGCCTAAAGATATGTAACAAAGGCACCAGGCAAGCCTTCCTGGGGAGAGCATTCTGGGCTGCATCAATAGGAGTATAGCATCTAGATCAAGGGAAGTAATAGTGCCACTGTATTCTGCTCTGGTCAGACCTCACCTGGAGTACTGTGTCCAGTTCTGGGCACCACAGTTCAAGAAGGACACTGACAAACTGGAACGTGTCCAGAGGAGGGCAACCAAAATGGTCAAAGGCCTGGAAACGATGCCTTATGAGGAGCGGCTAAGGGAGCTGGGCATGTTTAGCCTGGAGAAGAGGAGGTTAAGGGGTGATATGATAGCCATGTTCAAATATATAAAAGGATGTCACATAGAGGAGGGAGAAAGGTTGTTTTCTGCTGCTCCAGAGAAGCGGACACGGAGCAATGGATCCAAACTACAAGAAAGAAGATTCCACCTAAACATTAGGAAGAACTTCCTGATAGTAAGAGCTGTTCGACAGTGGAATTTGCTGCCAAGGAGTGTGGTGGAGTCTCCTACTTTGGAGGTCTTTAAGCAGAGGCTTGACAACCATATGTCAGGAGTGCTCTGATGGTGTTTCCTGCTTGGCAGGGGGTTGGACTCGATGGCCCTTGTGGTCTCTTCCAACTCTATGATTCTATGATTCTAAGAAGGGAGCCACTGCAGAAAAGGCCCATTCTTGTGTTTCCACCCTCCGGACCTCTTGCAGAGGAGGCACACGAGGAAGGGCCTCAGATGGCGATCACAGCATCCAGGTTAGTTTTTATGCATACAGGTGGTCCTTGAGTTATTGAAGACTCTCACCCCTAACTTGGACAGTCCCTCCAGAAGGATACCATGCTTGATAGTATTGAAAGCAACTCAGAGGTTGAGATCATCATCCAGGGAACCAAAGTAGTTTCCATTCCATAACCTTACTTTAGGACCCCAAACCAGGCCTAAATTGGTAGTGGCATTTCTATTCCATAACCTTTGTATTCTGTAACCATAACTTATTACTTGATTATTTGTCATATAGAGGTTTCACGGAGGGGAATTATTTCTTACCCAGAAATATTTAGAAAGCGTGTTGTAGACTATAGTGAGGAGGCATCATTCACCTGCCATCTTCTTCACAGGATAACCTTTAGGGTTTTGATGCTTGTACATCTATGTGCCTACTAGAAAAAAGATGGGGTGCTGATGTGCCAGTGTGTGTTACTGTTTCTTCTTCCTTCTCTTTGTCCACCCTGCATTTTTCTTCCATCTTGTTCTACCCTGCCAAGTTACATGTCTTAAATTAAGCATCTTTTTTCAAACCTCTTCCGTTATTTCACCCTGTTTTAGACACCCTGTTGTTAAGATGCATGACATCTATGTGACATTTGAGAGTTGATGAACAATTTTTATTTTTGCTTGCTTTGATCTAACAAGACTACGTTCTTTATTTCAAGGAAAGCAGTTCGCTTGACACATTATACCTGCCAACAAGGTTATGTATAATGAAGATGGGAAATACAACTAACAAAAAGTGACCTCTGCTTATAAGGTAACTATTTTTTTTAATTGAACACTTTAAACTTTGATTTGTTTTAGAAAAGGTTAAAATGCCTCTTTCTTAGGGTAGTAACAGTGGAGGACATCCAGGATCTACTCATTCAGTGCTATCTTCAGTGATAACATTAGGGATAAATGGCCAAGGCAAATAACAATAAATGAAAGTTTCATTGCAATTTCCCCCCTCCCTGACTTGATTTGTATTATAAAATATGTTATAGATACCCAGCCACAAAAAAACAGTTTTTATGAGAGAGAAAAAACTACTTCAGATACTGGATATTAAATGTCAAATACTAAATACCAAACTTTGTCAGCAGCTAGTGTGGCTACCCAAGTTGTTGCTACTCAAAATATGAGCATCCAGGCAAATTTTAAAGAATGTTTAAGAACTGCAAAGCAACTTTAAGGATTGCAAAGCAATTTTAGTTATGGTTTTCTGTGTATGTAGAAGTGTTTCTGAAACCTATTTTTTTAGAAAAACAGTGTAGTTTTTGAACAGTAACAGTTTTCTACTGGTTCTACTGGCAAACCATCCTCTACACTTGCACAAATCTAAGTCGGGGGAAGAAAAACTGTTGGTTCACTTGTATAATGCAAATGCATACATCGCAAATCTTAAAAGAACCCAAATATTTTTTTAAATGCATAGATAGTCCATGTGAATTGCAGGGTAGCTAATTCCACTGTTCCTGAGGAACATGTAGATAATGCTGCATGACATTTTATTAGAAATAGTTGTGTCCATTGATACTTAGGAAGTAAGAGCAATGAGGGGCCTAAATGGCACAGCCAGATCACCCTCACAGTCTTAAACATGTAGGTGTAAAAGGGCAAGTGTCTAGGCTTGGTGAAATAAAAAATCAAGGTTACGATTTTTGGAAAGAAATATCAGAAACTGAGGGGCAATGGATGAACAACTGATTGACCAATGGCATGAATTTAAATATCTAGGAATTCATTTGTAATGTAATAAAATATTAAGCTTCTAAAACCTTGAGTACCATTAAATTTTATTATGTGAAAGTTGACTTTATAATTGATCCTTCAGCCTTCTCAAATGGCTATTTTGGGGGTACATTGGGGTAGTGGGGACTGAAAAGCCCTGGCACATGGGGGGGTGCAGCTTTGTGGATCCTGTAGCATTTATCAATGTTGCTATGGAGTGTTACTGGCACTCTCCCTCTCTCCAATTCTGATTTGTATTTACTGTGTTTCAGTTGCAGGTGACCTGTGAAACCTCATGATCCTTCTTTAGGAGGCAGATTCTGCGAGGATGTTACATCACCACTGCCGGAGGAACCCCGAACTACAGGAAGAATTGCAGATTCAGGCTGCGGTGGCTGCTGGAGATGTTCACACTGTGCGCAAGATGCTAGAGCAGGGCTATTCTCCAAATGGTCGAGATGCCAATGGCTGGACCTTGCTCCATTTCTCAGCAGCAAGAGGAAAAGAAAGATGTGTCCGTGTATTCCTCGAACATGGAGGTTGGTTGACTTAAGTGAGGTGGGGGTGAAATTTGACCAAGCATCAAGGATTTTATCCTTTCCACCTTCACTTTAAACTTCTGTTTGTTTGTTTGTTTGTTTGTGGCAGTGGCCACATTCAGATGATCACATCTCTGCTTTATAAGTCAAGATATGTGCAAACTTCATGAACTCTTTGCTTCCCACTTGGTGCGAGTATGCAAACGAAATGGGAAATGGCAGCTTGTCTTCCAGTCACGCCTGAATCTGGAGACCATCACTTTAAAGTTAGCCTCCAGATCTTGACTTGACTGAAAGCAATTAACCATAGTTCCTGGTTGGGTGTAATGGGAAGCTATTGTTAACTGCCGCTTCCTGGCTTGTTCGCTGGAGGGAGAAATGAAGGAACTACATACCTGTATGAAGCTCACTCATGCTGAGCTTAGGTTTTTATCATCTGAATGTGGCTCTTTTTGCATTTGGCTTCACAAAATGATCAGGTAAGCTGGGTAGGACTTAATTTCTGTATTTTTAATTTTCTGTACTTTAAATCTAATAGTGAATTAAAAAATAAAAAAGTGAGTAGCAAGCTATGGAATTGCAAAATCCACCAGAAGGGGGCTCCCCTCTGTTAAGTATTTTGAATACTGTACATACCAGAGAAATAACAGGTTGCAAGGATGCTCAAGGAATCCATTCACTTTGCATCTAGGCTATGTTAGTTTTCTCTTGTTAAGTTAATTATTTATTTATTAAATTTATATATTGCTGTTTATCTGAGGAGCACAGAGCGGTTTACAATATAAAAAACACAAACAGAACAACACTCCCCCCAGTTTCAAAGGCAATAGATTGTTTAATTAGCCAAAGGCCTGGGAGAAGAGGAATGTTTTCAACTGGCACCTGAAGATATGTAATGAAGGCACCAGATGAGCCTCTTTGGGGAGAGTGTCCCACAAACAGAGAGCCACATCGAAAAGGCCTGTTCTCTAGTTGCCACCTTCTGGACTTCTCATGGATGTGGCAAATGAAGAAGGGCACCTCAGATTATAATCACAGGATCTGGGTTGGTCATGTGAAAAGACGCGATCCTTGAAGTATTGCATTCCTGAGCCATTTAAGACTTTGCAGGTCAAAAACAATACTTGGAATTGAGCCTGGAAACAAATTGACAATCAGTGCAATCGGGCCAGTACAGTGGTACCTCAGGTTATATACGCTTCAGATTACAGACTCTGTTAACCCAGAAATAGTACCTCGGGTTAAGAACTTTGCTTCAGGATGAGAACAGAAATTGTGCTCCGTCGGCATGGCGGCAGCGGGAGACCCCATTAGCTAAAGTGGTGCTTCAGGTTACGAACGGACCTCCGGAACGAATTAAGTACTTAACCCGAGATACCACTGTATTGGTGTTACATTCTCAAACCATCTTGCCCTGGTGAGCAGCCTGGCACTGAATTCTGCACTAGCTGAAGTTTCCGAACCACCTGGAGAAGCAGCCATATGTATAACATGTTGCAGTAACCTAGAGGTTACTAGAGCATAGACAACAGAAGTTAGGGGTGCAGCTGGGCCACCAGCCAAAGCTGATGGAAGGCACTCTGCACCACCGAAGGACTCAGCCTCAAGCGACAGCAATGGATCCGGTAGTATTCTCAAGAAGTATACCTTCTTCAGAGGAGTGTAATGCCATCAAGAGCAGGCAACCTCCCATCTATCCAATCTAGAAAACCACCCATTAACTGCCTTACCTGGATTGAGCTTCAGTTTATTGGCTCTCATCCAGTCCAAGGGAAACTCTGAGAACTTTTGTGTGGCCTCTTACTGGGGAAATTTCTCTGGAGGCAAGAGCTTATGGAACAAACGGATCCAAGTGAATCATGTTTTGCCAGAATCCAACAAAGCTTTGTATGCCACATAAGTACCTCTTCATGTATGTAATATACATAAATCTACTAGAGGCTGAGGTTTTACGATGGGGATGATTTTGAACACTCGAGGAAAACATGATTATGTATTTTACAGTTCTCCTCATGTAGCTCCCACCTTCTGTTGACAGTAGTGTGTTTATTGTAGACTCTTCTGTATTATCTTACATTGCTCCAGTAGAGTAGATTCCTCTTGCTTACCGTACGCTATATTTGTAAGAAAAAGAAAGATACTTTTGTGTTGCAAGAAATAGTTCTCATGCTTTATCATTGTATCTCTTAGATCTTGTACATGTATGTCTGAATGCATGTGCTGCATAAACATGAAGCCCATTTCTTCTACATGGTGCTAACATGGAACTGAGCATTTAATGAGGGGGTCGATTTGTGCCATGAAATATACTACTAGTTAATTAGGAGAATAGCACAGAAATAGCCTATTGCTGCTTTGAAGCAGAGCTTATAAATCAGGCTTCCTCAAACTCAAAACACACAAACTACAAAAACTGTCTTCTCAAAACATCTGGAGGGCTGAGTTTGAGGAAGCTTGTTATAAATGATCAAAATGCATTGAGTTGGCAAGTTTTAGCTTAAACTTCAAGTATTGCAAATTGTATGATATTTTAAGGTCCAGTAAGAATAAATTATGACCTTTTTTATCCTTCCTGTGGTAAGTAAGTGTGGCCAGAAGATGGCAGTACAAGTGTTTGCAAAACCGATTTAGAACTGCAATGAATTTACTCCCAAAAATTACTGTGTGAGTCTTGCTGTCTGATAATCTCCACCTGTTCCATAGTTATGCAAATATTCATCAGAATATTTGATAGCTTTGATATCCAATGATTTTTTTTATTTCACTATTTGATATCTGCCAGTTTATATTAGCTATATTTGATAGTTCCTAAAAAATATTTGACATTAGCCATACTTTGATAGCTGGTAGGCAGTAGTATGTTAAAGTGGTTTTCAGACTTTATGAAGGGAATACTGTAGACAGTGATATCTGTGATACAACTCGTGGACATTACAGAGCATTCTGTAGCATGTTCTAAGGTGGTTGCTTAGTTCACACTAGTTCACACAGGGCAATGCTAAGCTGCCTTATTCCCCCTTGGCTACACATTGCAGAGGAAAGATCAGTAGTGGTGGACAAACTGTCTTCCAGCGAAAAGTTTCAAAATCACTGTACTCATAACCGTGTGCTGATGATGAGCATGCAGTAATATTTAATATTAGATTTGGAAAAGCTGACATGTAATCATTTATATTTTTAACCGTATAACTTTTGATCGATAACATGAAATGTTGTTTGATAGATGGTGGGGTGGGGGTAGGCTTCATTGAAGAGATACCAACAAGTTCAAAGCATTCAAATTCTCAGATTAAAATTGAGTAAAACAACAACAACAACAACAACAACAACAACAACAACAACAACAGTGAAGACCCACGGTCCTAAATAGGATTATAGTAACATCACTTGTTATAATACTGTCTCTTAGCATAAGTTTTTAAGTTGCCATGCAGATGCTTTATCAGAAATAGTCTAATTTAAATAGATTGGCTTCTTCTATTCCTTCCAGTGGCTACTGAGTACTTATACACTTTCTGGAATTGTTCGTTGGTCAGAGTGGTTTATTTGTGTTTATGTTAAGAGCTAGTCTTAATACTACTTGGTTTAACACCTGCACAAGATAATAACAGAGCAAGATAGTTACGTTAACAGTGTTGCCCTAAAGTAGGGTTGCCATATTTCAAAAAGTGAAAATCTGGACACAAAAGTTGTTGAGCTTTTTAAAGTTTTGCCCATTTTTAAGGAAGTTCACCAAAATTGACATGGGTTGCCTGTCATACGTCTGGATTTTCCCAGACATTTCAGCGGTTTTCACCCAGGCACTGTTTCCAGCTGCCAGATCCTGGCTATGTCCAGGAAATTCCGGGCGTATGGCAGCCCTACCCTAAAGTTCTAGAGCCCTGTTAGATGATTGGATAGAAAAATAAATTTTTTATTGGCAGCTTCACAGTAAAGCCAACCAAAAAAACTATGCTTGAACAGAACTTCAGGGACATGCAGGAAGAACATGAGATTAAGGTTTGGAGCAGCTGGGCTGACCTCAGGCTTGCTACACCCTTGGGAAAGCACTTGGTGAAAACTTCTTAATTCATTTCCTGGCCACCACAGTATTTACCCCTGTTTTTTCACCTCATTTTTTCCTCCTTTGCTTCCTCTGTTTGTCTTGAGAGAAACAAACCACCAGCACTGGTCTGCACTTAACATATATAGGCAATCCCCCATTTATGCAGGGGTTTCGTTCTGAGGCACTGTGCACATATGGGAAGTCATGTATAATAGCACCCATTGGAAAAGCCTGTAAACACCCTCTAAAGCTCTGGAAACCCTTTTAAAAACCCTTTAAAAACCAGCAGCCCTACCAGACGGGCAGGAATGGTGGCACTCAGTCTTCCTCATGGCTGGAGGAGGACAATTTGCACACACTGACAAGCAGTGTAGACTGGTACCCCAAAGTGCTTGGTTGTGGGTCAGATTCACTCGGCGGGGCTGATGGTGTATTGCAAAAGAACATGGGGGTGGGCAGCTGGCACTTTTGTCTCTTCAGCTGGTCAGGGCACATTTGGGCAGCCTCCTGGTCCACAAATGCAGCTTCAATATGGGTGCCAATATTCTTTAAATTAAAATGTCATTTGAAGCGGTCCAGCCAACCGCAGTTAGCTCAGAACTCCTTTGCAGGCTGCTTGAAGCGCACATGCAGCCTGAGAGTCTTCTTGTGCAAGGTGCTGCCATTAATGGGGATACACTAGCAGTTTATGTCCTCTAGACGCAGGTTCAGTGCCTCATGTGCCTTCACCAGGGCCTCAGTGTTCGAAACTCCCATTGTTCTAGGCACATTTTGTGACCGGTAATTTAATTAGCGCGAGCAGTTTCTGAGCTCTGGGTGCAGTCCTGCGCCTAAGTTTTCAGATTAGAACTGTAGAGTGAAAGGAAAGGAGGACCTTTTTCTTCCGCCCCACTTCCAGCTTCTCTCTGAAGACTGGAGAAGAGACCCTCTTAAGAATATTAGGGGGGTGGGCGGGGGAAGGACTAGACCATGTGAAAAACGAACATAATATTGTAGCTGCAGTTCATTCATTTTCAGCTTTGTATTCTTGTGGTTAAAAAAAGCACACCTAGACATTCTGTCATTGCACCCATAACCTAGGTTTAAGTTGCCATTTAGCTCCTAGCTTTCATATCTGTTTCTGACACTGGGCATGTAGATGGGGACTATGTAGCATGTAGTTGGGGACTATGGCAGTTGCATGTGTACATGCACTTGATGCCCCTGATGCCAGATGGCCAGGTTATAAATAAATTATTGTTGTTGTTATTTTTCCTGTTCCTTAATGGCACATATTCTGGATTCATTCCTGCCAAATTTGCGTGCCACGGCACACACACTCATGCCATGCTAGAAACTGTCCAGCACTTCCAATTTCTCCTCCAGCGTTGGCGATGCTGTGTTTAGGTGTCGTATCAAAGAACAGGTTTAAAAAACTCCTCCAAAACTCCCAACACAATCGCTCTCTCCCAGCCTCCTTTCTCGAACTCCAACTCTTCACAGGCCTCAATGGTAGGTGCAAGGGTTCTTGGAACTGCAAGTACAAAGGCCTGTGGGATTGCTAGGTACTGTTTCCGCTCCTTTTCTGACTGTTTTGTGCCTCTTCTGAGGCTCTTTTAGCGATTTTTATAATTCACTCCCAGGTATGGCGTGATGCACATATGTATGGTGACACACACATATTGAACGTACATAAATGATGGGTTGCCTGTAGTTAGCCTCTGGCTTGTTTCCTCCTTAAGTGTAGCAGAGTTAGGAGCAGGGGAGAAGCAAAGCAGAGGTGTTTGAGCAGTGTGCACAAGTTTGCACTGAATCTTAGTTTTTAAAGTGGTTTAAAGTTGTAGATTAGCCAGGCCAATGTTTTAAACTGTCCTTGCAAATATCTTATCTCAATATTGTATGCAGATAATGCCAGTGTATGTATAAGCAAAACTACTCTTAGAAAGGTTGTGGGGGGGGATATGTGTGTTGTGTTGGAATATCAACTCTACACTGGTGGGTCTTTAAAGAATGAATCCAGATTTCTGGGGATAGAGGGAAATCTGTGATACTGTTTTTTATTTGTTACCTTATTTTCTCCTATGGCTTGATGTTTACATGCCTGAAAAACCTTAATTTTGTGAAATGGCAAACCCAGATTATTTTCATTTTATAGAAAATGCTTTTATCAAGATGATCTGAAATAACATGTAGCTTACATACTTTGGAAATGCTGTGAACCACAGAGGGCATTCTTTCTTTACCTTATACAGCATTGTGCACTCCCCCCCCCCGCAAAAAAATACAAGCTCATCTTGCCAGACCACAGTACATCTGCACGTTGGGCCAGCAGATGTTACTTCACATGCTTCTTTTTAAGACCAAGAAGCACAAGGCAAAACAGAACACAGAAACAAGCATGACATTTTAGAGTTGAAGGAGCTTTGATGCATAGAAATACCTTGAGCAGTTGGATTTAGGATGCACAGTGGAGGTCGGGGAGCTTGGACAGCGTGAGCAATCTGTACTATGTACTCCTGTTTGGTTTGTTTTTGACCAAGATGTGGAAACTGAGGAGGTGAATTGAGATGAAGCTTACTACAAGAACTCTGCATCAGTTAATTCATATTTCAAGCAAATATGAATTTCAGTGAATCTACTTCTAATTTGAGCTGTTGCATGAGCTGGATGGATAGTTGCTCTGTATGAGGCAGTTTCCTCTGTTCCCATTAAAAACATTATAAATCACAACAACACTAAAAACAATTAAAAAGGCCTGATTAAAATGATGCATGCATATTAACACCTTTTCTGAAATCACATACTTCCCTTATAAAAACAAAATAAAGCGTATAGTGTGGAAGATCAGTGTTTTCCTTCTGCTAAAGAGTTCATTGTTCTACTGTAAGTAGGTTTAGCAATCAGGGTAGCGAAGTATCAGTTAGTTGGTGCAGCCCTGTCATAATAGTTAGACAGCAGAGCAGTAGCTTTTACATTTCCCCTCATCTTCGTCTTTTCCTGGTTTGGCTTGTGGGGGGGAACTTGCCATGGAGGAGTTAGGCTGGAAAAGGAGCCTGCTGCCAGGCAGAGTTAGGAGCAAAGACTTCTTCAAGAAAGGTACCAACTAGCACCTGTGGTTAAAACAAGCCATGACTTTGCATTGTATCATGTTGCCAGACAACAAATCATGGTTAGTCTGCTGAGCTGCATTCAGATGTCTTAACAAGCCACACTTTGGCTAAACAAGCTGCTGTTCAGCATTATGTGTGAACCAGGCTAATATGCAATAATGTTGAGTCTGTTCAAAAGGAAAGTGAGTTCACCCGTAAGTTAAAATACATTAATTTTGTTTGTTACTACGTTGTGTATTTTTGTGTGTTCTTACTGTAAACCATCCAGTGATCCTTGGGTGAAGGGTGGTATAGAAATTTAATAAATAAAAATAAAATTCACTTTTTCAAATAGACCCATGTTCCAAAATTTTACATATTTTCAATTGGTGAAAGTGAAAAAGGAGAAAGACTAGCTCTTCCCCTAACTTTTTAGATCGATCTGTCTATCTATCTATCTATCTATCTATCTATCTATCTATCTATCTATCTATATCTCTATGTCATCTAGCTAGCTAGCTAGCTTGCTTTTATTACGGTAAGTAAATAAAATGAACAGCTTACAGCATAATATAAGTACTAATTATTATCAATTGCAAGATAGTTGGGTAAGATGATTTAGTAGGACACCCTCCCAAGAATTGTAACAATGTATAGAAAAAAATTCAGATGCCTTTTTGTGTTCTTCTGATAGTAGCTAACCTATTGCAATTTTGTTTAACTTTAGCTGATCCCACAGTGAAAGACTTAATTGGAGGCTTCACAGCTCTACATTATGCAGCTATGCACGGCCGAGCTCGGATTGCACGCCTAATGCTGGAATCAGACTACCGTGTTGATATCATCAATGCAAAAAGTAATGATGGCTGGACTCCTCTGCATGTGGCTGCTCACTACGGCAGAGACTCGTTTGTCCGTCTCCTGCTGGAATTCAAGGCTGAGGTTGATCCACTCAGTGACAAAGGTACTACACCACTTCAACTGGCTATTATCCGCGAAAGGTCCAGCTGTGTCAAAATACTCCTAGATCACAATGCCAACATTGACATTCAGAACGGCTTCCTGTTGCGCTATGCTGTGATCAAAAGCAATCATTCTTATTGCCGGATGTTCCTTCAGAGAGGGGCTGATACAAACTTGGGGCGCTTAGAAGACGGGCAGACACCATTGCACTTGTCTGCTCTTAGGGATGATGTACTCTGTGCACAGATGTTATACAACTATGGTGCAGACACTAATACAAAGAACTATGAAGGACAGACTCCGCTGGCAGTTTCAATAAGTATTTCTGGAAGTAGCCGACCTTGTTTGGATTTCCTACAGGAAGTAACAAGTATGTATACTGGAAATCTTTAATCAAAGTCCTCCAATGGTCTTTGGGGGAAGTTGGTGGAAAAATGAGTTTCCTACTTAGCTGGTTATTACTTGAAAGTTTAGGCAGGCCCAGAGAATAACCACTATTTTCCCCTTCAGAATCATGCTTGTACTTCAACTTGTATACATTCCTCCTGAACTAACTTGGATTCAAATCCTGATTTTTTTTTTGTCAGTCCTAGTCAATCAGCAGTTCTGCATGTGGCAAGAAGGTAACAGAGAATGAATGCTGAGAAGTGTAAAATACATTTTTCCAAGGTCTTTCTCTGGTTTACAAAGGAATGTTCAAAAACTGCTGCTTGCTCATAAATTATTTTTCACTTTTCTTTGTTCTTCATTAGAATGGGAGATGATACTGAATTATTTATCCCTTGGGGCTGCGAAATGAGCCTGGTTATTGTGTTGACATCCTTTGGACCTCACAGTGATATTAACATGTGTATGTTGGTTCTTAAATTACAGATCTAAGCAATTCGTGGTTGATACCACTTACTACTAAGTAGTATTATTTTCACCATCAGTCTTCTTCTCATCTTTGGCGATCAAACTTTACTAAACCAATTCCTTTTCCAGCAGTTGCCTGACACAATATTTCTTCTTGGTTTGTGCTTATGATGCAGTGTTGACATGGTTAATATGTACTGTTTTCCTTTGTCACTAAGCCCCCAATTTATGCACATTTAACTTGTGCACATTCAGCTTGACATGCATGGCAAAAAAAGGAGTGGAGTTTCGAGGAAAATGATTTTGGTAATCCCACCTGCCATTGAATCCAGTGTCTTTTGGCTTTAGGCATGATCCCGAGAACGTAACCCACTCAAACTGCAGGCTTACTTTTGAAGTAAAATCTAGAGTATACAGAATAGAGCAGAGCCAGAGTTGTTTGTGTGACAAAACCATATTATAACAATCAGCCTGTTACGTGTGCACTGTATGATAATGATATCTCACCGTAGGTGGAACTTGTCAAATGTAGGAAGCATGTAACAACCCATAGTTCCAATTCTGTTCAGTACCAATCACTTGTCTTTTCTCTAGTCATTGCTGAGATGTGGGTAAGACTAACTCAGCTGTATCTGAGGCTCCTATATTAAAGAAGTGTGTGTATGTGTATGGGGTTTGATTGCTAAATAAGCTCAAGGAGGCATGTCATAGGTATGTAAATTATCTGCTCACATTATTGAATTTGTACTTCCTTTGAAACTACAGAGGGATTAATTTTTAACATACAGATTTAGTAACAGGGGTAATACTAAACTTTGCTTCAGCATTATTTAATGAAGTTTGGGCTTTTGTTCATTCTCCCTCACGTCACTATACCACTGTTCTCTCTAGTTTACAGAAACCATTAATTTATCATTATCTAAAAAACAACAACAATGCAGATCTTTAAAGCATTTCCTTATTTTACAAAAAATTCTCCCAGAAAACTAATCCTTTCCTTTAAAACAAAGAGAAAGGTTACTGCCATTTGCATTGTCAGTGTTTTTTTTTTGGACTTGCAGTTTTCCTTCATTTTTTTCTTCTCTGAAGTATGATTTCACCCAGTTTTCTTTGCATATAACAATGCATTCATAGCCTAGTTACTTTGTATCCAGGCACTTTCTCTGCAGAGTTTTTCTTCCAGCTTACTCTCCTCCTACCCTAGGAACTTCCTGCTTAGCACCCTCCTCTGTGTGTCATGTGGGAATTTGGGATTGGTTTTTTTCTTGAACACTTAAACCTTTTTTTAAAAAAATTGTGCTTAATATGTTCAGATTTTTGAACATTAAGGCTGCAGTCCTAAACACCTAGATTGAATTTTGCTCCATTAGACTCCATCGAACTGACTTCCGACTAAGGTATGTTGGATTGCCCTTCACCACTGTAGTTAAGTAATTTTTAGTAGCACTGTTCCTATCAATGTCTCCCTTTTTAAAAACTTCTCGGTCTCCTTAACCCTACAGTGTAATTTTGATCTTTTTCAGTGTCCTTCGTGGATTGTACATGGATTCTATACTGTCTTTTTCTTTCCATCACGTCCCTTCTATTGTCATAATCATTTAACCCTTTAAACATGTTCAGTGCTGTAGGCATGTATTCTCCTGGTTTTGAGTGTATGCCTTTCTTCATCAAAATGTAATGACACACTAGCACTGGCTAAGATTTGTGGAATGGCTGAGCTGAAAGATCTCTGTGCTTATTTTCTTCTGAGCCTATCCCTTCTAAGGCTTGCTTTGCTCACATTCTGCTTGGCATACTTTCAGCACTACCCTTGTACAACCCTTTGAATACTTAAGCGTTGAATCAGCAGCCACACTGGTTTCCTCCCTACACCTGTTGTTTTCCTCTTTCTGATGCCCAGTGCATCCATGTGTAGCACACCCAGTGAGGGATGGCCTTGGGCCTCTCTTGGCCACGTTGGTCCTATTGCATACCCTCCTTAAATGCTTTTGACTTGGCAGGAATGTGTCCTTGAACTGTGGTAATGCCTCTTGCTTCCTGGATAAAGGGTGGAAAGGGTTGTGCATGTGTGCTGACTTTAGCATGCCTGCAATGTAGGCAACTGTACAAAGGAAAGTCACATCCATTGCTTGGCCCACTCTTGCCTTTGGTCCTGTTCACCATGCAGCCCTTGGGATGAAAATGGTTCCTTGCCCCTGATTTAGGCCTTATTCCCAAGATTTACTGCATTTGTCTCTGCCTCTGGGATGCCATTTGACAAGATTGTATTGTACTTTAGCTAACTAAGTCAAGACAGCAGGGAGAGTACTCCCATCACAAAAAGTCAGTACAGGATGTGTCCATTAGTAAGTGGATTGAGCCACTTCCAGCTTTTTTGGCAAACTTGCAACAGGCTTATGAAAAGCCAAGGTGCAAACTCATTCTTAGTTTTGTAAAGGGAGTGGTTAGTTGAGTTGCAGCACTTCCTTAAGCGAAAACCTCCAATGTGTGGAAAGCAAATACTTTCAGCTTGAGAGAAGGCTCTTCAATGTTGATACACACCAAGCCCCAAGGTGAAAAGGTCTTTGTCACCTGTAGCCATGATGGTAGTGCTGTATTTTATATTATGTGATAGTGTCTGAACCCATCCCTCTGCCCATTTCACTCTAGGTTGGCTTTGACAGTTTGACTAGGTGGTAATAACTGTTTGTGGCAACAAAGTATAAAGCTGTAGTTACGAGGTTTATTACTGTGTTGCAGTAGTCTAAGCAAAAGGCACATTACTGCTCTAAGGAGCTTCCATTGATCGAAGGGGGCCAGGCAGTTTTAAGGCTGGATGCTTGGAATGTGGTTTCCTTGATAATCATAATCAGAGAGGACACTTAAACAAGTTAGTCTTCTCAAGGGAGATTATTTAATTACATTTTGTATCTTTTATACTACTGTACTCCCTTTGTTAAATTGAAAGATTTGTGGATTGAAAAGTAATTTGAAAGCCTTTTAGATCCCTCTTTCTTTAGACACCTACAACTGAAATGAATCTAAATTTTCTTTGCCAAAATTTGAAAAAGTGTGTTCGGTGTTTTTAAGTCGTGCAGTGGCTTCCACTCCTACGTAATTTGAATCCTTTGAAATTGAGAACTTCATGGAATGTAGTTGTGGTCAATGGGGCAATTTTCCTGCATCAGCATCTTTCAATGTGTAGGAAAATATTCTATAACTTAATATGAAGTTTTAAAATCATTTACTTCAATTAATGGTTGTAAACTTCCTCTGCTTTTCAAGTCAGGTTGTAGCTGATGGCTTAGTTCATCCTCTTGCAGAGATGTTGTTTTTATGGAACTAATGTTATAGTGCATGTGATATGGTAGACTCTTCATGCAGTACTAATCTCCCCTTGTTAGGCAGCTGATAGTCAAATGGCAGTTTTAAAATAAATAGTGTTTTATGAGACGGGGGCAGGCTTTTATGTATGTTGGAGATGGATCAGACTCTTTCAGAGAAGAGACATCCTAGGTTCTTTTGGGCATGGAAAATAGGAGGCTAAACTTTCAAAGGGTTATGTAGCATCTGAGGTGGGTGACTGTTAGTCAAAGCAAACTCCCTGGCTATCATATTCCAAGCACATTTTCAAAGCATGCATGTTTGCCTCAAGAACATAACTGGGCTTTTTGTTCAGGTAGGTGCTTTGATATTGCCGTATGTTTTGTGTGTTTATCCCCAACAATCCCTTTATTCAAACCCCCCCAAAGTACTCTGTTTCAGGGAGGTTGGCTGGCTTTGGGCATTGCAATACAGTATAAAAGTGAAATATCCAGTGTACTAATTGTAAATGGAGCTAAGCTATAACATATGCTGAAGTCTTGCTGATTTAAATAATGCATTTGTAAGTGTACCACCATGTATAATTGCACACTGTGTGCAGCAAGTTTGAACACCATGAGCATGAGCCGGACTTCTGTTGGGCTTGATCTACAAAGTGAAATAAGCTTTCAACAAAAAAGAGACCTTGCGACAAACGGCTGTTATCTCAGGATTTTGGAGTTTAGTTTCAACCACTTTTATATTCTACTTTTACTGATGCTGGGGTTGGAGTGGATTTCTTACATTCCTATTTAATTTTGATCTGCATACAGTTGCTGTTGCCTGCCGCTGCGTTAGGCAACAGTATTATCAGTCTGTATACCAAAAAGGTGTTGTGAACCTGTAGCTTGAGGCTTTTAAAAAAGCTGGAGTTTAATTGCAGCATTTTCAGGTCACCAAACAATGAATGGGTGAGTGGTACTTATCCCTTCAGTTTTGCAAGCAGATTTAACATAAATATAAATGGGTAGGCAGTTATTAGATTTCTTACCTGCCCTTTATGGCAAGTTCCCAGGGCGTTACAACAATAATATATACAATTATAAAACAAAATAGTTACAACCATAAACAAAAGTGTAAACAATTACAAACAATTCCATATATAAAAACAGAACAGACATTTAAAAGCAGTTCCATAAATAAAAACCATTGAAGTTTATTCCAGTGCAGATGCAAGACTGAACATGAAGCTATAGGAACCCTGCATGTGAATGCCTCCGGCTTTAAATGATCATCAGATTGTATTTTTAGTATTTGCCATAGTTTTTATTCTAGCTTTTTAGAGTATTTAGATTTTTGACAGATACGCTTTGGATTATGTTTATAATAAATGGGTCGTATTTGAATTGATAGTATCTCAGAGGGTAATATGTAATGGTAGAAGCAAGTGATGGCACTAACTAAAATAATTATATCTTTTCGAGGTACTAAATGTATAGTAAGAGATTTGATTTTCTGTGGCTTGTTTTGTTCTAACAGTTTCTCATCGAGTAATAAAAGCTTATCTAATTTTCACATATAGTCTTCCATCTGACTACTGTATTTACAAGCATCCAGTTATAATGCTACTGGGGCATCATCTATATATTTAAAAACCTCAACTAATCTACATAAATATTAATTTGAATTTATGAAAAAAATGAAATCTCTTAATATACATGTAGTACCTCAAAAAGATATAATTGTTTTAGTGCCATTACTTGCTTCTACCATTACATATTACCTTCTTGAGAGATACTACCAATTTAAATACGACCCATTTATTACAAACATAATCCAAAGCGTATCTGTCCAAAAATCTAAATACTCTACTTCTGTTTAATAAAGCTGACTGAAAATCCGGTAATCCCCCCCCCCCCCGCTTCTGATAAATGCTTTGTCCGTTGTAACTAAGAATTACAGTTGCTACTTTCACTTTACAGCTAATAAATTGAAATATTTCTGATTTAGTCATCTCTCAATTTATGAGTTTATTTTATTTATTTAAGTAACTTTTTAAAAAACCAAAACTTCAAAAGTAGCTTACATATTAGAACATCAAACAACATACAAAAAGATGGCAGCCCAGCTTTTTAAATAATTTCTGAAACGGAAGAAATTTAGGAACAGTGTTAATCAAGGAAAGTAATTCATAAAACCACAGTTATAAGGGGGAAAGCAGCAATTTTGTAAGACAAGTATTTGGTAAGGGCTATAGCTCAGAGGAAGAGCATCTCCTTTACATATGGAAAGTCTTTCGTTCAATCCTTGGCATCTTGAGATTGGACTCAGAATGTTCCTAGTCTGAAACCCTGGAGAACAGCTGCTAGTCAGTGTAGACAATACTGTACTGAACTTGATGGGCTGGAGGTCTGTCTCTACATCAGGTAGCTTCTAATGTGTCAAGCCCAAATGCCCTCCTAAAGAGCCATTTTAAAATCAGCCACATAAAATCAAAATATTGGAGTCTGACAGATCGCACTTGATAGGATGTTCCACATGGTGGGTGCCAGTTTGGAAAAGGCCCTGCTCATGATAGCTGCCCATTATGCCTCATGAGGGGAGAACTTTGGAGTGAGGACTCATATGTTGAATTGGGCACATTGAAAGGAACATATGGAATTCCCACTGTATCTTTACGTTGCAGTTATGCATAATCATATAAAATCATAAGCTGATCTCTTATTTAAATCTAAAACTCTAAAATTATTGAATATATATAATATTTTAATCTCAACCATTTTTCAGTTTGAGCACATCCTAATGCTCTTTGCTAATGCACTTGAGGAATAATATCCCCAAAATCATTCTCTCTTTGAACTAAACTATCCAATTTATCACCAAGTTCTTTAAAGTTGTTTACATGAACATGTACTTTATTCATTGATGTTTTTAATCTTCTTTTTTGACACTCTTAGGTTTCTCAGTATATTCTTTATTCTTTATCTGTGTCTCTATCTTCTGAAAGTTTGAATTCCTTCATTAAATATTTTTTCCCCTTTCCTCAAGAGACTATATTGGGATCTCTTACCCAATTAATTTTCTCAGGAATTTTTGGAGTCATATCCACAAATCAACTTTGAATCATTCACTCCCCAATATATTAGCAGGACAATCTTAACTGTAAATCTTTCATTTCATCCATCCCACAGTCTGAATCAGTATCATATCAATTTGTTTCAGAATTCTTTTTCAAATAATCATATTTTGATACTTCCCAATCATATCTCGAATAAAATATATTGTGCTTCTCCCATATACAAGAAAATTGTAGAAAATGAAGTGCATAATGTTGCATCAATGCTGGACATTTTGTAAACTATAAACATTTTTCAGCTAAATACTATATTTCACTATCCCTTACATACTATAATTTATATTGCAACAAATCCATATAAAAAAGAACATTGAAATTCCAAATCCTTATTAGTTGAGAAAATAACAGTCACAAAATCAAATAGGAATTTAGTATGTAGTAATGTTTTTGACATGCATTTCCGAATAGGTTCATGGTAATATTGGTTAACGTTCCAAATAGTCAGAATTCTCAGACTTTGCTGAACAGTGTTATGAAATGGTCGCACCTTTTGATGATCTAAGTCACTTGTACTGGTGAGGTGGCCTCCAGCCATATACAGGTGTACAAAATACACACCTGGAAGTGAGTTGCTGTGGCTGGTCCGTGTTGGAAATGGAACTTGTTAGCTGCCTCCTCCCCCCTGGAAAAGGTGGGCAGGCTCACCTGACAGCAGCTGCAGTTTTCGGAGTACCCAGCTTGACAGTTCTCAGCTTCTGTCTCTTTGAAGTAGTATTGCATTCACTGAACTTGAGCCCCTGGGATAGGGTGGGTTATAAGTGTTTGCTTAAATCAGGCTTTTTAACTGTTGCCTGTACCAAAGGAACAGACAGCTGCTGCCTATACTTCTAGAATAAAACTTACTAATAAGAGCCTTCATTAAATTTGATGGTTCAAACATGTGCCATCATTGGAAGCAGACAGAGAAGGGTTAATGGAATTAGTTTTGATACCATTGTATTTCTGAATGTGCTGGCTTTGGAAGTCTTTTAATTGTCATGTTTAATCTCCCTTTTAATCTTTCCAAACTTGGCAGAGGTTCTGCACTTAGTATTACCTCTTAATCATCATTAGATAGAGCTTGATTTGTTGCCTTCTTCACTTGTATTGCTTTTGCCCGATTACTAATAACATTTTTCATTTGCCAAATGAAGGTTCACTGGTGTTGGTCTATAATCCTCCCCTCCCCTCCCTTTTTCATTCAAATGCAACCAAGAATGAATAAGTTCTCTAGACACCAAGAGCCAATAGATGTGGCAACTGGTGCTTAACACTGGAAATGTCCATTGTTAGCACATTCCCAGGAAATGCTCTTCAGCTTATCAGGGGGAAATGTCAAGACGCTTAATAATCAGCTCTTAAGGAATTCTGCCCTAAGTGTGGATTGTCTGCCAACCCCCTTCCATTTTATTCAGGAGATCTGTTGCAGATTTGGATGTGAGATGTTTTTCTGTAGGCTACAGTCAATGTTCAACTTTCAATGTACACTTGTGAATGCTGATGTGACAATCCGATTCAAATGTTGTGAATGTCTGAACACTATTGAGATAATACTGTTTGAAAATTTCCTGAACTGTAGTTGTTAGCAATCACTGTAGTATGTCCAGAAAAGGAGAAAATCTCAATCTCCCTCTCACTCTCCTCCCCCCCCCCCAATATTCATGAAATCTCTCTGGGATTTTCAGTCTTCACCTGTAAATACCATAAATCTCTGTGAATATAAAATCATGCACTAGTGGTTAAAAGCAAATGTCTATATGGTTAAGTTTGAGTTGGCAATACTTTTTTATTAGTTCTGTGCTTCTCATTCTGCAGTTAGCTTAAAATTTGTTCTTGGGCAACTCTGGAAGGGAGCAACTCAGTGTTAGAGCATAGTAATAGTTGGAATGCAAAAGGTTCAAGGTTCATTCTGGCATCCTAAAAAGGCTATTGGGTAGCAAGGTTGGGAAAGACTTCTGCTTGAGACCTGCTGCTAATTGTTTCTACCTTGGATAGTTTAGCTGAAACCTGACATTTAACTGAACACACAAAAACCAGTTTCTAGGTCTACACATTTAGCTGTTCTGCTTCATAGTGCTTGTGAGAGTTTCTGCTTGTTTGTTTCAGCTTTCAGCTTTCAATTACCTTTTAATGATGGCATATTCTTTTTATCTTCTTTTCAGGGCAGCCACGGAACTTACAAGATCTATGCCGAATTAAAATCCGCCAGTGTATAGGCCTTCAAAACCTCAAACTACTTGACGAACTACCAATTGCCAAGGTTATGAAAGACTACTTAAAACACAAATTTGACGATATCTGACATTTTTGCAAAAACGTTGGACGATAAGCAAGATTAGTTTATATTCCAGATACCTTTCAAAGGCTGGTCACCTTGCACAACGTATATCCTATGCAATTTCTGATTTTTTGTTTTCCCCGAGAAGTCAGAAGGCAGGTATACAATTTCTTTGGGAGGGGGGTGTTTTATACCAAATGCTAGAAGGTCTTACTTTTTTATTATTTCTTGGTCCAAGTTTACAAGATCCAAGCTCTCTATACAACTTTACGATTGTAGTCTGGTTTCTCCAACCCCTCTCCACAGGGGTGAGTATCTTATTTTAAAAAAAAAAAAAAAACACCACTTAAACTTGCAGCTTTGAAATGAAGACAGAATGTCAGTTGTTGAAAGGGATCCTTCCCCTACCCCAGTGTAGCATGTGTAATACTGTGAGATGGCTGAGTGAATGCTAAACAAAGTAAAAGTAGGAGACTTAAGGAAGTAATCCACAACATACTACTGTTGTATAGCCTCTGTTCCATGGGGAATCGCAGGCAAGACCCTCTGAAATGAAGGATCTACATAGCAGCAGTGCTTCCTGGATTAAGCCCACTAGCATTGCTCCCGTGCCAAGGACCAATATGGGTATCCACTTATTCCTCATAAGGAGTCCTGACAACTGACTGGATTCCATATAGTCACTATTTTCTACCCATAAGGTGCTTTTCTCAGAATCATGGCTCAGGCTTGTAACTAGGGTGTTCAGAGTTTACTATAAACACGATTGCTCTTTGGAAACATTGCCACCTTCATTGGTTTTTTTCTTTTCTTCCTTTTTCTTAAAAAAACCCAAGTTGGATCTTTAACATAATAATTGTAGTTCCGATGTCCATATGTCTTATCCTTCCTTTGATGCCAGTATGTTCGCTGCTGTTTGTAATTAGGTTTTACACTGCTCAGATGCCTCTGTGGTCTCTCTGTATTTCTTTTTTTATAAAAACATTAACGGAAAACTAATCTAATTTCAAAGCCGATGCATCCTGTTTCTCATATGCAATAATTCCCCCCCCCCCCCGATTTATATTTTCTCCATCACACATGTGACTCACACACATTCCTACCCTGGTCTCAATATGATGTTCGTTACTTATTGGAATTGCTGCTTGCTTATTGGGATATATATATAGATATTTTTGTTACCCCTCCCAAATTTCAAAGGCATCTAGTTTGGACTGTTATGGCTCACTTCTTCCTCCCCACCCCTCACCCCCATGCAAGAGGATAATCTGTGGTGTTCTTAAAACCAGAATCTGGCCTAACAGTTGGGTTTCCATATTTTTAAAAGGGCTCCATAACCTGAAACCTGTTGTGTTTTCAGCTTGCTTGATGTTAATTAGGACTTTGGGCTAATTCACCAAACCCCTAATTTGTTCTTATGGGCTGTGGTGTAAACACAGCATCTCAAAATACCTTTGCTGACAGGCAGATCTGTGTAAAATTTACCATAAATCTGTAGGTCACAGATCTAAAGGGGAACCTTGTGTGAACAATTAAGTTCCATAAGTATGTTGAAGCATAAATAATTTGCCATACCCATAGAAAACTTAGCCACAGCACCTGGACCTTTTTTATTTTGAAGATTCTATATATAACCCCACTGTAATGAGACTTTCTCACTCGGAAGATGATAAGCTTCTGAGCAAAAATCTAAATCTGCAAGAACCCAGCCTGTGCTTTTTAGGCTGAAACTGGCACATGTTTAATTATGGCACAGGTTACTAGTCATACTTTGGGTAAAGCCTGCAGTTTGATAGGAGTTGAGATTACAAAGGAAATGAGTTTATAAAAGTTATCCTCTGCATGTCAGTGGCTTTAGCATCCTGAGTTTTGGGGTTCCATCTGAGATTCAACATAGATTGCACTTGGGGAACATTATTAGTTCTCTCTGCAGTTTCCAATCACTTTCCCACCACTCGTATCTTAAAGGGGAACAGAAGTCAGTAATTTAGGATCAATAGAGCTATGTAATCAATGGTACATGACTGCAGCATTAATTTCCATTCTCATAAGCATCAATCCTGTTGCTGTCAATCAATACAAGGAACTAGGGTAGCAAATGACAACTTTTTGCTCAGCAAGCACTGACTTAGAGTGCAAGGTATTTCCTCCCAACACACATACCTCCCCCCTCTCTTATCAAGATTCTACTTCAGAGGAATGTATGTTGTTTGTTTTAAAAAATGGAATTTCAGTGGCCAGCTAGTACATCATTCTGTTCTATTCTATTTAGTTTGCCCTTAATTGGAACAGCATTCAAGCTATGTATGCTTCATCAGATGGTCTTTAGTGAATACAAGGGTTTTGCAAGTCTGGACAACAAGGTCCCTGTTTCTTGTGATAAGGAGCTAGGAGCAACTCGTCTGTTTTGATCTTCAAGGAAATGTTCACAAAAGCTTCCCAATCTCTTCGAATTTTTATGTTCTTTGGTATCTTAAGGCCCCAGTCCAGTTTACTGGAGATTCAGGCTTTGATCAGTTTGGTTGACTTTCTTAAAGTGATGGTGCATTCTTACCAGCCTAGTAGTCTTTACTGGTTCAGGGATCAATTGTAAGGTGAATTTTATTCTGTCTTGCTGCTGTGACTTCAAAAAATATATATAAAATGTATTGCTGATAACAAAAGTGCTATTTAATGAAATGTATAATTCCATTTATTTATTTGTTTGAGGTTTGTTTTCGTGTCTCCCCCTGCCCCAAAGTTTTAATAATTGGCACACTTTGAATGAAGTACATCTTAGGCCATAAAGTAAAATTCCCTTAACCCTACTGTGTTATCCATTATTTCAGTAAAGCCATTTGACTAGCTGAAGGCAAAGTGGGGAGGGGCAACCTTCGGTCCCAGTTCCTAAGAAAATCAAGCCTTTGACTTATTAACTGGGTAGTTGGTCGTCTTTCTTTTTAATGTACAGGAGATTCCATAGCATATGCACCATGTTGAATGTGCATTGTGCATATCTCCATGCAAGCCCAACTCAATTGCAACTCAATTATACAGCCTGAAAGATTTGTACCTCTTTGAGCAAACATAACTTGTTTTTGAGAAGAGAATCAGAATGAAATGATGTTGATGTATTTTGGTTTTACCACTAAAAAATGATGGAAGCTTTTCCATTAAATGTTTTGGCTCAAATTCCAAAAAAGATAAGAGCATTTATCCCACTTCTTTAATATTAAACATTTTTATATAGCTTTTTTTAAAAAACAAAACACAAATTGGCAAACACACCAAAGAAATGGACAAGATGAAGATCATTAGCAAACCACAAACCTCATTCTTTTAAAAACAAAACCAGAGTTTTGTAAATATTTCTGTTTATAAATGTACAGCAGAGTAAGAGTCTGTTTTTTAGATTATTTAATTACCATATTTCTAATCTATTTACAATATTAGAGACCATATTTGTAAATTCCCAAGGCTTCTGTTTCATTTTTCATTTTTGACTTATTTCATTATTCATATTAAGAACAATCTGCCCTAATAGGGACAGCATGAAGACACAGAATTTTGTATTTGTTGGTTTTTGGTACTTCATACACACAAAGATGCCCAGTGTAGGAGTAACTGTGGCTCCCTGCAAGTGTTGATTTGCAAATTAGAAGCCAGCTACATGAACAAGTTTTTCCTTCTCTAAGCACAAACTCTCTTCCACTACCCCCATTCAGTTTAATGCTATATCTGCACCAGTGCTAACCAGGATTCCCCTTGTCTGTGTCAGATCCTGGTTAAGATGGCAACCTTATTTTAGCATTAACCACAATGCAGGTGCAATGTTTCAACCATAGTTAAAGCTGACACTGGACAATGAGAAGGAAATAATCCATGATAGAGAAGGAGTGAGAAGGACCCACATTCCTTAAGCAAAGCCATGTTTACAAATCATGGCTTACCTTACAGAGAGCCAGCATTTCGTTTGCACCAGCCTCAAGTGACTGAGAATATAGTCCACTGGGAATGTTGCCTACGGAAGCACACTTGAAGCAAATTGGTGGTTCTTGTCTGTGGCAAGCTCCGGTTCCTTTCAGCGGAGCCTGAGATGGAGACCTTTGCTGTGGATTTTATGTCAGGTTTTAATGAAGGATGGGCTAATGAAACCTGAAATCCCAGTCTAACTCAATACGGTCAGTTTGTTGCAAATTTCACTGTGAGAAGGATGATGTACCATTTTGCCCGCCATTCTTATCTTCCATGCAGTTCTTTCTGTGTTAGCAGCATCGTAACATATTTTGTTCTTCCTTTTGTAATGTAAGGTTTTGCGTTGGGTCATTTTGAATTAAAATAATTACCAAATTCTTTTAAATCTGCTTCATTTCTTTTTTTAAAAAAAACCATTCAAAAGTTTTTATTCTTTATATTGCAATGGTTGGGGCAGATTGCCTCAGTAACTGCCTTCTGTAAATATTGTACTTGAAGTATGACCATCAATTTCTGGACATATCTTTCCCTGGCTGTTGAAATTGCGTACTTCTCAGACCTGGAATTTAGTGATTGTCTCAGAAAAAAACCCCTAGGATGGATGGATTTAAACCATAGTAATTTATATCAGCAATTTAAATTACCAAGAAGAAAGTCTATGTCAAGTAATCAATTAAAATCCACATTCTCCATTTATTATTAGGTACTCTCTAAATAAAATTGCACACCAAGGTTCCTGCTACCACAAAAAAAAAAATGACCTATAACTTTCAGAAGGTACTCTATACATTTACTAAGTATGGTCTAAAAGAAATGCTTATTTTTAAATTAGATTTACTGTCTGTTAATGGGAAGAACTGAATGACTGTAGCACTGTTACAGCACTGCATCAACGTAAATGTATTTAATGAAAACAAACACATGTGGGGCATATAAGTGCCCTGCCCACCCCCCACCACAAAACATCATTCTCATTCAGAGACAAGGACAGGTGGTCCTTAGTGGAGACAGACCATGAGATGGAAGGTAAATGTCAATGGATTTTGGCTGATGCTTGGTTATAAATTGGGGTGAGGGGACCCTGTATCCCAAGTGCAGCCTCGGGGACATGCGCAACTGTCCTGCAACCCTCCATCACAGCAATTAGGCTTGGAAAAGGTACCTCATTGGAGCAATAGGGAAACTGTTTTTCAAGCCGAATTGCTTCCAGGGTGGGGTTATCTTTGTGTATATTGCAGCTGGGGTAGGACGTATTAATATCATACCCTGCAGTCTCTGTGAGGATCTCCCCTTCCTCCTCGCAATTAGAATTGGGGGAAACTCCAATCCTTTTTCAAGCCTAATATGGGGTGGGAGGGGAGGTATGTGTGGTGTGATAAGTTGTGATGTGTGTGAATGGAAGTGTGTGTTATATGTGTATGAGAATGGGTTGCTCCACCCACACTGGCCCTTCCCACTGGTGGTATGTGACCTCTTCCAGAAGGTTAGCAATGAGGTAATCATAAATATTTACTGACTCCAGGCTAATTGGAGTTTGGCATGAAATAAGAGTAAAATTTCACATGGTGATCCATCACTGGGCTAACTTGCCAGTCCTTGGTCCAGATAACAAGCCATATATTCATGACCTATTGGGATGTGTAATGACTGATGATTATGATTTATCCCTAGTTTACTAATAAAAGTAGCATCTCATAAGTGGGTCGTCTTCATATATTTGCATTAAGTGCAGATTGCATTTAACATCAATTTATTCTGAAAGCAAACTCATAACTGAATCTTTTTAAAAGAAATCTGGTTTATTTATCCACCCTGTACAAAAGTGAGAATTGACTCAGGGGAACAGTATATAAACACATCTGGTATTATAAAACCTCTTCTTATGCAAGCTGTCATGTCCTAGCAGGGAGCTCTCTGTATCCTATGGCAATACTTTAGCAATGATGAACCATTTTTGTGTGTATCTTAAGAATCTGAAAGAGCCAGCTATGCTTCTCTCAGTGGCAGATAGAAAGCTTGCATTTAGCCCAAAAATGGAAAACATGTGGCTGTCAAGATGTTGTTGGACTCGCAACTCTCATCAGCCCCAGCAAGCCTTGCTCAGTGGTCACAAATTATGGGAGCTGTAGGGCCACAAGTTTCCCATCCCCTAGCTGTAGGAGTGTTGATGTTGACTGACAAACAGTGATCCCCTCTTCTGCAGCTTTTGGCCTGGATAAAGAGTAGCCTGGGAAGGTGTGCTTCCCTGGTCAAAGAGCATACGGGTGCTGCTTTTGATGCAGCAGGTGCTCTGTCATTCTGACAGAACCATTGTGGGTGGGCAGGGGAGAAATCATAGGCTTCAAGTTGGGCATCCTTGATTGGCCTTGATACCACTAATTAACACCTGTCCTGTCCTGGACTACCAAAAGGTGAGGTGCTGTTTTGCTTTGTCTCAAATGTCCTATGTCCCTTCTTCCTGCTTGTACTTGATCTAGCACTCGTTTTACACACACACACACACACACACACACACACACACACCTCTATCTTCACTTGAGTTTTCTGCATTAATTCTAAAGCAGCACTGATCTCAGCTCCACTATTGTTCCAACTTCTCTAGGACATCTTTGTTGACTCTGTTAGCATAAGCATGAGGATATTGTTGGCTCTTCCCATTCCTACTTGAAACACACTTAAGAGTTTCTAATATGGTTTCTGTTCCCATCTCTCCCCCTGCCCACCACCTAGGATATGTTGTTGGGTTCTGACACCAAGTTAACAGTAGAATGCAGAGGATTTAATACTACCACAAGGCCAGCTTCACCTAGTAGTTCGGTTTTTTTAATAAAAAAAAATGCACACCTCAGATGGACAATGTGTTCCCTAAGGCTGCTTGTTGAGCTTGGCCTAATTTCAACAGCTCTGTGCAAATGATTAGTTCAAAAATTTAGTACATAGACGGGGAACACCTTTCGCTCTGGACCAAGGACTGCATAGGCCCACTTGACCGTTCACCTATCAGTCACATGATTGACTGGTAAGTGGGACAAATTAACTGTCCAAATTGGTCAGCAAGGTGGGTCCTTATAAAGATCCCTGGAGAAACCAGTAGTGACTCTAAAAACCATGCTCTAAAACAGGTTTTCCAAACTTGGGCCTTCAGCTGGTTTTGGACTACAACTCCCATCATCCTTAGCTAGTGGGGCCAGTAGTCAGGGATGATGGGAATTATAGTTCAACAACAGCTGGCGATTTGGAAAACCCTGCTCTTAAAGTTGGAACTGCCATACCAGTAATCTAGAATTCTCTGGGACAGCTAGCATGCACTGAGTATCTTTTAACAGCATCCAACTGGAAAGCAAAGCAAAATACTTAAAAGTGAGGATGGACAGAGAGACACAGGAATTGTGCTGAAGTGAGCTGTACAAATTTACTCTCGCCAGGTTTTTTGGTGAATATGGACTGCTAAACTGTATCAGGCTAAAAACTATGTCCCAGTTTATGTATAATGTTTCCTGTGTCTGCAGAATAATTAATGGTGCATGTTATTGTTTACAGAAATTATTATCTGCAAGCTGTTGGTGAAACGAAATTTATGCAAGGCATAGCACATTCTTTCCGTAAATATGTTTGACTAGGAGTATAGGAAGCTGCCTTATATGGAGTCATTGGTCCATCTAGCTTAGTATTTTCCATGATGACTGACAGTAGTTTTCTGGGGTTTCAGACAGGGATCTCTCCTAGCCCTCACTGGAGATTGAATTTATCAATTTATCATATTAAGAAGTGAACTAGCTTGCTTATTTAGCAAAATTAATAAAAGACTTTGACCAGAACGAAGAATTAAAACCAATTACCCTTAAAAATATGCCTGAGAACTCATAGGGGCATAACCAACACGTTTAAGTCTAATTAATGCATGAAAGGGTTAATGCCATAGAGTAAGCTGTCCTGCCAGGCTTAACTAGGTCACTCCCCCTCAGTTTGAGAGACTGATAATCAAGCTTATTGTTGTACACCGGTCTACTTGAGAAGCTCAGTGCTGAGTTTCCTCCCACCCCACTCCAAAAAAGACAAGTCTGCTGATACAGTTCTAGGACTTCTTCCCTCACAGATTTTTCTGCTCACTTGGTATGTGCTAATTAGCAGATGCTGGAAACAAAGAGGTTGGACTGTGTATCCATGACTGTGCCTTGAGTAAACGGACACTTAGGCTTGACCTAATTCACGATGGGGTGAGCTCTCGTTGCTCGGTCCCTGCTCCTGCCAACCTAGCAGTTCTAAAGCACGTCAAAGTGCAAGTAGATAAATAGGTACCGCTCCGGCGGGAAGGTAAATGGCGTTTCCGTGTGCTTCTCTGGTTCGCCAGAAGTGGCTTAGTCATGCTGGCCACATGACCCAGAAGCTTCTGTGGACAAACGCCGGCTCCCTCAGCCTATAGAGTGAGATGAGCGCACAACCCCAGAGTCGGTCACGACTGGACCTAATGGTCAGGGGTCCCTTTACCTTTAATTCAGCCACAGATTCTCTTCCAGGCAACTAATGAGACCCCAACGCCTCTAGCCTGCCTTGTGCTCTTGAATGTGTGGAGCTGGTAAGTGGCCTTGGCAGGCTTCCTGGGCATAAGTGAGGGCATTGCATATGTACATTGCATTTGTATAGATGTTGATTTTCCGTAACAAATAGCTTGCAGGCTCCATCAGATCAGCACTCGACACTTTTGCCTTTGTCTTCTGACTCCCAGGCACTGATTTTGGGCAAGATTACATCCATTTTGGGTGAGATTTTGCCTGAAATCAGACAAGATCTTGCGAAGCACACAAGATGTGAGATCTCAGTCAAAATTGGCACAATCTTCCCCCAAACTGGTGCCAATGGGTGCTTCTCTCCCAGTGGTGGGTGCGGTAGGGCGTGTGGCAGCAGCAGAGCAGGATGTGGCGGCAGGAGCAGGTAGGTGGTGGTAGAAGCAGCAGCAGCAGGGCAGTGGCACTTTCCGTTTTGCCTCAGGTGGCGAAATGGGATGCGCTGCCCCGGTTACTTGGACAGTTTACGTGAAACACTTTGAATACCTGAGATGCACTATATAAAATGCTAAATATGAAATACCAGTTTGAGGGAGTCGGGTCCAACTCCAGTTGCAAGCCACAAATGCCAGTTTCAAAGCAGAGATGGGTTTGGTATGTCACATTGATTTTTTTAGTATACACTATTAAAACATTGTAGTCGTCTGTGTGTAGGGCTGGTCTGCTAAATAGGCTTGCTTTGGAAGCCGTCCTCATGGCAGGCTCACAAAACCCGCAGTCTGTATACAGCACCACACAATAGGGATATTTATCCAGTTCTACAGAGAAGTTTAAACGTTGTGACTCTGCTTTTCACTTGCTTGATCTCCTGTCAGTGAAACTCATTGTAATGACTGCTGTCGTCTAGGCTCTGTCTGGGTATAATGGCTGACCATTAAAAACAAAAACAAAAAAACCCAATTCATATCAGGAGCATTACTAATCAAGTATGCCTTGTGAAAGATGAGCTATTTTATCTGCCAAATAGATTCTGCCAACCCATCGCAACAGGCCTTTGGCTGTATGGTCTGGTTTTGATTTGGTTGTTTGCTTCCTTCAAACTTCTAAAGCATCTACACATTTCAAGGGAGGAAAGCATAGAAGCATAGAGCTGGAAGGTATCTCAGAGGTCAACTAATCCAGTCCCTTGGTGGTGCAGGAAATCCACCTCTAGAGCCTTCCTGATAGGTGCCCATTTAACCTGTTTGCACTCTGCATACATTACTGTTTACTCTGACCCCAGTGCATCCAGCTGCTGCTGTTTGAAACCATGTGAATTGTTGGCATTGTGGTGATACTTGTTGAACGGGTGATAGAAGGCATCACATGTGATGGGTACAATGAGAACTCTGGCCACAAGGAGCAGCTTAGAATCTGGAAGCAATTGGCTTGCAGGGGGATAAAGGATGTGGTTAGAGATATATTGGGAAATTAAGCAGAATGGTAAGACTGAACTACATTTGGAAGAGGAGACACCCGGTGGAAATGATGGAGCATTTATACAGAAGAAATTGGGTGATTGGGTTGGTTTGTTTTGTTTTGTTTTTGCATGAATTGGTCTTATGGATACTGAATCAAAGGGATGGTTATACTTACAGCTCGGCATTCCAGGTACTTGTGTCAAAGGGGCTGCCTGGATCAACAATGTAATTAACCACTTTTAAAGCACCTTAATATGTCCATTCCTGGATACTGGTGTGGAATAATAATCAGATAAAAGGGTTGGTGGTCTTGTCTGTGTTTTCCATGTTCAGTAATTCCAGCGGATGATCATAGTACGTTTGGGTCCATCGCTCTCCCATCCCCCACCTCCCAGTTGTATTGCCATTGTGACCTTGACTTTTGTTCTTCTTGGTGGTTTAGGGGCCACAAGGACAACTTTGTTCAAAAGCAGTGAGTGTAACAAACGAACTTAAAACCAAACTCCTGCTTTTTCGTTTCTTATTGATTGCCCCTTTCTGCTTTATGACAGAGGTTAATGCAGAGAACGAATCTGCCATGACATTGTTTAAAACCTCCTTTATCCTTGCCTAATTAGGGGGGATACTTGAAAGGGGGGCTCATGCGGCTCAACACCTTGTTTCCTAAATGTCAGACTTCATCATTTAGTGAGAGGCATAAAAAGAATCTTGGGAGACCCCATTGCAAGCTACTTTGTGCATGATTGCAAAAGCAATAAGTGCTACGACTTTGCTGGGAGATAACATTTTCCCTTTATTCAAACATGTATTTGTTGATTTCAAAGCAGTTCACAACTGCATAAAACACAATATCAACAAAGCAAGGAGCCACTACAACTACAGTTAAACGGTGCAAGGCAGAGTTCCGTTAAAATCAGCCCATCTCTCTAAATAGCTTGGGTGAGAGGCTTGGTGCCTAAATGATGACAAAGAAGCTGCAGGTTAAGAATGTAGGAAGCTGCCTTAGACTGAGTCAGACCATTGGGCCATCCAGCTCAGTACTGTCTACTCTGATTGGCAGGGCCAGATAGGGAACATTCCAAGCCCTGCCTGGAGATGCCATGGGCTGAACTCTACCACTGAGCAAAGGTCCAGAGGTGTATTTTGCCAAACCGATTGGCTCCCTCAAGGTATGAAAACAGTATGGCAGAAAGACCTGGGAAAACCCACAGAACAAAATGAATGGGCTGACCTCACTCAGTTCTTCCTGCCCTGGGATAAAAGGCTCGCTGGCTGCAGCCAAGATGGTGCCACTCTCAAAAGAGGCCTCTTCTTCACTGGAGAAAGAAAACAGTAGCAATATTTTAACAGAAGTATTTGCAGCACAACAATGAGCCATAAAGGAGAGCTTATTAAAAAATATTTGGAAATAACTAATGCTTACAATGGAAACAAAACTGACAGAACTTAAATAGGGCTGCCATATGTCCGGATTTTCCCAGACACATCCAAGAATAGGGCTGCAAAATGGTGTCCAGGTGGATTTTTGCTGAATTGGCAAAATGGGAAAACCCGGGTGTATGGCAAGTAGGGCGATTTAAAAAAACCAAACCTTTTAAAATGCTCAAAAAAGCCTTTTGTCTGGATTTTCACTTTGGGGAATATGTCAACTCTAACACAAAGCTTGACTCTTTCACAGAAACAATTGCAGTCACAAAATAATTAAGCCAAATCCATGGCAAAAAGATCAAAGAATTAAGGAAAATACAGATGTACACAGCAAACCTGAAGATGCAGAAAAGCGAAAAAGAAGAATTAATTAGCATTTTTGGTTTTTTGAAGAGGGAGTGTAAGAGAATGATCCTGCACAATTTATTGCCTCATGGCTTAAATCCCTGCTTCCAGACCTCATAATCTCTGCTGATGATTCTGAAGGGGCACACAGGGCACTTGGTCCCAAACTGAGGGAGGGAGGGCCCCCCCATGATATAATTGTCTGCTTTGCCTGTTGCAGGAAGAAGGAGGAACAAAATGGAACAAAGTGATCAACCTAATATCCATAACTTATTTTTTTTATAGCTCAGTTATCATGATTCAGGATCTGGATTCTGAAAAAGATGAACAAACTATGTGCTTGCATAATTAAACTGCAAAAATAAATTAAATATTGCTGGGGCTTCGACTTCTGCCTTAACATCATGAGAGGATCAACACAGCTCATGGCAGCAAACAGACTGGAAGCAACACTCTTGGAATTGACCTATCTCTGGAATGGCAGCAAGGAGAAGCAACGGAAGAAAAACAGGATGAACTTTCTGATGGAGTTTGGGAGGATGCAAACAGGAGCAAAAGATCCCGCAAACACCTCACACATAACAACAGAGGAGACCACTACAACACCCCAAGCAGATTCCTACTAGACCCTCCAGATATCACTAATACACTTACCCTGTGACTTTAACCAAATCTCAAGTAGAACGGTATCCTATACAGCTTGGCTGTCTGTGGACAAACACCAGCTCCCTCAGCCTGAAAGCAAGATGAGCGCCCCAACCCCATACAGTGGTGCCTCGCAAGACGAAAAGAATCCGTTCTGTGATTCTCTTCGTCTAGCGGTTTTCTCGTCTTGCGAAGCAAACCCATTGACGGATTAGCGGATTAGCGCTATTAGTGGCTTTTAGCGACTTTTAGCGGCTTATCTGCTGATAGGATCAGCTGATAAGCGGATTAGCGGCTTAGAAAAAGGGGAGGGGGAAAACCCCGCAGGAACTCGCAAGGCAATGTTGTCTTGCGAAGCAAGCCCATAGGAAATTCGTTTTGCGAAGCACCTCCAAAACGGAAAACTCTTTCGTCTAGCGAGTTTTCCGTCTTGCGAGGCATTCGTCTTGCGGGGCACCACTGTAGTTGCCTTTGACTGGACTTAACCATCCTTTACCTTTTACCTTTACATAACCTGGTGAAGGGGGAGCAGCCCCCTGTTGCTGCAACTGCTCCATAGAGCACAGACTTGGGAATACCAGCCTAGACGCTAGTTAACACTTCCTTGTCTATCTCTTTTGGCTGGGGAGTACCCAGGGAGTACCTTTGACATGGAGCGAAGAAAAACCTAAAGGTTTCAGTTTTACATTTTATTCAAGCCTGTATGGCTCCCAATCCAGATTAGACTTTTGGCTGCTCATTCCACAGTTAGTTCCCTTCATGTAATCAGTGAACATAGCTAACTTCAAGTTCACTGATCATGCACCAGTTGAAGTGACCATACAACTGAGCGATGAAATCCAAACTTCGCCATCGTGGTCATTTAGCTCTATTTTAGTGACCAAACACCACCACCATACTTTGGTCACATCCACATCATAAAGCACACACCCACTCCATAGAATCCTGGGAACTGTAGTTCACTCCCCACAGAGGTACAATTGCCAGCACCTTTAACAAACTATGGTTCTTTGGGAGAAGTAATATGCTTCAACTCTATGGTGTGAGTTTGACCTTTCAGTACCTGAAGCCCCACGCATGCGTGAGCTTGATTTTTGCAATACAGTGGTACCTTGGTTCTCAAACTTAATCCGTTCTGGAAGCCCGTTCCAAAACCAAGGCACACTTTCCCATAGAAATTAATGCAAATTAATGCAATAGAAATTAATGCAAAATGGAGAGCCAGTGTGGTGTAGTGGTTAAGAGCAGTGGACTTGTAATCTGGTGAACCAGGTTCGATTCCCCGCTCCTCCACATGCAGCTGCTGGGTGACCTTGGGCTAGTCACACTTCTGTGAAGTCTCTCAGCCCCACTCACCTCACAGAGTGTTTGTTGTGGGGGAGGAAGGGAAAGGAGAATGTTAGCCGCTTTGAGACTCCTTCGGGTAGTGATAAAGCGGGATATCAAATCCAAACTCCTCCTCCTCTTCTTCTTCTTCTTCTTCTTCTTCTTCTTCTTCTTCTAATCTGTTCAAGACTTTTAAAAACAACCTCTAAAACAGCAATTTAACATGACTTTTACTATCTAACGAGACCATTGATCCCTAAAATGAAAGCAATAAACAATGTCCTGCAGTCACACAATCAATCAGTAGCTCAACAGGGTTCCACACAGTCACAAAAACAAAACAAAAAAGCCGCAAAAACAAAAAGGCAAAATAAATAGCAAAAACAGACAGACCTCAGTGTAACACTCAAAACGGAAGTGTGGCACTCAAATTGAAAGCATAACAATCAAATTGTCAGCATAAGCCTTAAAATGGAAGTGTAACACTCAAGACAGAAGCGTAACACTCAAGACAGAAATGTGGCATTCTGAAAAAAGTTCGCAAACTGGAAAACTTGCAGTGTTTGGATTCCCAGTTGTTTGACTACCAAGGCACCACTGTATTCCCCCCCTATAACTGAGAGGGAGGAATTGTGCAAATCAGGAATCCACACTGACCAGCAAGTGTAAATATGTGTACTGCCCCTAAGTTGATAATGACAGGGGTTTTCCTTCTGCCATTTTCTAATTATTTGGCAGCAGCCTTGTGAGATGAGACACGCTTGGTATGTTGGCACTCTTTTCAACTGAGAATGAGAACAATGGGCCGTGTAATGAATTCTGCCTCCTTGTTTTCTGTAAAGCAGCTTCCTCATTCTCCGCAAGCCTCCTGTTTCTTTCAGGGATGGGCAATCTGGTTAGCACCAGGAGCGAAGGAAATGAAAAACCAGATTGCTTTGGCAAACTTGAGCGGTTTAGTTAGTGAACATGATTTCTGTCACCCCAGTTTCCTGTCCTTTATTCGTTTTATTGATTTATGGCCCAGCCCATCTCAAAGAGAGAGAATGTCAGTAAATGCCTGTAACAGAACACAGCCATCTTAGCAAGTTTCAGTACCGCCTTCAAGATTTTCTGATAACTTTGGCATACGTTTTTGAGGACTAGAGTCTGCTTTGTCACAGGTGTTTTGTAAGTTTTATCCTCTACTGGCAGACATTTATACTTGTTGGATACAGAGGGCAACCCCCCTAAATATTGGGACCCAACACCATAGGAACATAAGAATCATAGAATCATAGAGTTGGAAGAGACCACAAGGGCCATCGAGTCCAACCCCCTGCCAAGCAGGAAACACCATCAGAGCACTCCTGACATATGGTTGTCAAGCCTCTGCTTAAAGACCTCCTAAGAAGGAGACTCCACCACACTCCTTGGCAGCAGGAGCTGCCAAGAAGACCCTGGTGGATCAGCCCAATGGCCCATCTAGTCCATCTTCCTGTTCAGTGGCCAACCAAATGCCTGTGGGAAACCTGCAAGGAGGTCCTGAGCACAAGAACACTCTCCCTTCCTGCAGTTTCTAGCAACTGGAACACAGACCTCATGGCTAGCAGCCCTCGATCACCGCCTTCTCCATGAATTTGTCCACTCCTCTCTTGAAGCCATCAGAGTTGGTGGCCATCACTGCCTCTTGTGGGAGCAAATTCCATAGTTTAACAATGTGCTGTGTGAAGACTTTTATCTGCCTTGAATCTTCCAACATTCAGCTTCCTTGGGTATTCTAGTGCTAAGGAGGAAGATTTTCTTTATCCACTTTCTCTGTGTCATGTATAATTTTATAAACATCTATCATGTCGCTTCTTACTCTCCTTTTCTCTAAATGACAAAGTCCCCAATGCTACAACCTTCCTTCATATGGGAGTTGGACCAGTCATTTTGTGTGGATGCCTTCCAAAGCAACTAACAATGGAAAGCATAATGTTGGTGGTCAACAAATGAGGTTTGAAGACTGTCTCAAGGCAAATCTTTTAAAAATGTAGTGTAAAGGTAAAGGGACCCCTGACCATTAGGTCCAGTCATGGCCAACTCTGGGGTTGCGGTGCTCATCTCACTTTATTGGCCGAGGGAGCCGGCGTACAGCTTCCGGGTCATGTGGCCAGCGAGAGTAAGCCGCTTCTGGCGAACCAGAGCAGTGCACGGAAACGCCATTTACCTTCCCACCAGAGCGGTACCTATTTATCTACTTGCACTTTTTGACGTGCTTTCGAACTGCTAGGTTGGCAGGAGCAGGGACCGAGCAACGGGAGCTCACCCCATCGCGGGGATTCGAACCACCGACCTTCTGATCGGTACGTCCTAGGCTCTGTGGTTTAACTCACAGCACTGGCCTGCGAGCACTCCAATTGAAGAACAGCCTTTACCAAAGGTGTCATCGACTTTGAAGGTGCTCAAATTCAGGACGAAAGGGAGAAACGTGCTAAGAGGAAGGCACGCTTGGCAAACCCTCACCATGATCAACTCCCACCCAGAAACCTATGTCCCCACTGTGGAAGGACGTGTGGATCCAGAATTGGCCTCCACAGTTTCTTACAGACTGTTCAAACCATGTTTATTGAAGAAAATCTTACTCAGCTATGAGTGGTTGCTGCAGCAGCAGCAGAAGACGAAGAAGAAGAAGAAGCCCCCTTGATCATTTTGATTGCCCTTTTCTGAAACTTTCCCAACTTTCCCAAATCATTTTTGAGGTGACGCCATGAAATCAAAAAAACTTGGAGAAATGTCACGAACCTTTTGCATTTCAGGGTCTTTTGGTCCCATTGTTTCCCGTGCTTCCTCCTCCTCCTCTTCCATCACCACCACTACCTTTGATTCCCAACACACATCTACATCTGCATCTGCATATAAGACTTTGTAACTATGACAAGGTGTGCTCTAGTGTATGAAAACCTATGCTGCAATCCATTCGTTGGTTTTCCAGGTGCTGCAAGACAATATTAGCATATCTGTGGGGCTCTTACAAGTGGGGCGAAAGGCAGTTTTTGCCTCCTTTCACCCCTATTCCAGCTTATGTGTTTTTGTCACTCTAGAATAGGGGTGGGGAACCTGGGGCCCTCCGGATGTTGCTGGACTCCTTGCTCCCATCATCCCTGACCATTGGCCATGCTGGCCATGGCTGATGGTAGGAGAGATCCCAAGAACACCTGAAGGGCCACAGGTTAGCCACCCTCTGTTCTAAAGAGCGATGGAAAGTTGGAGGCTGTTACTTAGGCAAGACTAAATGGTTGGACCAAGTGACAAAATCCCAAAGATTGCTCCTAGATACAGAAGGCTTTCTTAAGGAGCATTATTCATCCTTCACTGCAGTTACTAGATAGACTTAATTTCACACACCCCACCCCCACCCCAAATGGGCCTCCTGTTCATTTTAAGTGTCATTCAGTCTCAATGCCCTGCCTGTTCTCACCCTTTTGTATTAGCTATTACACATCCTTTCTGTTTAGTCTACAAAATTCTGGGGGCAACCTTTGTGGGGAAGGCAAGATAAAGAGAGATTTGTGAGCTGGCTAAGTGACATTTGGGGTCGTATTGTCTTCCCGGATGAAGTTAAACTACCCATTTAAAGAAGGACTGTTGCCAGGAAAAGAAAAATCTGTTGGAAATGAGAGAACAGTTCTACCAAGAGTGGGAATAACGTCATTAATACCCCAGTTGGTTCTCTCTTCTTTAGTGAACCACGCTAGATCAGGGGGCCAGTTTCAAGTTCTTCTGCTAGTGCAACAGGACTTTTTGTTCCCTGTCCTTCCCCCACCCCAGCACCCACACACCAAATTAACTCCAGTGAGGTGTCAGGGGAACTCCCAGGACAGAGCACAGCAGAAGAAGAGGAGAGATCATTCCATCTGAGAAGGTGAAACACATTAGAGCTACAATGAATTCCTCCCAGAGTGGCTAACCAGATGTTGTTGGATTCCCAACACCCATTAGCCTTAGCCAGAATGGTCAATGACCAGGGAAGATGGGAGTTGGAGTCCAGGAACATCTGGAGGGCCACTCCTGGTTCAGAAGACTGCCTTCTGAAGCTTTTGCATTTGCAGATAGTTTCAATAGACTCCTCCATTAGTCTTACCTGTTTATGTATTTATCGGCAAGGTTTCTATTCCACTTTTCATTAAACGCTTTCCAAGTTGCTTAAAGTTACATCAAATTAAAAAAGTTACATTTGATCCAAACAGCAAACTAGTAAGGAAATCATGAGGCGGTTTTTAAAAGCAGCAACAGCAGCTAAAAATCTCTATGCCAAATTCAACATGCCAAATTCAAAAGCTCAGGAGAATAAGGTTGCAATCCTAAACATACTTACTCGGGAGCAAGTCTCACTGAGCACAGTGGGTTGTATCCTATGTAGCACTAAGTTAAAGTTACAAAATGGTACATTTTCCCCACTGTTGAAATGCTTTGCACTCAAAGAACATTGTTGTTCTTTGCAGATTACTAGTGAATTTGCTGCACAAGTTGGACCAATGGTCCAACTTACTATATGACAGCTTCCTGGGTTGTTCCTATTTGGGATTGTAGAATCATAGAATCATAGAATTGGAATAGACCACAAGGGCCATCAAGTCCAACCCCCTGCGAAGCAGGAAACACCATCAGAGCACTCCTGACATATGGTTGTCAAGCCTCTGCTTAAAGACCTCCAAAGTAGGAGACTCCACCACACTCCTTGGCAGCAAATTCCACTGTCGAACAGCTCTTACTGTCAGGAAGTTCTTCCTAATGTTTAGGTGGAATCTTCTTTCTTGTAGTTTGGCTCCATTGCTCCGTGTCCGCTTCTCTGGAGCAGCAGAAAACAACCTTTCTCCCTCCTCTATGTGACATCCTTTTATATATTTGAACATGGCTATCATATCACCCCTTAACCACCTCTTCTCCAGGCTAAACATGCCCAGCTCCCTTAGCCGTTCCTCATAAGGCATCGTTTCCAGGCCTTTGACCGTTTTGGTTGCCCTCCTCTGGACACGTTCCAGTTTGTCAGTGTCCTTCTTGAACTGTGGTGCCCAGAACTGGACACAGTACTCCAGGTGAGGTCTGACCAGAGCAGAATACAGTGGCACTATTACTTCCCTTGATCTAGATGCTATACTCCTATTGATGCAGCCCAGAATTGCATTGGCTTTTTTAGCTGCCGCGTCACACTGTTGGCTCATGTCAAGTTTGTGGTCAACCAAGACTCCTAGATCCTTTTCACATGTACTGCTCTCAAGCCAGGTGTCCCCCATCTTGTATTTGTGCCTCTCATTTTTTTTGCCCAAGTGCAATACTTTACATTTCTCCCTGTTAAAATTCATCTTGTTTGTTTTTGCCCAGTTCTCTAATCTGTCAAGGTCGTTTTGAAGTGTGATCCTGTCCTCTGGGGTGTTAGCCACCCCTCCCAGTTTGGTGTCATCTGCAAATTTGATCAGGATGCCCTTGAGTCCATCATCCAAGTCGTTGATAAAGATGTTGAATAAGACCGGGCCCAAGACAGAACCCTGTGGCACCCCACTAGTCACTCTTCTCCAGGATGAAGAGGAACCGTTGATGAGCACCCTTTGGGTTCGGTCAGTCAGCCAGTTACAAATCCACTGAGTGGTAGCATAGTCAAGACCGCATTTTACCAGCTTCTTCACAAGAATATCATGGGGCACCTTGTCAAATGCCTTGCTGAAATCAAGGTAGGCTACATCCACTGCGTTCGCTTCATCTACCAGGCTTGTAATTCTGTCAAAAAATCAGGTTAGTCTGACATGACTTATTTTTCAGAAATCCATGCTGACTATTGGTGATCACAGCATTCCTTGCTAGGTGCTCACAGACTGTTTGCTTAATGATCTGCTCCAGAATCTTCCCTGGTATTGATGTCAGACTGACTGGGCGATAATTATTTGGGTCCTCTCTTTCCCCCTTTTTGAAAATAGGGACAACATTTGCCCTCCTCCAGTCTGCCGGGACTTCGCCTGTTCTCCAGGAATTCTCAAAGATGACTGCCAGTGGTTCTGAGATCACATCTGCCAGTTCTTTTAATACTCTTGGATGCAGTTCATCTGGCCCTGGAGACTTGAATACATCTAAACTAGCCAAGTATTCTTGTACTATCTCCTTAGTTATTCTGGGCTGTGTTTCCTCTGCTGAATCATTTGCTCCAAATTCTTCAGGTCGGGCATTGTTTTCTTTATCGGAGAAGACTGAGGCAAAGAAGGCATTGAGGAGTTCAGCCCTTTCTGTGTCCCCTGTTTGCATTTCACCATCTTCTCCTCTGAGTGACCCCACTGTTTCTTTGTTCTTCCTTTTGCTACGGACATACCCATAAAAACCTTTTTTTGTTGCTTTTAACCTCTCTAGCAAGCCTGAGTTCATTCTGTGCTTTAGCTTTTCTGACTTTGTGTCTACACGTGCTGGCCATTTGTTTGAATTCCTCTTTGGTGGTTTCCCCCCTTTTCCATTTTTTGTACACATCCTTTTTTAATCTTAACTCAGTTAAAAGTTCTTTAGATAGCCACCCTGGCTTCTTTAGGCACCTTCCATGTTTCCGTCTCATTGGTATTGCCTGAAGTTGTGCTTTTACTATCTCCCTCTTAACAAACTCCCAGCCATCATGAGCTCCCTTTCCTTTTAGTATTACTGTCCATGGGATCTCACCCAGCACTTCCCTAAGTTTTATGAAGTCGGCTTTCTTAAAGTCAAGAAATTGAGTCCTAGTATGCTTGGCTGCTCCTTTCCGCTGTATAGTAAACTTCAGAAGAGCATGATCACTCGCGCCTAATGATCCTTCCACTTCTACCCCACTAACCAGGTCATCAACATTGGTTAGGACCAGATCTAAAATGGCTGTTCCTCTTGTTGCTTCTCCCACTTTCTGGACAATGAAGATGTCTGCAAGGCCAGTGAGGAATCTGTTTGACCTTATGCTCTTGGCTGAGTCTGACATCCAACAAATATCCGGGTAATTGAAGTCCCCCATTACTACTATCTCCCTTCCTTTTGCATGCTTGGCCATCTGTTCCAGGAAGGCATCATCTATGTCCTCCGTTTGGCTTGGGGATCTATAGTAAACTCCCACAATGAGGTCTCTGTTATTCTTCTCTCCCTTAATTTTGACCCAAATGCTCTCACTTTGGCTTTGAGGTTCTAAATCTTGGATCTCTTCACAGGTATACACATCCCTGACATATAACGCCACTCCTCCTCCTTTCTTGTCTGGTCTGTTTCTCTGAAATAGATTGTATCCCTCCATTATTACATTCCAATTGTGGGACTTATCCCACCAGGTTTCAGTGATGCCTATTATATCATATTTACCGTATTTTTTGCTCTATAAGACTCACTTTTTCCCTCCTAAAAAGAAAGGGGGAATGTGTGTGCGTCTTATGGAGCGAATGCAGGCTGCGCAGCTATCCCAGAAGCCAGAACAGCAAGAGGGATTGCTGCTTTCACTGCACAGCAATCCCTCTTGCTGTTCTGGCTTCTGAGAGTCAGAATATTTTTTTTCCTTGTTTTCCTCCTCCAAAAACTAGGTGCGTCTTGTGGTCTGGTGCGTCTTATAGAGCGAAAAATACGGTAGTTTGCTGTACCAAGAGCTCAAGCTCATCTTGTTTATTTCCCATGCTTTGCACATTAGTGTACAGACATTGAAGTCCATTAATCATTCCCCCGTGTCTCTTATTTAAGGATTTTTTCCTCCCACCACTAGGTCTGTGTGCTGTTTGCTCCATTTGGTCTATGACATTTGGATGATCATCTTCATCAATTGATAGACTCCTACCTTCAGGAGCACTGTCTCCCTCCCCCACATTAGTCAGTTTAATGCCCTCCTGATGGGGTTTCTGAGATTTTTGGCAAAAACATTCCTCCCAACCGTTGTGAGGTGCAGCCCATCGCTTGCCAGAAGTCCATCTTGAAGAAACTGCAGTCCGTGATCTAAGAATCCAAACCATTCCTGTTTACACCATTTGCGAAGCCAGCTGTTCACTTCCACTATTTTTTCCTCTCTCCCTGGGCCATGTCGTTCAACTGGGAGGACAGATGAGATGACAATTTGTGCATTTAATTGCTTCAATTTCCTGCCCAGAGCCTCGTAGTCTCTTTTGATCTTCTGGAGGCTATTGCTTGCAGTGTCATTGGTTCCCACATGAACCAACAGGAAGGGGTATTTGTCAGTGGGTTTTATGATTCCTTGCAGTCGTTCAGTTACATCTTGGATCTTAGCCCCGGGGAGACAGCACACCTCGCGAGACATCTTGTCAGGCCCACAGATCACTGCTTCTGTTCCCCTCAGTAGGGAATCCCCTATCACCACTACACGCCTCCTCTTAGCTTTGGTCGGGGTTCTTCTGTGAGCTGTCCGTTCCAAGGTCGCCTGCACATTCCCTGAGGACTGACTTTGCTGCTCGTCTTCATATACCTGATTGACTGTAATGAGGGAGAGATCCTCAAGTGGAGTCTGTTCTTCGTCTACCATGCTAGGGGAGAGGACTTCAAAGTGATTGTGTATTTCTAAACAATCAGAGCGAACCCTGGGCCTCCTACTTCTTTGAGTCATGTTTCTCCATATATCTGGCACCTGTGTTGGTGAACCTCCTTCTCAGGGGTGTCCCCTGTCTCCTCCTTGGTGGAGATGGTGTTCTCTGTTGCTTCCAAGAAGAGCTCCAGCTCTCTAATTCTTTGGAGCGTAGCTACATGTTCCTCCAGTTGCTGGACTTTGTCTTCTAAGAGGGCAACCAACATACAATTGCTGCAGGTAAAGCTGCCTGCAACCTTTGGCAAGATGGCAAACATTGCGCAGGAACCGCAGGCAACTGCAGCTGTTCTCTCACCCTCCATCTTGAGAATGTGTCGTTGGGGGTGGCTACAGTGGTCCTCCATCTTAAAAAGAGTGAAGACAGGACAAATACCTCCCCCAAAAAACCTAGGTCTCCCCCAACAAACGTTTGAGACTAGCTCCCCTAAATCTAAAAGAGGGATCAAACTGCCGCTGCCCTGCAAGCTCTGATAAGCTCCTCCCACAGCTAATCACCTGACTCAACAGAAACCCTGCCCCCTCTGACCTTTGCACAGGGAGAGCAGCTAATCAACCACAAAGAAACACACACACAAGAAAACTCTTTTGCTCCTTCTTCAGCTGCTGCCCTGCAAGCTCTGTAGCCCAGTGGCGTAGCGTGGGGGGTGCAGGGGGGCCCGGCCGCACCGGGCGCAACATCTGGGGGTTAGGGTTAGGGTGCACAAATCCACGGGTTAGGGGGCGCAAATCCATGGGTTAGGGGGCGCAAATTACTTGCCTTGCCCCGGGTGCTGACAACTCACGCTACACCACTGCTGTAGCCCATGCCCAACAGCTAACTATAGTTCTCATTTTCTATTCACACTGCTGAGTGACTTCCCCTTGTAAATTGTGCTGAATAGGGCTCTTCTCTAGTCCCCATCCATTGCTGACAGCCTTTTATTTTGCATGGCACTATAGTATTGCAAAAGGGTAGCCAGCTATCATGGTGTCCACCAGATGTGGGGGATTTCAGCTCCCCAAATCCCTGACCCACTAGCAATGGTGTCTGGGGCTGCTCAGAGTTGTGGTCAAGAAAAGCATCTGGGGGAATCTCTCACAATGCCAATAAAAATTAAATAGAGGCCACATGATGCTGACATGATTTGTTGTTGTTGTTGTTTTTGTTGTTTAGTCGTGTCTGACTCTTAGTGACCCCATGGACCAGAGCATGCCAGGCACTCCTGTCTTCCATTGCCTCCCACAGTTTGGTCAAACTCATGCTGGTAGCTTCGAGAACACTGTCCAACCATCTCGTCCTCTGTCGTCCCCTTCTCCTTGTGCTCTCTATCATTCCCAACATCAGGGTCTTTTCCAGGAAGTCTTCTCTTCTCATGAGGTGGCCAAAGTATTGGAGCTTCAGCTTCAGGATCTGACCTTCCAGTGAGCTCTCAGGGCTGATTTCCTTCAGAATGGATACGTTTGATCTTCTTGCAGTCCATGGGGCTCTCAAGAGTTTCATCCAGCACCATAATTCAAAAGCATCACTTCTTCGGTGATCAGCCTTCTTTTATGGTCCAGCTCTCACTTCCGTACATCAGTACTGGGAAAATCATAGCTGTAACTATATGGACCTTTGCTGGCAAGGTGATGTCTCTGACACGATACCCTACACAAATGCAATGCAATGCCATAGAACAAAAGAACAGAACCCTCCTATCCCTTCCCCTCTCTTTCCCTCCCCTAACTGCATAATATCTAGAACAATAGTATATCATACAAACACAAATGAACTCCATAAATCAAAAGCGGAGATGCTGTATGCATTTCCCCCTATTTATTTGTTTGTTTTGTAGCCAAGAAAATCTCTAATAAAACTTTTTTTTAAAAGCATATGGGGGCACAAGGTTGGCTACCTCTGCTATTGCATCTCATTCCCTGTTCTGCACAATTGACCTAACTTCACAATGAATCATGACTTGCTTTTGTTTTGGCTCTATTTAGAAATGTGTTGCTCTATTCGGAGCACTTCTTCATAGCTGTGGCTACTGAGTTTGCACTGTCTGGAAATCAAAGGATAGGTGTTGCATCTCTAGGTTGGAACATCTGCACTGTTGTTTTTTCATGGGGTGGGGACAGATTCAGTCCCTGCTCTCACAAACTTACATAAGTCACTGGAGGTGTCAGAACTGACAGCTGTGCCAACCTGTTCAGTGCTGTGCCTTGTGGTCCCACCCAACAAAAGGAACGAGACACAACTCTCAATTCTGGATGCGGAAGTCCCTAAGCTCATCTCCAGGAGGACAATGTGTGCCAAAATATTCTGGAACAAAAGTAGACATTTCAGAAAAAGTAGTCATCAGTGCAGCAGGAACGCTCTTCCTCTTCCAGCATGCTTGATTGCAAAAAAATCCGTAAACCCCAAATGTTCAGTTTAGCAACAATGTGTTAGTGGATCAAGCAAATAGACCTACATAACTGCTGAATGAAATCATGCTGACGTCCCTCATCGCCATAGTGGTTTGTTCTGTTGAATGTTTTCCATCACAGGGCCCTCAGTTTAATGTCAGAAAACACGACGTCATTGTGTCTGATTCAGAAGGTTGCTCCTGTCTTGGCTGTAAAAGGCAAAATAATCAGTATTCAAAAATTTAAATTCCCCTGAAAAGAGAGTCTTACACATTCTCATATTGTGCAAGCTTTTGATGTACAATATCGCGTATCAGTGCCTATCACTCCAATAGATGTTGAAAAATGAAGCATTTCTCTTTATGTAGGACATGTTTCACTACTGCACCTGAAAATATTTAATTTTAGCATGAATGTTAGAAGAATTTTCCATCCTCAACAGAGCCAACGGACTGCACTTCTGTGGCAGTCATTGTTCTGAGCATGTCACCTCAGAGGACTGTTAATTTTGCTCTAATGATCCAAATCCATGGGTAGGCAAACTAAGGCCCAGGGGCCAGATCTGGCCCAATCGCCTTCTAAATCCGGCCTGCGGACAGTCCGGGAATCAGCGTGTTTTTACATGAGTAGAATGTGTCCTTTTATTTAAAACGCACCTCTGGGTTATATGTGGAGCCTGCCTGGTGTTTTTACATGAGTAGAATGTGTGCTTTTATTTAAAATGCATCTCTGGGTTATTTGTGGGGCATAGGAATCCGTTCACCCCCCCAAAAAATATATAGTCCGTCCCCCCACAAAGTCTGAGGGCCAGTGGACTGGCCCCCTGCTGAAAAAGTTTGCTGACCCCTGAAATAGACGCAATGCTGAACATGATGATCTGCTCTCAGTTACATACAATAAACAACTGCATTCACAAGCCCATGTCCTCACTCACGCACACACCCCATATATTTTGAATATTTAATGATCTGAACACACCTTGTGCAGTGATTGGGCAGAATCCCCTCCCCAAAAATCACACACACACACATGCACAACCTGAAATGCAGACATAGCATAAGCTAGAGGCTAGAGCAGCAAATCAAGCCGAGACAAGGCAAGCAGCCTCCTTCGACAGGGTACTTAGGCTCCCATGAGCTTCTCATTGATTTATTGTGGCAGACTGAGCAGTTCTCTTGTGGAATGTAGTTTAGGAATTTAGCAAAGAACTGCCAGTTTAATCTGAACAAAACCAGGCAGTATATTAAATGGTGATAATGATATTCCCCATTAAAGATAAACAACCCTAAGAAGGGATAGCAGGGGTTGGTGGCCTTGAATCAACAGCTAGCAGTGTCTAGACAAGCCAACTGGTCACAGTCTATCTGCCTATGGTGAGAGATGTACTGTATCTCTACTTAGATTTGTAGCAATTACTGCTCAATTAACACACACAATCTTTCCAAGTCCTCATTTGTTCTCATGCTTGGCAATACTTAGGTGGTCACCCAATGTATCAGTTGTAAGTTGAAAATGAGGGGCACTAGGAGCATAAAAATGGAATTTATTCCTCCCAATACATAAAACCAGACAGCAAAGTTGTTGGTGAGGTCTCCTGGAAGTAACTCCTTCCATAACCACCCCCCAAAATAGAACAATAGGTGTGGCATGAGATACACTGATGTGTAGAAGTGTTTATTGCAAGGTAAAGTAAAGGTAAAGGGACCCCTGACCATTAGGTCCAGTCGTGGCTGACTCTGGGGTTGCGGCGCTCATCTCGCTTTATTGGCCGAGGGAGCCAGCGTACAACTTCCGGGTCATGTGGTCAGCATGACTAAGCCGCTTCTGGCGAACCAGAGCAGCGCACGGAAACGCCGTTTACCTTCCCACCGGAGTGTTACCTATTTATCTACAGTGGTGCCCTGCAAGACGAATGCCTCGCAAGACAAAAAATTCGCTAGACGAAAGGGTTTTCCATTTTTGCGTTGCTTCGCTAGACGAATTTCCCTATGGGCTTGCTTCGCAAGACGAAAACGTCTTGCGCTTTTTTCTTAAAGCCACTTGAAGAGGCGCAGTTGCGACGGACCGTGCTTCGCAAGACGAAAAACATCGCAAGACTCGCGGAACGAATTATTTTTGTCTTGCGAGGCACCACTGTACTTGCATTTTGACATGCTTTCGAACTGCTAGGTTGGCAGGAGCTGGGACCGAGCAATGAGAGCTCACCCCGTCAGGGGGATTCGAACCGCCGACCTTCTGATCGGCAAATCCTAGACTCTGTGGTTTAACCCACAGTGCCACCCGTGTCCCTTCTATTGCAAGGTAAACCTGCACAAATGTTATTCTCCAAAGCCTCTTTTTTAAAAAAAACAAAAAAACCCCACTGCAGATGCTCAGTAAAGTTTTCCTTCTCTTCTGTCCAGTGAAAAGCCTGGCAAGAGCTTGATGGAGCAAAGGACGGGACCTCTTTGCGGATGGATCTGCCAGGAAGGGAAAGCAGAAGTCAAGTCCAACAGACAGATAAGGCAGTGATGTCATCCATTTCCTGGAACAAGAGTCAATTCAGCCAACGCATTCCAAGCCCCCGTTGCTCTGCTAGCAAAACAAGAGGACTCCTCTTGGGCAGCTTTGTGTATATCACAAAGGAAATTGCACCACTTGAAAATGCAGGTAGCAGGAATGCGGCTGAGTCAAGATTTCAGCAGAGGCTCTGAGTCAAGAGGAAAGAGGGCATGAAACTGGGAGTCAGGTCTCCCTGTGGAAAGATAGGAAGGGATCTTAGGCAGTAGATCAGCAACAAGGCAGAATATTCTGAGGAAAGTGAAAGTGTCAGGGTCAATAATGACTCAGAAGCTTGAATTCTTGATAACAGTGGGCTGGGATAGGAATCCAGGGCACATCTTAGGACACAGCTTACGTGTTGAGTAACCTTTTTTTTTTTGCACTAGACTAGAGGCTTGTTTCACAAACTGCATTTGAGCCGTACACTGTCCATTTCTGAAGTGTAAAATAATTTTTTTACTCTTTTTCAAAGTTCGTAACATTGGTTTTATCATTAGGTGCCATATTAGGATAATAATAAAAAAACAAATAACTGAAAGTGGGGCAAAAACATGTCTTTCATTTTATTCTTCACACAGTGCATAGTTAAACGATGGGATTTGCTCCCAGAAGAAATAGAGGTGGCCACCAACTTAGACAACTTTTTAAAAGGATTACGGTAATAATAATAATAATAATTATTTGTTTGTTTGTTTGTTTATACCCCGTCCATCTGGCTGAGTTTCCCCAGCCACTCTGGACGGCTCCCAATCAAATGTTAAAAACAGTACAGCATTAAATATTAAAAACTTCCCTGAACAGGGCTGCCTTCAGATGTCTTTTAAAGATAGGATAGCTGCTTATTTCCTTCACATCTGAAGGGAGGGTGTTCCACAGGGTGGGCGCCACTACCGAGAAGGCCCTCTGTCTGGTTCCCTGTAACCTCACTTCTTGCAATGAGGGAACCGCCAGAAGGCCCTCGGCGCTGGATCTCAATGTCTGGGCTGAACAATGGGGGTGGAGACGCTCCTTCAGGTAGGTAAATTCATGGGGGAGAGGGCTATCACTGGCTCCCAGCCAAAATGGCTTCATTCTTCTTCCACTGCTGGAGACAATATGTCCCTGAACAGCAGTTGCTGGAAATCACATGTGGATAGAAGATGCTGTTGTACTTTGGGTCCAGCTAATGGACTTCATCTGGATGGCCACTGTGAGAACAAAATGTGGGACAAATATGAGCTTTTAGCCTGACCCAGCAAGGCTTTTATTACAGAATCATAGAGTTGGAAGGGACTATGAGGGCCATCCAGTCCAACCCATGCAATGCAATCTTTTGCCCAATGTGGGGCTCAAACCCATGACCCTGAGATTAAGAGTCTCATGCTCTACCGACTGAGCTATCTCAGCTCTGCATGTTATCATGTTCTTATTCAAACAGGTGTACTATGTTGGTCCAAACCACAGTTCCTTGTATATTGGCTCAAACAAGTCCCCAAGGAACTTACTTCTCTTTACTCTCTGATTGCTTCCTGTGAATTTCTGGGCATAATTAAATGCTGATTTGAAACTTTAATTCCCCCTGATTTAATTGCAACTCATCCCAACATCTGTTGGGCGCATGTTCATCTGTGTACACGTGGAGGCGATGGCACAAAGTACTTTTCCCTGGGATGTTTGCTTGGTGCCAATCTTAACTTTAGGGACCACATGAAAACATTTCTTGATAAGCTGAGCTATTAATGAGCCTTTTTGACATGCATGCAGGCCCTTCATACAAATGAGTGAGCAAACTGGAATGTCTTCTAATAACTATAGTTTCCTGTTTTATCCAAACCAGGAAACTATAGTTGAGTTTCAAACAGCGCAGGATATTAACACATGGTTTGAAGATAGCTTAATATCCTGGCTTGTTGGGATGCTGCTAATGGAATATTATAGTAAACTAAACAGTTCCCTGCTTTGTTCCATCCCATCTGGGTAGAAGGAATGCACACACCAAAAAGGGCCATTCATAACTCAGCTCATTAATTCAACTTATTATCTTGCACAAGTGGCTACTGAGTGAGAATAGATAAGAAAGTTTGGGACCTGGGTGTTTGGATCAGCAGTGGGTTCATTCACACATCCAAGTCCCCATTTAATGATGCCATCATTTATTTATAGCCCACCTTTCATCTAAGGAGTTCAAGGTGGTGGTACATGACTCCCCCCTCCCCCATTTTATCCACACAACAATCTTGTGGGATAGGTTAGGCTGAAAGACAGTGACTGGCCCAAGGTTGCCCAGTGAGCTTCATGGCTGATGTGGGATTCCAACTCAGATCTCCTAATGCAACACTCTAACCACTGCACCACACTGGCTCAATGTTCACTCAATGAGCATGCAAGTATGAACTGGGAGAGAACGAGCACATTTGATGACTGGAGTTAAAATGCTGCAGGGATCTGACAAGAAGGGTCATGCTGGCTGCCTTTATCTGGTGGCGTGTGAAGGGAGAATGGGCCTGGAAAAGAATTTTGCCATATGGCTTCAAGCCTTAAAGAGAGAAAGTTTCCTGATGAAAAACAGCAATGATTAAAAAAACCAAAACACACAATTCCCATACCGATGCAAATAAGCTGATGCGCTAGCTAGTCCCGTATTTATCACTGAGCTCAGGACAATGCTAAAAGCACGATTTCAAAAACGTCTGGGAGGTTTCTACTCATGGATGTTCCTGTGATGTCAACCAGCACTGCAATACCCAGAGTTCCCTGTGTAGAGGGATGAATTGAGAAACCACTCTGGGAATGGTTGCCTCCTAAGAATTCTCAGCACCCTACACTTCCCAGGAGATTTGAGGGTGAAGCCGTGACAGTTTAAGGGGTATCATACAACAACATACAACATACAACAAATTTGTGCTTATAGTGAGCATCCGGGGGGGGGGGGCACAATTAGGGAAGGAGGGATATGTGTTGGGTGAGTAATGCCCAACTACGCAATCCCTGAATTCTTTGGGGGAAAGGTGGGATACAAGTGAATTATAATAATATCTTTTAAAGTGCATTACATAAATAATATGTATGTATGGGGTGTTAGGGGTACCTCTGGTGGGGGACATGCCACTTCTGCAACATTTCCTTGCAGGTCCCACTTATTGTTTTAGAAACTTTAAAAAGCATTGAATTAACATGTCTGCCGTAACTAGGTCTGGGGGTGATGATAGGGTAGCAAATTGTTAAGTTGCTTTCTTTCTTTTTCTTGTATTTTTACTGCTAGGGATGGGGAACGGGTTTTCACCCTCAGATCCCAAAGTTACTTGACTGGCCTTGGGTATTGCTATACCCCCAAGTGGGAGTTGTTCTGCTCCTCTGAGCTGGGCAGCCAAATTTCTTCTGCTAGCCCTGTGGGTAACAGTGCTGACGGAATGTTCTGTCATCTTTCAAGCGGTGAAGAGATTCCAGGACACGAGCTAGAAAAGTGAATCACTTTTATGTGCTAAGATAAGCTTGAGATGCACCTCCTTTTGCCTGGAAGCCCCCAGTCAGTATGAGATCATTCCAGTAACAGGAAAACCAGCAGGGACTTTCTGTACAGAGAACAATCAGGTATGGAATTGCCCTGCAATGTTATGTGCAACTTTAGATAAATTGATGTGGTAGTTAGAAAGTTAAACTAACATGGCCAGTTTTAAATCCACACCAGCCAAGAAGGTCACGGGTGAGCTTGGGTTAGTCAGGGCCATGTTTAGCCGAGTTTTGCTTTGGGCCGCATTCTCACCATACATTTAAAGCACTATGATACAACTTTAAACATGGCTTCCCCCAAATAATTCGGGGACGTTTAGTTTCTTACAGGAGTACAATTCTCAGTTTCCTGTGGAGAGGGATTGATTGTTAAACCACTATGTAAACTGTAGCTCTTTGAGGGAGGTATATATCCCCTAACAACTCTCAGCGCCCTTAAGAAACTACAGCTGTCTTCTTCTTTTTTATGTGTTTTCTGTTTTTTTATCAGCGCACACAAATGGCAACCCTATAGTCTGTTGTAGCAGTTCACACCTGACGGTGTGTGTTCCGGCCCCCAAAATCGTTATGCTGGATGGATATATATACCCATGTCTAGTGATCTATTTTTATTTCATAAAAGGTATATACTGCCGGATTGCAATACCAAAGCGTCAACATGGTTTACAAAAAGAAAAAAACAACAATAAAGTTATCTGCAAAACCAGTTAAAAAATGGTCAGTTAAAACATTCAAAAAATAGTTTAAAATCCACGATAAACAAAAAAACAACAACAACAACCTGATTAAAACACATGCCAACATTCTATGTATCTTTTAGGGGACACCGAAGTGGGTACAGTTAAGGCACCTACCTGATGTCAATACACAGTGAATTCCAAAGTGTGCTTGCTGATAAAAGATTGATTTATTACAAATGAAGTAGGGATGAGGGATGAGGTAGTAAAGAGGTGGCAGAATGGATGGTGTCACTTCAGAGGATCACGTTTCCGAATGCTGTCTTGTGCCGAATGTTGAAAAAGCAAACCAAAACAGTAACAACCCCCTACCGTCAGAAAACTAGCCTCTCAGGGAGTGAGCTGAGATAGAACCTTGTTCTTTGATGTGCTAGATTATTCCCCCTCATGCTTCCAAAGCATATTTTTCACGGGGGGCTGGGGGGAACCATTCAAAAGTGGCACTGTCCCGATCCCACCTGCATTCTGAACTGGTATTCTTCATGTGCTGGTCGTACACATTAGAAGGTTTACAAACCCTCTAAAAGTTTGTTTTTTGAGAGTATAGCAGAGGATTAGCTCCCCACCCCCCGCCAGCTGTGTTTGTTCTCTTGGTGAAATACATGAAATTTTATGGGCTGCTGCCTGTTAACTAATTTGCTCCAGCAGACACTTCCTAGAAAGAGTGCTTGTCAGGATTAGAGTGGTATTTATATCCTTTCCAATATCAGTGAAGCGGGCTTAGTTTCATCTTGTAAAAACACTTAATATTTGCTTGATTGGGGAGATATTGAGAGCCACTGTGTGTGTGACTAGTGGCTGGAGTGTCCTCAAATACCTGGAATCGGTGGAGTTTTCCTTGTGGATTTGTTTTTTTGCCCAAGCAGGCATCCCGGATAACTCATTTTGAGACTTCGGCTGCTAATCCTCAGTGTTGAATCCTGTCCTCTGTGGTCATTTTCTCCTTTCTGGCATGTTTGGGGTTACAGCAAGCCTTTGCCAAACCAGCTGTGCTTTTGAGACTGGCTTTGAGTGGCATAGCTGGCTGAATTCAGTGCCAGCAAGCAGCCTGGTGCATGTTCTGTTAGAGTTTGGATTTGATATCCCACTTTATTACTACCCTAAGGAGTCCCTAACATTCTCCTTTCCCTTCCTCCCCCACAACAAACACTCTGTGAGGTGAGTGAAGCTGAGAGACTTCAAAAAAGTGTGACTAGCCCAAGGTCACCCAGCAGCTGCATGTGGAGGAGTGGGGAATTGAACCCGGTTCACCAGATTACGAGTCTACCGCTCTTAACCACTACACCACACTGGCTCTGTTAGGTCACATTTGCACTGCTTTTTTATGATACAACGGTCATGGCTTCCCCAAATAATTATGAGAATGAAGCTTGCCTGGATGTATATGTAGAAACACCTGGATTTTGCATGGCCTTACTGTAACCTACTGTCCAAAAGGTGAGGGTCACATCTGTCGCTTCACTCATTTTTGTCTCTGGCGCTGCCCACCACTGGTATTTGCCCCAGGGAAAGTTGCCTATGTGGCCTCTGGACTGAAAGGTGTTTCCTACACCTGTTTTAGCAGACGGCTATATTGTTTCTCATTTTTGTATGCTACAAGTCATATGGTGTGGTCTGTTGATGGACTCTTGGTAGTGGTGTCCACCCTATGGAACGCCCTCCCATCAGATGTCAAGGAGATAAGTAACTATATAACCTTTAAAAGACATCTGAAGGCAGCCCTGTATAGGGAAGTTCTTTAATGTTTAATGTTTTTATATACAGTGGTACCTTGGGTTAAGAACTTAATTCATTCTGGAGGTCCGTTCTTAACTTGAAACTGTTCTTAACCTGAGGTACCACTTTAGCTAATGGGGCCTCCTGCTGCTGCCGTGCTGCCAGACCATGATTTCTGTTCTCATCCTGAAGCAGAGTTCTTAACCTGAGGTACTATTTCTGGGTTAGCGGAGTCTGTAACCTGAAGTGTCTGTAACCCGAGGTACCACTGTATGTTGGAAGCCTCCCAGAGCGGCAACCCAGTCAGATGGGCAGGGTACTGTTGTTGTTGTTGTCACTGATAGATGGTGTTTTTTGCCATTGGAATCATTGTAATTTTTTTAATTGATTTTTGTTAAAGGGGCTTTTCATATTGTACGGTTGCATGGTTTCAATTATATGCTGAATGACACCCAGATAATTTTTGTTTTTGGGCAGCTAATGAATACGGTCAGCAATGGGTTTTTTGAAATTGGGCTTACCCTCATGTAACTGTGCATAGGATTGCAACATCTGCCTTGGAACCACCTGTCTTATTGGCCAGATGTGCCAGGCACTGAAGCATGACCAAGACCAGCTAAAGTACAAAGAGAGGAATTCCCTCCTGCTGGGATAATTTCTTCAGAGATAATCTGAAGCCATTGTGCATCTGCTATCTGACTTGTTATGGAATTTTCTGGAGCCTTGCTTGTAATTGGAGTGTGTGTGTTTGTGTTCTGTGGCATTGGACAAGGTCGGGTTTTTTAAAAACACAAACAAACAAACAAACAAAGCAAAAGAATACAGGGGAATTCATATTAATTTAATGGAATGGGAAGAAACATGAGTTAGGCCTAGGGATGAGCGAATATGTCAACTTTTGTTTCTTTCAGTTTCTCATTTTTCCAATCTTCAGCTCCATTTTCTTCATTTCTACATCAGTCTGCAGAATTGGGTTTTTTTAATGCCCTCATAAAAGTTCACCAGCATTTTAAGTGCAAATTTCTCCTAATGTAAACATCTTTGTATGCAATTTTGCCTAATATGCACATTTTTGCAAATCAGTTTTCCCTCATGCTATGTATGGTACTTTCTTTAGTATGTGTGTTTATATGCACAGTTTACACCAGTATATCCATATATTACTTTGCTGGATAACTGGATTGCAAAATTCGGAAAAGTGTGAATTTTGAAGGACAGCTGTGTTTCAACTCGCCTCTTGCTTTGAAAAGTGCAAATTAGGTAAACTCACCATTAAATGCCCACTGAGTTGGGCTACATGCCCACCAACCTCAAGAAACCTTCCTGAGCACAAGTGAAGAACCTGGGAATGGAACAGCTCAGGGCTGAACAGTAGGAGCTTTATTTCAGTTTTCTCCTCCCCCCCCCTTTAAAAAAAGCAAGTTTGAAGAAGAATATGAAACCTGAACTAACAAGCAAAGCTTGGCATTCCTGAAGGATGGAAGCATTTGTCTTCACAGGAGCCCGTCTTCATATTAACCTGACAAAGAGAATCCTGGCGACACACAGTGAAGGGGCTGCCTGATTCTTGAAATAATTAGCCCCCTCCCCCCCAAAAAATATCCATCACACATGACTTCACCTGGAGAATGCAGCCGTCTTGGTTTTCAGATTTATTTTTGTTTTGTTCTGCATTTTAGATCCTTTAGCCTTGCTTGGAGGAGGTTGGAGACTTTGAGGAGAGGCCTAATGGAGTATCACTAGTGTTCCTATGAGACTAGGAGGCTAAGCTGTGAATATGTTGTCTATATGTTGGCTGGTATTCAATGACCAGTAAAACTATATTATGCCAGGTGAGTAGTGCTGAGGCCTGGGGGGGGGGGGGAGAACAGATTTTACTGAGGATGACCATAGGACCTATTTTACAGAGGAAGGGGCTATAGTTTATAGGGCTTTTATAAAAGGACAGTCTTCTGAAGGTGTTCTCTATCTGAGGACTGTCCAGTCCAGGTCTAGCTTAAGGATAAGAAACCATAAAGAGTAAAGGTAAAGGACCCCTGACCTTTAGGTGCAGTCGTGACCGACTCTGGGGTTGCGGCGCTCATCTCGCTTTATTGGCCAAAGGACCCGGCGTACAGCTTCCAGGTCATGTGGCCAGCATGACAAACACAATTTACCTTCCCGCCGAAGTGGTACCTATTTATCTACTTGCACTTTGACATGCCTTTGAACTGCTAGGTTGGCAGGAGCAGGGACCGGGCAACGGGAGCTCACCCTGTGGTGGGGATTCGAACCACCGACCTTCTGATCGGCAAATCCTAGGCTCTGTGGTTTAACCCACAGCGCCACCCATGTTACCATAAAGAGTAAGGATGGGCAAATCTGTCATTTTCAATTTCCCTCAGTTTCTCGTTTTTTTCCAATCTTAAGTTCTCCACATTCTTGTAACAGTTCACAATTTATTTAAGTGCCCATGAAAATTCATCAGAAGTTTAATTGCAAATTTCCCCTAAGGTACACAATTTTATGCAATTTCCCTAATAGGCACATTTTTGTAAAGCAGCTTCCCCTAATATAATGCATTTTGTGTGTCATTTTCACCAATGTATGTATTTATATGGTTCTGTGGTCCGTGCATTTTGTAAACATGACTTGAATTTTGCATTGCAAAATTCAGAGAAGTGTGAATTTCAAAGGGTGTCTGTGTTTCGGTTTGTCTATTGTTTTGGAAAGTGTGACCTTAAGTTTGCCCTTAAACATGAACTGAATCAAATTTCAACCCCGTCCCTAATAAAGATGGGGAGAACGAGCCTTGAAGCCCATCCAGACCAGGTGACCTGAAAACCCAGCCGGCCCTATAGAATTGTAGCTTAGTTCCTCAGTCGGAACAGCTTGTCCAATAGTGAAAGGGGTAACAGATTAGCCTTCCACTGGAAGTTGAGCACCAACCAGTCCATTGTTAAGACCATGTCATCTGCCCCCGGGCCTGTGAGTCCTTGTCAGCCTCCTCTGGAACCCATCTACCAGCCTGATTGTTGACCACATGATCTGCCACTGACCATTCCCTGAGAGGCATGCTGAGCTGTTTGGAAGTAATGCCTCTGTGTCAGTTGGAACTGATGAGAGCTTAATCATGTATGATAATATTCACAAGCTGCCAACAGCAAGAAATAAAATATCTTGGCAGTCAATGGCAGGATCATGAAAACACCCCCAAATTCCAAAATCATAAAATACAGAACAAGTGGCCAACGCTGAATCAAATCAATTCTCCTAAGAACATTTGGTGCAACGAAAAGGTTTTCAGCAGGCCATTAAATATCATAATGGTAGGTTTCAACGGGAGCAGTATTCAAAAATACTTGTGCCGCCATGTTAAAAGCCTTAGTTTGTACATACAGAAAGCAAATGGGAAGAAGTGTGCGACAGTCAGGAGGGTTCTCCAGTTATTCACAATGATCTGAGAGGCATACAGTGGTACCTCTGGTTACGTACTTAATTCGTTCCAGAGGTCTGTTCTTAACCTGAAACTGTTCTTAACCTGAAGCACCACTTTAGCTAATAGGGCCTCCCGCTGCTACCGTGCCACCGGAGCACGATTTCTGTTCTCATCCTGAAGCAAAGTTCTTAACCCGAGGTACTGTTTCTGGGTTAGCGGAGTCTGTAACCTGAAGCGTATGTAACCTGAAGCGTATGTAACCTGAAGCATATGTAACCCGAGGTACCACTGTATAAGGGACAAGGTGACCTTTCTGGTAAGCTGATCCTAAACCACTGTTTCCCAAACTTGGGTCTCCAGCTGTTTTTGGTCAATTCCCATCATCCCTGACCACTGGTCCTGCTAGCTTGTTGTAGCCCCAAAACAGCTGGCTACCCAAGTTTGGAAAACACTGTCCAAAGCATTTATAGTCCAATACAGCTGGAGGGCACCAGGTCGGGGAAAGCTTGGCCATCTTTCTTTCACCAAGAAAAGGTAGGACGGAATCTGCAAAGATAAGCTATTTGACGGCGCTCGCCATCCTGGATTCCAACACTCTGAATTTAATTTTAGGCTCTGCTTGGAGTGTTTGGAAACCACTTTCATCAGGACAAACTTCCTCCTCCTGAACATAATTGTGTGGATAAGGCACATATCTGAAAAGAAAGAGCCGTCCAAGGAATCTTCCCCTTGATAGCTGAGACTCGCAGGCTGCCTCTTGCAAAGAGGGTAATCCAAAACTTTCTTGGCTGCAATTAAGTAAATCTTGTGTCCTGAAGCAGTGAGATAATATCAGCATAGAAATGCTCTTTTAAAGTTTCCTGTTCCCATTGTATTCACAATCCCCACAGGATAATAATTCTCATTGACTAAATCCAAGGCCCGCTAAAAATAATTAACACAGGTGTGAGTCACCGGGATTCCCCGACTTTCACGAGCTCTCCCCGCAACTTTCAATGCCTAAGAAAGAATTCCAACATATGCATTTTATTTAACCAGTCTGGGAAAATTCTGGCGTTTGTACAAAGTCTTGCAGAAATAGGAAAACAAAGCCCTAGTGAATAATGCATGTTGGCTGGGGAAGTATTGAAAAGAGGGATTGCAGCTTATAGCCAAGAGTTTGTGGCTCCAACTCCCTCAAATGACTCTGCCCCTTATGCCTGTAACCACTTCACAGAACACCTGCATGAATGATGTGGTCTCTGTGGGGAGAAAAACATCATCTTTCCTGTGAAGTCTGTGGTACAGTGCATTTGGCTGCATTAGGGCCCCATTTAATGGAGTCAACTCCATAGGACTTACATCTGAGAAGGGTTGGGCGAATCTCTCAATTTTGATTTCTTTCACTTTTTTGTGGTCTGGATTCCATAATCCATACAAAAAGCATTATTCAGAAGAGTGGTTTTACAGGGCCAACAAAGGAAGATAATAGCACAATGAAATTCACAACAGGAACAATTAATTGCACATTGATTCAAAATCCAGTAGAAACTAGTTTAATTAATTCAACAAAGGTGATGAACTCGATCCAGTGATGTCAACATTTCAAAATCTGATAGTCATTTACCCCTCCAGCACCCATGCCACCTCCTTGCTTTGTAGTTCCCCTCTATGTAATCCTAGGGAGCAAGACCATCCATGTTGGGAGCCACTGTCTTAGAACAACCCAATTTTAGGGGTGGAGATGGGTGCATATATACTGTGGCAAGCTCCCTCCTTGGATATGCAAAATGACTTTCCCGTAAGGCTTTTGTACAGCTAGTTTAATAAAAGTTTCTTCCCAGTGTTTGGTGGCCAGAGGTACACATTCAATCTGTAAGGACTAGATTTTCATAAACTTCTCCTACGGAAAGATTGGGATAGAAGTGTAATGATTTCAGGAGCATGGCCCCTTCTTTCCTCCCTTTTGACCTTAGTTCACAGGTGACTCAATTTTGATTTTCAGCAGAAGCTTCCTCTGGAATTTCAACCCGATGATGGGTGGGCATTTGCCTTAGATAACTGCTGTGCTCTATCAAACATCTGATGCGTGGACCTCAGGCGATGGAGGAGGAGGAGGACAGCTTGGAAGAGGAGGAAGAGAACGAAAATGGCCCATAAAATTTCCATTACTCTGAAAAGCAGAAACATCTGCTGAGGAGTGTAAAGTGACAAGAAGAAATGGTGTTTACCGGCTAGGCACTGGCATCAGATCCACTCAGAACCCAGGCATGAAAAAAGAACTGGCGCTCCTATCCGTGGAATTACTGGCTCAGTGGTTCCTTACACATCATTTGCCCCAGGGTCTTCTCAAGAGTGGCAAAATGAGCTCTATAACAGCTTGGGTTTCTCACGTACCAGGGCCACACTCTTTCTCAGCTGGCTGAGAAACGTCGTGCAAGGCTGTGGCTGACATGAAGAGCTGTTTCTAATAACCGAGTGTTATGCAAAGTCTGGTCCACAATGCTCATTTTGCATGCTGAGCTTTTTTTTTCTTTTCTTTTTTAAAGAACACTGATCTGGGAAAGCAGCAGTGAAGAAACCTAAGCTGTGCTTTGTCAAGGCTGGTGGGATGAAGTCATGGCAGAGGTCTCCAGAAACTGATCTGGAGTAGCAAAAGATTGAGCACACCCTGGCCTGACTCCAGACTCCCACAAGGCTCAAGGGCTACCAACTAGAGAGGGGCAAGCTTTCCAAAGGCGCCCCCCCCCCCAGATTAGCTCAGAAATTACGCTAATTTTTCTGGCCGGAGAATGGGGGAAAGCTCAGATAATTTCCCTGCGTGCAAGCTTGTGGGAATTTACAGCTCCAGTGGTGCAGTGAGTGAGCACACTCTATTTACACTGCAAAGCAGTGCTGAGATTGTGAGTTCAAGTCTCACCTGGAGCATAAATTTTGGGGAAGGAACGGAGCTCAGCGGTATACAGAAGGTTGCAGGTTCAATCCCTGGCATCTGCAGGTAGGGCTAGGAAAGGCCCCTGCCTGTAACCCTGCATAGCTTCTGCCAGCCAGTGTAGACTGGACTAGATGGACCAATGGCCTGACACAAAATAAGACAGCTTCCTATGTCTCTGTGCATCTCAGTTATCCACAATGTCCTTCCTAGTGAGGTCTGGCATCTGATCGACCACTTTGAGAATAGGGGGTTGGACTAGATGGTCCACTGGCCTGATCTATGAAGCTCTTCTCAGGTGGTAAGTGCTGTATTTGTAGATGGACCAGAAGATAAGATGATGGGGGTGGGGAATCCTCCCTCCCTTCCTCCTCTCTTCCCATAACAACAACAACAACAACATCAATTTATTATTTATACCCTGCCCATCTGGCTGGGTTTCCCCAGCCACTCTGGGTGGCTTCCAACCAACTATTAAAAACAATACAGCATCAGACATTAAAAACTTCCCTAAACAGGGCCAACTTCAGTTGTCTTTTAAAAGTAAAATAGTTGTTTATTGCCTTGACATCTGCTGGGAGGGCGTTCCACAGGGCAGGTGCCACTACTGAGAAGGCCTGATTCCCTGTAACCTCACTTCTTGTAGCGAGGGAACCGCCAGAAGGCCCTCGGCGCTGGACCTCAGTATCCAGGCTGGATGATGGGGGTGGAGAGGCTCCTTCAGGTATACTGGCCCAAAGCTGTTTAGGGCTTTAATGGTCAGCACCAACACTCTGAATTGTGCTCGGAAACGTACTGTGAACCTATGTAACTCTTTCAGGATCGGTGTTATATGGTCTCGGCGACCACTCCCAGTCACCAGTCTAGCTGCCGCATTCTGGATTAATTGCTGATATGCTGATTAGGAGTGTGTTGAAGTTTCACAGCTTGGGAGACACCATTTTCCTATTTGCTTTGTGCACCATCAGTCTGCTGCCTGGTATTGTCAGTGGTTAGAGTGCTGGACTAGGCCTGGGAGACCCATATTCAAATCCTGACTCAGCCATGAAGTTCACTGCTTCTCAGCCTAAGCTACCTCACAAAGGTTGTTGTAAGGATAAAATGGGGGTGGGGAGCCACATCCATCACCTTGAGCTCCTTTGAGGAAAGGTGAGATATAAATGTAATAATAAATAAATAACAGCATTCCTAAGTTATTTAAGCCACAATCTCTACTCATGCCAAAAGTTTGGGGCCACACATTCCTACTAATGCATTTTGTGTTGACCACGAGAATCAGTGGTCCACTGGCAGCATAATATGAAGCTGCTTGCATTTGAGAAACCAAGCATTGTTCTGCATTGTGAAAGGAAACAAGGCAAGGGATGCAGATGTCCATCTTAGAACAATGCCAGAAGATTGAGGAAATCCATCTCTCCCCCCCCCCCCCCCCCGTTCACGGCATAGTTCTGGCATGGAGCTGCAGAGAAGCTGTGGAACATGTAATTGCTGTCCGGGCTGCTCCAACTAGTCAACAATGATTATGCCTAACTGATTCCAGCGCTCATCCCAAAATCATTTTGTTGCACAAAATCAATTGCTTCTCCGCTTAAGGAGCAGGGATAGGCAAATCCGTCAGTTTCAATTTCTCATTATTCCAATCTCAAGTTCAGGTTGCCACATTTCCAATTTACAGTTCTTTTTCAAAGCCCTTGTAAAATAAACCTGCCAGCGTATTAGTGTATGTTTCTCTTAATAGTACATTTTTTCACAGTCAGTTCTTCCTAACGCAGTGTCCTTTGTATGCTGTTTTCACTAATATGTGCATTTTATGCACATTTTACATTTTTATTTTGGAGGAAAATCTTTTTTTCCCCAAAATTCAAAAAAATGTGACTTTCAAAGGAATTTTGCATTTTGGTTTGCATATGTTTTTCAGGAATTATAAATTAGGTGAGACTGCATGAAAAAAAAATCAAACTGAATTACTTCTCTTTCCCTTTTAAGGAGGATAGTGCAAGGAGCCAGATGACCACAGTGCAGGCATCTCCAAACTCGGCCCTCCAGCTGTTTTGGGACTACAACTCCCATCATCCCTAGCTAACAGGACCAGTGGTCAGGGATGATGGGAATTGTAGTCCCAAAACAGCTGGAGGGCCGAGTTTGGGGGTGCCTGCCACAGTGATTGCAAATTGTGAGCTTCATTTTGGTTTTCTCTTAATTAATGCATCACTAATGCCTCTTTTTCCTTCCTCTTTTTTATTAAGAAAAATGAAGACACCAGGAGGGTCTTGCTTGGTGGAATCAGCAAGTGAGTGACCTACTATTTCGTTGGATTTATGGTTGTGTCTGGCAATTGATTTTGAAAAACGCCATTGCCGTGAACAGAGCTAAAGCGAAACTTGACAGTTCAGAGATGGAGCTTGGAGGAATGTGCTAGATCATGCTTGGAGAATTCCAATGGGGTGTCATTGAATTCCACTGAAAATGGAAACAGAAGCATAAATTTCTGGTGCTCGTTTATTCATCCCATGCCTGGAATGGAAACCAATCCAGTGAATATGGGTCAGTTTCACTGCTCTCCTTGGTTCCAGTTCACAAACGATACACAATTGATTACTTTCCCCCTATTTAAATTGTGTTTCCTTTGCATTGAAATGAATGGTGTGGGGGGAAGTATGTTGTTGATCTAGTTTATGTAAATTATGCAAATAATCATGTAAATTGTGTTAAAGTGGAGACAGTAAGACGAATAGTGCAGCATTTGGCAGAAACCGAAATGCAGTGGAACGGAAAGGGCGTTGGTTGCGACAAAGACAGGTCAGAATGGAAATTGCTATCTTCCTATACGTATCCCCAGCTTGGATGAATATGATAGAAAATCAGGGGTGGATCTTGAAGAAGAAGAAGAGAAGAGTTTGGATTTGATATCCCGCCTTTCACTCCCCTTCAGGAGTCTCAAAGCGGCTAACATTCTCCTTTCCCTTCCTCCCCCACAACAAACACTCTGTGAGGTGAGTGGGGCTGAGAGACTTCACAGAAGTGTGACTGGCCCAAGGTCACCCAGCAGCTGCATGTGGAGGAGCGGAGACGCGAACCCGGTTACCCAGATTACATGACTACCGCTCTTAACCACTACACCACACTGGCTCTCTTGGAGGAACATGGCAAGCTACAGGTGAAGCTTGGAGAATCTGGTGGATCTGGGTAGGGCCATGGTGGAGTCTGGTGGGTCATGGGTGAGCTGTGACAAAATCTGTTGTTTTAGATCCATGCACTGGTTGCCTAACAGAAGATAGTTCTGCTTGCTGGACTAATGAAATATGATGCATTGGAAACCCTAAACAGATTGCTACACAGGCTCTGCATGCTTCAGCTGCACCTGTTTTCTCACTGATGGACCAAGTTCTACAGCTATGCTGAAATTGTCAATTCAATACATATTAAAGTGATGTAAGATAGGAAAATAGCATTAGATGGATACCATATTTTTCACTCTATAAGACGCACCAGATCACAAGACGCACCTAGTTCTTGGAGGAGGAAAACAAGAAAAAAAATATATTCTGAATCTCAGAAGCCAGAACAGCAAGAGGGATCGCTGCGCAGTGAAAGCAGCAATTCCTCTTGCTGTTCTGGCTTCTGGGATAGCTGCGCAGCCTGCATTCGCTCCATAAGACGCACACACATTTCCCCTTACTTTTTAGGAGGGAAAAAGTGAGTCTTATAGAGCAAAAAATACGGTATATAAAAATATGCAGGAATGGTGGGTGAGTTAAATTAGTCTTGGAAGGAAGTCTTTGAATGTATGGCATAATACACCCACCCACACACACCATTCTAGAGCTTACATAGCAGTGAAACCAAACTGGTTAGTCCAAAGGGTTCTGTCTTAGCATGAATACAAACAGACAGTTATGAACGATAAGTTATTGCTCTGTGAGTGTAATTACCTGATTGCCTATAATTCCCCGCCAAGCGATGAGGGGAAATTGACAAGTATTAAAATTCTTGCTTTCTTTCCCCCCCCCCCCCCATCTAACCTTGAAAATATTCCAAGATCAAGCCTTGGAAATATTCATTTGCTAGAAAACATCTCTTTCTGCTCATAACAGACATATCCTGTATACATATGCTGGGAAAGATATGGTGGCTAAGGATCTAAAATATGATGATGATGATGATGAAGGGAAGTATACAAATTTAAGTAAGTTGTTATTTAATTTGTATCAAAAAATCACAGGGCAGTTCACAACATAAAAATATGAAATGAGAACGTGAAATACATAATAAAACAAACCAATATAACATCAATTCCCCCTGAAGGAATTCCTGCAACACTTTATAGATTCTTCAAAGTTCCTCCACAGGAACATCAAGGAACTGAGTACACACTTTTTCAATTTTTTTAAAAAACACTTTTGGCTCAGATCACATGACCATCAAAGCTTTCTTTCATATTTGTCTTTTTTTTTTTTTTTGCATGTTTAGTGGAGGCCAGTGGACTGGAGAGCTGGTCCTCTGCCTTTGCCAAATCATGTATGCAGGAGAAATCATGTATGCAGGAGAAAAGTTATTTAAGTAAATCTGGAAATGATAGTCTGCTGTCACAACTCAGACTTTTCCTATTAAAGAGTTGATCTTCCTTCAAAACAAAAGAAAAGAGAATCCCACAAACCTCTACCAGCATCTCAAAATACCAACATTTTAAAGGTTATGGTAATTTCCTGGAAACATTAAAAGGCAACAACTTACTCAGAGCTTTAGATCCCTTTTCTGTCTCCCCCCACAACTCAATATCAGCCCATTTGCTTCGTTTTTCTTGGAAACGGTGCTATTACACACCCCAACATCTGATTTTCTATCAGTCTTAAAATGAGTCTGTTTCACGCAAACACTTGGTAATAAAATCCAGAGGAGATCTTAATCTCTTGAGTGCTTGATCTACAAATAGTCCTTTCTCCCCCCCAACTGGCACAGACTCCTTGGACAATGCCCGTGTCTCCATCCCCCGCCCCCTGGCCTGGTCCTTGCATGCGTCAGCTGAATCCTGGCAGGAACAGGGCCTTGTGTTCTTGAACATTTTGGAAAGAATCAGTGTTCCTTGTAAAGTGTTTAACATGCTTTATAAATTTGCTCCTTGTAAAAAAGCAGAAAGGGGGGAGGAAGAGAAGGGTGATGGAAAATTGGTTCCTATGGCATTGCCTGTCTGTCAGAACCTTTGAACTGGTCGGCCACTGTGAGAACAGTATGTTGAACTAGATAGTCCATGGGCCTGATCCAGTAGGCTCTTCTTATCTTCTTAAGAAGAGTTCTGCTGGATCTGACCCATCTAGCATAACCTCCAATATGCTGAATCCCCAAACCAGGATATATGTCTTCCCATCTGTGCTCCCATGCAAGTCACGTGACCCGCGTGAGATCACGACGCCCAAAAGATGCACTTTTTTTTTAGCTGCCATGATCTTACATGGATGTCCCAGTTTTTCTGGATGCTTGTAGGGTATGATCCAGCCCAGCATATTGTTTTTCATAGCGGATAGGTCTATGGGATGGGACGTGGGTGGTGCTGTAGGCTAAACCACAGAGCCTAGGACTTGCCGATCAGAAGGTTGGCGGTTCGAATCCCCGTGATGGGGTGAGCTCCTGTTGCTTGGTCCCTGCTCCTGCCAACCTAGCAGTTCGAAAGCACATCAAAGTGCAAGTACAGTGGTGCCTTGCAAGACAAAATTAATTCGTTCTGCGAGTTTTTTCGTCTTGCAATTTTTTCGTCTTGCGAAGCACGGTTTCCCTGGGTATTAACGGTTTTAAGAAAAAGGAAACAAACTTGCAAGACGTTTTCGTCTTGCAAAGCAAGCCCATAGGGAAATTCGTCTTGCGAAGCAACTCAAAAAACGAAAAACTCTTTCGTCTTGCGAGTTTTTCATCTTGCGAGGCATTCGTCTTGCGAGGTACCACTGTAGATTAATAGGTACCGCTCTGGTGGGAAGGTAAACGGTGTTTCTGTGCGCTGCTCTGGTTCACCAGAAGCGGCTTAGTCATGCTGGCCACATGACCCGGAAGCTGTACACCGGCTCCCTTGGCCAATAAAGCGAGATGAGCGTTGAAACCCCAGAGTCGGTCACGACTGGACCTAATGGTCAGGGGTCCCTTTACCTTTACCTTTATGTCTATGGGAAGCCCAGAGTGCAACAGCACCTCTCTCCTCCACCACAGCTCACCCTGACCAGCCTTCCTTAACCTGGTACCTTTCAGTTGTATGCTGCAACTCCCAACAACACAGCCATATCAGATGTAGGACATCCAAATTCTTAGGCTGAGCTAGTCGTGGCTCATTTGAATTCATCTTTTGTTGTTCTTTGAATGGACATAGGATGCTGTCTTAGACCAAGACAGACCCTTAGTCCTTTTAGCTCACTATTGTCTACACAGAGTAGCAGCAGCTCTGTGAGGGTTTCAGACAGGCAACTCTCCCTGGAGCTTCTGTATGCAAAACTGATGCCCTACCACTGACGTGTGTCTCTTCTTTCTCTGCTTCTTCATTGTGAGGCGTCTGCTGCCCGGACGCTGAGGTCCAGCGCCGAGGGCCTTCTGGCGGTTCCCTCATTGCGAGAAGCAAAGCTATAGGGAACCAGACAGAGGGCCTTCTCAGTAGTGGCACCCACCCTGTGGAGCGCCCTCCCTTTAGATGCCAAGGCAATAATCAGATGTCAAAGAGATAAATAACTACCTGACATTTAGAAGACATCTGAAGGCAGCCTTGTTCAGGGAAGTTTTTAATGTGTGACATTTTGATGTATTTTTCATCTTTGTTGGAAGCCACCCAGAGTGGCTGGGGAAACCCAGCCAGATGGGCGGGGTACAAATAATAAATTATTATTATTATTATGGCAGATTCCAAGAGAATGACGAAGCCTAGGTGGGAAGTGTTGAAACTGGGTGGATGCAGAACAACCTGTTGTTGGAATTCTCGGCTTAATGTCCCCAGCTAGAAAGGAGTTCTGTAAAATTAAGCCGACAAAAATGAATGCATGGGTCTACTCTGAGTTAGGGACTAAGAACGGATCCATCTCTGTATTAGATATAGTTTCATTCTGCTCAGTCTCTTTTTACCCCTAAGGGTCTGAGAATGCAGAAACCACAGGTATTCATTGCAGCATGACTGAATCAATTCAGGATGCAGATGCTGGGAACTGCTTTGGCTGGTATATCTAAGGATGCTCAACAAACTCGTTTTATTTTTGGGTACCCTCAAATTCTTTCCTCGCTCCAGCAGAGATAAAAGGAAGGGAGGCATCTGGGACAGGGTGACCATCAGGTGGTGCAAAACTAATGCAGCCTCATGGATGGTTCCAATTTACCACCAGCCCATGACATAAAACATAGTTTTCTAGGAAGAAGCTGACATGAAACCTAAGAGACATTCTTATGCACACATTTTCCTTCATCACACAATGCCCTCCTTGGGAAACAAGTAGGCACGAGTGCTATTTTCTCCCCAGCAAATCTATTACTACACATCTGCTCCTAGTGCATGGTGGTGGCATGTGAGACTATGGAGAACGAAAGCTAATGTAGATGCTCTGAAAACAATATATGATACAACCTTCCAGTGACTGTACCATTTCAGAAAGAGGAGGGTGCATCTTAATTCCCCCAAACAAAACAAAATGCTAGTTGACTACTGAGACTGAGTATAGTTGCACAAGGGAGCTGAAAATATTCTGTTAGGGATTCCCCAGCTTGGACAAATGAGAAGCTGCTTTATACCAGTGCTCAGACTAAATGGTATAATCTCGGAAGGGCTGTGTAGCATCATTTAACTGAGGCTGTAGTTTGCAATTAGCAAATGGAATTTCTCCTGCCCATTAATAGTTCTTGAAACTGTGATCAATAGGGTGTTAGGAACCACCCTGAGACCTCCGGGTATAGGGCGGTATATAAATTCAACAAACAAACAAACAATAATGGCAAACTGCACAACAGCCATTCCACTAGGACAGCTTGGCCTACCTGGTGCCCTTTGGATCTTCTAGACCACAGCTCCCTCTAGCCTTAACCAGGCTGTGGCTGATAGCTGTTGTAGTCCCCAAATCTGGAGGGCACCAGGTTGGCAAAAGCTGTGCTAGAGCAGGAGCTTTGTTCTTTGCGTAGCTCAACAGCCGATTCTAATCTTGTGCTCATAAAAAGGCATTGTGAAACCCCAGTGCAATTGCCATTATTATTATTATTACACTTGGTGGCTGTTAACCCTGCGCCCTTCCACTTGTGAAACAAAGTCAACTCTTACACTTTGGCACTGATATTTTGTTGGGTCTCGTGTCAACATCATTGCTACCCAGTGCACAGCCTCCAAGTGTTGACTGTTTGGAGAAGCTCATCTCCCTTGACACATTCACAGCATGAAGCAGCTGTGGTTGTGGCGAATTAAATTCAGAGCCTCAACTTGCATCATCTTTGAGTGCCACAAGATGTTGGTTATTTCCTCATCACCTAGAACAGTGTAAGACACTCAGATTCGCTATCCTGCATTGCCACCTCATATTGTTCAGATCACAAGCAGTTGTGTAGTGGTACATTCAGAAGTGCAGGGTCCCATCAGGTTAGTCACAGCCACGCCTCCTTCTGAGACTAAACAACAACAACAACAACAACAATACAAGTAGATGCATTGCAAAGATCAACACAGGTTTCATAATAATAATAATAATAATAATAATAATAATAATAATAATAAATTTATTTATTTATTTATTTATACCCCACCCATCTGACTGTGTTTCCCCAGCCACTCTGGATGGCTCCCAGCAGAACACTGAAAACAGAATAAAACTTCAAACTTTAAAAACTTCCCTAAACATGCTGTATTTCAGCTAGATCTTGCATGGGCAAATGATTTGGAGTGCTCCAATATCTACTTCTGCAGCAACTTAAGTTGTCCTTTCCTTGAAATTTCATTGTACATAACAGAACTTGCACTGCATCCTCCTGAAATTGTGCTTTCAGTGTTCCTAAATGTTTAGCTTTGAAGCATACAGGTCAACAGCTTCTCTGTGTTCTTCCTGTGCACCTTCTCCAGAGTGACTCTAGGAGCCAATCCTCAGTGGCTGACCCGCCTCCTTTCACCCTGATTGGCTCCAATCATGACAAAAGAGAGAGAAGACTTTTTCTCGGTGGCTTGAAAGCTGCCCTTCCATGCTGATTGGGTGGCTTTCAGAAACTGGAGACAGGGACCCCGCTGAGACTATGCTGCAGAAATAATAACTAGTTTTCCACACAAACCCAACCACCCTGGACCACTGCACCTCTAGCCCAAAGTACCAGAGCTGATGTGGATTTGAATCCTGACACACCATAAAAGTGATGCCTGCTTGTTTGAAACCGGCGTTTGAAAGTAGACTGTACCACCTTCTTCTGGCTACAGGGTAGATACAGGAAAGGTTGCACATTTGAAATTCATTTTCTGTTTATAAACACAACTCCTTGCACTTCGAAAACAGCAGATTGAGGTGAAGCCTAAACCAAATGCTTCTCTCTGGCATGGGCATTGTGTACATAGAAGGTTCTGTTTATTTATTTACACTTACTTATTAGTCACTTTCCTGGGTCAATCTCTCCCAGAGAGGAAGAAAATAACAGAACCTCACTGTGTGCCATTTTTTTAATATATAAAAAATAGAAACCTGAGAGGTACTAAATTAGAGCTTGGGCTGAACTCAGCAGGCATAACTCCTCCATTCTGGCTAAGCTGAGATCAGAGTAGGTCTCACAAAGGGGTGCTGTGATGGGAATAGGCTGGAGGGTTGGGTTTGGAATAGGAGTACAGTGGTACCTCGGGTTAAGTACTTAATTCATTCAGGACGTCCGTTCTTAACCTGAAACTGTTCTTAACCTGAAGCACCACTTTAGCTAATGGGGCCTCCTGCTGCCGCTGCGCCGCGGAGCATGATTTCTATTCTCATCCTGAAGCAAACTTCTTAACTCGAGGTACTATTTCTGGGTTAGCGGGGTCTGTAACCTGAAGCGTATGTAACCTGAAGCGTACATAACCCGAGGTACCACTGTATGTTACAATGGCATAATCTACCCCAGTGCAAAGTAAGCTGGCTTTCTATCATTTAAATTGCTCTGTCAGACTTCCCACAAATTCTGCAAATAACCAGACATTTCTCACTTTGATGCACGTGTATCCACTTCTAGTTACCAAAATCTTCAGTAAGATTCCCAGTTGGGTGCATAGATTTGTACCAACCAGATAACTGATGGGGGAGAAAATGAGTGACCCCGGCTCAAGAAGATGAGCTGTAGCATTAAGATCAGTCAATGAAGGTGAAAAGATGAAAAAGCTTTCTTTGCAAATGGGCTAGTTATGCGACCCGCCCCCCATAGCTACGATTCAGTAGAAATCCCTCCATCGCAGGGGGTTGTACTAGATGACTCTTGAGATAATAATAATAATAATAATAATAATAATAATAATAATAATAATAATTTATCCCTCCCAACCCCACAATTCTACGATAAAAAAACCCCAGTGAGGTTCCTTTGATAAAGAGGGAAAGTTGTGTGCAATTGGATGTGGTAATTAAGAAAACGTGTTCAATTTCCTTCCACAAAACATGTAAGCCACCCTTCAGCGCTCATCTGTTAGGGGTAGATTTTGTGCTTTTCATTCCTGCCAAGGGCTTAGATGTAACCAGAAGACAAAGAAAGGGAAAGTGGTGGGAGGTTGGGAGGATGGAGACACACGGACAGCCTTAAGTAGGAAGCAAGAGGTGTGAGGAGAGGGAAAAATCTTTTGGCAAGTTAAGAGGATTAAGGAAGGCCCCAGTGTTCTGGGTTGCCTGTTTTCTTTGTGTGTGTTTTTAAGGGATTCCATGTTGGGTTTGCTTTATGGATTAAGTTCTGTGTGACTGCAGAAGAAGAGAAAACAACTCATTAAGAGAGGGGCTGGGTGGAAAGGTTGTTCCAAGACAATGGTTACAGCAGGCTTCATCAACCTGAAGCCCTCTCAGATGTTTCAGGCTACAGTTCAACTGTAGTTGAAAACATCTGGAGGGCACCAGGTTGGAGAAGGCTGGACTAAAACGACTGAGCTGTAAAAAGCGCGGCCTGCTAAATTTAGGTGGATTTTATCTGAAGGTAAACATCATCTCAGTTCACATAGCATTTCCCAAATGTCTGATAACTGTGGCACCATTTCTGCTCCTGTATTAAACAGACATGCTCTCAGAGATACACCGGGGGGAGGGGAGGTATTCAATGCTAGTCTTACTCAGAGTAGACCCATTGAAGTTAATGGGCCTGGATAACGTAGGATCATTAATTTCAGTGGATCTGCATCGAGTAGGCTTGCACATAAACTAGCACATAAACAGATACATAGAACAGTGTGTGTAGCTATGTAAAAATATGAATTATGCTGCGAAAATCTAGCATAGCATGGAAACTGATGTTACATCAGTTGCTCAGATATAAGCACACTGGGTCCAAGAGGCTTTCCGATGTGAGAAAAGCTTGATCAGATCAAAATTGCCAAATGCCAGGTTTTGTCCCTTCATCCCTGCACTGAACTCTGTTATTTGGAGGCAAGTTTGGAATGATAAGAAACTGAAACTTAATTCAGTGAAAATACATGTACTGTGGGTAGGAAAGTTATTATTATTGACTTATTAATAGCCTTCTAAACCACCATCTTAAGGAAATTTGCATAGAACATCATTAAAAACAGCCAACATAAGAACAGCAAACACGTTTAAAACAAGACTAAAACCCTAGCATGAGGACATTCATGGTAAAGACCCATTTAACCAGCTGGGAAAGTCTGTGGGAGACAAAAATGCATTCAATTGTTTCTGGAAAGTGCAGACAGTGAGAGCTTGCCATATCTTGGATTGGGTGGAAGTGTACAACTGGTTCTGAAGAAAGAAGAAGAAGAAGAAGAAGAAGCAGCAGCAGCAGCAGCAGCAGCAGCAGCAGCAGCAGCAGCTACCTTTCATCCGGCAAAATACATAGTAAGAACAACAACAAACCAATAAACTCCCCTCCTACAACACACTTAAAAGGGCATCTGATATCAATCAGCCCCAGGCCTGGTTGAAAAGGAAGGTTTTCACCTGGCTCTTGTGTAATGAAGGTGCCAGGTGAACCTTCCTGGGGAGAGCATTCCACAAACGGGGAGCCACTGCAGAGAAGGCCCTCGTGTTGCCACCCTCCAGACCTCTTGTGGAGGAGGTGCACTAAGAAGGACAACACATGATGATCAGAGGGTCCGGATTGGTTCAAATAAGGAGAGGTGGTCCACGAGGTATTGGATGGAGTGGAGTATATGCATGGTCTCCTATTGAAAACTGCCAGCTGAGGGGTCCTTCTGAACTTCAATGGCTGTCAGTGGCTACTAGTCATGAGGGCTCTGCTCTTTCTCCCTGGTTGAAGGCAGTAATACTTCTGAGTATTAGTTGCTGGAAACTTCAGGAGGGGAGAATACCTAGGTGCTTAGATACTTCATGTGGGTTTTCCTCAGACATCTGGTTGGCCTTTAGCTTTTCCACCTGTTGAAACTGTAGAATGATTTTTACTGGTCTCATTTGAAATTGTTTTGTGTTAAGATAAATTGTTCTCAGACACTTATTTCCAAATCTGTTGCCTTCATTGTTGAGCCACCTTGAGAAAACTCTGATCTGCAAGGTGGCATATAAATTTCCGAAATGAATCAACAAGCTTACTTTTGACCCTTCCTCTTTGGAAGACGACAAAAGTTCTCCCTCTCTCCCTCCCACAGCCCATCCCAACTTCCATATGGAAAGCAGAACTGTTTTCCTCAGGCATACAACATTTTGGGCTTAATAGCTTGCCAATGGAAAAATGACACTAAAAATATATTCTTTAAAAACTTTTGGAAGGAAGCAAAGGCGCCTCAGAAAAGGGGCAGAGGCTGGGAGGGGGCTGGGAGGGGGCTGGGAGAGAAACAATTTTGCCAGAAATGATCTGGCTAGACAGCTGTGCTAGGTGGAAACAACGTGCAATAAAAACTCAAGGGAACCAATTAAATTGTGGTTAAATAGGCTTAGCCTGATGATGAACCAAGCCAACAGAAAAACCAACCCCAAATTTGCCATTGTAGAAACTGCTGGTGGTGTGTCTGTGAGGGAGCAGCTTAAGGTCTCAATAGACAGATTTGGGATGAAGACAAGAGTTATTGCAATGTTCTTGACCATCGTAGAGCATGATTCCAAGCTGTTAACCCCCCCCCCATCCTCATCATTTGGATGTCTTGCAACCACAGAATGCTACCAGAAGGTAAGGCTGAGCACTGACTTTGGGTAAATCCTGAACCGAATGTGGCTGCTGCGAGTCTGGAGTTTCATGGAACAGCTAGAGGCAACCCTGAATTGATCCAGGTCAGGTCCACCCAGAGCGATCTGGGACTGGTGGCAGCTGGGCAACAGCATGTTTAATTATGGTTTTGTACCACACTTAAAAGGGACGCGGGTGGCGTTGTGGGTTAAACCACAGGGCCTAGGACTTGCCGATCAGAAGGTCGGCAGTTCGAATCCCCACGACGGGGTGAGCTCCCGTTGCTCGGTCCCTGCTCCTGCCAAACTAGCAGTTCGAAAGCACGTCAAAGTGCAAGTAAGTAAATAAATAGGTACCACTCCGGTGGGAAGGTAAACGACGTTTCCGTGTGCTGCTCTGGTTTGCCAGAAGTGGCTTAGTCATGCTGGCCACATGACCTGGAAGGCCAGCTTCCTCGGCCAATAAAGTGAGATGAGCGCCGCAACCCCAGAGTCAGCCATGACTGGACTTAATGGTCAGGGGTCCCTTTACCTTTACCACACTTAAACATAAGATTGACCTTGAGGGAAGAAGAAAACCTAGCAAGAGTAATTAAACCATTAGGGCTGCTCAAGGCCCTCAGTTTGATTTGGGTTCAAGTCTAAGTCACCCTCAGTTAGATTGGGCCCAATCTAAATTGTGCCCTGAACCAAATCAGGATGTGTGCTAGCTCTACCAGAAACACATGGTTGCCTTCTCTCTTCCATAACTTAATGAATTTTCCACAGAAACAGTAAATCCAGATTAAACAGGAAAATAATCAGTGTCAGCATCTTGATGGGGATGGCATAGTGTGGATATGGCACATAGCATGCACCAGTTCTGCAGAAACACCCAAGGAAATAAGAACACTACTTAGAAGCCCAAATAGTTAAGAAGAGCCATGTTGGGTCAGGCCAAAGGGCCACTTAGTGCAGCATCCTATTCTCTGTGGCCACTCTGGGAAACTCACAAGAACATGAGCACAAGAGCTTTCTGTCCTAAGGATTCCAGAGACTGGTATTCAGAAGCATTACTGCCTCTGAATGGAGGTAAACCTGGCATGGCTGGCATAGCTTCTCCTCCATGAATTTGTCTAATTCACTTTTAAGGACACCCAGGTTGGTGTGGAACCTAAGTTTTGCATTTCACACAGGCAAAGGGAGTTCACTGGTTAGTAGCAGCAGTTCTCAGCAGACTTCTTCCCCACACTCATCTGGGTCTATTCTCTTGTTCCCTTCAGCACCAGGAACTACGAGCCATGATTTTAAATTTCCCACAATGCCCTGACATAACCTTATTTTGGGGCATTGTGGGGAAATTAATGGTGGCCCCTAATGGGGCCATTGAAACTGCCTCAAGGTGGTGTTATGCCAAGGGCATTATGGGAAATTTAAAAGTGGTGGCCAGCAGGCCCAAGATAGGCAGGGTGATTCCACTTTGTGTTTGTAGGGGTGGGCAAACTTTTTGGTACAGGGGCCCACATGCACATGGGAATGGATTTTTCCAGAGCTAGTGGTGGAGGCACACAAGAGGAGGGAAGAGTTGGGTTGACCCGGGAATAAGATTGGGGAGGAGGCCATTGTGATGGAGAGGAAGGCATATTGGGATGACTCTCCCCATGTGTTGCCCATGATAGGGCCTCCTCATGGGTGGTTCCGCATTTGTGGAAAGCCTTCCCTGGTAATGGACATTTCTTTCCCTCATCATTAACAAACAGGAGGAAGTCAAAAACATCCCCAATCACCCAGGCATTTGATGCCTGAAATACATTGTTCCTGTCAGCATTTAAATTATTAGCTGTAAGGATTTGTGATTGATTGTAGCATGTACTTAATGCTTTTAAATGTTATTTTAGAACTTATTTCATTTTTAATTGTCCCCTTTTTCTGCTTTGTTGTATGGGACCCTGGGATCCTCTGGGAGGAAGGGTGGGGTGGGAATGTCATAAATATAAATAAATAACAAACATGCCTCCCTTCCCATCTCCATCATGCTACCATATAGCCTGCCAAGCAGCTGTTGGGCTGGGCTGGAGGGAGCACAGTTTACAATAGGGGGAAAGCACATGGCGATGGTTCTCCATCTACATCCCCATCAAAACTGGTCTCCCAAGAGCAAAAGTCAGCAAAAATTGGAGTCAGCAACATTCAACCTATAGCATAGCCTCCAAGTGTCCTTATTTTTCAGAAACAGCCCCAGATTTACAGTAGCTGTCCGGGTTTCAGATTTGATCCTGGAATGTCCTGCTTTTCCTTAGGACATCCCTATTTTCATCAGAGAAATGTTGGTGGGTATGCAGTTATCCAATCCCTGAGCCATCTGAAAGCAGCCCTGTATAGGGAAGTTTTTAAAAATGTTTTATTATGTTTTTATATATGTTGGAAGCCACCTAGAGTGGCTGGGGCAACCAGATGGGTGGGAAATAAATAGTAAAATTGTTGTTGTTGTTGAATAGGACGTTCCTAATTTCATCAGAGAAATGTGGTGGGCGGGAATCAGACAAACGCATGGGTCACCATGAAGACCTGCAGCAATTGCAAGCACCCCACATGATGCATTATTTTATTGAATTTATATACCACCCTACACCTGCAGGCTTTAGGGTGGTTCACAGAATATAAAGCCACAAAATACATAATCAAAATAAAAACAACCACCACCCAATATTTTCATTTTCTCTGACGCAAGGGAATTCTTGGGAGTGGCGGAGCAGCTGTAGCAAACAGGACTGAAGCCTGGGGATCCCTGTTTCAAAGAGAAGCTCCTTCTTCAGCCTGTGAAGTTAACAAGGTCCCACATCGGATACAATTAGAGGCAACAAGTAGAGGTGCGACTGCTGAAACTATATTATTAATTGTAATATTGCACTTATTTTGATTTATTCTGGAGTACTGCTTGCATATACTGTATGCCTTGTAACAGTTGGTACATTGTGACGAATACATTCATTGTACATTGCTTGCCATACATTGGGTCTTTGTATGCTGGCCTGAACCCCTGTTTTTTCTATTTGCATGTGTTCCTATACATATTTGCATGTGGGTTCCATATTTTTGTTCTTGACTCAGGGCAGGCCTCAGCACTCCTGGGCCCTGCTGAGCGCTGGGGTCCCAACTGCAACTCAAGGGTGCTGGGCAATGGCTCTAAGCCTGGGAAAGGGGTGAAAAAGACTGCCCTGCTTCAGAGACTTCAAAACATAGGGTTTGAAGGAAGAGCGTTGGTTTGTACCCAGACCCAAGTATCCCACTAGGCCATTTTGCTACTGAGCTACATTCAAGGGGCATAAAGCATTATGCAGTTCCAGACCAACAGCAGTGTAGTGGCAAAGTCAGAATTGCAGGAGCCCTTCATGCGTAGGATTCCGCCACACTCCGTCACGACAACACCCCCTCACAGTCTCACCTATTATACAACAATAATAATGAAGGATGCATTGCAATGCATATCTCTTTGGATAAACCCACGATTTCCTGTGCATGTGCAAATGATTTTGAGTGCTCCAATGTCTTCTTTCAGAGTATCATACGTTTCTATGAAATTCCACTGTACGTATCAGAACCTGCACCCTGTTCTCTTGAAACGGAAGCCCGTTGTGTTTCCAGCGTTCCTAAATGCTTAGCTTGGGGGCTTTTAGAACAGCTCCATGTTTCTCCTGCGCACCTTCTCCAGAGTGGCCCTGGGAGCCAATCTCCAGTGGCTGACTCACCTCTTTTCATTCTGATTGGCTCTGGTCTGCACAAAGGGTGGGAAGCCTTTTTCTCACTGGCTAAAAAGTTCCTCTTTCATGCTGCGACTGCTCAGCTCTATGATGCTGGAGACTGGGACCCTGTTGCAGAGATAGTACTGAGTCTTCACCCTCCTGCCGGCCACCACATTCGTGGATTTAGGGCAGCACGACCGGTTCCACCACCCTGGGCGCTGAGCTTAGGGGGTGCTGCAGGGCATTACAACTTTGATGTAGTGAATTGAGCAGAACAGAAGGCGAAAGTTGTGGGTGCAGAATTTTGGCCTTGCAGAGGGTGCCACTGAAATTTGAAGGACTGAAGTCCACTCCTGTCTTCTGTGCCCCTGCAACCATTCTGCCTCTGCACACCAGGGTATCTGAGAAGCTACTTTGCCCGCTGCATCCCACCCGTATCACTTAGATCTGCGGTGCTTCCACATGCCCTTGCAGTAAAGCACACTCTGTTCGGGACGTGTGCTTTTAGCATTATGATACCAGTTCTCTGGAATTCTCTTCCCTTGTTAATTACTATTTCTTTATAAAAGAATATTTGTATACCACACTTTCATTAAAAAAAATTTCAAAGTGGTTTACAGCAATTATACATGGAATTAGAACCACATTAGAAAAATAAAATCACAGACCATCAGCAAACTATTAGAGAAGATGTTTTCTTAATTGTCTGCATGAGCTTTAGGAGTGAAGCAGCCGCTCACACAACATTGTTAGGTTTTCGATGTTTGTTGAAAACCTTCATTTTCTCTCATGTCCTCCCAAATCATTCTATTTTATCACTTTTTAAAAATTAATTTTAATTCTTGCTGGTTTATATGTTTCTAATATACAGTGGTACCTCGGGTTACATACGCTTCAGGTTACATACCCTTCAGGTTACAGACTCCGCTAACCCAGAAATAGTACCTCGGGTTAAGAACTTTGCTTCAGGATGAGAACAGAAATCGTGCTCTGGCGGTGCGGCGGCAGCAGGAGGCCTCATTTGCTAAAGTGGTACCTCAGGTTAAGAACAGTTTCAGGTTAAGAACGGACCTCCAGAACGAATTAAGTTCTTAACCCGAGGTACCACTGTACTGGTTTTGTGTTGTGTTGTGTTGTGTTGTGTTGTGTGTTTTATTTCTGTATGCTACTTGAGTGTTCCTCAAATGTAGAGCAGTTTCTAAAGTCTAAATAAAATAATATTCTGGGAACAGAATCGAGTGACAGTGCAGGAATCAGGGAAGCTGGGATGCGTTCTCCAACAGTTTGCAACAAGCCAAAAACAAAATCTATCCATTCTGCAAGGTTTCACCCGTCTCTAGGCCACTGCTTCAGACACAGACACAGCATTTGGGTGGACAACACCTGGCCAGAAGCATCCATTCTTTTTTTAAAAAAATGCTTCCCAGAAGCTACACCTGCAGTAGGTAATCATTGAATAAACCACGATCCAGAAGATCAAGGTATGGGTGAAATATTGTGTCCCAAACAATGCAATCCTTGTTGCTTTACATCCGTCTAAGGCCTATGCAAACATTTATACACCCCAAGTTGCTACACAAGTCTGAATCATCTGAAGCCGCAAACTGTCTGAACCCACAGGAAACACAAACAGAGCAGTGGCTCAATGAGAGACTCAGCCCAAGGGACAAGTGTTGTTTCTGTAGTCACAATTGATGAAAGGATTTGTGTCCTTTCTGTATCACCTGAATAACTTCCTCCCTCTCTGTGATTCTTTTGATGTTTATTTTGATGGCGAAATTCATCTTGATCTCATGGCTCAAATATTTATTCGTTTTGGTTGTTAAAAGGAAGCATGCAGAGTACCCAAAGAACCCTCTGCTCTTAATTTATCAGCTGTTTGTTTTCTGTGTTCTTTTTTTTTTCTATAAAAAAAAATTGCCTCGGGATGATCCTTCAGCTTAATTCTCTTATGCAGTTCCCTATTTGTTTTTTTAAAAATGGTAAAGAAAAAGAAATAAATACGGGAAAACATGTTGTCCTGGCGATGATTTCATCCGCTGTTATCACCATTCTGTTATTGCAGTGGAGGAGATCAAAGAGTTCTAGTTTATGAAGTGGTGGATGGTCCAAATGTCAAGGGAGAGCTGGGCAAGGAGAAGGCCTCCATGGTGGCTGCTTCGAAGAAACTCAGGGAAACAGGCTGTTCCTTCGGGTTCAATCCAACTTTCCCTGTTTGCGATTAATAAGCGGTCCTCTTGCGTCAAGCAAGGGGCTGAGGACAGCTGTATGCCGTCTAGCAGACATCCTCTTCGTTTGCTTTTCCCAGGATAGAGTGTACAATACCAAAGGCCCCGTATATAGGCAGGGCTTGGGAAGGAGGAATCCGAGGGAAATGACAGCATAAGCCGATCGGCTCAAGCCATGAGCTCGCTATGCATCTGTGCTCATACCATTCTGCTTTTCACGAGCCCCTCCAGAAAACCTCCGGGCTCAAGCTTCAACAAACATCTCTTAATTAAGAATTTAAACTGCTTCTCCTAGCTTCAAGTCACAGCCCAATAACACACGGGGCAAGGATGGAAGCCATTATGACTTATTTATTGGGTCTGCCGAGAGCCTCAGCCCACAATGTTTTCCTTGCATTAGAGGAATGGGCTGGTTTGTTTTCTTTGTCGCCATTGCATCTCATAATCTGTGGTTGACCTTCAGAAGCTGACTTATGCTGAGTCAAGGCAATGGTCCATCTTAGCTCTGTGCTGTCTGCACTGGCTGGCAGCATTTCTCCAGGGTTTCCAGCGGGAAGTATTCCCTACCTGGTGATTCTGGGGAATGAAACTTGGACCTTCTGCATACAAAGTACGTGCAACCTTGGCCATCCTCCCAATGTCAATAGGAAATTTTATGATTGACAAAGTGTGTTGTCATGGAACTCAAGTAGCCATTCACAACTATGTGTGGCCTTCTCAGTAGTGGCACCCTCCCTGTGGAACGCCTTCCCATCAGATGTCAAGGAGACAAATAACTATACAACTTTAGAAGGCATCTGAAGGCAGCCCTGTATAGGGAGATTTTTCATTATTTAATTATGCGTTGGAAGCCACAGAAAGGCTGGGGCAACCCAGCCAGATGGGTGTGGTATTATTATTATTATTATTATTACTATTACCCACGTGAATCTGCTACTTGCCAATGCACAGTACCAGTTCCCTTGCAGGTGGGTGGCCAAGCTACCTTATTAATGATACCACTCATGTCCTAACATAGCACTGCCTTTATTTATTTATCATACCTGTGTTCTACTCTTTCTCCATGATGCTGTATCTGCAACTATCCAGTTGTGATGGCCTGGGACTTGGGCTCGGACTTGGAGCCAGAGGAGTCTCAGTCTGCACCAGATCCTTTGCCTCAGGCGGCAGCTGAACCTAATCTGAGGCCTGATTCTGAAGAGCCCCAGTCTGCACAGGTTCCCCTGCAACAAGCACCAGCTGGGCCGAGTCAGGGGCCTGAGCCCGCCCTGGCTCCAGATGTGGGGATTACCTCGTTGCCTCCAGCTGGGCAATCACGTACAGCTGCTCCACTACCAGTTGGGTCAGGAGTAACCAACCGCCATCTCCCGAGCTGCAGAGACTGAGGTCTGAGAGAAAGAGAGACTTGAGTACTTGCAGGAGGAGTGCTCGCCTTCGGGCGAAACAGGGAGGTGAGTCACCAGGGGATCAGGACTGGCCGTTACCCCAACAGAGATAAAAGGCTGCTGGACCCCGCCCCAGGTTGCGGGAGGAATGTTGCCGTTTGCCAGAACCTGCCTGTGATCCTGTGCCTGGTTTCCTGCCTTGGCCCTGTCGGACTGACTCCTTGCGGAAGCCTTGGTTTCGGGACCAGACCTGGACCGCGTTACTTGGGTCACCCCTGGGCCCAGCACACCAGTGGCAGCAGCAGCAGCAATTTATATAGCGCCAACCAGGCACAAGGCACTATACATTGCTCAAGACAACTGTGCCCAGTGAGGCTTACAACCTAGCATGCGACACAGGGGAACCTGTCGCTTTGAACGTTTGCTCACAAGACCTGCCTGCCTTGTGGGAATGTGAAGACTGCAAATGCACACTCTGTCAGGGTGGGTGGGCGGGCTTGCTTCCATCTGCGAAGGCAACACCTCTTTGTAGGTGACAAGACTGCACTGGTTTGTTCCGGCTCCTGCTCTGTTGCTGCCACCTCCTGTTCTGCCTCCCTGCTCAGCTGTTCACAGCCCTCCCCACCCTCAGGGTAGAAACGGGAGATTGCCTCTCCTCCATACGCACAACTCAGGCCCCCATTCCTTTATCCACCTCCTGTGTTGGGCCCTGCCATTCCAGATCCAATGCTGATGCCATTGCCAGGCTCAGGATACTATTGGCTGTTGTGAATCGCCATTGAAGGCTGCGTTTGGCTGTTACAAATAGATCCTGACTTACCATCCATGCATGAGAAGGGAATTATTTTGGAACAATTGAAGATTTCATGGGAAGCTTTTATATGATGGCGAGATACATGCTTAGCTACTGTCTCAAGACAGGCCCATTGTCCTCAAGTTCATCTTTCTCTCTCTCCTTTTAATGTATATTGATGTTATACATTATAAAAATCAATTACCTCCTGCAGATATTTCCTCTCCAAATAGTGCAAGTTCTGGATTCAATTATGATGTCTCTCTATCTTTTTATTATTATTAGGAAATGTTGAGTTCAGCCGATACATTCTGCACAGTAACTTCTCATGTATGATGGAGAACCAGTCTATCAGGATGTTGGCACGAAACAAGTTGTTTTATTGTCAGGGTAAGTCAATAAAAATGAGAAGTCTAAGTATTGGCATATGTTGGGTCATGGCCAAAATGTAACGCCAACAATGCATTTTCTAGTCATGCCAGAAACCTCATTCTCTGCTATTTTCTCATTTAATACAGTTGGCAAATATTCATATCGCTATCTGCATTTGGACCGTAGTTCAACATTCTGCTGGGACTGTGTGTGTTTTTTTAAAAGCTAATCCTCATTATAGTTGTAAACATGTGTTTCTTTTGGCTCAGGGCTCTAGTGCTAAAGTGAAAATAACCATTCAGAACTTAAACCAGATCTCTCTCTCATATATATATATATATATATATATATATATATATATATATATATCACAAATATATGAAACTGCCTTATCCTGTGTCAGACCACTGAACCATCTAATCAAGTATTGACTACCCTGATTGGCATCCACTCACACAGAGGTCTTTCTCTGTGTGAGAAAGATCCAAGATCCTTTAACTGGAGAAGCCAGTGATTGAATCGCTCTTTGTCAACAAGAAAAGCATGTGTTCCGTTGCTGTGCTGCTGGTTCATCAAGTCTTATACTGCCCACTCTGCTAGCAGCTCTTAACAACTTTAGATCTTTACCAGAGGCCCTTCTAGTCCTATTCTCACAGTGGCCAGTCAGATGTCCACGGGGAAACCTGCAAGCCAGACCTAAATGCAACAGCTCCCTCCCATTTATATCCCCCTGCAGAGGAGATTAGGAAGCTGACTCATAAAGATTCATACCATTGGTCCGTCTGCACTGATGGGTTTCAGGCAGAAGTCTCTCCCAGCCCTACCTGGAGATGCTGGGGGTTGATTTTGGAACCTTCTGCATCCACAGCAGAAGTCCTAACACTGAGTCACAGACCTTCCCTGGCAACTGGTACTTAAAAGCATGCCAGTACTGGAGCCACAGTATAAGGCCACCATGATTTGTAGCCATTGAAAGCCTTCCCCTCTAGGAATTTCTCTAATCCTCTGTCAAAGCTGTCCAGTCCAAGTGGGTGGCTATCACTAATTCCATTGTTTAGCTATGCTCCATACTGAATCTTCCAACATTCATCTTCAAAGTCTCAAGCAGAGGTCCTTTCCAACACTGACTGCCTGTGATCCTTTAACTGGTGATGTCACCCTGGAGCATGTTTAGAACAGCACGACAAAGATAGTGAAGAGTCTGAAGACCAAAACCTATGAGGAGTGTTTGAAGGAGCAGGGTACCTTCAGCCCAGAGAGAAGATTAACAGCAATCTTCAATCACTTCAATGGCTTCAGGGTCACTTTGGGGCATTGTGGGAAATTGGAACGGTGACGCAGTGTAGGCTGGAGCCCACCAGAGGGCACTGTGCTGAGGACCCTTCAAACCACAGAATCATAGTGTTTGGGAGGGACATTAGAAGCAATCTAGTCCAAGGCACTCATCCAGCATCCCTGATGCTACCCATGCAGCCTCTTTTCAAAATCTCTAGCCAAGGGGGACTCATCACTTTCTAAGGATTTCTGTTCCTCTGTCAGACAGCTTGTACCATCAGGAAACTCTTCCTAATGTTTAGTCTGAATCTTTGTTCTTGCTGTTTGGCCTTGGTGTGTTCCAGCCCTACCTCCTGGAGCAACAGAAAACAGATTTGCGCCATCATTTAGCCATTTTATTTTCATAAGATTTCTTCCCTTTACCAGGAGGTCCCAGGGTGGGTTACGACGAGGGAGTATACTATTTCTAAAAACAGATAGTCGTTACAATTACAAAACAAGTGGAACCACTCTGAATGGAACAGAACAGTATAAACAAAGCAGGAGAAGTGGGTCCCACAAGACAAGATCTTCAAATATGTGGAGATGGTTGCTGTATTGCCTCTTAATAATATCTCATTCAGGATAGATTTCCACAACTCCATCAGCTTTTCATCATGGGTCTGGGGTTTCATTCAGATCATACAGTTAAATCAAACTTAAGGTACTTGGCTTCCCCCAAGAATTTATGGGAGCTGAAGTTTGTTAAGGGTTTCCCCTCACAGAGCTACAATTCTTAGAGTTCCCTGTGAAGAACCACTTTAAATGCATGGTGTAAATGTGGCTAATATCATTACTTCTCGTGATCTGGGCACAAAACTTCTGTTGATGCAACCAGGAATTACATTTGCCTTTTTAAAAAGCCAACGCATTGCACTGCCAGCCAGTGGCGTAGCGTGGGGGGTGCAGGGGGGGGCGGCCGCACTGGGCGCAACATCTGGGGGTTAGGGGGCGCAAATCCACGGGTTAGGGGGCGCAAATTACTTGCCTTGCCCCGGGTGCTGACAACCCACGCTACGCCACTGCTGCCAGCTCATATTGTGTTCTCCTAAAATCCCTCTCTCCTTTTCATGCCTCAACTCAGCATTTACCCATCCTATCTTTGCTCATCTGATTCTTCATACAAAATGCAGAAATTTACATCTACCTGTGTTGAAATTCATTTTGCAGCCAGTCCTCTAGACAGGACATTGCATAATGGTTGTGTTAGCATATGTCTCCATGAACACTGGTTGTTCTGTGGTTGTCCAAAATTAGTAGTATATATATTCTATCCTTCCCCCCAAAGGACTCCAGGGTGGCAAACAAGTGATAAAACAAGAAAAAATATATTTAAAACAATCACACCCTTTTTGCGCAGGTTATTTACAGAGCAGCGGCAGAAAGAACTAAAATACATGGCATGAGAGAGCTCACCTTTTTACTGGATCCGGGGGGGGGGGGGGAGCGGCAAGAGTCCAATGAAGACCTCCACAATCATTTTGATTAATGTCTTAAGGAATTTGCTCCCCACACCCCCCCAATCCTTAGCAAAGTTGTTATATTTATTATACCATTTCCTGGATAGCATTTATTGTTCTCCGGTGAATAGACAAATAGTTTCTCCATGTGTATCTCAGCTCTTACAGCTGGCTGGCTGTTAACAGTGGTTCTGCTTGTGTGCATGGAGAACCCCCCCCCCATGGATTAATGTGGGGGGTTGCAGAAGGGGCAGGGTAAGAAACCCCAGAGAGACAGTGTGAGGGTGTAGATGGAGGGGCTGGTTTCCAGCCAGTTTCCTATGCTTGTGTAGCATCTACCTACCCTGTACAGGGTGCCCCTGGCAATAGCATCAGTCCTTTGATTGAGGAAGAGGCTGCAGTGGGACACTGGACCCCGTCTTCTGGTCCTCCCCTCCCTCTTGCTCCTGAACAGCTGATAGAGGGTTATTGCTGGTGATGCAGCTGCACCTTTGTTGCTGGATGTGAGGTCTGGGACCTATGAATTCTTCCAGGTCAGGCTTAGGTCTTTGCTGGGACAACAGCCAGACTCCTGCCTATCGGCCTGCTTGTTCTCTGTTCCCCCCATGCCTATGTGCTCCCCTTCCAGACCATCAGCTTCTGTTATGCTAAGCCAGGCGTCCCCAACCTGCGGCCCTCCAGATGTTTTGGCCTACAACTCCCATGATCCCTAGCTAACAGGACCATTGGTCAGGGATGATGGGAACTGTAGTCCAAAACATCCGGAGGGCCAAAGGTTGGGGATGCCTGTGTTAAGCTGTGACTCAGAGCCAGACATCAACTTCTTGGGTAATAACCCATTCCTCTTGCTGACCAAAGACTTGGGGTGCAGGCAGGGCCCCAACTATCACCCTCAAAGTCTTGGAAGGCCAGAGGTAATTCAGTTTATAACGTAAGGGTTCATTCTGCTATCTGTGAGTCAGCTAACCAAGAGGGGCGGTAGTGGAAGAGGTGTTGCTTAGCATCCAGGCAGAGTGGCATGACATTTGCTGAGGTAGCCTGCCTTCTGATTGGCTGTGTAGCCCTGAGGGAGTTTTCCCTCTGTATGTTTGGTTGAATGTCACCCTGCTATGTGCTGTTGATGGCCACTAGCCATGATGGCTATGGTCAGAAGCAGTAATGCTTCTGAAAGCCTGTTGCTGGAAACCACAGAAAAGGAGAGACTTCTTGTGCTTGGGTCTTGCTTGAAGGTTTCTCACAGGCGTCTGGTTGGCCACTTTGAGAACAGCAGGCCCTTCTTGTGTTCAGAGCTCAAGGTGATGAGGTTGTTTCAACTTACCCTTCCATATACTTAGCTGCCTGCTGAGGATACAGTTCTCACGGTGTTATAATGAACATACAAGCCTGCTCTTGGTCTGATGATTCCTAGCTTACCTAAACAGCCTCGGTGCAGTATATCTGAAGGAGCGTCTCCACCCCCATCGTTCTACCCGGACACTGAGGTCCAGAGCCGAGGGCCTTCTGGCAGTTCCCTCACTGCGAGAAGCAAAGTTACAGGGAACCAGGCAGAGCGCCTTCTTGGTAGTGGCGCCCTCCCTGTGGAACGCCCTCCCACCAGATGTCAAAGAGAACAACAACTAGCAGACTTTTAGATGACATCTGAAGGCAGCCCTGTTTAGGGAAGCTTTTAATGTTTAATAGGTTATTGTATTTTAATATTGTGTTGGAAGCCGCCCAGAGTAGCTGGGGAGGCCCAGCCAGATGGGTGGGGTATAAATAATAAATTTATTATTATTATTATTATTATTATTATTATTATTATTATTATTATTATTATTTTATTTATTTATTTATCTATCTATCAGCAGAGTGCACAAAACACTATCTAAGCCCTGCTCAGATGGATGGGGTTTGCATTTATAAGGGAAGGAGTCGACTACACTTCAAAAATCACTTGATGCCTTGGTTCCCTTCTTAGGGTGCATGACTGTCCAGGCTAATTCCTCACCTCACATCCTTGCTTGCACCTATCTTTGTTTCCATCCTGTGGATCTACACCAGTCCTCTGCTCCCAGTCTTACACTACAGGTCCTGCATAACTCGCACCTGTGGCCCAGTGCTGAACGAGGTATGAGGAGCTGTCATTCAAAGAATACATACCTCCAGCTCCCCAAGCATGCAGAACCCATCGTTTAGACTTCGGCCTTGGACTTCACAGGGCTTTTATTTGATTTCGCTTGCTTCAATGGACAAGCACAGCCACTCTTCTGGAATTTGAGAAATCCACATCCAACATCAGAAAGGACTTCAGTTTTAGTTTCCCTCCAGACCCTTGCCTGTAACTGAGGCATATTTACAACCAACAGTGCCTGCCAGTCAAGGCCCCTGGTAACTGAGAGCTGAGGTTGGCGCCCCTTTGAAAACTGCTCATGCTTTTCAGCTGTACGGCTTCCAGGCTACGGAGAGCGCAGGGAGGGGGGATGTAAACATTGTTCTCCCATTCAGCCTCCTACATAGGGGCATTGAGCTTGACAAGACTCCAGGTACCCCTGTGTTCCGTTTTCACCAAGATTAGACACCGATATCCTTTCCCGGAGACACACAATCCCTCCGGCTTGTTTTTGCTCTTAACAATTAACTACTGTGGATTTGAAAAGGGCCTCTGAACGCTGCCAATAGCTCCTGAGGAAGAAGAGGGATCCGCCACAGCACCTTTTCCTCATGGGAATTGGAGATTGTCTCTTCTCATCCATTTTTTAAAACTGACTTTTTTTTTTTTAAAAAAAAGAACTTTAAAAAACCACTTGGCAAAAAAAGGACGAAAATCTAATGAAGAAAACACAAGGTCACTAAGTGCAGTGAGCAGGGGAAATGTATCATTTGAATGTTCTTAGTGAGCTATGGCTAACTTTGTAGGAGAATCACAGGGAAACAGCCAAAGGAGAAGCTCAGGAACTATCGAGAGAGTTTGGATGTGTAAAGTTACGTAGCTGAATCACAGTTGGAAAATACATATGTGTGCATTTGATTGGAATGTGATGCAAACAGACAAATGAACTCGGGGTTCTTACGCTGATATTTCAAGTCCTAAATGGCTTAGGAAGAGGATGATTCAGTTTGTACTTAAAGGCAATGCCACTTACATTCTCTGAAACAACACACACATCAAAACACAGTCGTCCTTCAGAATGTGCCGGCCTCTGAACTTTGCAACGTTGTTCTCCAACCAAGTAACATCTACAAAACTACATATACGAGGTAAAGTGTACATTAAAAATACACGTATTGGTGAAAATTAAATTACAGACCATTTACTAGGGATACTAAGGGAAATTGATTGCACAACTATTAGGCAAAATTTGAGGCAAATATGTATTTATTAGGAGAAATTCACACTAAAATGGTGGCAAATTTTCATGAGGACTTTTAAAAATAAATGAGTTTGAAAACTGATGTGGAAATGTGAAGAACTGAATTTAAGTTTGGGGGGAAATGAGAAACAGAGAGAAACCAAAATTGGGAGATTTGCCCACCCCTACTTGGGACCCAAATATTTAAAGGGAAGTTTCCTCCCACACTGTCCTACCCATGTCTTAAGATTTAAAGGGCAGGCCCTTTTCATGCTCCCACTACAAAGTGAAGTTCAGGGAACAGAGTCATAGGACAGGGCCTTCTTGGCGGCAGCACCACGACTTAAATAGTCTCCTCTCAGAGGTGCATCTTGTGCCAATGCTGCTTCCTTTTTACCAGTTGGTGAAGCTGCTTCTCTTAGTTCAGGCCTTTGGGAGCAGGTGGTGACTAGGAACTGTCACAAGACACTTGATTTGAACTTGTTTGTCTGATGGTAGCTGATATCCTGCTTCAAAGAATATGATTTTAATAATTATCCTGTTTTCATGTTTCCTACAGGAATCTGGTTGGCCACTATGAGAACAGGATACTGGATTGGCCCAATTTAGCAGGGCTCTTTTAAGTGTGTGTGTGTGTGTAAATATATTTATTTCTATTGATTTGTTGTTTTATTGTGGCACTCATACTTTAGGGACCAGTTGGAGGAGAGGTTAGAGAGACTCTAAATCAGCAACCTAACAGTCACGTTGATTAATTTGTTTTGTCTCCAATCTTCAGTCCATTTGATGACAATTGGATGATGCTGAAGGAGTTAAGGCAGAACTCTTTTCCAGGGATTAAAGGTCCTCTTATAAAAATGCACGGTGACCGCAGTTTTCCCCTTTTCACTCTGATTTTGCCTACAGACCCCGGCAAAGTGTCCCATCTTTGGGAATCCACTGCGAATGTTTCTGTGGCACAAGAACTGCACTTGCGCATGCAAAGCTCTTCCGCAGCGTTGGCCGGCTGTTCTGAATTATCTGGCTTTGACTTGCAGAGGGGGCAGGAAACGTCTGCATGCTCCACAATGCCCACCAGAATCCAGAATCCTATCTATGGTCTCGGCAGAGCTCATTTCCTCCCTGCAAGTCCACTCTCTTCCAGGTAATTTGTGAAGTTTGACGTGCTCCAGTTGCCTTTGCCAAAGTGAGATCTGGAATGGCTTTAAAGGTCACACATGTTGCAATCATGGAAGCCGAGGATGATTTGATTCCTCATGAAGGAGTTGGCCAGCTTTCCAGAGCTATATGCCTGAGTCAGCAATGGCTCCAAAATAGTTCTGCCTTGTTTTCTTGCTTTGTATGAAAAACACCTGTCCAAGGTTTCTGGTCAGGGCTGGTGTTGGGTAGGGAGAGGCAAATCTGCCATTTTTGGTCACTCTCAGTTTCTCATTTTTCCAATCTTTAGTTGAGTTCTCCACATTTCAACATCAGTTTGTGATTTTTAAAAACCGTCCTGGAGCCTCAGTTTTTTTAGTGTAAATTTTTCCTAATATACACATTTTTGCATTTCCCCCCCTCTAATGTGCACATTTTCACAAAGCAATTTCCCCAATGCTATTTTCACCAGTGTGTGCATGCTTCCCCCTAGTACACATTTGTGTACACACTGGTTGTCTGGATAACAGCGTTCAAAAATTCAGAGAAATTTCAGAAAGTGTGAATTTGTTAAGTTCACCTTTAAATGCAAAGTGAATTGAATTCCCCCCTACTTCCCCTAGTGTCAAATTTGAGGGGACCTGGGTTTGAGCTGCCTAGCACCATCTTGGTAGATCTGTTCTCCAAAACAGGAATTGTAGAGTTTCCATGGGGTGATGGGCAGCAGTGAGGGGACAAGTAATAGTAGTCAAATAGGTCTAGCTGTTCACTACTGACTGCTTCAAGAAACATCTGCCTGGGGCTTGCAGTTGCCACCCCCCAAAAAACCCCCCCTACTCTCACATCTGAATCATATGCAAATTAAAATGTTGGTGGGGCACAGTTCTGTGCAGGCAGTTTAAAATAATAACAATAAAATATAAGAAAGTGGCGATGGATGGATCTGTTAATTTGGAGTCTCCAAGTTTCTCACTTTTTTTCTTTCTCAAATTCATCTCTCCATATTTCTGCATCTATTAGGGAGCACAAGGCAGGCCCTGAAGCACACACATCTCTGCCCAGTCCCTGCCCCCCATCATCTGCCATGGCCTAAGGCCATTGCTTTCCTGTGCCTCATGTTAGGGCCGGCCATAATGCTTATTCTCTTTGACGTTGGGAACTCAGTTCTGTGTGGAGAATGAGGGAGGCTTCTCATCTGGAAGAGTTTGCCCCCACAATGCACACACATACACACACACACACACACACACACACACACACACCAATCTTCCACTCGTTTTATATCATCCGTGGCCATAGGGTCAGGAAGTTTAAACATTTTACTTCTAGTTAACTTAATCTCCCAGTTCCCAACAATTTCCATACATTTAATTTAAACTTGCTGCAGAGGGAAAGGGGGGTCAGAAACCGCAACCCCATTAAAAAGGAGACATTGCACCCTTTATATAAGGCAGCGCCAGCAGAGTGGAAAGCTGTTTACTATTGGCCGGTCCCCCTAGTTGTGGTGATTTGCTTCTTCAGGCCGTGCTCCAGAGCACAGCATTCTCCCGGTCAGCTCTTTAAATGCGATTCCAGTGCACTGAGAATGCCACTTAAAATTCAGGGTGCTATAAAATGCTTAATCTTAGTGGGAAACAATCTTACTCTGGTCTCAGCTACAGGACTGAAGGAACTCTTGTTGGCCCCATGTAAAACGAATATTGTGAAGCAATGCAGAAATGATCTGCCTACAACTAGGCCCCCAAAGAGCCCATCCTGTTCACCTCAGCATACATGATCTTGGCCATATGTAAAGCACTATGATAGCATTTTAAACAGTCATGGCTTCCCCCAAAGAATTCTGGGAGCTGCAGTTTTTTTAAGGGTGCTGCGAGTTGTTAGGAGACTCCTGTTTCCCTCTCAGATAAACAATTCCCAGAGTTCCCTGGGAAGATGGTTACACTACTCTGGGAACAGTAGCTCTGTGAGGGGAACAGGTCACCCCCTAACAACTCTCAGCACCCTTAACAAACTGCAGCTCTTTGGGGGAAGCCATGATAGTGCTTTAAGTGTATGAGGTGACTGTGGAAAGTAGCAAGAAGAGAATAAGGGCCAAGAATGACCGCTCACCAGTTGCGACAGTGGGCGGCTTTTGCGATGCAGCGCGGGCTCCCCAGCCTACAGAGCCATGCCAAAGCTGCCAGGGCCATTGCTCCGTCTCCTGGGCTGGCTGCCGAAGCTGCAGGGCCCCTGCCTGGCCCTGGTTCAAATCAGCCAAGCAGCGGCAGCTGGGGGGGCAGAGCAAAGGCCAGGTATGGAGGCTCCAGCCGATGTCAATCTCAGTTCACCTGGATTCTTTCAGTGGTGAGAGGGGAGTTCACCTCACTGCTGAAAACATCCTTTTGTGTGAGCAGGGCAGGAATCGGACTGAGAAGAAGCACACCACAGGGGGTACCTCCTCCAAGCACTCTCTAAGCTGCAAATTGAAGAGACGCATGAGATTTTGTCTTGCTGATCATGTCTCCCTTTTATCTTGGAAAGAGGGGCTTAGTTCTTTTTTAAAAATGGCAACGAACAGTGTCAGGTGCACTATAGACAGCTCCCTGGCTTCTTGCACTTACAGAAAAGCCTAGCCAAGGACATCGCAGGCTTCTCAAGAAATGTGGGTACCCAGAATGCCTTCAGAATGCAGAGCATTGTAGATATTTGAAAGGAAGAATGCTCACACTGGCCACATTCACACCCTACAATTCAAGCTGCATGATACCACTGTAAACAGTCATGGCTTCCCCCCAAAGAATTCTGGGAGCTGTAGTTTATTAAGGGTGCTGAGAGTTGTTAAGAGACACCCTCATTCTTCTCCCAGATCTCCAGAGTGCTTTAACAACCAATCCTTCTTCACAGAGAGCTCTGTGGAGTTCTGCCGCTGTGCTCATTGCCTTTGCTGAAAAATGCATCAGAGCCGAAGAACTCCAAAGTCTGATAATACAGTGAAAGGGCAAACTTGCAACTTGAAATGTGATAGCAGTATAAAAGTAAAAAGCTGGCACTAAATGTTTAAAACAGCAGATCGAGCACCGAGAGAGGCCGGGTGGGTGAGTCAGGGTCACAGCTGATCCTCGCCATTCTTGTTTTCCTCTGCCCAAACAAATGGACAAGTGAGAGATGGTGGTGACGGTGGCAGTTTCCTCGCACTCCAAAGGTCAACTGCAGTGAGTCATTTGAAGCTGAAAGGTGAAAGGAAGAGGAGTAAATCTCATATTCCCAGTCCAGGCATAGTTCCAACCCCCAGAAACCCCTTGGTTCCTCCAGGCTTGGAAGGGCAGTCATTGTTTCCAGACCAACCCTGGGCCTTGGAAGGGCTGTGGCTCAGAGCTAGAGCTTCTGCTTTGCATGCAGAAGGTCACAGGTTCCAGAACCTCCAAGTTTCCCTATTTCCCAGGGACACTCCTGGATTTACAGAAGCCATCCCGGTTTCTGATATGATCCTGGAGTGTCCTGCTTTGGCTTAGGTAAAGGTAAAAGGGACCCCTGACCATTAGGTCCAGTCGTGTCCAACTCTGGAGTTGCGGTGCTCATCTCACTTTATTGGCCGAGGGAGCCGGCGAACAGCTTCCGGGTCATGTGGCCAGCATGATTAAGCCGCTTCTGGCGAACCAGAGCAGCACACGGAAATGCCGTTTACCTTCCCGCTGGAGCGGTACCTATTTATCTACTTGCACTTTGATGTGCTTTTGAACTGCTAGGTTGGCAGGATCAGGGACCGAGCAACGGGAGCTCACCCTGTTGCGGGGATTTGAACCGCCGACCTTCTGATCGGCAAGTCCTAGGTTCTGTGGTTTAACCCACAGCACCACCCGCGTCCTCTGCTTTGGCTTAGGACATCACTATTTTCTTGGGACAAATGTTGGAGGGTATGGAATAGGGTGTCCCTATTTTCATCAGAGAAATGTTGGAGGGTATGAGGTTCACTCCCTGGCATCTCCAGGTAGGACTGGGGAGGACCTCCTTGAACCCCAGAGAGCCACTGTCAGTCAGTGAGCTACATGGACAGACTGACTCAGGATTTAGGCAGCTTCCTGTGTTCCTGCATATTTGGGCCAAACTAGACTTGATGTTATTTACGGATAGGAGCTGCTATATTTACCTACTCCAAGCAGATTTCTTAGCTGAGACCCCAATGTGGCTCTCTTGTTTTACATTTATGTGCCCTCACATCCCAAAGTCTGCCTGGGCCAGAGAGGAGAAACTTGTGGGCTTCCAGATGTTGCTGGAACACAACTTGCATTATCCCTGACTGGGGTTGCCAGATGAGGCACATCCCATGGGATTTTAGGGCCCAAACCTGAGACCCAGAGGCAGCCCCTAGTGATGTCATGGAGGCAGGCCTCTATGCTGCCTCCCACCACTGGGTACTGGAGACTGAGGTTAATAGGGAGAGGAGAGCAAGGAGCAAAGGAAGGCAACCTCCCCCAAGAGTCTACGCAATAATTTGCAGCTGGCTCCTGCAGAGTTAAAGCTTGCAAGTTGTGTCTGGTGGCAGCTGGAACCCAACAGCATCCAAAGGACCTCAGTTTCCCCATCCTAGGACTAGCCCTTTCTTTAAGGCTCTACTGCAATGTTCTATCCCACCTCAGGCCTGACACTCCACAGGGACTCATAACAACAGCGCTGGGTGTCCCAGCCGACTGCAGCTCTTTGCTGACGAAAGTAAAACAATACTGGGTGCAATACCTTGCCAAGGCCTCACGATGGTTAAAAAAAAATCCTGATTGTTTCCTTTTTAATTGGGCGTCAGCCAGGGCATTCCAACACAACATCGTTTTTCTTCATCAATGTAAAGGAAATTCTACCCATTGTTTAGATTAATGGGAATGCCTGCGTAAAACCAAAGGTTAGCAAACTGGACCGCTTATTATTATTATTTTCGTTCCTTGTAACCTCTTGGTGTGTTTAATTTAAATTCTTCTGGCATAAGGTCTTTGTTCCTTTCACTATAGCTTTCTCTCTCTCTCTTTGACAGATGTTTGCGTCAGGAAAGTTACTCAGGTCTCAGATGTGAGTCTTAGACTCTCCCCAGAAGCCACCCCTCTCCCCAGGCCACACTCCCAACCAGCCCTGGTTCACGCCTTCCTTGTGTGTTTTTGCCTGGTTGAAATGTGCCATGGAACTCTGCTGCATCTCAGTTGCCTGGATGGAGACTAGAGAGGAGTGTGTACCAAGATTCCTGTAAAGAACCCCTGACCATTAGGTCCAGTCATGGCCAACTCTGGGGTTGCGGCGCTCATCTCGCTTTATTGGCCGAGGGAGCCGGCATACAGCTTCCAGGTCATGTGGCCAGCATGACTAAGCCACTTCTGGCAAACCAGAGCAGCGCATGGAAGCGCTGTTTATATTCCTCCTGGAGCGGTACCTATTTATCTACTTGCACTTTGACATGCTTTTGAACTGCTAGGTTGGCAGGAGCAGGGACCGAACAACGGGAGCTCACCCCATCACGGGGATTCGAACTGCTGACCTTCTGATTGGCAAGTCCTAGGCTATGTGGTTCAACCCACAGCACCACCCGCGTCCCTAAGATACCTGTACACAGGTAAAAAATGCTTTTGTTGCTCCCTCCATTTTTGTCTCTGGTCTCACCCACTGCTGGCATGTGGCCCCTGGAAGGTTGCCATGAATGGAATGTGGCTCTCAGATTGAAACAGGGTCTCCACTCCTGCTCGCTAGGGCTGGGCCCAAGCTGGATAGACTGGGGGAAAGAACAAGGTCATAATGAGTGTAATTGTTCTGTGAAAGCAGCTGGGTTGGTTGTCAGAAGGAACGAGCTGGGAAGCCTAGTAAGATGGCATCCAAAGGGATCTTCTAGGGACGGCGGGGGTTCAATTCAGTTTGTGTTTAAAGGTAAACCTATCCGAGACACTGCCTTGGGCTGAAGATTGGTGGGGCCAGCATTGTGTCATTTGTGCATTAAATATACTTGGAGTCGAGAGTGGATTTCATGCTCTTTAATCAGCTCATAGTGGTGAGGAGGAATGGAAGTTCCCCCAGAATGTCTGCTTTATATACATTATTTACACAATGGGCCCCACGTGATTGGCTAATTCCAGGATTCTCCTGTAGGCCAATCAGGTTTTGGATTCACTTCCACCTGGAGCTGGATTGGGTGGCTCCTGCGGACCAATCAGACTGCTGCATTCTGAATCCTATTGTTCTAGGACCAATCAGACTGCTGCCTTTTGGATCCTATTCAACTTAGTACATAACAGTGCACCATCAGCGCTGCACAGCACAATTGTGCCTTGTGCAGCGCTGCACAGCTTGAATGGCCGCAGCTCCTCCTCTCTCGTGGTCAGGATGAGCCTGCCTTTGCTGCTACAGTGCACTTGGCTCGGCAGTTCGGCCTCCTCTACCTCTTCCATATTCGGAGGGCTGAGCCCCCTACTAAGGAAGGGGCTAATGACACCTCCACCTCCTAGAGTTGGGTGGCACTGTAAACCACCGAGTCTCTGGGGCTTGCCAATCGGAAGGTCGGTGATTTGAATCCCCGCAATGGGGTGAGCTCCTGTTGCTCTGTCCCAGCTCTTGACAACCTAGCAGTTCGAAAGCGCACCAGTGCAAGTAGATAAATAGGTACCGCTGCGGTGGGAAGGTAAACGGCGTTTTCATGCGCTACTCTGGTTTCCGTTGCGGCAGAAGCAGTTTAGTCATGTTGGCCACATGATCCGGAAAGCTGTCTGTGGACAAACGCTGGCTCTCTTGGCCTGAAAAGCGAGATGAGTGCTGCAACCCCATAGTCGCCTTTGACTGGACTTAACCATCGAGGGGTCCTTTACCTTTACCTTACCTAACCTGCATTTTCTGATTCCATTTGTGAACTGAAATGAAATCAAACTTCCCACGCCTCCAAATTTTGCAATGCAGCTTTCTAACCCATGGGCCCTGGGGGCTGGTGGGAGCTGGAGTCCAGAACATCTGGAGGGCCCCAGGGTGGCGAAGTTTGGATTAGGGGCTCCTGTGAGAGTTTTAAATATTTTTATGCTGCTTCAGGGCTAGTAGGCGTGGGGTACGCTATGACTAAGTGTTGAAGTTACTGATTGGCTTTGTCACCACCGAGTTATCTAGCATTTGCTTGCCTTTTCCTTTGGTTTTAATGAGTGATAAATCTGTCATCCCAGAAAGTGTTTGCATGTTTGGTCCTTCGCAGTTCCATAATAATAAATTTTCCGTAGTGTCAAAATGACACACCGCAGACGATTTCTAGCTAAAGCTTTTCCATCTCCCTGCGGTTTTGCAGGGTATTTCACCTGACCCCAAGGAACAACTCTTTCGAATGACCTTCAGATCAACAGCTGTGCAAGCTTCCATCTGTGGCAATGCACATAGCACTTCGGCATATTCCTCCCTCTTCCCCTCCCCCTTCTTCCTTTCACTACATTTCCTCCCCTTTTCCTCATGGGGGGAGGAGAGTTTTCTGCTTGTTCTAAAGGTCAGGGTTTACATTTGTTTGCTTTTTAAAAACGCATTTGTAAAATACGTGGGAGCTGCAACAAAAGGTTGCAGCGTGGAGTGCTCTTGTTCAGAGCTTCAGCCAGCCAGCCATGCCCTTTCCTAAGGTACTCTGTTCCAGTCTCCCCCTCCCAGTTTTCCATTTCCCTTCCCCCAACAGTCAATCAACATCCCATCACCATTGAGCATGCTCACTCTTGTGCATAGGTTGTGCCATTTTGGCTACATAAGGGTCTATGATCAGAGAATAAATAGAAAGGTTTCAGAATAAATAGAAGGGTTAACTCCTTGGATCGGTACAGAATATCATCAAAGGGCTGCATCTGTTGTCCGGACAGCCCTGGTTGTTACTACTAGTACTACTACTACTACTACTACTACTACTACTACTAATTTATTATTATTATCTTGGTGGCTTCCAACAGAATATTAAAAATACAATAAAACATCAAACATTAAAAACTTCCCTAAACAGGGGTGTCTTCAGATGTCTTATAAAAGTCAGGTAGTTGTTAATTTCCTTGACATCTGACGTGAGGGCTTTCCACAGGGCAGGCGCCACAACTGAGAAGGCCCTCCGCCTGGTTCCCTGTAACCTCACTTCTCACATAGGGAACTGCCAGAAGGCCCTCGGAGCTGGACTTCAGTGTCCGGGCTGAACGACGGGGGTGGAGACACTACTTCAGGTATACTGGGCCAAGGCTGTTTACTAAAGTTGTGATGATGGGTATTTTAGTCTTGGTCAGTCCACAGGTATGTTGCCACTAATAAAACAAACAAAATGCAGCTGTAACACCAGCCTCATATGAAAAATAGCAGGGTTTTTATCTGGCATACAATAAAATTTATTTAATTAATTTTTTTATTTCAGAAAATTTGCTGTATATACTGCTTGATTTTAAAAAAAGAAAACAAAAAACAAACAAACCTCAAACTGGTTTACAAATAGAATAAAAAATGAATTATCAGTAAAATAGTTTAAAACAACTATTTAAAACAGGCTGCTGCTGAAGTCAGAAGAGCTAGACCAATAAAAGAAAGTGGTGTCTGTAGCCTAGAACTGTAGCCTAGACAGTCACAATTTTAAAAAAGAAACATAGAGGTACCAGAACCCATCTCTGCTTCTGGCACTGAGCCTTTGGTTTTTCCTGTGCCTGAACTGTTTCCACTCCAGCATTGTTTCCAGTTAAGTTTTACTCAAAGCAGACCTAAGTTGGTCATGGCCATTAATTTCAGCGGATCTACCCTGAGTAGGATTAGCATCGGAGACAACCGTACAAAACTAAGAACTGGTGTCTAAGTTTGATTGCTTTCCTCTACCCTCCTCATCCCTGTCACCTTTTGTGTCATGCCTTCCTAAGAAAACACATATTCTCCAATGGGGCCTATATACTTTTAGTATGTTGGGGCACCTATAACACAACAAAGCCAGCAGCAAAAACAAATGTGGAGAAGAGAGCATGGAACAAATATGAATAAAGTCGTTGTTCCCAAAGACTTGTAAATTGTCTCTTTTTAAAACTAATAAAAAGATTTTTTTAAAACCCTATGAAGCAGATTGCAACACAATTGCTTTCATAAGTCAAGTAAGTGTATCTTTCCAAAAGGATAAACGAGATGATGCAGGATGAATCCCATACTGGTCTCTGTAAGAAGGGAAGAGAACCGTGGTTCTGGGAAGGAATTTTGTCTAACTCTTTTTTGCTGGCCATCGTATACACACTTCCCCGAGAGTAAAACTCCTCTGATCTCAAGGGGGTTTCATAGATTTCATATTATTCTTATCTGCATAACAACAGAGGGAAATATTTAATTTGGCAAAGAAATGAGAGGCCCACCCGTTACGTCACAGGCATGCTCCATGAGGACGTTTATAGCTTTGCATGATTTCTCTTGCTTTGTATTGAAAACTGGCCAGATGCTATTAGCCACAAATTACAAAGACCCGAGGAACGGAGCTTGCTTTCAGCTTCACAATATTCATGAACCCTACTCTTGCAAATCCTTTCACATCCCCCGTAACACTGGTGTGGCATAGCGGAGAGCCAGCATGTTGTTGTGGTTAGAGTGTTGGACTAGGACCTGGGAGACCAGGGTTCAAACCCCACTCAAGCCAGGAAGCTTCCTGGGTGACTTTGAGGCTGCCCCTGCTTCTCAGCTGAACCTACCTCAGAAGGTTGTTGTGGGGATTAAACGGGGCAGTTGGGGGGGGGACCATGTATGCCACGTTGAGTTTTTCAGAAGAGAAGGTGGAATATGAATGCAAATAAGTAAGATATAGGAAGCTGGTTTGATAGTAGGGCACCCTGTCTTTGCATCCAGCTTCAGTGCTCTGAATTTGGAGCAGGAACAGCTTTCCATAGTCTCTGCATGTGGAAAAATAACAGGAAAAAGTAAGCAAAGGGTGGATGACTGAAATATACTTGGAGTCGAGAGTGGATTTCAGGCTCTCTAATCAGCTCATAGTGGTGAGGAGGAATGGAAGTTCCCCCAGAATGTCTGCTTTATATACATTATTTACACAATGGACCCCATGTGATTGGCTAATTCCAGGATTCACCTGTAGGCCAATCAGGTTTCGGATTCACTTCCACCTGGAGCTGCATTGGGTGGCTCCTGTGGACCAATCAGACTGCTGCATTCTGAATCCTATTGTTCTAGGGCCAATCAGACTGTGGCATTTTGGATCCTATTCAACTCAGTACATAACAATGGCATTTTCTCATAGAATTGGAAGGGACCCTGAGGATCGCCTAGTCCAACCCTCTGCAATGCAGAAATATGCAGTTGTCCCTTACGGGAATCGAACCTGCAACCTTGGCGTTGTCAACACCACTCTAACCAACTGAGCTATCCATCTCTTTGGCCTGGTTAATCAGCATTGGACCGGTGATAGAAACTGTGGGGAAGGGTGGTAGCTCAGTGGTGGAGCATCTGCTTTGAACGCAGAACATCCCAGGATCAGTCCCTGGCATTGTCAGGTGGGGCTGAGACAGTCTCCTGCCTGGACTCCTAGAGAACTGCTGACAGTCAGTGTAGCAGTCGGTAGAGCATGAGGCTCTTAATCTCAGGATTGTTGGTTCAAGCCCCATGTTGGGCAAAATATCCTTGCATTGCAGGGGCTGGTCCCTTTCCACTCCACAGTTCCATGATTCTGTTGAGATTGATGGGCCACATGGTCTCAAGTCAGTATAAGACAGCTTCCTATGTCCTGTAATTGCGTATTTTAATGGGTTACTTGAGCAGATCATACAAGCCTTTGAGCGACATGACATGGGACACAATCCTGACCCTGGAAATACTAAACTATGTATTGATTTAAAGTGTTTATTGAAAGCACCTTCAGCTAAATGGCTCCCAGGGCTGTTTATGTAAGAGCAATAAAAGCAAGACAACCTGTCTGCAGGTTTTACCATCTAAATGGCATGACACAAAAGGAAAGCAGGAGGAGGCAGGAAGAAGAAACACACAAACCCAGGTAGTGGTTGCAGTTGTGATTGGAACAGTTCACAGAGAGGGGGAGCCCAATGGAGTTGGTCTCTCAGCAGAGCTGATGGAGTGGCTCTGATCCCCATCTCTCCTGGTGCTATAACTTGATGAAATTAGAGTGCTTTTTCCACAACAAGAATACCTGTATCCACCAGAGTCTGTTTGTCCTGAATGTCAGCTGAAGCTTTTTGTTGTTGTTTGTTTTTTAACCTAACCAGCTAAAATGTCATCACAGCGATGATGGGACAATTCATTTTTTTCTCCTGACATGGTTAGCGTCCTCCTTTAATGAGCCTCCTTTATTTTGTATAGCACCCTAAATTACAGGGTATCACAAAGCAATTAAATGGGAAGAATTCAGAGTGCAAGGAACACACAAGCCTGCACACACACACACACACACACACACACACACACACACACACTCAGTTACCCTGCAAAATGGGTTTCAGATGCTGCTAATATTGCTCATATTAAAAACTAGCGAAGCAAAACACCCTTTCATCTTATTTTAATTGAGGGGAGAGGCACATATCTAAACCAATTATCTGAACTATCTTGCTGTTCCAGATCATCGTGTCTTGAGCTTTCATATGAGACAGGAAAGGCTACAATGCCATCGGCAACTGTCCAAGTTTATGCTGGGCCTACAAACCAGCATCTGGGCTACACAAGGGAACAGAGTGTTTAGCACAGTACTCAGCACCAAAGCCACTGCTGCCACTGTCACATTTTCGCAAGGGCATTATAAAGTACCAAGTTAGGCTAGATAGATCTGTCCATATCAGTTTCTTTCCATTTTAACTTTTCAAAACTTAAATTCAGTTCTCGGTTTTTCTACAACGGTTTGTGGTTAGATAGATAGGCAGGCAGGCAGGCAAGTAGGTAGACAGACCTATCCTCATAAAAATCCATCAGCGTTCTAGTACAGAGTTCCCCTAATCCACATGCCTTTGTAGGCAATTTTGTCCAATGTGCCCTTTTTTGCACACAGAATGCCTTTTTGTATCTAATTTTCAGTAATACAGTATATACATTTGTAAATATACTTTACCCTGGAATTCCCATTGACTTGCTACAGAAATGCATTGCAAAATTCAGAGAAGTGCAAATTTCGAAGGATGGCTGTTTCATTTCTAATAATAATTTCAATAATAATAATAAATGTACAAATGCAGAAATGGGAGCAAGGAAGAACCATTGTGGAGTCCAATGCTAGCCAGGAATATGGAACCTGTGATAAAAGGTACCTTCAGTCTCTTTACACTTCCAACATTTATTATCAGGCAAATGATAGATTTTTGCCAGCTTGACTGGGGTCATGTACCACCTGTATACCATTTTCATAATGTTTTCCTTTAGGGCATTACATGCCGTAAATTTAATACCGGTGTTCCATAACCATTCCCAGTCAGCTGACATAATGTTATGTCCAACATCCTGAGCCCACTTAATCATAGCCGATTTAACTGTTTCATCCTGTGTGTTCCATTTCAACAGCAAGTTGTACATTCTAGATAAATTCTTAGTATTGGGTTCTAACAGTTCAGTTTCTAATTTTGATTTTTCCACCTGGAAACCAATTTTCCTATCCTGTTTAAAAAATTCCATTATTTGACGATATTGAAACCAATTTTCTACTTTGTGCTTCAGTTTCTCCTGACTTTGTAGTTTGAACTTATCTCCATCCTGTTCTAAAATTTCCCAATACTTCGGCCATCCGACCTCCATATTGAGTTTCTTCACTGCTTTAGCCTCCACTGGTGAGACCCATCTAGGGGTTTTATTTTCCAATAGGTCTTTATATCTTACCCAAACGTTAAACAATGCTTTTCTCACGATATGATTTTTAAAGACACTGTTAACTTTGTCATACCAAAGATATGCATGCCAACCAAAGGTATTATTAAAACCTTCCAGATCCAAGATGTCCGTGTTCTCGAGGAGCATCCATTCTTTCAGCCAGCAAAAAGCTGCTGCCTCATAGTACAATTTTAGGTCCGGCAGGGCAAACCCCCCTCTTTCTTTAGCATCTGTCAATATCTTAAGTTTAATTCGGGGCTTTTTGCCCTGCCAGACAAATTTCGAAATGTCTTTGTGCCACCTCTTAAAACATTCCATCTTGTCAAGAATCTGCAAGGTCTGAAACAGAAATAGCATTCTAGGCAATACATTCATTTTAATTACTGCAATTCGGCCTAACATTGACAATTTCAAATTTGACCATATTTCTAGATCTTTTTTAATTTCTGACCAACATTTTTCGTAATTGTCCTTATACAAATTCACATTCTTAGATGTTAAGTAAACCCCTAGGTATTTCACCTTCTTTACCACAGTCAAACCTGTTTCCTCTTGAAATTTCTCCTTTTCCATATCTGTTAAGTTTTTCCCTAAAACTTTAGTTTTTTGCTTGTTCAACTTAAATCCAGCTACCTGGCCAAACTGTTGTATTATTTCTAAAACCTTTTTCGTACTAGTGTTTGGCTCTTGCAAAGTCAATACTAGGTCATCTGCAAACGCTCTTAACTTATAATGTTTAGCTCCGACCTGCACACCTTTGACCTGCTGGTCATTTCTTATCATATTCAGCAACACCTCCAGAACTGAAATAAAAAGTAATGGGGAAATCGGGCACCCCTGTCGTGTTCCTTTTTCTATCTTAAGTTCCTCAGTCACCACATTGTTTACAATCAGTTTAGCTTTTTGTTCAGAATATATTGCAGCCATACCATTCTCAAAACCCTGGCCTACCCCCATCCCATGAAGATTCTTCCTCATAAAGCTCCAAGATATATTGTCAAAGGCTTTCTCCGCGTCCACAAAAATCAATACTGCTTTAGTGTTTATATTCACCTCTAGCTTTTCCAGAATGTCTATTACATTCCTTACATTGTCTGCCAGGTGTCTTTTAGGGAGAAAGCCTGCTTGGTCCTTATGAATCTTCTCCATCAAAACTCTTTTGAATCTTTTTGCCAAAATGTCTGCAAAAATTTTGTAATCCACATTAAGGAGTGATATTGGGCGGTAGTTCTTAAGTTGGGTCTTTTCAGTCTCTGACTTTGGTATGAGTGAAATATATGCCTCTTTCCACGATTCAGGCGCCCTTTTTCCCTCAAGGATCTCATTGCAAACTTCTCTTAGTGGTTGAGTCAACCATTCCTTCAGCGATTTGTAGTATCTGGAAGTCAGTCCATCTGGTCCCGGAGATTTGCCCAGTTGCATGTTCTGAATGGCGGCCTCTATCTCTTGTTCTGAGATTCTCTGGTTCAAGTCCATCTTATTTTGATGAGAGATATTTTGTAATCCATATTTTCCAAGGAATTTGTCTATATCTTCTTCATTTTGCGGGCCTTGAGTGTAGAGTTTTTTGAAATAACTTAAAAAGCAATTTCTAATTTCATTAGGTTTAGATATATTCTTTCCATCCACCTCTAGGCTTGTAACTGTATTTAATTTCTGCCTTTTCTTCAGTTGCCATGCCAAAAGTTTGCCACATTTATTTGCTGAATCAAAGGTCTTTTGCTTCATTTGCTTTATCTTCCATTCAATCTCTTGGTTCATCAGTTCCATATATTGTGTTTGATATAGCTTAATCTCTCTTAAAATGTCCTGAGATTTTGGTTTTGTTCTTAATTTTCTCTCTCCTTCCTTTATCATTTCCAAAATCTTCTCTTTTTTCTCATTTTGTTTTTTCCTCTTTATTGAATTTTGTTGAATCAAGAATCCTCTCATAACCGCTTTACTTGCATCCCAGATCACTCTTTTCTCCACGTCGGTCCTCAAATTTATTTCAAAATAGTCTTTTAGAGTCTTTTGGGCCTTCGTGAGAATCTCCTTATCTCGAAAGAGGCCGTCATTCATTCTCCATCTAAATTGACCCGTTATTGTAAGTTTCATCTCCATCTTCACGGCGTTATGGTCGGAGCAAGTTTTTGGGCAGATTTCCACTTTCTTAATCTTTGGAGCCATTCCACTAGTAACCCAGATTTGGTCGATTCTGGTCCAGGTCATCATTGCTTGGGAGAAGAAGGTTCCCTCTCTCTCCAGAGGGTTCCTTGTTCTCCATATGTCTCCATATGTCTATCAAGTCCATATTTTCTGTCATTTCGAAAAAAGTCTTAGGGAGTCTCCCTTCCTTACTAACTGTTAGTCTTTGTGCCTTGTCCATGTTGGTGGAGACCACTCCATTCATGTCTCCCATGATGATCATATTGTAATCCAAATAGTCATTGAGGGTTTCATGAAGTCTCTTGAAGAAGTCAGATTTGCCTTCATTTGGTGCGTAAATTCCAACCACTAGAAATTTTTCTCCTTGTATTTGTATCTCCACTAGAAATTCCAAATTCCAACCACTAGAAATTTTTCTCCTTGTATTTGTATCTCCACTGCCAGATATCTCCCTTGTTCATCCTTGAATATCATTTTTGGAGCCCATTTTTCCTTCACATATATTACAACTCCTCTCTTCTTAACTTTGTCTGATGAGATAAATTCTTGTCCTAGCCTTTTATTTATAAGTAGTCTCCTATGGGCTCTGGTTATATGAGTTTCTTGTAGGCATATCAAGTCCAGTTGTTCTCATGCCCGAAGATTAAGGCCTTCTGGGAAATGATCTATAATGAAATGAAAAAGGTACTTAAATGTACCTTCTCTAAAAAGCCAGAGGCCTTTCTCTTGGGCATTGTCGGCCAACTGGTGACAAAGAAAGATAGAGCTTTTTTCATGTATGCCACAACAGCGGCAAGAATACTCATCGCAAAGTATTGGAAGACACAAGATTTACCCACACTGGAAGAATGGCAGATGAAAGTGAAGGACTTTATGACATTGGCCGAAATGACAGGCAGAATCCGTGATCAACGAAAGGAGATGGTGGAAGAAGACTGGAGAAAATTTAAAAGCTACCTTAAGGACCACTATAAACTTAATGAATGCTAAAAATGTTCTGGTTTTCAGAAATAAAGGGGTACAGGGACATAAGGTTAGAATATAAAAAAGGACTAAGATGACAGAGATTTGAAAGTAACAACTGGGACTTGCTAGTTGAAGTATGGACATTGGGATGCAGAGAGGAGGGGTATGGGGAAGTCCAAGAAAAGAGGTTTATATGAAATTATGCTTGAAACTATGCGTGTTTGTTTGTCATTTTCAGTGTTTGTTTGTCTTATTAAAATTTTGTAAAACCAATAAAAATTTTATAAAAAAAAAAAAAAGAATATGGAACCTGTGGCATACCAGATGTTGTTGGACTCCAACTTCCATCAGCCCATGGTCAGGGATGATGGGAGTTGTAAGAATCCAACCACATTTGGATGAGGGAATTTAAGGACCACAGGGTCCCCCTGACTTGTGGTCCACGGGACCTTTCATCCACCTAGTTCAGTATTTTCTACTCAAAGGAAAACAGGAGGAGGCAGGAAGAAGAAAACACACAATCCCCAGGTAATGGTTGCAGTTGTGATGGGAACAGTTCACAGAGAGGGGGAGCCCAATGGAGTTGGTCTCTCAGCAGAGCTGATGGAGTGACCCTGTTTCCCATCTCTCCTGGTGCTATAACTTGATGAAATTAGAGTGCTTTTTCCAAAACAAGAGTACCTGTATCCTCCAGAGTCTGTCCTGAATGTCAGCTGAAGTTTTTTTGTTTGTTTTTTAACCTAACCAGCTAAAATGACATCACAGTGATGATGGGACAATTCATTTTTCCCGACATGGTTAGTGTCCTCCTTTAATGAGCCTCCTTTATTTTGTACGGCACCCTAAATTACAGGGTATCACAAAGCAATTAAATGGAAAGAATTCAGAGTGCAAGGAACACACAAGCCTGCACACACACACACACACACACACACACACACACACACACACCCCAAGGTCTCTGCTAGAGAAGGCTCTTCCTATCACCTGATCCTTATTGCATGGATATGCTGGGACTGAATCTTGGGAACTCTATATTTGAAGTTTGGGTTCTAACCCTGACTTATGGCCCATCCCCTCACTGATCTGGTGCCTACACAAAAGACTCACTATCTATAGTAAACATACAAGACAGTTGTAGAGGGATTTACAAGGGAGGTAAGACCAAGGGAATCAGATGTCAATGGAAGTGCAAGTAAGGTATAGATAGGTATGTTCAGAATAATGCTAATAATGATAAAGATAAAGATAACGATAAAGATAATAATTTATACCCTGCCCATCTGGCTGGGTTTCCCCAGCTACTCTGGGCGGCTCCCAACAGAATTAAAAGCACAATAGAACATCAAACATTGAAAACTTCCCTAAACAGGGCTGCCTTCAGATGTCTACTAAAAGTCAGGTAGTTTTTTATTTCCTTGACATCTGATGGGAGGGCGTTCCACAGGGTGGGTGCCACCACCGAGAAGGCCCTCTGCCTGGTTCCCTGTAACCTCATTTCTCGCAGGGAGGGAACTGCCAGAAGGCCCTCCGAGTGGGACCTCAGTTGAACAATGGGACTGAACAATTGGGGGTGGAGACACTCCTTCAGGTAAACTGGACCGAGGCCACTTAGGGCTTTAAAGGTCAGCACCAACTCTCTGAAGAGTACTCGGAAACGTACTGGGAGCCTATGTAGGTCTTTCAGGACTGGTGTTATGTGGTCTCGGCAGCTACTCCCAGTCACCAGTCTAGCTGCCGCATTCTCGATTAGTTGTAGTTTCTGGGTCACCTTCAAAGGTAGGCCCACGTAGAGCACATTTCAGTAGTCCAAGCAGGAGATAACCAGAGCATGCACCACTCTGGCGAGACAGTCCGCCGGCAGATAGGGTCTCGGTTTGCCTACCAGATGGAGCTGATAGACAGCTGCCCTGGGCCCAGAATTGACCTGCACCTCCATGGACAGCTGTGAGTCCAGAATGACTCCCAGGCTGTGCACCTGGTCCTTCAGGAGCATAGTTACCCCACTCAGGACCCCACACATGCCTACCCCCTGTCCCCCCAAAACAGTACTTCTGTCTTGTCAGGCTTCAACCTCGATCTGTTAGCCACCATCCATCCTCCAACCCCCTCCAGACACAGGACCTTCACTGCCTTCACTGGTTCTGATTTGAAAGAGAGGTAGAGCTGGGTATCATTCAGTATATTCAAACCAGACTCTCCCAAACCTGGCATCCTCCAAATGGTTTGGACTACGACTCACAAGAGCACCAACCAGCAGTGGAGGTTCATCCATGAGGGTGGATAGAGCGTTGGCTCACCATCCCCGCTGTGGTTTCAGCCAACATCCACCAATGACCAGTTGAGGGGGTGGTTCTAGTTGGCAGCTTCCTCCTCCCTAGTCTCAGTATTTCTCAGAACAGGGAAGAGGAAGGGGACAAAAATAAAATGGGTTGCCTCCACCTGTTGTTGGTTCTGTCTCTTCCTGTCGTTCACTTGGCTCCACCTACGGTTGACCTTCCTCTTTTCTGCCCTTGCAGTTCCAATGGGCACCAGCCACCACCACCAGCCATCACTGATTTAGTCCATTATATTTATGTGTGCTACTGATATGTCATACTATCCTACACACACACACACACACACACACACACTTACATACTTTTAAAACAATGGCTAACAAATGGTCAGGGATAGGTCGCTTTTGCCACTTCCAAATGTGTTCATGAAAAACAGCATATATTTTTGACTCAATCCTAACATTTTGCTTAATAGTTAATTCAGCCCTGCCCCCAAAACAGCAGCTGGTAGCAGGTGTGAGTTCCTTTCTGAAAAAATATAATCTTGTAGAAAAGCATAGAATTTGTCTTAAAACCCACGTTCTTCAAACTTTCACTTTAACGTCTTATCTTGTAACTCCCAAACACTGGAAATGGGCTCAAGCGAATTGTTACATATAAGCTTTTGGTTATTAAAGGAAGTAACTTGAGATGTTAAATTTGGCATCTGTCCAGAGCACAGAGATTCCTTCCCCCTTCTAAACCCCACAAGGGGTGTGTGTGCGCGTAGCTCCGTCAAGCTCCAATACTCATTATAAATGACCTCATTTTATAAATAATGGAAGGAAAAACAATACATTCAACAGAAATGAGATTAGAGCATCGGCGGAGAGGTGGAGATGAATTGCAAATGCCGAAAACGTCTGGTAGTTATTCCAAGGAAGATAAATTTTACGTTAAAAGGCCCCCAGTGGGGCAGTGCAATTGTTAAGAATGAACTAAATAAGCAAACAAACGAGAGAGGGGCAGAGAGAATGAGCTTTTGTTTCATTTCAATAGAAATTATGACAGTATGATATGGAAGAAGAGGACTCACCCATTTTCGATGAGGAACATAGGAAACTGCTGTAGCTCAGTGGTAGAAGGTCGCAGGTTCAATTCCTTGCATCTGTTGCCAGTCAATGTAGTGCCCTCCAGATTTTGCTGGACTACAACTTCCATAATCCATGACCACTGGCCATGCTGGTTGGGGCTGATGGGAGTTGAAGTTGATGTAGACAAAACTGACCTAGATGGACCATTGCTATGACTGAGTATAAGGCAACTTCTTATTGTTCCGATGCCTTATACCTTACACCATTTGTGCATCTAATATGGTACGGTCTACTCACTGACTGGTAGCAACTCTCTAGGGTTTCAGAAAGGGTTCTTTCTCTACCTTACCTGAAGGCACCAAGGATTGAACCTGGGACTTTCTGGAATCAAAGCAAATGTATCACTCAGTTACTTGGATCCAGAACTCACTAACAGCAGGAAATGTTAGCCTATCTCAGTTATACTGCTGTAGACTGCATGAGGCAATTTGCAGGATACTTAATAATAATAATAAATCCCTTGCATATAGAACAGCAGGTGTAAATGAGAAGCTTTCAGCAGAAAATGTCTGCTTTCTAATTTCTATGCCACCTAAGAGAAGGATGAGAAAGCCAAGACACCCTCCTCTCACGCAGGGTTTGATGGGTATCAAGCCTCTCACCCTACAAGACAACTACCAGAGAAGACACTCCACTTATTTGGGGTGGGGGACTCTGCAAAAATGGAAGACCTGGTGTTACCACCACTCCAGTTCCAGGCCCCCCATGCTCACCTCCAATACCCCCAGGTGAAGAGATGGCTCTGTGTCTGGACTGAAAACCTAGCTAAACAGTGCAGTGCCCACTGGACATCATTTGCCAAGTCCTATTTTGGAGGATGAACCATGAGACAATGTTCATCTAGGAAAGGGCGGAGCCAACTCTATAAGTGCTCAGTTGCAGCTGAGCTGGTGCTGGTGCAATGCCTAACCTACTCAGCATGGTGTGGTTTCTTGGTTGGACAGCTCCCCTCCTGCTTTGGCAACTTTGCCACAGACTGACTCCTAGGCTTGCTGGACAGCTCCCCTAACTTTGCCAATGAGACAGGAGTCAACGTTGCTCTGCAGCAGTGGAGGGAATGGGATGAGTGAGCACACCCACCAGTTTGGCTATGCAGTGATGTCATGCTATGGCCTGGTCTGCCCGGGTAGCAGAATCGGGTAACTGAACAGACTGCACCACTTCTGGTCTACAGATGGAGAGTGCATTTTTGCTCCCCCATGGGACAGTTTACAGTAAGCAGGAAAGAAACAGTTACTGCTGTTAGATGTTTTGGTTATTTTCTGAATCAATTGCAATTATTACAATGGCCTGGTTCACACATAACACTAAAGCATGGCTATTAAGTTATTTATTAAAAACTATGGCTTAGTGTTATGTGTGAACCCTACCTCACCACTTAACTATGTTTACTGCCAACTATGATTCTATGAAATCATGAACTGAAGCCATGGTTTGTTGTTGGCTTACAAGCACGTTTGTTTTTTAACTGTGACTTGGCATTATGCATTAACAGTGTTAGCAGAGCTTGCAGCTTGGGCGAATTAAATTGGCATAATCACTTACAGTTTCTGGAGTTCAAATGTTTTATTCATGCAGGTAATATTTTCAGGATTAGTGGAGATGAGAGAGAGAGAGAAAATAACAGACATATTGTCTGAAGAGAATCACAAACAAAATGGCTCTGCTTTTTTGGGCTGGAGTTAGACATAGAGGTTTACAAGCAAGTGCTGACTAGATTGCTACACACACAGTGCCATCATATGGTTTAAAGTTACACATGCATTAGCTAGAAGTTCAGGAGAAAGTAAATATATTTGCTTTTTCCCAACACCTAGCAACCATCCTTAACCATGGTTTCCTTGATCACCCCACCCCAGAAGCTCAACAAACTACAAAAGCATGAGGCAAAAGCAGCTGGAAGGGGGTGGGGAAGAAAAATTGGGAGAAAGAAGCTGTGGCTTCATTGATGATCTGTGGGACAACTCATTGTAAATGTGTGATTTGTTAAAGAAATCATTGTTTTGCATTGTGTTGCAAATCAATCCAATATTGATTTGTTAACTGAGTCTTTCAGCAGGTGGGCACATGGACTAAGCACAATTATCTCCCCTTGGATGGTAGTCTTTGACTATCAGAGACCTAACACAATTGCTCTAATACAGAGCTTTGAAAATTCATTTTTAAAAGGACCTGGTTCATATCCAAAAAGTAGCTAATTCCACTTCACATTCAGCCCTTTATAAAATAAACCCATTTGGTTCACACTCAGTTCCCTTCAGATTCATCCAAATGATCATCTGCTAAATAAATTAATAAATAAGCATTCAGAATGCTACAAGCTCCTATTCTGGTGTATAAAATAAACTTAGGAAGACAAAGAAAACATCAACACACAAACACAGTTGAATGTGAGTTGTTTAATTTCCCCCAACAATTACATTGTTTAAGCTTAAAGGTCCAGAGAGTCTCAAGTGTCAAACAAACAAAACACATGTGTAAGACAATTAAGTTGAAGACAAACAAGAAATTGTCCAAAGGTCAACCCCAATTCACCTGGCCATTATAGGAACTCCTTATTGTTTCTCAACATTGGATGTAAAGTTGGTATGTTGGACTGGAGAAATGTCAACTATTGTTGACATTTATTGATGATGATGATAATAATAATAATGGGAAAACCCCTTTTAGACTTTTTATGTGGAAGGGCAAATATCGCCCAGCAGAATGAGGAACAGCAGCATACAATCCTGGAATGAATGCTTTTAGTTTTGAACTTATTCAGTGAACTTAGACTCATAGAATCATAGAACTGTAGAGTTGGAAGGGACCACGAGGGTCATCTCATCCAAGCCAACTTCATTAAAATGAACTAATTCATTCCAAGCCCTGCTCTAATATTTCCCACTTTCTAGTGGAAAATGTGTTATTTTTACACACATTGCTTTGATTAGTTCAGTCTCTCCCTAATAACTTATTGAACTACATATAATACACTCTTCCCCACTCCAAAAAAAAAAAAAAAGAGAAGAAGTTTGAGCATATTCTTGGAGTGCACACTGATGCCTTATCTCCATAGCAAACCCAAAGCATGGTCCTTTTATCAGGCAAGAGGAACACTGCAAACCTTGGGCTCCAAAACACAATGGGCGTGCTTGTATGGCTCACTCACAGTGCTGATGGTTTGGTCTGATTCTTTATTGCAGCCAGAGAGCTTTAAAAGGGGGGGGGGTACTTGAGCTAGAAGGTCCTGGTCTACTAATTCCTATGCTAGCTTTCTCCCCACAAAGGGTTATTCAAAAGGGGTTTCCCCTTCCTGCAGCCTGGTGGGATGACCCATCCAACAGCTCAGAACTCTGCCACCTCTGTCTGCTGCCTGTTGTGGACCAGGCCTAATGTGAAGCAGATGAGCCTTCCCTGGACTTGCCCCGCTACACTATGTAGAGGCTTAGCTGCGCTGATTAGATTTGGTGAGGTATCCCCTGAAAGAATGTGGATGTCACAATTCTGCACATGTAGACCTGTGGTATGTGAGGCGATGGAGGCTGAGCATCTAGAAATGGCAGCCGTACAGCCTTCAACCCCTTGGGCCAAGGCTGGAGAACAACCGAAAGTTATGGAGCGCCAGAGCTAATGATTCCCTTTAGGATTGCATCACTGCATTCAGACTGAGTCATGGCGTGGAAATTTGGGGAAACAAGTCAGAATTCATTATAAAGAACGTGATCAAGGCTGTTTCAGTCTCCATGTATTGCTTGAATTATGCAAACATAATAGTAACAAACTGGTCACAAATCTTGAGCACATCTGGGGAAGCCTGGGGGAAGTCTAGAAGTGATTTTTTTTAAAAAAAATATTAACCAGGGCAAGTGTAGTCATGGCTGACTTTGGGATGCTTTGAGCTGGCCATTTACTCAAGACAAATTTGCAATTTGTTCTGAGACAACCCAGAAACATTCAAGTTCTGGGCTGGCATGTCATCAGGGAGGTTATTTCTAGCTCTGAAATAAAATTTAGCAGCATTTTAAAAAAATTAAAACATTTTAAACTTGAGATTTCATCTTAGGCAATTTCATTTTTTCTTTTCTTTCTTGTTTGGTTACTTTCCTCCAAACCCTTGTTGGTTAATTTTAAGGCACAATCCAGTCTTTGTACACTGCAGTCCAAGTTAAAGATTTTAACGACTGTTTTAATTTGTATTTTTCAGCAGTTTGGGCCAATATTTTGCAAGCAATTTCCCATTGCAGTGAACAACTTGCTCTGACAAGTGCTGGAAGGGAATTTGAGGCATTTTCAGCTTCTACATCCCAACCCAACTCTCCTAGCTCCACCCCTTTTTAGAGAGTCCCTTAAAAGGGTTAGTCCCTGCAGTCCTCTGGCCTGAAAACAAGCACTTCTCCCTTGCTTCATGGCCTCCCTCCTGGACCACTCCCTGTGTGGTTTGACTGGCAAGGTAATGTTGGAGGAACTCAATTCCTCAGGCCCAGTGGAAGGTGCCCATAATGGTTCTGGCTCTGAATCTATGCACCCTGGAGCTGTAGGAACTATGGGTTGAACAGTTTCCTGCTTGCTAGCCTCAAGGTTCAGTGGTGCCCTGACTACTAGGCTCAAAGCCAGGAAACTGGTCCAGCTCCATAAGATCACAGGAACTTAGGAAGCTACCTTAGACTGAGTTTCAGGCTATTGATCCATCTAGCTCAGTTTTGCCAGCACTGATTGGCAGCAGCTCTCCAGGGTTTCAGGCAGGGGGTCTCACCCAGTCCTACTTAGAGATGCCAGGGCCTAGAGCTCTGGCCTTAGCTCCTTACTTAGGGAGGCTGTCGCCTCCGATATGGTTTCCTGGTCATTGTTGGACACCAGAGTCATGATGTCTGTTGACCTTAGCTAAGAAATGGGCTCATGGGATATAAAGAAGGGAGGAAGCATTTCTCCCCCTGCCACACTTTTGAACTTGCATGGCATCCTGGACAACCAACCGTAGCTGCCCCCTCCCCCTCCCTGTTTTGTACCAGGTAATGCCTGAAACTATCAATAATCATAAGGCCAGCACTCTCAATGGAGTTGACAGATTACATCTCTTGAGTTCCTTTATTGGGCCTTGTTCCTCAGAAAAGCTTGCAAATTGCTCAGATCTCAACTAACAAAGCCACTGTTCGCTCCCGGGAGCCTCTCTGGATATCCTGCGCGATAACATGTGAATTGCTGAGAATTACCCAAGATAAAATATCCTTTACAACATCAAAGTCGCCTGTTTCCAAGCTGTCAGCTGCAGGTATGTGAAAGTTCTGACAGGCTGAAGATGGAAGGAAGAGATAAAGGGGAAATTAAAGAGAGGGGGCGGGAGGGACTGGGGAGTCCAATTCCGTGAATGGGGAAGGGAGGAAAACACACATACACTTTATCATCGCTTTGGCACCAGAGTTTCTCTGATGGGGATTAGCGCAGGCTCCTCGGAGGTGTGAGCAAAAGAATTATGGATTTGGCCTTGGAAATTGGCAACCAATCCTGCTCAACTTCAGCAAAGGACAAGCCGCGACCTCCGGTTACATAGCGTACAATGCACGTAGGGTAACAATGCCTCGCGCATATCGGTAATCAATCTTTGGGGCTTTGATCATTTTGATGCTGGCAGAGCGGGTCCATACAGTCCCAGCTATGAATTTCTAAAGTGAAGGCTGCTGGAACTGAGTATTCTGTTCCGGAGGGAGGGGATCGTTCTGCATCATCTCACAGGGCTTAGTAGGCTATGAGTGTTTGGAGCACATTCTGCTGGGAAATTCTGCTGCCCACATCCCATGCAATTGAATGAAAGTTGTCCAAAAGCACACCCGTGTTTCTGCAATATCTGTTTATGGAGAAATATACAGGAAGGGCAGTTGGGAAGCAAGGGCACATGGCAATCGGGCATTGCATTTTGCCAGGCCCCATAAAAGCAAGAGCAGCCCCCTCACAGCCTCCCAAGACTGTATCCCGCAGGCCAGTTCACAACTTTGTTTTCCCTTGCCAAAATTACCGTAGCTTCCAGGACTTGAGACCAGAACCGCCAGATCTGCATGCTGGGTTCCCTTTGATGAGTATGTCAGGCTGCAGAATGAACAGGGCACAGTATTATCCATTTCAAGCTCTAGCATGCTTCCTTCCCTAGGCAACCCACTGATACTTCCTGACGCAGCTTCACTATAAAAAGGTAAAGGACCCCTAGACATTTAAGTCCAGTCAAAGGCAACTATGGGGTGCAGTGCTCATCTCGCTTCAGGCCGAGGGAACCAGCGTTTGTCCACAGACAGTTTTCCGGGTCGTGTGGCCAGCATGACTAAATCGCTACTGGTGTATGGAGGATGGTGAGGAGTGCTAGAGCGCATGGAAACGCCGTTTACCTCCCCGCCACAGCGGTACCTCTTTATCTACTTGCACTGGTGTGCTTTCGAACTGCTAGGTTGGCAGGAGCAGGGACAGAGCAACGGGAGCTCACCACCGTCATGCGGATTTGAACCACCAACCTTCCAATCAGCGAGCCCAATAAATTCAGTGGTTTAGACCACAGCACCACCTGTGTCGCTATGAATGCATCCAGGCCAGCCTTGGGTTTTGGCTGAGGAAATTGCCCAGTTTAGGCTTCCAGGGATGGAAGGATCTGTCAATTTTGGTTCTCTTGATTTCTCATCCCCCCACCAACTTCAATTCTCCACATTTTTGTAGCAGTTTGAAATTATTATTACTATTATTATTATTATTATTATTATTATTATTATTATATCCTTCTGACTCAGTGTAAGGCAGTTCCTGTGTTTCTGTGCCTTAAGGGAAGGGTAGTAGCTCAGCAACAGAGCATCTGCTTTGAATGCAGATGGTCCCAGGTTTATTCTCCAGCATCTCCAGGTAGGGCTGGGAAACATTTCCTGCCTGAAACCCTGTAGAGCTGAATTGGGTTCATCTAGCTCAGGGTTGTCTACACCTTCTGCATGCAGAGAAAATGCTCTACCACATTGCACACTGTAACCATGGAGAATGCACACAAGTTTGATAGGTGTTTTTATCTTCCCCAAAACCTTTTTCTTTTTCTATACTGGCAGTCTGGACATGCACTTGTAAGATTTTGCGATTCTACACTGACTCGGTGGTTATGGAGGCTATTTGGGTGGGTGGGGGATCCCACTTTGGTTAGCACCCCCTCCCTGGCCGATACACTGCCTGAGTCAAATTACAACTCCCATCCCTCCAGGCCATTCTGTTGGGCTACCTATGAAATAACAGCTCTTACTGTAACCAAATATTTCCATTCAGGAAAGCCAGTTCACAACCAGCAAAGGAAGAGACGTCTTCATTCATTCCCAGAGGCTGGTGAAAGGTCCTTTGTTCTAAGCAGGAGCACCTGGAAAGGATGTTGCTGGAGGTCTGGAGGCCCTCTGAGTCCATGACTCCAAGCAGCTGTGGTGGCCCCTCACATTTGATCCTGCATGAACACAGTGGGATGGCCATGTGTGTGTGTGTGTGTCTCCCCAGTGCAACCAGTATCTACTTGCTTTACCTGTAATAGCCCAATAAGAACATTAGAAGAGCCTGCTGATCAGACCAATGGTCCATCCAGTCCTGATCTCAAAGTGGGAAAACCTCAAGCAGGACCTGATCACAAGAGCACTCTCCCCTCCTGTGGCTTCGTCCATGAATTTGTCCAATTCTCGGCATTGTAGGAGAGGATATTAATAGACAGGATTATAAGCTGTTTTTATATGCAATGACTGCAGCAAGAATATTATTGGCACAAAAATGGAAGCAAGAAGAATTACCAACAAAAGAAGAATGGCGAACGAAATTAATGGACTATGCAGGATTAGATAAATTAACAGGAAGGATTTGAAACCTGCGGGATCAGAGATTCTTAGAAGACTGGAGTAAATATATGAACTATTTGAAAAGCAATTGTAATGAACAGATTACGCTTGTAGGACTGCAAGAAGTTCTGTAAGGAGGACTATTTGAAATATTGCATGAAAGATTATGAAGAGAATTGTTAGTTAATGATAATTAAGAGTAATAGAGAAATAAAGAATTGCAGAATAAGTGATAAAGAACGGAAAATCATCAGAGGTTGTTGACGGGAGTCTAAAATATTGTACAAGATAAGAAGTTATGTTAAATGACTGTTGGAAATGATATGTTAAAAAACCCAATAAAAATATAATAATAATAATAAGAAGAAGAATTTGTCCAATCCTCTTTTAAAGTCATCCAGGTTGGTGGCCTTTACTCACATTTCCTCTGAACGAAAAAGTCCCAAGTGCTGCAACCTTTCTTCATAGGACAGTCACTCTCCTTGATCATTTTGGTTGCCCATTTTGGAACCTTTTCCAACTCTACAATGTCTTTTTTGAGGTGAGGTGAGGAGAACCGTACACAGTATTCCAAGTGTGGTACCTCCCAGCTGTTCCTTAGACTCCCCTGGTTGTGCCTTTCTGTCAGAGGGCGGACTTGTGTTGAAGGAAGATTAAACCGTCAGGCCAGTCAGCTTCTGTATATGGAATAGCTGGGCGCCATCTTCTCCTTGGCTTCAGGCAGCAAAATGTATTGGACTCACCCTGAGTGGTCATCCTCTGAGCCCAGCGCTCTCCCATGCCCTCAGCAGTGTGACATTACAAAGCTCAATGGACTAAGGATTCACAGAAAAGTTGGGGAATGTGTACAATCACAATTAATGACGCCACCAAAACTCAAAATTGGGCAGTTTGTAGGTCAAATTGGTTGTTGAGAAATGCTTGAATCTGTGTCAGACTCAGGTCAGTATTTAATATTCTTGTAATTTAGCTGCATGAGGAGTTGTAGACTCAGAATTGGAAGACACTTCAGAATATAAATATTGATCAACAGTACCAAAAAGTTTGGCCATGTGCTCTCTTAGAGAAATTAACATAAGAACTAAGGGCAAGCGTGGGACAAAAGATAAATTTGAGAAATTGTGGGAAGTGTTTGCTGATTATTGATTGGATTAGGTTCAGGTTTCCTGGTGGGGAGAATTCACAAGCACCTGAAGAAGGGCTTTACCTTCCAACCAGAAGAGAGCCCTGCCACTATTCTTGGATGCGGATTATGAGGGCCCAAAAATAAATTTATTTCCTTAACCACCCAGGTAGCACCTTCAGGGAGGCAGAGCCTACCGCACTTGATGGATGGTCAGCCTAAATGATGGTTCAGTTGACTCTACTCCCTGCAGAGAATACACCCCTTGTAGCTGTCTCAGGAGGAGAATGGTTCAGCCAATAGCGATCCTTTGAAGCTGTCCAAGGTCCTGATCTTGCCTGCTCACTACTTGAACCAGATACTGCCTGCTTCCCCCCTGGGCCTAAATAATGTTCCAATTGACTCCAGCTCCTTGCAGAGGCACCTTCTTCAGCACATGCCTTCATGGGGCCCCTTGGAGATGCTCAAGGTCTTGGATGCACCCTGCTTGACTCAGCTTACTGCCTGTGTCAGGTTCCTGTCCCCAGACAACACACGCTCTACTCTTACTTGTAAGGAAGGAAGAGCTCTATATTCAGGTGGTGCAGGCTCAACAGCAAACATGGGGTCCAGAAATCAAGTTTCCGAGGTACAAGAGCAAAGCAGGTGGTACATAACCTAGATGGAAGCTACTAAGATGTCCCAACAGTTGGTACACTCCTCCCATCAAGCTTTTAAAGATGAGACAGGGCAAGCTCACTAGTGGGACTCTCAAGCCCTATGAATTTGCTCCAGGCACGCATGCATGTTTCAATTCGGCAGCTGTGCCTGATCCCACCTACGAAGGTGGTATCTGGTTTTCTGTGACACAACTTTATCTTGCCCTTTTGCTGGCAGCTCTGCTACCACCACCTCCTGTTCAGTCCTCCACCTTCCCCACTGAGACTCTGTGCCAGAGGAGCAGAGGAAAGGGTAGGTAAATATGCTTCTCTCTCTCTCTCTCTCTCTCTCTCTCTCTCTCTCTCTCTCTCTGACATCTAAAGTCACAAAGGGAGGACCTTTCTCATTCAATCCTGCGTTCCAGCCTCTCAGCCCTCCCCCGCCTTCTCCTTCTCCTATATAAGTACAGTGGTACCTCAGGTTAAGAACTTAATTCGTTCCGGAGGCCTGTTCTTAACCTGAAACTGTTCTTAACCTGACGTACCACTTTAGCTAATGGGGCCTCCCGCTGCTGCCGCCACACGATTTCTGTTCTCATCCTGAAGCAAAGTTCTTAACCCGAGGTACTATTTCTGGGTTAGCGGAGGCTGTAACCTGAAGCGCCTGTAACCTGAAGTGCCTGTAACCTGAGGTACCACTGTAATACACAAACGAGAGAGAAATCATTGTGAAATATGTTCACCAACATAAGAAACCGCATTATACTGAGACCAATGTCTACACTGGCTGAGTGCACTTAGTGATAGCTCCCATGCTTCACCATAATCACTGCTTACCTATCCATAGCACTCACAGCTACCAAATAATATTGATACCCCACTTTTCTGTAGGCTAACGAAAGTGGCATACGATGAAATAGGAACACAGAAAGCTGCCTTATGCTGAATCAGACCATTGATCCCTCTAACTCTGTATTGCAGTACCAATTGCCATTGACAATCCACTGTCTCAGAGAGGGAACATCCGTAGCCCAACCTAGAGACGCCAAGGATTCGACCTGGGGCCTACTGCTCTGCCACTTAGCCTTCTGTGGTAAACAACGGATGCAAAAACCATTTTTACTGCTTGCCCTCCAAAAAGGAGAGAATATTTGCAGATATCAGGTTCAGTTCCACACCCGCAATCATTTGTGTGAAAGCACCGTAGCGAATGAAACTTGGGCATGAGCAGGGAAGAGAGTTATTGGCTTGGCTTTTGAAACAAAAGCCTTCATGCTGTACCTAGAACAGCTTAAATGCTCCCCCAAGTCTTTATTTGGTTTTGATTGCCAGGTTCCCTGATACTGGATACTACATGAATACCAAACGGGGGGGGGGGGGGGGAGACCGATCAGGAAGATAGACGGAGAAACACACAGAATAAGCATCTGTATATTTTGTTTCAAAGGGGAAACCCGGCTATTGTCCTGCTGTCCTTGGTTCTGTTTGAGCCTGGATCCACTTAAAACAGTTAAAGTGATTCAAATACACCCAGCTTTAGAAGGCGGTAGCTCCCTATGAAACCAAACCAGCTTCTTTGCCACTGAAAACTTTTTAATGCGGAGGATTGTGTGATATGGAAGTGGGGTGGGGTGGGGCGGGGGAAAGAAATAGAAAAGAAAATCCTCCTGTCTTCCTGGAAGTTTAATGGACAGATTATCTTGGCTGAAACATCCTTGCAGGGTAAAATATCTGGACCTGACATGTGCTCGCTTTATGCCTCACTAACGTTTGATCCTCTTGTTGTCTGAATTTGGTTTTTGATCAAATATTTGTATCCTCCTTTTCCAACAATGAAGCTAAGCTCAGCTCACAACAATAGCTAAGGTAGTAAAGGGGCCCCTGACCATTTAGGTCCAGTCGTGACCGACTCTGGGGTTGCAGCGCTCATCTCGCTTTATTGGCCGAGGGAGCAGGCGTACAGCTTCTGGGTCATGTGGCCAGCATGACTAAGCCGCTTCTGGCAAACCAGAGCAGCACACGGAAACGCCATTTACCCTCCCGCCAAAGCGGTACCTATTTATCTACTTGTACTTTGATGTGTAAACGACGTTTCCGTGTGCGGCACTGGTGCTGGCTCACCAGTGCAGCTTCGTCACGCTGGCCACGTGACCTGGAAGTGTCTTCGGACGGCGCCGGCTCCTGGCCTCTTGAGTGAGATGAGTGCACAACCCTAGAGTCGGTCACGACTGGCCCTTACGGGCAGGGATACCTTTACCTTTACTTTGACGTGCTTTCGAACTGCTAGGTTGGCAGGAGCAGGGACCGAGCAACGGGAGCTCACCCAATCGTGGGGATTTGAACCGCCGACCTTCTGGTCAGCAAGTCCTGGGCTCTGTGGTTTAACCCACAGCGCCACCTGCATCCCTTTTTATTCAGCATACATCAGGACAAAAGGAAAACATGTCTGATCCCTTCCATGTCCAAAGCAAGACAGCATAAGCAAAAGCTACACACAAAATGGAAGTTCCCAGCAAGCTGTGCTGGAGTGTAAACAGGCATGTGACACACAACAATCATGTCTGTTTCTTAAGGTGGAACGGAATATTCCAACAATACTTTGCCCAGCCAATCCCACTTCACTTGGTTTCCTTTAGTCATGAGAGGGTAGTCTACCATGCTGCCAAAAGCATCCCTATGTGTGCACAAGGCAGGACTGGACTGAGAGGGAACACACAATAGGTAACACCTCCTCTGAGCACTTTTCGGTACCACTCTCTAAGCCCCAAAGTGAACAGACGCATGAGATTCACGTGCTTGCTGATTTCTCTCTTCCTTTTACCTTGGGAAAAAAATCTTTCCAAATTTCCTTAAAAATAAAGGGACTTTTGTTTTGTTTTTTTAAATGACGAGGAACAGCTGTCAGGTGCATGGTAGACAGACTCTCTGTGCTCACAGGAAAGCCTTGCCAAGGACATCGTGGGCTTGTCAAGAAGTGTGGGTACCCAAAAATAAAGGCTCCAGAATGCAGAGTATCACAGAGGCTTGACTGAATGAAAGGGAGTACGCCTCACATAGGCCACATTTGCACACCATATATTTAAAGCACTGCAATATCACTTTAAATAGTTATGGCTTCCCCTAAAGAATTATGGGAGTGGTAGTTTGTTCAGGTTGTTGAGAGTTGTTAGGAACTCCACCCACCCATCCCGACAATTCTCCTCACAGAGCTACAATGCCAGGAGTGGTTTAACAATCAATCCCTCTTCACAGGGAATCCTGAGAATTGTAGCTCTTTGAGGAGAATTGGAGTCTCCTAACAATTCTTGAGGTCTTTTTTCGGTGCCCATAAAGTCTCTGAGCACCCACCCACCGCATTTGCTTCCCCACTGGTCAAGAAGTGGTGAGAGCGGTTATATCCCAAAGAATTTTGGGAACTATAGCATATTAAGTGTGCTGAGAGTGGCTGTTGTTGTTTAGCCGTTTAGTTGTGTCTGACTCTTCATGACCCCATGGACCAGAGCACGCCAGGCACTCCTGTCTTCCACTGCCTCCCGCAGCTTGGTCAAACTCATGTTAGTAGCTTCGAGAACACTGTCCAACCATCTCATCCTCTGTTGTCCCCTTCTCCTTGTGCCCTCAATCTTTCCCAACCTCAGGGTCTTTTCCAGGGAGTCTTCTCTTCTCATGAGGTGGCCAAAGTATTGGAGCCTCAGCTTCAGGATCTGTCCTTCCAGTGAGCACTCAGGGCTGATTTCCTTAAGAATGGATGCGTTTGATCTTCTTGCAGTCCATGGGACTCTCAAGAGTCTCCTCCAGCACCATAATTCAAAAGCATCAATTCTTCAGCGATCAGCCTTCTTTATGGTCCAGCTCTCACTTCCATACATCACTACTGGGAAAACCATATCTTTAACCATACGGACCTTTGTCGACAAGGTGATGTCTCTGCTTTCTAAGATGCTGTCTTGGTTTGTCATTGCTTTTCTCCCAAGAAGCAGGCGTCTTTTAATTTCGTGACTGCTGTCACCATCTGCAGTGATCATGGAGCCCAAGAAAGTAAAATCTCTCACTGCCTCCATTTCTTCCCCTTCTATTCGCCAGGAGGTGATGGGCCCAGTGGCCATGATCTTAGTTTTTTTGATGCTGAGCTTCAGACCATATTTTGCACTCTCCTCTTTCACCCTCATTAAGAGGTTCTTTAATTCCTCCTCACTTTCTGCCATCAAAGTTCTGTCATCTGCATATCTGAGGTTGTTGATATTTCTTCCGGCAATCTTAATTCCAGCTTGGGATTCATCCAGTCCAGCTAGGAGACCCCTATTCCCTTCTCAGAACTACAGTTCCCAGAGTGTTTTGACTATCAATCCCTCTTCACAGGGAGCTCTGGAGACAGAGAAACAGGGGCCTCCTAACAACCCATAGCAAAACTGCAGCTCCCATAATTCTTTGAGGGAAGCCATGACTGCTTAAAGTGGTATAATAGGATTTTAAATGTGTGGTGTGAATGCGGTTAGCATCCCATAGCCACCTTGAAAGTAATATGAACACGCAAACAAAAAACCCTTGTGCCCCACTCATAAGAATTTCACCCACATACCAAAATAAATAAATAAATAAAAATCCTCCCTTTGATCATTTTCAGATGTAATTCCAATTCCCATTAATTTATTTTAACAAAATTTTATTGGTACTTAAACAAATGCGAATACAATAAACGTTAAACACTAATCCAGCAGTACAACTAATGGTGTTTGTTTTATCTATTACAGTGGAACCTTGGTTCTCGAACGGCTTAGTTGATGAACAAATCGGCTCCCAAATGCCGCAAACCTGAAAGTAAGTGTTCCGGTTTTCGAACGTTTTTCGGAAGCCGAATGTCCGATATGGCTGTTGGCTATTGTTCCCGGAGCACCTGCGCCAATCAGAAGGCACGCCTTGGTTTTCGAACATTTTGGGAGTTGAACGGACTTCCAGAAGGGGTTATGTTTGAGAACCAAGCTTCCACTGCATTTTGTTTTGTTTTCAAAAAAGAGGAAGAAAAAGGACGGTGGGGGAAGACCAGCTATATTGAGCCTCCCAAGCCCATTCTTGGGCATGGTTTGGAAGACCTTCCACAGCATCTTCAATGCCTATGAAGCCCAGGCTCAGACAGCAGCCTGTGAACTAGCCCCAGTTGTCCCAATTGAGCTTGGGATTCCACATGTCTGGAAGTAGGCTTTCTACACCCCGATCCCTAGATGATGGAGAATTGCTTGCAAGTGGCTGCAGCTCCCACCGTTCCCCAGCCTGATCCAGCAGCTGTGGCTGGGCATGCAGCCCAGTAAACAAAGCTGGAATCCAGCTGTTCGGATGTTTGGGACAGGGAATAGGGGACAGAATCCAGCCCCCCCTCTCCACCTCCTTCCTTCCCTGCCAAATGACCGATTTGTGGAATTTCAGGTCCTTTTAATAGGCTGCACTTGTTGAGGCCTGGCTGCTCTGTTTGCACCCTCTACAGCAGCTGAGAGCACCGCCATTTTTATTTCCTGCACTACGCCCAGTGTCCTATTGCTCCGGAAGAGGAATTGCCCACCTTTTTTAGGCCTACGGGCAAACTTGGTGTTTTGAGTGATGGGCGCCATCCCCTCTGGTGTCTCCCAGCGATTGCCACACACACACTGTAAATTCAAGATACACAAAGAGAAAAAGCACACAGACACATACTTCAGCTTTCCCAAGGATCTGAGTGACATAATTAACCCGAGCTCTGAAAAGCACATAGTGGCGAAAGAGGAAGTAGGCAAGAGTGTCACCCTTCCCCGCTTCCTCCTTCGGTTCAATGTACTTTTTTCACTGGAGGAAAGGTAATCACACTTGCTACCTCATGACCAGGGGGGCAGTGAATGGGGACTGGGGGGGGGGGCTAACAGGGGTTCATGGGCCCTAGAGGTAGATCTCGAGGATGCTATTGCACCCATGGGTGCCACATTAGTGCCACACGCTTCTGGGTCATGCTTAGAAATTAAAATGGCAGAGATTCCAGTCCTCTCTGCCTAGTACTCTGATGAGGTGTGAAATATACTCGGAGTCGAGAGTGGATTTCATGCTGTTTATTCAGCTCATAGTGGTGAGGAGGAATGAATGTTCCCCCAAAGTATCTGCTTTATATACATTATTTACACAATGGGCTGCACGTGATTGGCTAATTCCGGGATTCTCCTGTAGGCCAATCAAGTTGTGGATTCACTTCCATCTGAAGCTGGATTGGGTGGCTCCTGTGGACCAATCATACTGCTGCATTGTTCTAGGACCAGTCAGACTGCTGCATTCTGAATCCTATTGTTCTAGGACCAATCAGACTGCTGCATTTTGGATCCTATTCAACTCAGTACATAACAAGGTGTGTGTGTGTGTGTGTGTGTGTGTGAGAGAGAGAGAGAGAGAGAGAGAGGGGGGGGGAGGGAGGGAGGGAGGGAGGAGTGCAGAGGATTAACTGAGGTCCAAAATCAGACATCAGCCGTAAGCCTTGCTGGGATGCTGAGGCCTGACAGCTGACCAAAAGTGCTACTTACTGATTCTGTCTTTTTAGCCCCATATTTTTATGGGACACTTTCCCTCCTCTGGGTTGTATCCAATGTTAGTCCTCCTCAGAGTAGAACCATTGAAGTTAATAGACATGAGTCACTTAGGTCCATTCATTTTAATGGGCTTACTCTGAGTAGAACTTAGCCAGCTGCATCTGGACTCTGCCTCGTGCCCAGAACTGTGCGCACTAATCTCTGTCAAAATGTGTGTTAGAAGATGTTGCCCAATTCGTATTGTCCCAATTCTTTGAATGATACCATTTCAAACCAATGCTTACTTTTTAATTAGAGTTGAATTACGTTTTACTTCTTGACAGCTAATTAAAATCTATTAAAGGAAACCCTGGTCGCTAAAAAAGCCGTCGTTAAAACCAGTTGCTTTGAAAAATTATGCAAATCTGGAACTCATGAACTAAAATTGCACATATTCGTGCCTGTAATGAAAGTTCCCCTGCCCAACGCCCCAGACTGAGCCAACTTTGGGAAAGCTACACTATAAACCTGAAAATACTGCGGTTTTGCTAGAAAAAAGGAAAAGAAACACCAACACTGCCCCAAATTGCTGAAATAAGAATATTTTATATAAACTGTTACACCCAAAGGAAATACATGAAGACTTCTCCCCGGCCCCATGGCCAATTTTCCCAGTTCCCAGCCTCTGCCATGAAGACGAGTGCCAGATCATTTTAATGATGTGCTGCTTTGAGTGAAGGGAAGACCACCGCCTAAAAGGTAACTGTGCTTGGTGACCCCTGCAACATCTCAGCTGGGAGTGAGCCCTCGCCCCTCCACACCTCTTCCCTCGGGGGGGGGGGGAATACTGCTTTTCCTTGCTGTAGTAAAATTGCTTTTCTGAAGTCACCAGCCATGATACTAGTCCTCACTGTCCTCTCAAACCTATTTGCAGCCTTAGGAACCTATATGTAAGGAGAGCAGGCCTGGGAGTGGGGAAGATATGAATGTGGGCATGTAGAACTGAGTCACAAGCTCCCATCCAGTTACAGATTGGCCCATTCCCATTCCCATTGCCACTTCCTGTTTGCCTTTAAATTCTCACACACAGAGACAGACAGACAAACACACACACACACACACACACACACACACACACGGACTGCTTGTTGTGCCAGCCACACCTCCATTCTTGACCCCTCTGTTTCTTCCATGGTGTTCAGGGCAGCATATATGAGGTTGTCTCATTCCACCCTCATGACAATCCTAGGCTTCAATGGGATACTTAAACACATGCTTAAGAGCTCAGTCCAAACCCAGGCTGCTACCCAGTGGGGCTGAACAGAGTGGGGGGGACGCACATCAGCTGAGGGAGGAGTGGGGGAGGCAAATTACCATGCCAACCTGGAGCTGGTGCAGCGTACAGGCCTGGATCAGGCCACATGCTGCCTTGTGCCAGCACCTTGGGATCCAAGGGATCGCAGGCTGACACAGCCCCTCCCTCTCCTTGCCTTTGGAACGCCCCTTGTAAAATGATGCTTGTAAAATAACAAATATAATTTTTTTTATATCTGACAAAAACAAAGAAAGCAATACAATCATTTGGAACTGTGTGTGAAAAATTAGTAGAAATAATAACACAATGAATCTAATCGAAAGTCAAATGTGTTTATTTTATTTTATTTCTTTTCTTTTTTCCCTTCCCCCCTTTCCCCCTTTTTTTCTTTCTCTCTCTCTCTCCCCCCCCCCCTTTTCTTTTTCCTCTTCTTTTTTCTTTTTTGTGCCTCCTTTCTTGGTCTTTCTCTTTTTGATTTGTTAAGAAAGAGATAAAAGTGTAACATGAAAATTTCAGTAAGTTAAAAGTGATGTTGTGTAATTTTTCTACAGTATTACTATTCATATATTGTTAAAACTGGTTAATTGTAATGAATTGATGTAGCAATTACTGTGGTTTTTTTCCTTTGTTATTGTTGAAATCTAAATAAAGTATTATTCTTTTTTTAAAAGGAATGTTCCATTTTGGGGCTTTCCACTAGCTGCTCCTGCAAGAAATTGGTTCCAAGTTGTCCTTGAAGTCTGGAGACTCCAAAGTCGTGGCCTGTGTGGTTTTGGCCCTTGCACTGTGCCTGATTCATGTAGGCTATGTTTGCATGTCCCATCCCCATGTGAACATCTGGCGCAGGTGCAGTAAGCATGCTAGGTGGTCAGGAAGAACAGGTGGGCACCAACTCCTCTCAATGTAATGGGCTGGATTGCCCAAGGGTCACCGACTGATCTGGCTCTTTGTTTCCTTAAGGCGCCACACAACTAGGAATGGGAGAGGAATTCAGTTCAAGCTCAGGTGGGCCACAAGTTCCCTTAAGAATATTTCAGGTGTGTGTTTGTTTCTTTTACTTGAAACTTTCCCCCCCTCTCCCTGCCTTTCCTAAAATTCTCAAGGCAGCTAAACAATTCAAGTACAATGGTACCTCAGGTTACATACGCTTCAAGTTACAGATGCTTCAGGTTACAGACTCTGCTTACCCAGGAATATTACCTCAGGTTAAGAACTTTGCTTCAGGATGAGAACAAAAATCGTGCTCTGGTGGCGCAGCAGCAGCAGCAGCAGCAGCCCCCATTAGCTAAAGTGGTGCTTCAGGCTAAGAACAGTTTCAGGTTAAGTACGGACCTCCGGAACGAATTAAGTACTTAACCTGAGGTACCACTGTATACCAGAAATGTGTGTGTTTATGTATGTATTTGTATATTTTTTGGAACACACAAAAACCCAAACAAATGGCAACAGACCTTTCCCCTCTCTTCCCAGACATCCCCTCCTCATATTGGTTTTGATGTTGGATATTATTTCATGCTTATTCTCAGCTGATGATGACTTAATTGGAATTTAATCGAGAGACAGTCGGGCGGCTGTGACTAGGTGACTGAAGCTGCCATCTGATCTTCAACAGCAAACGTGCGAAATATAACTTCATCCGTACTGGGAATGGACTTTGATCAGATTGGGGTGTAGAAGATGGAGACGCAGGATGAGAAAGTCAAAGCTGTCAGAGTCAACTCTGAAGTTTATCATTCCTATCATAGCACCATCTGCCAGGAGGCAGGGCAAACATGTCAATTTCAGTATTCCTCCGTTTTTACAGTCTTATACGTTCAGCTCTCCACATTTCTACATCTGTTTGCAATTTTTTAAAAAAAGTTCTCATGAAAACCCATCAGCATTTTTGTGCAAATTTCTCCTACTACACATCATTTTATATGCAATTTTCTCTAAGATGCCTATTTTTGCAGTTTCCCCCCATATTATAGAAGACATTAAGTGTTGTAAGTGCTCCTTTCTATAAACATGTAAGACCACACTCTGCCCTTTTGCTGAGAGGACACCCCAGGCAGCTGACCTGGGGCAGCATGAACAGGGAGCAAATAGCTGGTTACTTACAGAGCAATCCTACATTTTGTAGAGGTGGCAATCTGCTGAACAACCTCTATATCCAAAGCACCCCTGGCCCGGGAGCGGGAGAACACAGAAAGAGAGTGGTGGAAGGCAAGACAGAGCAATCTGCATCCCCTACTCCACTGGAGACAATAGAAAGGGAATTACCGTATTTTTTGCACCATAACACTCACTTTTTTCCTCCTAGAAAGTAAGGGGAAATGTCTGTGTGTGTTATGGAGCGAATGCCTGCGGGTGGCGGGGGGGATCTGCTGCAGTCATGAGCAGAGGATCCATGGTTCCCCTTCCTTCCCTCCTCTGTGGTTACAAAGCATGGATCCACATGGATCCTCAGTATTTCGTTTAGAATATTTTTTTCTTGTTTTCCTCCTCTAAAAACTATGTGCGTGTTATGGTCTGGTGCGTGTTATAGAGCGAACAATACGGTACTTATACTGTACCAGGTCCTATTGTGGCATTGTTTTCTGCAGTCTTTTTAGTGTGGCAGCACCTGCACTATTGGAACTCCCTGCTTATTTAAATCACTGTACCCTTTCCGTCACCTGCTAAAAACATTGTTGCTTTACTGAGCCTACTGAGACTAGTAAAATACTGACCTGTGTTTCTTGCATTGCACTTTCCTCTTTTTCTTCATTGTTGTTATTGCTATTATTTCACCTAAATTAGTCACGTCCCTTATTTTCAGTGATTCTACTCTGAGTAGGGCTAAGACTGGACACTAAGACTGTGTAAACCACTTAAAAGCTATGGATGGTTAAGTGGTGTGTAAGTCCTGTTAAATAAATCCAAATAAATAAGGAAACACCTGAGCTTGCGGCCATCAGCCTTCACCACATCTACATGGTGGCAGTTAATTCTGGAAATGGAATACTGTAGCTACAAACTGTGAGGAAAGAACTTCATTTTCAGAGTAACTGCTGGATTCTTATCAAAGAGGAATTTGCGTGGGAGAATCTCTTTCCAGTCTGTCCATCACTTTGGACCAGTGAACAGCTGCCCCGTGTGGTCGGCCAATGAACTGCAGGCAGCAGCTTCTTAGAGAGGTGCCTTTAGGCCCTGAACCTACTCCTCCCATGCAGGCAAGCCATTGGCTCCTCCTGAGCAGGAAGAGGTGTAAGAGATCTTCCTGATGCTTGAACTCTTCAGCCCCGATTGCTCACCTGTCTGTGGCTAGTTCACCTTAGACTTCTGCGTACAACCTAGTTGTGACCTAATTGCCTTCTTGAACCAATATGCAAACTGAAACCAAACTACCCTTTGAAAACTGCGTTTATCTGTATTTTGCGGAGCAGTTCCTAACCAAGATTAATGAAAATGTGTATTTTAGGAGAATTTTGCGCTACAGTGTTGATGAATTTCCATTAGAATTTTTTATTTTTAAAAAATTATTAATATTTGCAGATGATTATGGAAATGTGGAAAACTGAATCTGAGATTGAGGGACTAGTGCCACATCTGCACCCTGTATTTAAAGTAGTGCTGAAGCACCAAGGCTTCTCCTGAAGAATCCTATTCCCCTCACAGAGTTCCTTGGAAAAAGGGATTGACTCCTGAACCTCTCTGAGTATTGTAGCTCTGTCAGGAAAATAAGGGACTCCTAGTTACTCTCTGCACCCTGAGCAAACCGCAGTTCCCAGGATTCCTTGGTGGAAGCCATGACTGTTAATAGTGCTCAAAATGTAGGGTTTGGATGTGACCTGAGAGAAACTGGATTTGACAGACTCATTTAATGTTAGTGACACAAAGTCAATACCAAAATTTTACATCCAAATCTTTAAAAAATAGCCTTTTCTAAAAAGCATAAAGCAAAACCCTTGGACTTCCAAAAGTCTTCAGTGGGGCATGGCAACTGAAGAAATGCCGTCTCCGTCAAAACTCTCCACTCATGGTGAACAACTGTACCCATTTTCCATTGGACTCAACTTCCACTGGCTTTTGTTTCCCATCTGCCCCCCATTCTGCCACGGCTCAGTCTCGTCTGGTTGGACGCTTTGCTCATCTCCCGGCCGACCCCCTCCTCAAAGGCCCAGGGCTCTCCGAGACCCCTTCTCCCCTCGTTAGGGAAGTGTTAGGAAGTTGCTGAAGTGCGAAATGAGCCTGCAAAAGCTCGTTGTCCTAATTAAACTTTGACAAGGAGAGTGACAAGAGGCATCCGAGGGGAAACAATGCGGGCAGTGTTTGGGAATCAGCCTTAAGCTGAGAAGGCCTTTGTCCCCGGAACAAAAGCACTTGTTTGCATGTGTTAAAGTCCATTAAACTTCATCAGGCCCAGGTGCAACCCCCTCCTCTCGCCCTGTCTCTCCCCACCCACCCTGTCTTCTCCAAGCCAACCCGCTGCACCTTCCGAGAGCCGAAGGCCCCAGAATCCTAACTTGGGAGACAGTTGGCAGGGCGGGCGAGAGGACCTCTCAGCTTCCTCAGGGGGCCAATATCAAAGTAAATATTTTGCTCTGAAATGAATTATTGTTGCTGTTTCCATCAGCCTGCTGCTTGGACCGTCAGGGTGAGGGGCACCGGCAGAGGACTTTGTTAATGAGGAGGAAGTGAGGGAAAACCTTCATTAACATGGGAGTAATATAATCGTTTAAAACCAGGGTGGGTGAGAGCAGAGAGGCCTGTGAGGGTGCACTGCAGCATGTCGTGTGGGACTCTAGAATACAACTGTATTCATGAGGAAAGTGGCTAGGGAAAAGTATTTCTCCTTCTCTCATAACACTAAGAACTCATGGATATCTAGTGAATGTCCAGGACTGATTGAAGAAAGGACCTCTTCTCCAGATTGCCACTAACTGAAGGATAGAAGCACTTGGTGCAATGAAGCAGGAAGGGCCTGAAGCAAGTTATGCTATGTTTTGTTCATTTCTTTATTTTTATTATGACATTTATATCTCACTTTTCCTTCAAGGAGCTCAAGGTGGTGTGCATGGTTCTTCCCCCACCCATTTTATCCTCACGACAGCCCTGCAATGTAGGTCAGGTTATAAGAGGAATAAGAACATAAGCCTGCAAGATCAGGCTAGTGGCCCATCTAGTCCAGCAAGTTTTTCTCAAAATGGCCAACCCGATTCCTGTCAGAAGCCCGCATAACGCTGTTGTGCTCAGGTCCTCCTTGCAGTAGAATTTGTCTAATCCTTTTTTAAAGCCATCCAAGTGTCTGGTCAACTCCCATCCTGAGTGACTGGCCCAGCTTCATGGCCGAGTGGGGATTTGAACCCTGGTCTTCCAAGTTGTAGCCTGACGCTCTAACCACTACACCACACTGGCTCTCAGACATACATACACACAGGTCGCAGATGGAAGGAGAGCGCCATACAGGGATGCCATTTTCACCAGCATCCCTGTGTTCCCTTTAAAGTATGGCTGCAAATCCCATTGCATAAGCAGTTGGTTGAAAAATATGCTCTGTTAGCCTTTATGTAAACAACACAAGCAGAGAAGATGATGATTATGATTGCAAATTGTCCTGCCTTCCTGTCCTTCTCAGGACCTCCAATGTAGCTTGACAATGGTCTAAAAGAGGACTGGGGAAGCTGCAGCCCTCTAGATCAGCGGTTCCCAAATCTGGGTCTCCAGTTGTTTTTGGACTACAATTCCCATCATCCTTAGTTAGCCGGAGCAGTGGTCAGGGATGATGAACCTACCTAAATCGCACTTCCTGAAACGCTACATGAAGCACAGCGATCCTGCAAAATTTGCACAGCACTGAATTTTGTGGTGCTGTTCTCCAACCAAAGAATGTGTCTATATTAGGGAAAACAACACACAGAAATGCATTGTGTTGGGAGAAATTTCATACAACAATGTTTCTGAATCCAGATTTGATGAATTGGTCACATGGCACTTCTTAAGAGAGCCAGTGTGGTGCAGTAGAAAGCCTGTTGGATGAGGACCTGGGAGACCAGGGTTCAAATCTTCACTCAGCCACGAAGTTTACTGGGTGACTTTGGGCCAACCATTGTCTCTCAGCCTAGCCTACGTCACAGGATTGCTGAGGGGGTCAATTGAGAAGGGGGAGAACTGTGCACTTGAGATCCTTTGAGTAAAAAGGTGGATGCAACAAATAACTAAAATTAAGGTACTCAAGGAAAGTGGTTGTAGCTCGGTGTTACAACACATGCTTTCCATGCCATAGGTCCCAGACTTGATCTCTGGCTACAGGATCTCAGGTAAAAGAGTCTCCCCACAGTGCAAGCAGGGGAGAACTCAACATCATAGAGTTTTGCCCTTTCACTCAATGGGCACTACAGAACTGGCCATTTTAATGTATTTCAGACTTTGAGGTAGACATAGCTGAAACGTTTACTGCTTCCAATGGTGCCTGGCGCCCACTGAGACTAGTGGGGCAGAAAGCAGGGAAGTCAACAACAGGGCCACATGCACACCATGTTATGATATCACTTTAAACAGTCAGGGCTTCCTGGTAGTTTGGTAGTGTTGAGAGTTCTTAGTGAACCCCCTTCCCATTTTCCTCACAGAGCTACAAGGTCAGGAGTGGTTTAACAATCAATCCCTCTCCACAGAATTGTAGCTCTTTGAGGGGAATTGAAGTTGCCAAACAATTCTTGAGCCCTTTCCCTGGTGCCCACAAAGCCTCCGAGCACCCCCTCCCCTTGCTTCCCCCTTCGTCAAGTGGTGGTGAGAGTGGTTTTTGTACACCCTAGTGGTTAAGAGCAGTAGACTTGTAATCTGGTGAACTGGGTTCGTGTCTCCGCTCCTCCACATGCAGCTGCTGGGTGACCTTGGGCCAGTCACACTTCTCTGAAGTCTCTCAGCCTCACTCACCTCACAGAGTGTTTGTTGCGGAGGAGGAAGGGAAGAAGATTTTTAGCCACTTTGAGACTCCTTAGGGTAGTGATAAAGCGGGATATCAAATCCAAACTCTTCTTCTTCTTCTGAAGGAAGAAGTTCGAAGAGCATCTCTCTTTCCTACTTCATCTTTCAAGGCTCAGATTAATTCTGTTGGAAGTAGCCTGAAGAGCTGATGCCCAGGAAACTTGGTAAAGAATCCAAATATACCCACAGGTTCAAAAAGGTTGACAACCCATGCATTACATTGTTGACGGCCTGAAGGTATTTTCCCTCAAATGCGTTCAGCATGTGACTTACCGTACTTTTTCGTGTATAAGACTATGTTTTTTTTCCTTTAAAAATCATGCTAAAAAGTGGGTGTCATCTTATACATGGGTAGTGCATAGGGTGGACATTTGATTGGTTGCTGCCGTAGCTCTCAGCAACTATTGTGCATGTTATTGGTTGCTGTGTCCATGGGCGGTGTTGATTGGCTGACACTCCGGCATTTGGGCTGGCAATTGGCAGCTTCTGCCGGCGATGGGACAGATGGGAGGCTAATTTTGTGACACGTGCGGGTGAGCTATTTTCAGCAATCCCCCCTTTTTAAAAGCTCAACAACCCTGGGTAATCCACCTCCCAAAAAGCTCTGCAACTCTGTGCCATCTCTCCCCCCATTTTCTTAAATTTGAGTCCCCCAAAATAGGGGGTGTCTTATACATGAGGGCGTCTTATAGACGGAAAAGTACAGTACTTGCCAAGTCTCCTGGCAGAAGACACTTGTGTGTGCTTTCAAGCTTGCATATCCCACACCTCTGCCCATGGCTAATGAAGGGGACCAAATAAGAGCCTTTTGCCAAGTGCAGCAGCAACAGTAGGTCGTATGTGCTTGCTTCCTAAAGAATCCATTGTTGAAGATAAGAATCCTAAGATAAGCACCAAATGTGGTTTGAAAGAGGCATCACTGCTTATGGTCTGTACCACTTTTACCACTGGCCAAAATAAACAAAAGAGGAAGAGAAAGGTCTGGCAGGTTTGCGCTGTTTCAAAAACCTACGTAACCTGTTTGAACAGGGCCAGGAAAGGGGATAGAACAGCATGGCAATTTTTGATGCTCTCTCAAATAGCTTGCCATTCTCTTAAAAAATGATTGTTGTTCTCCAGTCTATATTGATGAATGCCCCTTTGCTAAGGGTAGCTTTTAGGTAACAGCGAGAGGGGAGAAAGTAGGCGATAAATGCAAGTGTGAGAGATGAGGATGAGATAAAACAAATGATTGCCTCGCTTGCTATTGTTGCCACTTATTTGTTTCCAAAATGCCTTTGCTGGCTTTCTGAAATTCCATACTGATCTAGCATAGGAAGTTGCCTTCTTATAGCAGGTTAGACCCACACCAAAGCCAGTTTTGCCTGTTCTGACTGACAGCAGCTTTCCAGCATCTCAAGCAGAAAGTGGCTCTTTCCCTTCACTCCTGACCTTTTAACTCAATGTGCCAGGGATTGGTCCTGAGACCTTCTGCATGCAAAGCAGGCGTTCTACCACTGAGCTGTGTTCCTTTGGGGCTGGAGACTGAATTCAGAGCTTTTCTGGAGAAGGGCCCAAAAGCACAAGGAGGAAAGAGGGGTGCGGACAGGGCCAACACAAGACATTTTGCTGTGTGAGGCAAAATACAAGATAGTTGCCCCATGACCATCATCGCCACTATGTACAAAACCCTACTAGGCTGGCAATGGAGTCTTCGGTCCCATCCACACTGTAATTTAAAGCAGTTCCATGTCACTTTAAACAGTCATGGCCTCCCCCAAAGAATCCTAGGAACTGTAGTTTGTTGAAGCAGTTGACCTCACAGTGCTACAGTTCCCAGCACCCTTAACAAACTACAGTTCCCAACATTCTTCATGACTGTTTAAGTGGTATAGTGGTGCTTTTAAGTGCTTGGTGCAGGTGTGACCTGAGGGTGGGGGTTGACAAACAGGTTGGGGGGGAAATAGAAAGCAGTGACTGGAAAAGGGAATGGGGAATGGGAATGCCTTCAGATGTTTTCTAAAAGTCAGATACAGTGGTACCTCAGGTTAAGAACTTAATTCATTCTGGAGGTCTGTTCTTAACCTGTTCTTAGTGGCAGTCTGGAGAAGCACCACTTTAGCTAATGGGGCCTCCCACTGCCACTGCGCCGCTGGAGCACGATTTGTGTTCTCATCCTGAAGCAAAGTTCTTAACCCGAGGTACTTTTTCTGGGTTAGCGGAGTCTGTAACCTGAAGCGTATGTAACCCGAGGTACCATTGTAGTTGTTTATTTCCTTGACATCTGATGGGAGGGCATTCCACAGGGCGGGTGTTACTACTGAGAAGGCCCTCTGCCTGGTTCCCTGTAACCTCCCTTCTCACAGCAAGGGAACCACCAGAAGGCCCTCGGAGCTGGACCTCAGTGTCCAGGCTGAACAATAGGGGTGGAGACGCTCCTTCAGGTATACTGGGCAGAGATCGTTTAGGGCTTTAAAGGTCAGCACCAACACTTTGAATTGTGCTTGGAAATGTACTGAGAGCCAGTGTGGTGTAGTGGTTAAGAGCTGTGAACTTGTAATCTGGTGAACTGGGTTCGTATCCCCGCTCCTCCACATGCAGCTGCTGGGTGACCTTGGGCTAGTCACACTTCTCTGAAGTCTCTCAGCTTCACTCACCTCACAGAGTGTTTGTTGTGGGGGAGGAAAGGAAAGGAGATTGTTAGCTGCTTTGAGACTCCTTAGGGTAGTGATAAAGCGGGATATCAAATCCAGATGACTCCTCTTCTTCTTCTTCTTCTTCTTCTTCTTCTTCTTCTTCTTCTTCTTCTTCTTCTTCTTCTTCTTCTTCAATGTAGGTCTTTTAGGACCGGTGTTATATGGTCTACCTACACAAAAAGACCCCAATGGAGGAAGGACAACACACACCCAAAGAACGGGTCATTAAGGACTCAGCAAGCATGTTCAGTGGGAATGAAATGCTGGCAGACTGAAACAGAAATGAAAAATGGGGTGGGGGTGGAATAGAGAGGAGTGGGTGGAAAAGAAGCACTTCATGCTGCAACAATTTTGTCCCACTTGTAAATGAAGAAAAGGAAAGAGAAAGAAGGAGGATGTTGGGAAGCCAAAGACAGTTAACAGAGTCTTTGCCCCACTTTTGATATCAGCTACAGGAAACATCCTAGATACTCTGGAACAAATCTTAAGAGTAAATATTGCATCCCGTACAAGGCAAGAAAATCGTCATTTTCCAGACCAGGCAAATGACCAGGACATTCTTGAACACCTCTAGCCACTCCAGATGGGAAGTGGGGCTCGGGGAATTCCATATCCGTATCACATCCCAGCACCGAAATTACTGAGATTCCGAGAAACGGGAAGAAGAAAATAACAAATGCGACATAAACAAACAAACAAGGACATAATGAGGCATGCCTTCTCTGCAGGATCTCAGCTGTGCTTCCAAACACACTGGGTAGGGAGCAATCTTCCGTGAAACACAGTGAAATTTCCCAGCAAACTTACATTGGGTTGCATTGTTAATCATTCCAGCTTGTGAATCATACTCTCCCCCAACTGTACCTGTTCTGATAGGTACAATGGCTGCTTTTTCAGGTCTGGAAGCTTACTGGTGTGCAGTGAAACAGAACCTATTACTTTGGGATCTCTCCTGCAAGGGGTACTCCTCTGGCTGCCACAATGCAATCTCTTATACTGGAGGACTCCATCTCAGCATGGCAACTGAATGCAGGATTCTGACCACTGGGGCCTGAGACCTTGCAACAACCATTTCTTTCATTTAAATTTATATACATATACACACGCATATTAATTTCATAAAATTTATAACCCTCTTGTTTGTAAAACAACAACAATCTCTAAGAAGTTTACAAAAAGAATAAATTACCAGTAAAAAAACCATTTTAAAACTATTTAAAACCTCTGCAAAACAATTAAAATCAGACATAAGCTAAAAGGTCACCTCTGGCCTGTCTTTCATGCCAGGGTGCCTATTGGATTCATCACTGTGGCAGTAATTCCCAAACTGTGGGTTCAAACCTTTCATGTCCTCAAAGAGAACTGGTAGTGTGTGGTGAGAATTTGGTTAATTAAATACTAGTTAATTAACTATAAAGAGTTTTGTGGGCCAAAAGTGTCTGCCCTCCACAAAGAGGAAGCTGCCGGCTGGGTCTCTGCGTGATTTATTGCCCTGAACATGGTTCCTTCCATTTCATTTCCCTTGGAGAAGATAGTTCTGTACTGTGTCTCTTTCAGGTGTGACTGGATCATGACAGCTGGCTTTATAATCTCTGTTATGAGCTTGGAGGCAAGTCCAGAGCAAGGACTCATGCAGAGGCATGGGGGCAGATTCCTTCAAGGGCAGCCACTCTTACAAGCTGCAATGTAAAAAGGTAAAGGACCCCTGGATGGTTAAGTCCAGTCAAAGGCGACTATGGGGTTGCAGCGCTAATCTGGCTTTCAGGCTTAGGGAGCCGGCGTTTGTCCACAGACAGCTTTCTGGGTCATGTGGCCAGCAGGACTAAAAGCAGATCATTCAGGGCTTCTGCAAACCTGAAGAGGAGGCTCCCTGTTGTGTCTCTGTATTATTCAACTGTGCTCCGATCAGATCCTTCCAATCAGCTTTTACTGAGCAGAGTTAACTCTGTCATGTCCTTGCATCAGATTGTTCCACCGTGCTTGATATGAAGCCAAATGACTTGCCTTAAGAAGAGACTGCCCCCCCCCTTGTCTCTCTGCATGAGTCACTTGTTGTCTAAGCTTGCTTATCAGGAGACACTTTCAGATCAGTAATTTCCACAGAAAAATAGGCAATGGAGCGAGGGTTGCCCTAGACCAAATAACACCCCTTTCATTGTTCCTCTTCCATTAGTTCAACTGCCGAATACATTTTTAAATGTTGCATTAAAAGCCCATTTCACAACTTTGACTCATAAATCATATGAAGAACAAGGTATCTCTGCCAAAAAAAATTAGCACACATAAATCTGACCACAATCACTTAGGCCCCTGCTGCTTTCTGAACAGGGAGTGAAGCTGTAAATTTCACATGAATCATCCTCATACATCATAAATGTTAAGTCACACATTGCCAGCTTCGCAAGCGAAGATGACTCCGGAAGCTGTAGCAGGATAATGTCTTTATTAGGATCAACCAAACCATTAGCTAATAGTGAGCAAGGTGTTGAGATCTGCAGGAATCCAGCAGCAGAAGAGCTCTGGAACACTCAAAAAATTGCTCATACTTTTGTGACATCATAGATGGTCCTAATCAATCTATTGTCCTACTGTAGCTTTTGGGTTGTTTTTCCTTCTTCTAATGAATAAACACACATTTTTAAGTAAATGTGAATTGTTGCCTTGCTTGTTTCAGCTGTTGAGTGGTTTGAGATACTAGACCCACCAGACAAACCCACCTCAAATCTGACAGCCCAAGCAATTGGCTGGGTCGTTTGCCTCTAAATCCATTTTTGATTGGACTCCCGTGAAAGCAAAAGCAGCTTTCACTCTTAACTCAACAGATTTTAATCTTTATGGGGAAATAAGATTCTTACATACTCTAAATGTTGAGCAATTTTCATTTGGGGTGCATTGAAAAAAGTAACTCTTGCATACTTAAAAATCAGTCCATTCTGAAATTTTGATATTTAAACCATCTTACACACTCTAAAGCTGCCATAGATTAACAGAATTGTTGAGATGGATGGGACACCCAAGGCTCATTCTAGGCCAATCCCCTGCAATACAGGAGTCACAACTAAAGCGCCCAAGACAGATGACCATCCACCCTATGCTGACAAAAAGGAGAGTCTCCAACCTCGCGAGGGAGTCTGTTCCACTGTTCCACAGCTCTTCCTGATGTTTAGTTGGAATCTCCTTGCTTGTAACTTGAAGCCATTGGTTCGAATCCTACCCTCCAGAGCAGGAGAAAACAAGCTTGCTCCATCTTCCATGTGACAGCCCTTCAGATATTTGAAGATCAGCCCCTCTCAGTCACCTCTTTTCCAGGCTCCTTCAACCGTTCCTCATAAGGCTTGCTTTCTTATACATTGCTACACGAGAGCAAGCCTTCTATCAAAACACAGTCTTTCCTTCAAAGAACCGTGGGCGCTGTAGTCTACAGTTCCCACCAACCCTTAGTGCCCCAGAAGGTGGGGGGAAATGTGCTTCAAATGTGCTTTACAGTACGCAGACCCCAAACTGCACCCGCAACATACATTCAAAGCACACTGCCCTCCCCAAAGAATCCTGGGAACTGTAGTTTGGCTAAGGTGTTGGGACTGGGGTAAACTACAGTTCCCATGATACTGGGGGTGGGGGGAAGTAATGTGTTTTAAATCTATGGCGTGTACGTTTTCGACTCTCCCTCCCTGCTGATAGTGGCTGCAGCGGATCGCTCCCTGGGGCCCTGCAGTAGAGCCGCGCTGTTGGTCCTGCTGGCCTGGGAGCAGGAGCATCCAGCTGGTGGGCCGAGCGCCAGAGCCGGGCGGGAGGGGCCCGAGGCTCGCCAACCCAGCCAAGCCAAGGCAAACAAGCGAGGCTTCCTTCGCGCTGCTCTTCCACGGCGAGAGGGGAGAGATGGACATTATGCACGCACGTTTTTGATTAGGAGGGGTTAATCTGATATGAGCTCATTCCATCGCGCTGCAGTGATCATAGGGGAGAAAAGGAGAACTTTAAACACACAAGCAGCACCATTATAGATGGATATGAAACGCTCTGCGTGGCAGTACAGCTGACCTCCTCGGAGGTTTGAGTTTTTGAGGCTGCGTGTGCTCATTTCTAAGGCAATTTATAAAAAACAAACACAAACGGGGATGGGGCTTCTTAACTCATTCCCAGCCCATCGAGCCATTCCAGGAGGTTTTTTAAAACAATTACCTTCATTGTTTTATTTTTGCAAGGGGTGGGGGGAGGTGGGGAAGAGAAAGAATGAAAAAATCCAGGGGGCTGCACAGCTGGGATAAATGAAACAGCTGCTGCTTCTTTGGAGAAAAAGGATACACACGTACACACATATCCACAGTATTTATTATATATGCACCAGCTGGCTGGGGCTGATGGGAGTTGTAGTACACAACCGCTGGTGGGAGTTGTAGTACACAACCCGGTTGGCAGAGGCTGATAGAGAAACAGAGACGTTTTTTGTGTGTGTGTGTGTGTGTGTGTGCGCGCGCGCGCGCGCATGCACACATAAAATATATGTGCATATATACAAACACACCCCTTTCTGCTGAGGAAGCTGGAGCTGATCTTCCGCACCTGCTTGGGTCCCGCGCCTTGCCCCCGCGCCTTCTTTTCCTTCTTTCTTCCTTCCTTACCTGCTGCCTGTCAATTGCAGCCTCCGAGCGGCTGCATGGACCAGCAGCGGGGCGTGGCTTAGAGCCGCGCAGCCAATGGGAGCCCTCGGTCCGGGACTCCCGCTGGAGGCTGAGAATTCATAAAGGCAAGCCCTGGGAAAGGCTTGCGCGAGCTCGGCTGCCTGTCACCCTGCCGAGGAGGACTCCGTCGGCTGCAAGGAAGAGGGAGACTACCCGCACCAAGGCATCCTGCGAGATGGCCGCAATCAATGGGGCCGTAGAAAATGGGCAGCCGGAGAAGAAAACAACCCCTCCGCTTCCTCATCCTATTAGGAACTTGGAGGTCAAGTACACCAAGGTAAGGGGGCAGCGGTAGGTTTCTCTTTTCATGCGTCCTCTGTGTGATTATCATCTTCTATGTCTACTTTTCTCTCCCTGGTGGGAGGAACTAGAGGGATTTTAAAGTGAAATAAAGTCTCTAGTCCTTAGGAGGTCAATCTCTCTCTTCCTCCCGACCCCACAAAACCTGCTCAAAGGAGTAGACTAGAGAAGAATGCACACCTAAAAGTTGCTCCAGGATAAAAGCCACAAAACACAGATGGCCCTGCATTTTACAGGGGGAAATGTAGAAAAGCTGACAGAAAAATGGTTGGGTTGCAATTTCCAAGAAGTGTGTGTGTGTGTGTGTGTGTGTGTGTGAGAGAGAGAGAGAGAGAGAGAGAGAGAGAATTTGAGTTATTTGAGTTTGTTTTTAAATAAATCTAGTGCATCTCAAGCATGCTGTGAGCAGCAAAAGCTATGTGAGATGACCTTGCCACTGTGCTCATTTTACAGCAGGGAAAACTGAAGCCTGGGCACTTGGAAGATTTGCCCTCAGTAACTTTGTGGCTGAGTTAGGATATCTTTTCTTGTTTAAAAGTATTAATGTGCTGCTTTTTCATAATTAATATTGAAAGGAGCTCCCAAACCAAACAACACAATAAGACATGCACAAACTTTACATTCCCTTCCATCTAGTTTTCCAGTTCCTCAGTAGTTAGTGTTTCAGGGCCGCTGAACATTCTGTCCTCATTGGGCAATCTTGGGCAGTTCCCCTGCTTCCTGGGGAATTTTTTTTTCTTCCAAAATGTTCTTTTGTTAAACCCTGGGGTCCCCCTGAGCCTGCCAATGCCCTCTTGTGCGTGGATAACACTGTTTTGGCTGTACAAGCCACATCACTCATAGCCTGAACGCTTGAAGCAGAGGACATACCAGCTGAATAAACAACAAACAGAAACATCGCAATAATGAAATCCATAGCCAGAGAAGAGAGCAGTTAACTTTCCAAAGGTTATGGCCATATTTGGAAAGCTAGCAGAGATGAGGCCATGTATATTATGTTCCACAAGTCTGGGGCTGCTGAAGAAAAGGCCCTGCTCCTGGTGGAAGTTGACCTCACCTTCATAGGAAAGGACTTCTGCAGTCATTGGAAAGTTTTGTACCGGGGGGGGGGGCTCATAGTGGAACTAGGTTTGCATGTCTAAAAGTTATTCAAGTTCTCTTGGATCTCCATTAATGTATTTTACGGACATGACTAGATCCATGTTCTTCCTGTACCTTGGTACCATAATATTGCTGCATTTCTAATAGTGTTCAGCTAATCCTTAAACCACCCCTGCAAGGTAGGTCAGTGTTATACCCTTATTGCAAATGTGGAGGGAGGCTGAAGATGTGGAATTAATGGCTTGTTTAACACAAACTATTGAAGTGTGATTTCAACTGGGGTACCACTCCATTGCACATGGTATTATTTCATACCTTCTGTTCAGTATGTGAACGATAGTGGCATTAGCCCACAGAGTCTGCCGGTGTGAGAATGAATGAAAGTGAAGCATCTCAAAATAGTAAAATTTCTGGGCGTTAATATTGGCTAGGAATTAGTAGAAGCAAAATGCTACCCTGCTTTTTACATTTTCTTCAAGAGGCATGCTTGGAGTGATTGGCCCTGTAGCCATGTTGGAAGCCGAATGAATCGTATTTCATGTAAGTAATTATTTAAAATAATAATGAGCCAGTCCATCATTCACTATAGCCTATTCCTGTTCCTGTTCAGGACTCAATTGAACAGCTGGGACTGCAAAGTTGAGCGCTTTCCGGTAGTGAATTGCGTAGCTGTAGTATTACTCACCTTTAGAATAAGAATAATATTCAGCATATGATCTAGATTGCTGGTATTTTAGTCTGTGCCAGGTTTTTGCATTTATGCAAATATCCTGCTGTATTTGGCCACTAAAATGAAAACTGCATCTACCAGTTACAACTTAGATTGACAGCAGGACACCGCCCCAGCAAAAATAGAACCCAAAGAAAGCGTTAGAAGAGTTTATTTGGCAACATTTCCAGGTCTTAAATTGTATAGAACGTCAGTTTAAAGAAAAAAAGACAAGGAAATTGGAGGCATGATTAAAATTCAGTTGCAATATTGCCTTGTTGAAATTTATACTTATTCCTTCTCCTTGACGTATTTGTCTGAAGATCTCGTCCCAAAGTAGAGTCTAAATCTGAGGTCCCAACAGAAAATAATACCTGAAATTGAGCCTATGCCTAATTAAGAAAAACAACATAAAGGTGATGTTTAAAGTGCAAGGTTGCTGTGAATCTTCTGCTGAAAATCGCTGTGTGTATTTCTTTCTGTGCAATGTTAGGCAGCATGTGCAACTACAGGCACTTGTATAATCTCACTTATTTGAAAATGAAAGAATGCACGATAATAAATGGAACATGTATACTTCTGCCTATACAAAAATAAAGTGAATTAGTCATAAAACAGGGAAATTGATCAAGAAAGTTTAAAGAGTCTTTTGCACACATGCTTGGGACTTGTAGGAAGGAGTGTGTTATTTGAAAATGGATTTAACTGTTATGCTAAGCAAGCTGTAGACTTTTACCACTTAAAATACTTTTTAAAAACCCAATTAGCTGTCTGGCCTCTATTGATGAACTAATCACTTTCAGTTACAATATCCACACACTGCAGCCTTTAGTAAGGACTTTCAGCTAGCGGAATTGATCTGGGCTGTAGTAACTGACCACTGTTAACTTCAGGTTCTGGGATTCATATCGAGAGGAGCTAATTCCTTTTCTTGAAGCATAACCACTCAGTGGCACATTGGAACAAAAAGAAAGCCAGAACCCACCACGTTTCAGATCCGTTATATCGGACTTGATGAAATGAATTGGGGGGGTCTCAGGCCTTTTAGGACTCCTTAATAGAAGACTTCTGCCATATTATTAGCACATTCTCATGGCAAGTAATGCAGTCGGTCACAGCCAGCCCTACCATTAGGTAAAATTAGGCAGCTAACTCAGGCAACTGAATTAGGGTGTCATGAAAGTATAGTAAATTGTTGAGTCATTTAAATTTTTTATGATTCAGATTGGGTTGGCTTTTTTTAACTTCTGGGGAATGGGGAGAGGAGCTTGGGGGATTTTTAGCTTCAAGTGCCAAAATAATGTGACTGGGCTTAGGGCCTCGTGAATACACCCTGCTTCTTCCACATCATCTTTATCCTCCTCTGAGTGACTCTGGAAAATTCCCACACTATATACCTTGCTTAGAGGTACCATTTGCTCTGTGTTCGGAAACAAAATGTTTTGCTAGGATTGCAGCCTTAACTGATCACTTTATTAAAGCCTTTGGGTCTTGCTTTCAAACCTGGAGAGTTTGTGCCTCTCACAACTTGTGTTGGATCCTATAAGATGTGCATTGCAAAACGCATCAGCCACATAAGATGTGAACAATGGCCTTATTTCCAGGAAAATGTTAAACTGCTTGCTAGGGATTGAGAGAATGTCACTTTCCGGTTCTGAGGTTCAGTTCTCTACATTTCACAGCCATTTGCGAATTTTCTTCTTCGAGAGCCCTCACGAAAATTCACCAGCGTTTTAGTGCAAATTTCTGCTATACACGTTTTTATGCAGTTTTGAAAAATAGTGCACAGTTTTGTAAAACAATGCTCCTTAATACATTTTTCGATGTGATTTTCACTAATGTGTGCATTTTTGTACACATTACGTGGCTGGAGAACGGCCGGGCAAAGTTCAGAGAAACGCTTGTTCCAAAAGATAGCTGCATTTCACAGAGTCATAGACGTGCAGAGTTTGGATCGTGTATTTTTTCCTATCAGAATGTAGAAATTGGGAAGGTTTGTCTTTAAATGTGAACTCAGTGGAGTTTGTCTGACATCCCTACTGTGGCCATAATGAAAAGAACTTCTCTTGCCTAACGTAGGATCTTGGTGAGGAGACAGGTATGAGTAGATGTTGTGTGCATATATCTGTCGTTAAGGAGGCCTGCTTGTACACATTCTCCTTAATGTATAGGCGTATAGATATATACATAAATTTTAAAAACACTGACATTTTGGGTATCCATCCCAAAATGTGGAAAACAGCAGATGTTGACCATCTCAAAAATCAAACAGAATGGATGAATCATACACATTATTTGGAAGAAGCATATGATTCCATACCCTCCAACATTTCTCCAGTGAAAATAGGGGCATCCTATTCCCTGATGATGATGCTAACAATAATAATAATAATAAATTATTTATATCCCGCCCTCCCCAGCCAAGACCAGTCTCAGGGCGGCTAACACCAAATATAAAAACAATTGATTGAAATACAGCTTTAAAAACAAGATTAAAATACAACATTTTATGTTGTATGATGATGATAGTAATTTTTTTATTTATATCCGACCCATCTCACTGTGTTGCCCAGTCGAGGTGGCTTCCAGCATACAGTGGTACCTCGGGTTACATATGCTTCAGGTTACAGACTCCGCTAACCCAAAAATAGTACCTTGGGTTAAGAACTTTGCTTCAGGATGAGAACAGAAATCGTGCTCCGGCGGCGCGGCAGCAGCAGGAGGCCCTATTAGCTAAAGTGGTGCTTCAGGTTAAGAACAGTTTCAGGTTAAGAACGGACCTCCGGAACGAATTAAGTTCTTAACCCGAGGTACCACTGTATATAAAAACCTAAGAAATCATTATGCATTAAAAAATACTTCCCTATACTGGACTGCCTTCGGATGTCTTCTAAAGGTTGTATAGTTACTTATCTTCTTGGCTTGGGGCTCACATAACTCTATACCCTCCAATGAAAATAGAGACATATTACCATACCTTCCAACATTTCTCTAATGGGGGAAAAGGGACACTTGGAGAGTTTGTGATTCCCATCATGCCTGACTATTGCTTATGCCTTCTGGGGTTGATGGGAGTTGGAGCCCAACCATAGTGGGTGCCCCCGATCAGTTTATAAGCACAAGACTGTCAGATAATGATGGTGATCAGTTACAGCTCCCCAAAACCATTCCATACTGTTCATATATACCTCTGAATGAGTCAATCCCAAAACTGTTTCCTTGCAAGTATTATTGTGGTGGTCTTACGTATTTAGAAAACACGTCTGTGTTAAATCCAAGTAAAATTTTATTTTTATCCCGCCCTCCCCAGCTGAAGCCAGGCTCAGGGCGGCTAACAACAATAAAACAGTACAAAAGTACAACACAACACAACACAACACAACACTCTAAAATCATTCATTATAAAATTAATTCAAATCAAGCCACTGGCAACCATTGGGCCAGAGCTCCGCGAAGATTGCCGAGGGAGGGAGTCAGGCTGTGCCCTGGCCAAAGGCCTGATGGAACAGCTCTGTCTTGCAGGCCCTGCGGAAAGATGTGAAGTCCCGCAGGGCCCTAGTCTCTTGTGACAGAGTGTTCCACCAGATCGGAGCCACAACCGAAAAAGCCCTGGCTCTAGTTGAGTATATAGAAAATGTGGAAGAAAGTAAGTGTAAATAGGAATGAGTTGGGCAAAGTTGTTTTCTAGAGTCTAGATAACAATCAGCAGCTGATTTTCAGGGGAAAAGGTTTGTCTCCAATAAAGAAGAGGAATTCAGGAAGCTTGCATGAAATTTTAAGGGATGTTTCATCCATTATTTCATTTTTTTAATAGATAGTAGATATCTAATGAACATTTTATAGGGTTATAGAAATCAGGAGCAAATGTGCTTAAGATGCTTAATTCTTTCAAGTGTTTAAGGACATGGTACCTGAGCCTACCCAGGCTTTCTGAAGTACAAATTCCATCAAGGCCAATGGCGATTCCTGACAACTGAGGCTAGGATAGTGACCTCACCCTTCAAAGCGGTGTGTTTTGTTACTGCAAAGTGAATTTAAGGCATCTCTGCAAGTATCTGGTTCTGGTCTTGGATCTGTTCTACTAACACACACTCCAGTCCTAAAATTGATGCTGCAGCTACTTCAGGAAAAACGTGATTTTTGTCACCTTTTAAGGAAAGGCCTCATCGCCGTGCTTTGTGTTAGTGCTAGCCCTGACTTGGAATTGTGTGAACAGACATTTCAGTTCATTGAGTTGATACATATTTGTTTGGATAGGTTTTCAAAGAGGTTCTTCTAAAATATTTGTGGCTTAAACAACTTTGGGCAAAGGAGGAATTGCAGTTCAGAACCAATAGTTAGAAGAAAGCAGAAGAGAATATCAACAGGTGCTGAGAAATGGACTCTGTGTGATGCAATACTGTAGTAGCTCATCACATTATGGGTAGCCCCCTCCCCGAACAACTGTAAAAACATCCGTGTGATTGCAAATAAGCTTTCATTAAAAACTGGGTCGCTGGTATATTGCTGTTTTATGCTGATCTTTAAAAAAATTAATTTGACAGTCATCCCCTCTGAATTGCTTTTTAACACAAATGTTTTTACAGTTGCCCAGCTAAAGCATTTCTGCAAGGGCTGTTTAACCAATTAATTGGTTTGTTAGATCAAAGCCCAGGCCTCTGAAAACATAACACAAATGGTTTTTGGGGATCATTTTTCTACCTCAAGCTAAATTCCAGCATATCTTGTGGTAGAAAAATGTCCCAAAACAAAGCCATGTGTGTTGTGTCAGAAGAAGGAAGGGTGCTTAAGTCTGTTTCCCTAGATCAGTTTTTGTTGGCGGGCAGGGAAGGGGGAAGGAACTTTTCAAAAAAATCCTATAAGTTAACATTGGCAAACCAAAAGCAACAACAGCCCAGTGACAAAAAGTGGGATTTATTAGGATATTTTATTGCCACTGGCATTTTTGTAGAAAAGAAAACTAAATGGCAAGCGGCTGAAATGTTGGGACAGCACTTGCATAGTAGTAAACAATATCCTAGAAGCACTCTTATCAGACTCCTGTGTGAATTTTGCAAATATAGTGCAGTAGCAGAGTAATTTACATTGCAGAGGCTCCTCACAGGGTTAATTTTATTTTTAATAAAATATTTGAATAAAAAGAGGCCCCAACAAATTGGGCACGGCACTTAATTTTTATTTTGTTTAACAAAATGTGAATGCCACTTAATTGTCAAAACCACTAAGGGCTTTACATTGTTTACCCATATGCTTTTAGGTTGCAATCCCATGAACCTGAGACTAAGTCCCATTGACCTCAATGGACTTGCTTGTAGGTAGGCATATATAAGGACTGTCCAGTCAATATGATTAGTCTATTTCTCTAATTGTGTTTGTGGAAAGCGTTTTGCAAAAATGTGACTATAGGGAGAAATTAGCACTAAAGTGCTGATTGATTTCAATGAGGTCTTTGAAAAATAATAGCAAACTGATGTGGAACTTTAAGATTGGAACATCCCTTCCATGCCAACCTCTCTCATCTTTACAGTTCACTTTAAAAAAAAAGGTAAAGGACCCCTGACAGTTAAGTCCAATTGCGAACGACTCTGGGATTGCGGCGCTCATCTCGCTTTACTGGCCGAGGGAGCCAACATTTGTATGCAGACAGTTTTCCTGGGTCATGTGGCCAGCATGACTAAGCCGCTTCTGGCGAAACCACAGCAGCGCATGGAAACACCGTTTACCTTCCCACCAAAGCAGTACCTATTTATCTACTTGCACTTTGACGTGCTTTCGAACTGCTAGGTTGGCAGGAGCTGGGACTGAACAATGGGAGCTCACCCCGTCACAGGTATTCAAACCGCTGACCTTCTGATCGGCAGGCCCAAGGCTCAGTGGTTAACACCACAGCGCCAGTTCACTTACCCATATGCTATAACAAAATAACACTTAGTGTGACATCCTTAACAAGCTAGGAAGCACAACTGGGTCAACACCAGATGTGGGGAACAGGTTTCCCACCCCCGTCACTGTGTATAGGCTGATTCTTGGTAAGCTGGTTGTCTTAAGTGCAGAACATGTTCCAGTCCCACAGCAGCTCCTGCCTTCTGGTTAATAAACCTTGTCCAGATCAGTTTGTGGTAATCATAGAATTGTAGTGTTAGAAGGGACCCTGAGGATCATCTAGTCCAACCCCCTTCAGTGCAGGAATATGCAGCTTTCCCATTATGGGGATCAAACCTGCAACCTTCGCATAATAAGTACCACACTCTAACCAGCTGAGTTATCTAGGCAGAGAGCTTGACTTTAAAGGTAAGACGGATATCAATATCAAATGAATCAATCTAAAATGGAATGTTCACTGGCTTTTGCAGTTGACCAAAAGGTAGCACTTTAAGTTTGACGGGTACAGTGGTACCTTGGGTTAAGTACTTAATTCGTTCCAGAGGTCCGTTCTTAACCTGAAACTGTACTTAACCTGAAGCACCACTTTAGCTAATGGGGCCTCCCGCTGCTGCTGCTGCTGCGCTGCCGGAGCACAATTTCTGTTCTCATCCTGAAGCAAAGTTCTTAACCCAAGGTACTATTTCTGGGTTAGCGGGGTCTGTAACCTGAAGCGTCTGTAACCTGAAGTGTATGTAACCTGAGGTACCACTGTATATCCAAAGCAATGCCTGTGAAAATAATGCCAACAGGGGTGTGATCTGTTTGACTAGGCAGCAAAGATTCTTTAGGATGACATGTTAGATGAATATTCAGTATTTGATGAGTCTTTTTATGGTAAAATGTGCAGATGTTAGATGTTAGTGGGACTTGTCGGCTCAGTTATAATGTAGCGCAAAGCCAAACCATGGTTTGAAATGAACATGTGAGCCTTTATACTCCCCGCGAGGAGATCACGGCTTTTTTAATGCTTCTTAGGCATTATTCCTGCCGCAAAGCAGCTTCAATCTCGTCTCTAGGCACCCACACACTCAGATTTACAGTAAACTGTGGTTTGACTTCGTGTTACATGTGAACTGGGTCAACATCTCCATCTGGACTGTATTGGGTATTCATCTGCCACATGAGCTGAAAATGTCCATACTTGTACAACTTCCCATTGCAACATGGAGATTTGTACCTGGAAGCTGAATGTTTTGGTCCCTTGTGGTGCAAAGGTCCTGTCCTATGAAGGTTGTACATATTGACTTGGAGGGTAACTGCCTAGTAAGCAAGCAGAGGAGTGCAGTCTTACACTGCAACTGTGAGCCGGTATCAAGACTGCAAGAGGCAGCAGCACGATAAAATGCTCCTTGATTTTTAAAAAAATGAAACAAAACAAAACGTAACAACCGTAACCTGCACATGAAAAACATGCATGTTAGGGAGAAGATAAGCTTATTCTTCTCATGATGCAGAAATCTTTATTTTCCTCTCTTTTAGATATTTATTAACAATGAATGGCATGAATCAAAGAGTGGAAAGAAGTTCCCTACCTTTAGCCCTTCAAAGGCTGAGAAGATCTGTGACGTCGAAGAGGGGGACAAGGTTTGTTTGATTTCCTTCCTTGAGCTTGGTTGTTGATAGCTACATTTTGTGCATTTTGGCAACACAATTGAGCGATCAACCTGGGTTTGTTGTTGTTGTTGCTTAGTCGTTTAGTCATGTCCAACTCTTTGTGACCCCATGGACCAGAGCACGCCAGGCACTCCTGTCTTCCACTGCCTCCCGCAGTTTGGTCAAACTCATGCTGGTAGCTTCGAGAACACTGTCCAACCATCTCGTCCTCTGTCGTCCCCTTCTCCTTGTGCCTTCAATCCTTCCCAACATCAGGGTCTTTTCCAGGGAGTCTTCTCTTCTCATGAGGTGGCCAAAGTATTGGAGCCTCAGCTTCACGATCTGTCCTTCCAGTGAGCACTCAGGGTGAATTCCTTAAGAATGGAGAGGTTTGATCTTCTTGCAGCCCATGGGACTCTCAAGTGTCTCAACCTGGGGTGGTTGTTGTTGTTTAGTCATTTAGTCGTATCCGACTCTTTGTGACTCCATGGACCAGAGCACACCAGGCACTTCTTTCTTCCACTGCCTCCTGTAGTTTAGTTAGGCAGCCCAAACTCCAGCTTGCTCACGCAAACAAATAAGAAAAGGCATGCTTGTGTTTCTTTGTGACTTCTTGTTCTACAGGCAGCAACCGTTTTAGGTGTGTCTGATATGCATGCGACCACACGCGCATTGTGCTGAATCCAGAAGTGACCTGCAAACATCACAAAATGGGGGACGGGGTGGAACAGGGTGTTTGCAGGCTTTTTCAGCGGGTGTTCCAGTTATACGCAATTTCACACCAACATGCGGTGACCCAGAATGCCACCTTTGCGCAGACGGGGAGTTGCCTATACTTGGTTCCCCTTGAAATGGCAGAGTTCCTGTGACAGGGATAGGGTTCACTTTAAAGGGGTTTCTCCTGCTGTCAGATCTTCAAAATGGAGCAGGGCATAAGGAAGGAAGAAGAGCCAGAACTGGCTTTCATCCCTCCCAAGAGGCATGTGGAGGGGGCACCATTAATCATTAAATATATTAAATTACCTATTATGTGACTAACATAAGTGGCTGCCATTTTTTGCACTGCAGACTCCATAATGGCTTGAGCTCATTTTGGGCATGCTTTTTGTTTTTAAGGGGCTACCAGTTAGTGTGGAGTTGGGCACTGCAGTAGCTATGTATTGTCCTGATTTGTTTGCACACAACAGTTTGATTTATTTGAAGAGGGAGAGAGATGCATTTTATTTTAATGTCAAGTTGGCATACAGAGGTTTTATACATACATTTTACCAACAAAGTTAACAACATAGACTCTCATTTTGCATAACTTGCACATAAATCTGATTAAAAAGGGGGAAAGTGACAAAAAAAGGGAAAGGAGAGAGAAGAAAGCTTCCCATTGTGTTCATATTTTGTTTAATGGAAAGAGAGAGTGACCTCACATAAAAATGAAGATTTACAGACAGGCAAAATAAAAGATTAAATAGGCTTGGTTTGTGCCCTAAAGTGGGGAAAGGAGACTTTGCATCGCATCAAGCAACTGTTATCCTGCTGTTGCAGTTTCCTATTGCTTTCCTTGTCACAGAAAATCTGTTTGCTTTTTAAACAGAAGTAGACTTCTGTGCAAGAAAGCCAAACCAGTTTTACATGTGAAAAGGATCCAGTGTGGTGTAGTGGTTAAGAGCGATAGTCTTGTAATCTAGTGAACCGGGTTCACGTCTCTGCTCCTCCACATGCAGCTGCTGGGTGACCTTGGGCCAGTCACACTTCTCTGAAGTCTCTCAGCCCCACTCACCTCACAGAGTGTTTGTTGTGGGGGAGGAAGGGAAAGGAGAATGTTAGCCGCTTTGAGACTCCTTAGGGTAGTGAGAAAGCGGGATATCAAATCCAAATCCAAACTCTGTCCTAGTAGACCACAATCTTAACATGAGGCAACAGGGGTGATGAGGAGCAGTCCCCCCCCCAAGCTAATGCAGCAGAATAGTGTCCTGATCAAGGGAACAAGAGTTCGAGTTCTATTCTGCCTTAGTTAAGCATGATTTGAATTGATTTTAGAATGAATTGATTTAGAATGAATTTAGAATGAATTGATTTTAGAATGCTGTGTTACTTTTATTGTTAGCCGTTCTGAGCCCTGCTTCGGCTGGGGAGGGTGGGATATAAATAAAATTATTATTATTATTATTAAGCCCCAGCTAGAATACTGTATCCAGTTCTGGAAAGGATATTGGCAAGCTGGGATGTGTGCAGAGGACGACCAAGACGATAAAGGGTTTGCAAAATAAAGCCTTCTGAGAAACGGTTGAGGGAGTTAGGTACATTTAGCCTGGACAAAAGAAAATTTAGAGGCGATAGGATATCCATCTTCAAACATCTAAAGGGGTGTCTCACGGAAGATGGAGCAAGCTTGTTTTCTGCCAAAACCAATGGATTCAAATTGCAAGAAATGAAATTTCGAGAAAACATTAGGAAGAACTTTCTGGGAGTAAGAGTTGTTTGACAGTATAATTGACGATCTGGGAAGGTGGTGGACTCTCCATCGCTGGAGGTTTTTAAGCAGAGTTTGGATGGTCATCTGCCAGTGTTTCTTTAGCTTTGACTCCTGCATTGCAGGGGGTGGACTAGATGACTCCTGAGGACCCTTCCAACTCTACAGTTATATAATGGTGCATCCTGCATTGTTCAATAAGTGACTTTTTATTAGGGATCTGTACAGCATCTTTGAGAGATACACCCCCCACTTGCTTGCTGGTTGTCTGGTGGCATTTTATGTACTCTATTATATATTATATATTTACAAAAATATTGGTATACCACTGTGTCACGAAAAATCAAAGCAGGTTACAGCAATAAAAAACACAAAAGCATACAATAAAAACAACAAAAAGGTAAAAGCAGGCATCAATTAACCATTGTGGAAGGACGCATTCCTGCAAAGACCAGGTGGAATAGAAAAGTTTTTCAGCAGGCATTTAACAGTGCCTGGTGACAGCTGTGAGGGATCTAGTGCTCCATTCACTAACCCCACACTTTAGCCGCATGTTTATGCCTCTGTATTGCAACATCCATGAAACATAACACTGATTAAGCACTGGGTGGGTTATGACTGGAATGTCTGCCCTACCCATAGAGTTTTCTTGTCTGTGCGGTTTTTTGCTTTGGGCCTCCTTCGTAGTCTTGTAACTGAGAGTTGACGTGGGCCTGACCTTTTCCGTTGAGGAACTTCAACCGAGTGTCTCCATTTCCGTAAATAATGACACTGCAGTATCTTGGACCGCACAGAGGTATTCAAATCACTTCTGGGAGCTATGAAGGTCAAACTTTTCAACCAAATGTAGTCACATGCCAGAGCAGGGATTGTTCACCTGCTGTGATTCTGCGAATGATGCTTTGAGAGTTGGAAGTGTATTTTGCTGGACAACCCAATCAATACCTTCATATGTTCACTGTTTTGAGTGGGTGGAAATATACTTCAGCTAGCCACTGAGGGAAGAAAAAGAACATGATTTAGAAGACATTTTCAGATAAATTTTCCTTTTTGAGGGTTTTCCCACAAACTGCAGGAGGATTTCAATGTTGCCAATGATATTTGACAACTCTTTCCAGAGTTCTCTGCCCATGAAGAGAGTGAAGGACTTTGAACATAGCCAACCAAATATGTATTTTAATATTGTTGATGGTGAAGAAGCCTTCAGTGGGTTTGCCCTGCCCCACTCTTGGTTCTCTCTGGGCCCAATGCTTTCTTCATCTGCTAGTATGAGCTAGCCATCTAGCTGCGTGCAGAATTGAGTGAACTAAAAATTGTGCACATAGAGAATTTTCTTTTTCTCTCTCAAACGAATATTTGGCAAAATCCCTCTGTTAAATTTCACCACTCACAAATAGGGTGGACATTTCCATTTGATTGGCCTGTATTTGAAAACTCCAGAATAGGTTTGCCTGGTGCACCCCTACTATCTTCTAGGCCAGGAGTGGCTAAACCACAACTTCTGGGCTATATTGCCCCTGAGTGATTTTTGATTGCCTTCAAAGCTCCCCCCCTCCCATTTGACTAGTTACCGTATTTTTCGCTCTATAGGACACACCAGACCATAGGATGCACCTTGTTTTAGAGGGGGAGAACAAGAAAAAAATTCTCACCCTCTCTGCTCAGTGCCCCTTCAGTGAAGTGGCAGGAGAAACGGAGCCCTGCTTGGCTGAAGGGGCCCCGCTTGGCTGAAGGGGCGCTGCGCAGCTCTCCCTCTCTGCTGAAGCCAGGAGAGTCTCTCTCTCCCAGCTTCAGCAAAAGGAACCCAAAGCCTCTGGAGCGCAGCGGGAACTCGCGCTGCGCTCCGAAGGCTTCAGGCAGCTATCCCTGAAGCCTGGAGAGCAAGAGGGGTCGGTGCGCACCGACCCCTCTCGCTCTCCAGGCTTCAGCGAAAGCAACGCGAAGCCTCCGGAGCACGGAGGGAGCGCTCCCTCTGCGCTTCAGAGGCTTCGCGTTGCTATTGCTGAAGCCAAGGAGCCTGCATTCGCTCCATAGGACACACACACACATTTCCCCTTAATTTTGGGAGGGGAAAAGGTGCGTCCTATAGAGCGAAAAATACGATAAACTCACATCAGCTTCAGACACTACAGCTGTGATGGCTGTGGTTAATGGGAATTGTTGTCTAAAACATATGGAGGGCATTGGACTATGCAAGCATCTAACAGTGTGTTCTTTTTATTTTGTGTTTGGTCTTTTGTGTGGGTAGCCTGATGTTGATAAAGCAGTAGAGGCAGCAAAAGCAGCCTTCCAAAGAGGATCTTTGTGGAGACAAATGGATGCTGTGAGCCGAGGAAGGCTCCTCAACAAGCTGGCCGACCTCATTGAGCGAGACAGAGTGGTGTTGGCGGTAAGTGATGTCTGAAGTATGTCTGGTCTGGAGATTAAGAGCCTACTTATGCTGCAGTGCATAAGCCATTGGTTCTACAATACCAAGGGTGACCAACATGTGCCCCCTACATGTAGTTGGACCTCAACCTTCCTCATTCCCAGCCAATAATCAGAGGTGATGTGAGATGCCTTCCAGAAACTTCTGGAAGTTTGTGGGTTGGCTACCGAGTTCTTGGCTCTGTTTCAAAGGTTAGGCAACTTATGAGATTACAACTTTTCAGCTAACTTCCTTCCTTCATTTAGACCAGGTAGTAAAATCTAGGTTTCAGGAGAGAGTGGAATTAGTGAGGGGGAGTGGTGGAAACCTTTGTCCTTTTCAGCCTGTAGAAACCTACTTATTAATGTATACACAAACTCAGAGTTGTAGAATATTGCTTTTCCATCATCGGAGACACATATACCTGAACAGGGACGGGGAACTTCTTGTTGTTGGACTTTAACTCCCATCCACCCTGACCATTGGCCATGAGGACTGTGGCTGGTGGGAGTTGGGAGTGGGAGTTGGCGTTGTCTGGAGGGCCACAGGTTCCCCATCCCTGAACTAAATGATGCTTTATTGAGAACCTCTAAAATATCACTTATCTGAAAGCAGCATCAGTGTGTGGCCTTTTTATGGCCTGAGGCAAAAGAGTAAATGATCCCCTCCCCACTCTCCCCAAGTAAAGGTTTATAGTAACCCAGACTACCTATGTTATTTTGATACAAGACAGAAAATACTACAAATGTCTCTCTCTGGGAGAAAAAAAAATACAATAATAATAAATTAAATAACTACCGATTACTGCACATTCATGGCACCCAAGGTGAACTCTGTCTAATGTTAGGGCCTACCCTTCAACTTTGGTCACCTACTGCTTCCACTGAAGGGGGAGAAATCTTCATAAGGATTCGACAATAGCAGTATGCAGAGAAATGGAAGAAGTTCAGTTCAGTTCACATTGAAAGGGGAACTGCTTAATTCACACTTTCCAAAAGAACATGTGAAATGAAACGCAGCCATCTTTCAAAATTTGCAGTTCTCTGAATTTTGCAATGGAGTTCTCCAGCCAAGTAATGTGTACGAAAAGGCAAATATTAAAGTGTGCACGGAAATGCACATCTTACTGAAAATAGTATACAAAAATGCATTATATTGGGGAAATTGCTTTGCATTTTAGGGGAAATTGCTTACAAATGACCATGTGTATATTTTAGGTGAAATTTGCACTAAAATACTGGTGAATTTCCAGAGGACTTAAAAAAAAATGCAAACTGATGTGGAAATGTAGATTGAATTTATGATTGGAAGAATTATAAACCAAAATGGACAGGTTCACCCATCCCCAGCAATATACCCCCGTAGCAAATAAGGTGGGGGATTGACATTTTGTTTCATTCCAGACCTTGGAAACAATGGACACAGGGAAACCATTTCTGCAAGCATTTTTCATTGACCTTGAAGGCTGCATAAAAACACTTAGATACTATGCTGGCTGGGCCGATAAAATTCAGGGGAAGACTATACCTGTGGGTAAGTTGGAGCTTGTGTCGTATACATGTAACATCATAGGTCTGGCAAACAGAAGTAACCTGTAGTGAGGTTAGCCATGGCTAGCATATGGCTTTGGTTCGCAGGAACAGTTCTCAGATTCCTTCCTCTTTGCCCTGGTTCACAGGAAACCATAATTTACCTATAAACCAGGATTAGAAATCCACTTCAGACAGGCTGCCTGAAGCCTGCTACTGACTGCCAAACCGTGGTTTGGCCATGTTGCTGGGCCTTCAGCTACAATCTTCCTTTCATATGCTTAGGAGAGAGGTATAAACGAGGGGCTGGTTCACATATAATATGAAGCTACTGTTTAAGAAGCCATAGTTTGTTCATGCAGACATAGTGCTTATAGACTATAAAAAGAACCCATGCCTTGTTTATCAAAAATTGGTTTTTCAACTACTCTTGCCTCCTGATTTTGTATTCTGGTCTGGGATGGAGTGGGCGAACAAACCATGGTTAAGGAAGGGTGCTTGGTTTACACATAACACCAAGCCATAGTTAAAACAAACCAAGGTTCATAAGCAATAATTCATCTTGATGATTGTTGGCAGTAAACAAACCATAGTGAAGCCTCTGGACCAGATTTACATATAACGGTAAGCCATGGTTCTATAAACCATAGCTTAGTAACTCATGGTTTAGCATGATGTATGAACCAGGCTTAGTAATCCAGCCTTCTTTATTTTGGCGGGGAAACAGCTGTAGGGTCCCAATCTGGCTGGGAGTACTGTACTGGTTTTATGGGTGCTGTGGGTAGTAAACAGCAATTCCAAGGACAAAAAAGCCAAGGGGGTGTGCTTTTTAGCATTAAAAAAATGCTTTCCCCAGCTGCATCTTTGATCCCATGGGATCATCCACATCACAACCATCATAGGTAGATGACTTGCATTCTCAAAACTTTTACAGATGAAAACTTTGTCTGCTTCACCCGACATGAGCCTGTGGGGGTTTGTGGTGCCATTACACCGGTGAGTAGAATGTCGTCTTCTGCATTTCTGGAGAAGTATTCTGTACTGCCGACATCTTGATTTTTGCCTGTTCAAGTGAATAATGTTAATGTTTCCTTCAATTTCTGAGATTTCAAGACAATCTAGCCAACACACTTCCAAGTGGCTTTGAAGGATGGATAAATAAATAATATCCTTATCTCCGCTCACAAAGTCAAATGTGGCTGCTTGAGAAGTAAATTGGTTTCCTTTAAACTTTGAAACAAGTTGCGTTTTTCATTCTGGATCATAACCTCCCTGCCCCCCCCCCCAGGGTTATGATACAAATGCCTTGCTTTTCCCAATCTTGACAGAGAGAGATCAAAATATTGGCGGTAGCCTGCTAGGTAACTGCCAGTGTATGGCCTGTTAACTGAGCCCTGAGCCCTAGTAAGGTCCTATCTGTATTTCCTTTGTTCACAATTTTGGGTGTGTCCACTTCTACTTCCCTTCCATTGGAATATAGGAATCTGCTTTATATAGAGTCAAACCATGGACCCGTCTAGCTCAATTTTGTCTATAGTGACCTTCTAGGGCAGCCTTCCTCAACCTTGGTCCTCCAGATGTTTTTGGCCTACAACTCCCATGGTCCTTAGCTAGCAGGACCAGTGGTCAGGGATGATGGGAATTGTAGTGGAGGGCTGAGGTTGAGGAAGCCTGCTCTAGGGTTTCAGAAGGCCTATGTGGAGATGCTGGGAGGACTTTTTGCATGTAGAGTAGATGCTCTCCTACTGAACTACAGCCCTTACTTAGTAGCGGGAGAAGCTGCTGTGTTCTGAGCTGCAGGAGATATAAAGAGTCTAGTGCTAGGAGCTGCTTTTTCTGCATTAGGGAAAACTCCCAGCTAATTGCACTGCAGCTGAGACTTTGGAGTGGCTGGGGCGCTACTCTGTCCCTTGCTTAGCATAATGGTTAATCCAGCGTATCATGGCCAATTCTGTTGATTACGCTGCTGGGGAAGATCACCACCAGCAATTAACTCTACTTAAATCTACAACAGGTATTTTTGTTGGCGGAAGATGCTTGTAACTAGGCTGAGAATGTTTACACAGCTGTTGGAATAAAATACCACTCTGGTATATTTCCTTACCACTGCTGGGAGGTGGCCAGTATAGTGTTAGACTAGACTAGGGTTGACATCTGATGTCTCCAGGAAAACAAATGCATAATTTCGCTGGGTAGACTGGAGACTCTACTGAGGTTGAACTTATTTTTTGCCTCCCTTTGGCCAGATGAAAGGATTAGAAGGAGCTACTAGCGATTGTGGAGAGATTTGAGTCAGTTCACATTTGCAGCTGAATCGATTGAATTCGCACTTTCTGGAACAATATGAGAGCCTGAAACACAGCTATCCTTCACAGTTTGCACTTATCTGAATTCTGCATAAATGATGGTTATTGGTGGAAATAATTTGCAAAAATGCACAATAATTAGGGACAGCTACTTGCAAAGCTATGTACGTTAGTCAAAACTGCATATAAAATGCATTAGAAGCATTCAAATGCTGATTGATTTTCATGGTGTGTGTTTTTAAATATAAATAAATTGCAAATTGCTGCAAAATATGGAGAACTGAAGATTGGAAAAATGAGAAATGGGGAGAACCGAAATTGACAGATCCTTCCATCCATAGGAGCTACTAGTACTCCAACTAGTCTAGAAGAGTGGATTCAAACCAAGCAGGCCAAGGTTATTTCCTAGCCCTACCTAAGAACCAAGGCTATAAACCTGTGGTCCTCCCAGTGTTGCTGGACTACAACTCCTATCACCAATGGCCATGCTGCGTAGGGCTGATGAGAGGTGTCCAACACTGAGATGATCACAGGTTTCCCAGCCCTTCTTTAAAAAGAGGTGTTAGGGATTGTGTCTGAATTGTTTATGCATGCAAATCATGTGTTCAGCTAAGGGAATCGAGACCTCTGTGGATTTATTTATTTTTAACATCACATTTCCATGTGGTCCTTTCACATAGTTGATCTATCTTTCCACCTATAGTTCCCTTCCTGTGTAGATTCCCTCTGGTCTTACAGAGCTGGGAAGATCTGCCTCACTTGCCCTTGATTATGATTTTAAGAGCAGCTGCTCTGTGGTCTTATTTTCTTTAATGGACGTATTGGTACTTGGCTATGATCTGCAAGCGTTGCTGGTATAGTTCTGTTTGTCTGTGTATATGCGGAGACAAGTAGCACTACAGTGACACCTGGGGACAGGATAAAGTATTACAACGTCAACAGAAGAGGCAACTACACGTCCTGTCTAGAGAAGAATCACAGTTTTAATATAAAAAGGGGGGCCCATAAGTACTTGACAAAGTATATAACAATATGTACATGTGGTAAAAACTCGGCTTCAGTGTGCAGAAATTGCCAATGCTACTTAGGAGTGTGGGGGTTTTCTGGGAGGAAGAGGCTGTAATGATACAATTGTGAAGCCGCCTTCTGAATTTCTAGAACAAGAGTCAAAGTATAGAAATGGTAGCAATGACATCCTCATAAGGTGAATGTCATGATCTTCTGTTTCAGTGGAACTTCCCCTTGCTCATGTTGATTTGGAAGATGGCACCTGCTCTGTGTTGTGGAAACACCTTAGTTGTTAAACCTGCTGAGCAAACCCCACTTACTTCACTATACATTGGCTCTTTAGTCAAGGAGGTGAGTAATGTAGAAGCCAGGTGAGCTTATGCGGCTTTACACAATGGGGGGGTGGACTTTTGAGACCCTGCCCTGTAATTCCAAAGGAATGGAGGTTTGATGACTGGCAAGGAGTGGGTGTGCTCTTCGTACACCCCAGTGGCACCCACTCACCCTAACAAAGGGCACAAATACTCCTTTGCATGCCGCCCCACTCCCTTGCAATGAATGGAAGCCATGCCCTAATTTTTCTTATTCTGACTCTGGAATAAAACATCTCCCCCCCCCTCCAGGCAGGATTTCCTCCAGGTGTGGTTAACATTGTGCCAGGATATGGTCCCACAGCTGGAGCTGCTATTTCTACGCATCCTAACATTGACAAAGTAGCTTTTACTGGGTCAACAGAGGTAGGTGATTTTAAACATTTGTGTTTGCTTCTCTTCTTGCCACTCTACAACCCCCAGTTAGTGAACTCTGGAAAGCATAGAAATTAAACCTACATAGGATGCTCTCACCAGTATGTTTTGGAAGTATTTTCTGAAGCCAGGTACACACTATAACTTTAAAGTACGTTCAAAGCATGTTATTTCCCTCAAATAATTCTGGGCACTGTAGTTTTACCCTTCAGAGTTAGTTTTCAGCAACCCTTAACAAGCTACAGTGCCTAGAATTCTTTGAGAGAAAGGATATACTTTAAAAGTATAGTGTGAGAGCAGCTATAATTTTTGTTGGGTGGTGTGGCTTGCGAATAGACAGGCTCTGCCTTGCTGTATAGGAATAGTTCTTGATGTAGCAACTTCGTATTCTCAACAAGGCAGTCTCAAGAAAAATGTCGAGTTCTGCATACTCTGTCCTCCATTTGCCAGAGAGTATCTCCTTAAATAGGGACGTGGGTGGCGCTGTGGGTTAAACCACAGAGCCTAGGACTTGCCGATCAGAAGGTTGGCGGTTCTAACCCCGCAAAAAGATAAATAGGTACCACTCCAGCAGGAAGGTAAACGGCGTTTCTATGCACTGCTCTGGTTTGCCAGAAGCGGCTTAGTCATGCTGGCCACATGACCCGGAAGCTGTACGCCGGCTCCCTTGGCCAATAAAGTGCGAACTTGCACATTGAAGTGCTTTCAAACTGCTAGGTTGGCAGGAGGAGGAACAGAGCAATGGGAGCTCACCCAATCACAGGGGTTCAAACCGCCGACCTTCTGATTGGCAAGTCCTAGACTCTGTGGTTTAACCCACAGTGCCACCCGCATCCCTTCCATTTCTCCATACCTTCCGCAGTTCTCTGGCATGCCCTCACCCCACTGTGTTTTGCTCTTGTGTGGTTTGTTCATGCAGCCCCCAAGTTGACATATATTTGCAAACTGCACCTTGGTTATATTCAGTCTAAACAGAGTAATTTGTGATTTCGTCAGATGCCACTTTAACAGAAACCCTGATCTGCCCCGTGCATTCAATGTTTGTGGTTCAGAGCTTAATATCCTCCCTGGCGAACTGCCAGCGGCATCTGCGGTGGCATTCTCTGCATGCTTGATATGACCTTGTATAATTATGGTAAATTGCTGTCGGCACCGAAGGTCTGTCTCAAATGTCTAAGAGCCGGACAACTGAAGACCTTGGCATGTCACACCACCTACTGGTTGAGTTTGGCATGGCTCTTCCTGGTTCCTGCAATGGTTTGTGGACTATTCCGTAGGGGAGCATAGGAAGCTGTCTTAGAATCATAGAACTGCAGAGTTGGAAGGGACCCTGAGGATCATCTAGTCTAAGGTTGCCATATTTCAAAAAGTGAAAATCCAGACAAAAATATGTTTGTTTTTTGTTTGGTTGTTGTTTTTTGCCAAAGTTGTTCAGCCTTTTATTTTTGTTTTGGCCAAAGTTGTTGAGCTATTTATTGCAAAAACAAAAAACCCACCGCCCTGTTTTTAAGCTATTTTTAAAGGAAATTTGCACACACAAAAATCATCACTTCTGACATGGGCTGCCATTTTAAGCAATTTTCAAAAATTCCACCAGGACACCATTTTTGGCGGACAAATCCCAACTATGTCTGGGAAATTCCGGATGTATGGCAGCCCTGATCTAGTCCAGTTGTCCTAAATGGGGATCGAACCTGCGACCGTAATGTTATCAGCACCATGCTCTAACCAACTTGTGCTATCTTTTAAATGGAGTCAGACCCGTCGGTCCATCTAGCTTTAGTACCTTCCACACTGGCACGCAGTGGCTTTCCAGGATTTCAGGCAGGGTTCTGTCCCAGCTTTAACTGGAGGTGCTGGAGAATTGAATGTGGGGCATTCTGCATGCAAGGCAGATGCTCTACGAAAGCGCAACGTTGTAAAGAGGTGTGCAGAGAAGAACAGATTGGGGCACAGAGCTAGTGTGGAGTGCTGGCAAGGTTTCTCGTTGTGAGATGGACCCACGTTTCTGAACCTTCACCAGACAATGAACGCAGCCAAGAAAAATCTCTGGATCTTGTGCTACTTTTACCCACAACTGAGTAACTTGAGTCCTGTTCCTTTGCAGGTCTGCTTGAAAGATATCTCTACAGAGTTTGCATCCTAGAAAATATTCTTAAGCTTACTTCCTTGGAAGGAAGTCCCATGGAATTTCATGGTGCTTCCTTCCAGTAGCCATGGGTAAGATGGCTTTAAAAGGGTGCTTCCAAAGGAGAACATAGTTTCTGTATTTAATAATAATAATAATTGTATACCATAGATCACAGGTGGTTCACAACAGAAAAACACAATATAAAAAAAACACAAAATACATACATCATAAAAACAACCCAACATCCCTCCCTTCCACAACATATTTTAAGAGGGCATCAGATGTCAATCAGCCAAAGGCCTGGTTATTTTGAACTCCTTCTGCTCCATTTCCACATGTGAGAAAAGGGTGATTTGCCTGTATTTCATGGCTGCTTTCTTCCCGGTGCAGGTTGGAAAGCTGATCAAAGAAGCCGCTTCGAAAAGTAACCTCAAGAGGGTGACGTTGGAGCTCGGTGGGAAAAATCCCTGTATTGTCTGTGCAGATGCTGACTGTGAGTATAGCTGCTGCCAACAGTGCTAATATTGAAAGGGTCAAGCAGAAAGTCTGTACTGTCTTTGGAGAAGGCCTTGGAAGTGGGGGGAGGGATAGGTTGGACCAAATAATGAGACACTGTAAGCCAGTGGCATAGCATGGGTTACCAGTGCCCGGGGCCGCACAGAGGGGGGTAGGAGGGAGGGAAACAGATGGAGTACGCATGCACATTCAACTGCAGGAGATCGCAGCCACAGAGATAAGAGTTATTCTGTTGTCTGGAGAGGTCGCTTCTTGGTTTGCATGGAGAAGCCGTTTTCAGTGGAGCCCAGCAATGGAAGCACACAGCTGTGTTGAGGCAGCACTGGGTTTTGAAATGTTGCGCCCCCTAACAATTTTGCGCCCCGGGCGACTGCCACTGTGGCCTCTCCATGCTATGCCACTGGTATAAACAGTAGTGTAGTGGCAAATTCAGAAGTGCAGGGTTCCTTCACGATAGTCATAGCCACACCTTTCAAGGTTTATACAATCTCCTAAGATAATTCAATAATCTTATAACTAATAAAAATTAGGGATGCATTTCAACAATCAATGCAGGTCTCTGTGTGTTGCCCTTCAGCTAAATCTACTATTTTCTGTGCACGTACATTGGCGAATGATTTGGACTGTTCTGGTATCTTATTTTGGCATGACTCAAGTAGACTTTTCCTTGAAGTTCCATTGTGTGAAACAGAACTTGCACACCGTTCTCCTGAAACTGAAGCACCTTATGTGTTCCTAAATGCTTTGCTTGGGAGCACACAGAACAACAACTCCTTGGTGTTCTTCCTGTGTGCCTTCTCCAGAGTGACCCTAGGAGCCTATCCTCAGTAGCTTGTTTCTTTTCACTCTGACTGTAATCAGCAAAGGGTGAGAAGACTTCTTCTCAATGGCTCAAAAGCTCAGCACTGTGCTGCTTGGATGGCTCTAGGACACTGGAGACAGGGACCTTACTGCAGAAACAGTAACAGGTATTTGACCCACTGCAACCCTGGACCACTGGATGTCCAACAGATGTCACCATGTTGGCTGTAGGTGATGCAGAGACCAGTGAAATGGTCTGGCTTGCTTGTAACAGCCTGCTTTTTCTCTCTTTGCATTCTCTTCTGGCTTTCCAGTGGACTTGGCGGTGGACTGTGCCCACCAGGGTGTCTTTTTCAACCAAGGGCAGTGCTGCACAGCTGCCTCTCGAGTCTTTGTGGAAGAGCAGGTGTACCCAGAATTTGTCAAGCGCAGCGTGGAGTATGCAAAGAAGCGGCTCGTGGGGGACCCATTTGATGCCAAAACTGAACAAGGACCCCAGGTAAACTATTTTTTTAATTTAAAGAAATGCCCATCTTTTGCTGCTTCCTTTCCTGAGGTGGAGCAGCAAATGGCAACTCCAAGTAACAGATAATCCATTTCATTCAATAATTTGGGAAACGGATGATGTCAGAGATAACTCAATTGGAAAGTGGTCACTTTCAGCTCTGGGAATTATCCTGAAGGTATCTCGGTTAATTAGATGGCACATTATTAGATGTTAGGATATAATCTATGGTGCTAGTAAATCCTCTGGGGGAGATAAAAGTAAAATAACCCTCTTGATCCCCTTGACCGTGCCCATTGCATAACAAAAGGTTATGCTTAATTATAATTTCACAAAGATATTTCCCAGTGTGGTTAGAGGTGGTGTCCATTGCTGCCCTCTGACAGATTTCAGGTTCGTCCTCCAAGTTTAGTCCAGAAATGGCAACTCCCCAATTGAAGTGGACTGGCCCTGGCTTTTATGGGTTGTATCCAAAGTAGCACTAAGTGAAAGGTAAAGGTAAAGGGACCCCTGACAGTTAAGTCCAGTTGCGAACGACTCTGAGGTTGTGGCGCTCATCTCGCTTTACAAGCTGAGAGAGCCGGCGTTTGTCTGCTCCACAAACAGTTTTCCCGGGTCACGTGGCCAGCACGTGCTTCTGGTGCAACGGAACACTGACACCAGAGCAGCGCACGGAAACGCCATTTACCTTCCCGCTGGAGCTGTACTTATTAATCTACTTGCACTTTGACGTGCTTTCGAACTGCTAGGTTGGCAGGAACTGGGACTGAGCAACACGAACTCACTCTGTTGCGGGGATTTGAGCTGCCGACCTTTTGATCAGCAAGCCCAAGGCTCAGTGGCAGTATACTTGTTCCACCGGTGGGATGTTTTTACACCAGTGGAAGGCTGATGTGCAAGAGCAGGTTTCTGGTGATGTTGTTGTGCCATAGTCTGTGTTGCACAGCAGATTTTTGTCAAGCCAACTGTTGTGTTGTATTCTTCTGTTGTTGAATATTTAAAGTTGCCCATGGTTTCCAGGAAGCATTGGTGCCTCCAATTGTGGAAGGAAAACATAGCCATCATGGCTAGTAGCTGTCAACAGCCCTCTCCTCCACGAATTTGTGTAACCCGCTTTCAAAGCATACGAAAGTGTGTTGATCTGGGAAAAACTGCACTGAAATACTGATGAGTTTTCATAAGGATTTTGTTAATAATTGCAAATTGGTGCAGAACTGTGAAGTGAATTTAAGATTAGAAAAAAAAATAGAAACTGAGAGAACAACAAAAATGACAAATGCGTTGATCTCTGCCCACAACATCTGTGCTGCTTTCCTTTCCCCCCTTTCTGACAGATTGACCAAAAACAGTTTGACAAAATCTTGGAGCTGATAGAAAGTGGCAAGAAAGAAGGAGCCAAGCTGGAGTGTGGTGGTTTAGCCATGGGAGACCGAGGCCTGTTCATAAAGCCAACCGTATTTTCAGAGGTCACAGACAACATGCGCATTGCTAAGGAGGAGGTACAGACATTTTTATTTTAAGACTGGACTGTCATGTTATAAATTTGGGGTGTTCGTCTAGATGTCACCTTTGGGTTCCCCTCTGAGCCTGTGATTTTATATTTCTAGGGTGGAATTTCTGCACATGTAAAAAGAACATTTTTATTTTTTTCTTTTTGCTAAAGTGGTCAGCCAGACTCCTTCAGGTCAATTACTCTAGCCAAGAATCTTCAGGTAATATTTTCTGTGGAGCACTTTGACCTAATCTTAGCATAACAAAGCCTGTTAAATACTGCCCTTGTTAAGTTAAACTTGGGCCAAGGTGTTCCATAGAAATTATTATAGCAGAAGATTCTGGAAGGGATTCTGGACTGAAGGGAAGTGCAGTTTGCTGAGAATTGTTGGGAGATGGCGTTTATCATGGCAGCTACAATTTCAAGAGTTCCCTTGAAAGACGGATGGACTGTTGAATTGTTGTGTGAATTGTAGGCCCCAGGATTCTTTGGGAGAAGCCATGACTGCTTCAAATAGGATACTACTTCAAATGTCTAATGCCCCCTCAAGATGGAGGGGTGGACATGGGGGGTGGGGCTGTAGAGGCCTCAGTCCAATGGAGTTGACATGTCTGTTAAGTAGCGCAGATGCAAAAACTTTCTGACAGTAAGACCTGTTCAACAGTGGAACAGTGGAACAGTCTCCCCTGGGAGGTTGTGGACTTTCCTTCCTTGGAGGTTTTTAAGCAGACATTGGGTGGCCATCTGTCATGGATGCTTTAGCTGAGATTCCTGCATTGCAGAGGTTTGGACCAGACGACTCTCAGGGTCTCTTCCAACTCTATGATTCTATGAAATAGAAGGTTCATTTTCCAGCTTATTTTACTTTATCCTCTTAGGATTTGTATGATATCTAAATGATTGACAAATGATTAGAATCAATATGATTGATTAGAATGGGTAAAGTATTAAATGTAACTGTGTATTACTGTAGTGCACTGCATTAAGCGCATTTGTGTATTGATATTAAGACCGTTACATAAAAATATGAAAAAGGAAATGGTTTTTGGAGGGGAGGAACCAAATTGCGGATGTTTTTAGTTTGAGCCAAAGAAGGGGCCTTCCTGTTGTCCCATTTCTCCCACTGCCAGATTTGTGACTTCTGCTGTTACTTTGGCTTGTGTCTCGCCTTATTTGTATCACTTCTCATTTTGAGTTCTGTAATATCAAACGAACGAGCCACCGTAAGAAGGAATGGGGATGTGGCGACCTGTCAAAGAGTTACGGCTGTTGTAAAATTTGCAGTATTTCGCATGCTCCGTATCCCAAAAGGCACTAATGTCAAAGTAATCAGCAACTTTTATTTCAAAGGCAGGTGATCGATTCACCTAAACTCATTCATCACTTGATGGCCCTGATTCTATAATGTGCTTGCAGATTTTCGGACCCGTGCAGCCCATAATGAAGTTCAAAAACATAGAAGAAGTGATAGAAAGAGCCAACAGCACAGAATATGGGCTTACAGCTGCTGTGTTTACAAAGAATTTGGATAGAGCCCTAACGCTGGCATCGGCACTGCAGTCTGGGACAGTCTGGTGAGATTTTTTTTTAACAAAAATTGCTCAATATTTAAGGTGGGCAAATCACTGCGCTGACCTTTATGCCACATTGCCCCTTTTCCTCTCAGTTATAAGCAGTGACCTCTATGTTGCTATGAGCAAAGAGGCTTGTGGGTGACTCATAGCTCAGTTGGTTAGAGCGTGGTGCTGATAACGTCAAGGTTGCAGGTTCGACCTCCGTATGGGACAGCTGCATATTCCTGCATTGCAGGGGGCTGGACTAAATTATCCTCAAGGACCCTTCCAACTCTTTTAATTCTAAGAAATGTCTTGCAGGCTTGGTTTACCACACCTGCCTCACAGGGGTCTGCACTCACTGAGCTGATGTATAAAGGTGCTTGGGGAATCTGAAATGTATGTTGCTAAGATCTTTGCTTCTTAACGGGGCTGGCTTTCTTCCCCTCCAATAGGATCAACTGCTACAATTCCCTTTTTGCACAAGCTCCCTTTGGCGGCTTTAAAATGTCAGGAAACGGGAGAGAATTGTAAGTAGTTTTGTTTCATTTTTTTTTTAAAGGGGCCTTTTCATTTATTCATTTCTGAAGCCAGCTTGGGGGAAGCCTTAACTGTTGAAGAGCTATCCTTTAAATATATATATATTTCTTTTTCATTCATTACATACATCTCAGTTTCTTAATATTTATTATATATTCCTCCCTCCCTCCCCTCCAGGGCTTCCCCCAACTTCCTCTTCTGGTTTGTTTCTTTTTTCACCCACTTTGCAATCTCCTAACAGAAAAAAGTTATTAATAACATATCAAGCCTAAAAACATAAAAATAAAAGTAGATACACTATATTTCACTATTTTCTAAACATTTTCTAATACTAATAATGTGAATGTTTATTTAAATAACTGTTGAAGAGCTATCCTAATGCTTTAAATGTACAGCATGGTATCTCTCTCTCTTCTTGCAGAGGTGAATACGCTCTGACTGAATACACAGAGGTGAAAACAGTCACCATTAAACTGTCGCTGAAGACTCACTGAGTGAGGAATGCCACGAGACCTAAAACTCTGACACTCTGAATGTTAATGTATAGTGGGGGGGGAGGGTTGCTTAAATCTCGCCGGGGGGAGGAAAGTAGCTAAACTCTTTAAAAAGCAAACCATCTATATAACATGTTCAGGTTCTTTAAAATTCCAACCACTTTGTTTAGACATTTGTTTCAGGCCAAAATGGAGGCTCTTAAAAACTGCCTGCTGAAGAGTCACAAAATAATGAATGTTGATACGCATGAGCCATGCTCTGCAGTCAGCCCTGCTCTACTGGCACCACATGCGTTTCAGTAGCAACTAGAGACGCAACAAAAGGCCTTGCAGTCAGAAGCAATCCCTTCAAATCACACACAGCACTTTGTCCAAATTCTGCATCTTTGACATGTGCTCGGGGGCGGCTCTGGTTGTGTGCATGGGATGTGCGTGTTAGTTGATTCACCAGCATGGCTCCTCATAGGACCCTCTCTTCTGATTGTTGTTGTTGTTGTTGTTGTTGTTGTTGTAAGAAAATGGATATAGGGCACACAGGACACACTTATATGCCCAAGGAACTCGCAGCTTACAGTGATTTCGCTTACGCGATTGCAACTTTATGCAGCTGGTGGGAAAATAAACAAATGGATAGCCCCGAAAAGTGCTTTATAAGCCACTCTGCCTTGCTTCCCAGCCTCTGGGATGCTCCGAACAGGGATGGTTCCACAGGGAGCAGGTCAGGGGGGTTCCTGACATTATGCAATTATGTGGGGACCTCCAGAACCAAACCCTCACGCAATCTGCAAATTACCTATGCACCCTGTTCCCTAGCGCAGCACCTACAGAGTCACAGATCCCTGGAGTTTAATGCTGCATATAAAACAGTGGGGCAAGAAAATTTTCAGAACAAGGTGCTGAGGGGAAGGAATAAAAAGATTGGGCTGCCCCCACAGTGCCTCTGCCCCAGGAACCGGCGGCCTTGGACCCCACACTGTATATTTCCCTCGTCACTTGTGGAAAAAGTCAGCTCAGAATTTCCTCCTCAGGAGATGGGGCTGGTTTTTTGTGGGTCCTTCCTCAGGCGGTTTGAGAAGAGTTTGAGGATAAAATAGCCAGGCTTCAGCTGAAGTTTCAGCCTACGTGACAAGTCCATAATTTCTGACCCGCTCATTTTGATGGACCACGTACCTAAAGTGTGCATAAAATTAGAGGCCTTATTTGCATTTTTTACAGAGCTTCTGTAGTCAGGTCATTTTTTATTTTTTTAAAAAACCCTCTCCTTCCCCTCTGCTAACCCTGTGCACTGTATTGTGTGTGTGTTTGTGTGGAGCAAATGAGTGCAGATTCTGAATTTTGCAGCTCCTCAATGTTGGGATAACTGCTGCATTACAAGCAAACTGAGGCTGCTGCCCTTGTACAGTTCTCTCCAATTTTTGCAAGGGGTTGCACAAGAGAATATACCACTGGATCCAGGCATGGCTGATCTTCTAGGTGAAATGGAGCATCCCCCCCCCCCACAAAACTGCAAACAGACTCTAACTGCTTGTCTTACTGACAAGCAGCCCAGGGGAGAGAGATGTAAACTGGCTATCAACTTCCTCCTCCTCGGTCTCAGTATTGCCCCCTTGTGGAACTCGGCAAGGGTGAGGATGTTGACAAAATTAGACTCGCTTGGCTCTAGCTCCCCCTACTGTTGGGCTCCTTGTCTTCTGCCCTACCAGCCCCAATGAGCACCAACCATTACTGACTGGATCAAGTAAAACTGGTGTTGGAAACTTTGGCTTGCAAACCTCATCCTTTGACTCATGAAATCCTTTTGGCCAAGCCACTCCTACTTGCACTGCATCAGAGGCGGTACATGACATCAGGTGTGGGCTAGATAAAGATTTGGCTCTGGTATTTGGTAATCACAGAGTGCTTGGCTGGTTGTCAGGGACTGTGAGGTGCTTTGCAAGGGGCATCCCAAGACCCTGAGAATCAGCTGGTTGTGAAAGGAAAAGAGGGGCAAACAGTAAAACAAGGCCACATGGGGAGAATTTTGATTCAGTTTTTTGTTTAAAGATGAAGGTCCTAATTTGCACTTTCTGGAACCATACAAGAGCCGAAACAGGCCTCCTATGAAATTTGCCAGTTCTCCAAGTTTTGTGATGCAGTTCTCAAGCAAAGGAATGTTTACAAAAATGCATCTGTTTGTGAAAATAGAGTATGAAAATGTATTATGTTAAGGGGGGTTGCCTGCAAAAATGTGTGCGTTAGTCAAAGCTGCAAAGGGTATTTTATTTTGGAGAAAGCTGCATAAAAATGCCGATGCTGATGAATTTTAATGAGGATTAAGGTGAAAACAACCCACCACAAATTACTGCAGAAACATGGAGAACTGAACTGGAAATTTGGAAAATGAGAAACGGAACCACCAGTCCCTCACTTCAGCGATTATTAGTTGACCTGTCTGCTTCTTTTGAGTTTAAATCACTACAATCATCATGCCATTTGAGATTCTAATTTCGAGTGGCTGAGAATATATAATATATATTCATTCCAGATCAAGTTTTTTTTGTCTTGTAACTACTTACTGTAACAGGGTTTCAAAAAGAAATTGTATACACTGAATTTTTCTACATTGGATTATTAAAAGCATCATTAGGCACTAATTGTAAAGTACAATCCAGTAGAGCCTTTATATTCTTTCATTGCATGTTAGTGCTTTTTTGTATGAAATATTACTTAAAATGTTTAAATATATAAATATATATATTTATAAATTAGAATGCAATTAATCTAATGTATTTTTAATTGCCATTTGTACATGGAAATGCCTTTTTTTAAAAAAAAGGGGGGTTCTCTCTCTTGTAATATTAGCTCTATAATTAAAATGTTATAATTTTGTGATATGGCTCAGTTATCTGTATGAGACATGGATTTCCATAATGTTGAAACAGTTAAGCAAAACTTAGATTCTGGTGCCGGGTAAGGATGCCTGAACAATTTGATATTTTCAAACTGATCTGCACCTCATAAGAACATAAACTTAAAACTTGTTTGCAACCAAAGGGAAAACAAAACAGTGGTTTAGGACACTTCATGGAAAATGCAAAAAGTATGGATTGGGAATGCCTCGTGTAAAGCCTGATTTTGAGGCATTTCAATTGAAGCAGCTCTTAAAGCTGGTCTGAAATTCACTGAGATACCTTGGGAGCAGGAATTAAAAACTGGGAAACCTGTTATATTGGGGTTCAGGATGAGATACTATGGAAAGTATGGCTGGCATGTATTTTAGACCACCCAGGGTTTTGCTACAGCGCCAAGAATAGGCAATACAAAACAATGGGCAAGAGCACAAATCATCAGGGTGTGGGGACATCCTCCCAAGGGGGTGCCCAATTACTGAGGAAAGTTTAAAGAAACAACCTAAGGTTTAAACTAACTGGTTCCAAATATGACAAATTTGTTTGCTTGCATAACAAAAAAGGGGCTCCGATCCCAAATGATGTTGGAAGCTTTAGGAATTACCGTAGATCTAAGATGGAGATAAAAGGCAAAGCTTCTCTACTTTGTAGGTCCCATTTGGAGCTACAAATGGGCAACAGACGGCAGTTGACCTCTCCAGACAACAGAACTCTAGAATTGTAGAGTGGGAAGGGACCACGAGTGCCATCTAGTCCAACCCCCTGCAATGCAGGAATCTTTTCCCCAACGTGGGGCTCAAACTCATGAGATTATTCACAGGGTTGTAGGGAGGTGAAGCACTGCCAGATACTTATTGACCATTTGTCCCAATTTTCTTTGCGGGGAAGTTAGACAAATGCAAATGTTATCCCCCATTTTCCAGCACGTCTGCCTTGAGGTCTGTTTACAAACAAAACAATCTAGCATTGTATCAATCTTATGAAATTTAAAAACAAATTCCTCCCCACTTTCCTTATCGCAACAGGCAGGGGGTGGCTTTGTAGCGCAAGGACCCCAAACACCTTTCAGCGCCCAACCGGCATTTATTTGAACGGCATCCAAAACCGGCAACAGTCTGGAAGGGATCTACACACATATAAAAAAGAAAAGCGGTGAAAATGCTTTTAAAAACCAAAAACACACGTTTTGAAAAATACATTGAATTTGGCATGGCTCACTGTCGCCATCTAGTGTCACATTTGTAATATTGCACTTCGCAAAACATTTGAAAACGTTTCGTTTGCACCTGTGTAGCTGAGGAAAACGGGGAGATATCAGAGTGCTTGGAAAGCGCCCCTTCCCGCCCATTTGCATAAAAGTACCCGCCACTTAAAAGGGCCTTTGGGGCACAAATATAGCGAGGACTGTGAGCAGATTCGGAACTAGCCGCTGCAACCCCGCAGGCAGCTGCTGCTGCTGCTGTCTCGCCCTGCAAGACCGGGCTGCGCTTTCGCTTCCTCCAGAGCGCGCTCTGGGCGCCGCTCCTCCCCGCTGCCTGGCGCGCCGCCGCAGGAGCCTCGGAGAAAGCAAAGACCCGCCTCGCCGCCTCCCTGCCCTGCCCACGCCCAGCGCCGATCGAGGAAGTTGCGACCGCCGCTAAGTCCGGAGCCTAGAGAAGGAGGAACCCCCTACCCTCGCCGGTTAGCAGCAGATGCGCTTTTACGCGTGCGAGGAGAAGAGCAGGGGGCTGCTTTCCCCAGGATAGCAGGTACGGACGCTCAGCGCCTCAAGTCCTCTCTCCACCCACCCACCCACCCTTTTTTTAATTTTTAGGTTGTTCCATCCTACCTCGTCGCCCCCCTCTCATTCAAGCAGAGCTGCACCGTGCAAAAAACCCAAAACTACCAAAAGAGGGGCGATGGAAGAGTCATTAAGAACGCGCTGCAAAGTTCGTGGCAACTCCCTTTGCTCCCAGCAAAGCGTGCCTGGCGTTACAGCTTTATTATGGAGGGACGCTGCTTATTTATTTATTTATTTATTTGCTTGCTTGCTTGCAAGGGGTTCCAGTATAGGATTATGTTTTTTTGCATGGGCGGTATGTTTTTTCGCTTAAAGGAGGGAGGAGGACGCGGGAAGAGTTGCTGGAATAGGGGGACAGATTGCGCACAGACCCGCAGCAAAGTCGGTGCGCGCGTGTTGCTGGCTGCTGTTGCTTTCTCGTAAAATAATATTTTGCTCCGGCAAGGATCGGGTTTCCTTTGGCCGTTCTTCCACCTCGGTTTCTGTAACTTCGTTGTCTCCGCCCCCTCTCTCTCCGCTTTATTTCTTTTTCCACTTTTCCATCCAAGTTGGCTAGACGGGCGAGCTGTGTGCAACTTCTTGGAAAGTTAGGATGCTCTCCTTCTCCTCCCGCCCGCGCCCCACCCCCGCAAGCAATCTGCACCCGCGGTGGCTTTGGATTCACACAGATAAGAAGAGAGAAAATTCCCCACCCTACCCCAAATCGCTTAGATTTATTCCAGGGAAAGGCTTCATTTGCGTTTGTTCACGTCGGTCTCCCTGGACAAGTTCACGCAGAGAGAAGGCTATCAAGGCGACTAGCCATGATGGCAGTGTGATGGTGAACTGGGAAGTGCAGAAGAGGAGAGAGATGTATTGGGGCATCTGGTTGGCCGCTGTGAGATTAGGATGTTGGACTTCTAAGATGGGCTATTGGTCTGATCCGGAAGGCTTTTCTTAAAGCTTCCCAGAATTGCCTTGGGAGTAAAGGTAAGGTATCTTTGCGGTGGGGGTGTTGATAAGTGCTTCATGTACAAGGTATGCTTTGTGTCTATCAACTTAGATCAGGGGTCAGCAAACTTTTTCAGCAGGGGGCTGGTCCACTGTCCCTCAGACCTTATGGGGGGGCCGGACTATATTTTGAAAAAAATAAATAAATAAACGAATCCTGATGCCCCACAAATAACCCAGAGATGCATTTTAAATAAAAGCACACATTCTACTCATGTAAAAACACCAGGCAGGCCCCACAAATAACCCAGAGATGCATTTTAAATAAAGGGACACATTCTACTCATGTAAAAACAATCTGATTCCCGGACCATCCACGGGCCAGATTTAGAAGGCGATTGGGCAGGATCCGGCCCCCCAGGTCTTAGTTTGCCTACCCATGGCTTAGACTGTCAACAGCTTCCCAATTTTATTTGCATGCCTCAATTTCATGTGCTAGATTTTGCAAGTGGCTGTTTCTTCGTCTGTTTCGTGGCAAGTACTTTTATCCCAATCTTCAGTTGCGGGTGGGGAAAGACCCCAAAGTGGTTCTCAAAGTTCAGTCGTAAGACAGTGCTGTCATGTTGACATCCTAAAAGGAAAGGCACAAAAGGAAAGGGGATTTGGAGGGAAGACAAAAAAACACTCAGGCACTCAGTTGCATTTTGCGTTAGCTTGTTTTTGTAGTTTTAAAATGATTGTTTTCAGAAGCTGCTGCTGCTGCTGTCTTGCTGGTGTGGAAGTGAGAGGGTTTACTCAACAGGTTTGACCAGAAGTATTTTTTTAATGCCCAAATCCTTGCCTTGTGCAACCTGATCAAACTATGGATATTTGCTCAAGAATAGGCACTGCTGTGTTCAAGGGGGTTTAAAAGGTAAAGGGGCCCTTGACTATTAGGTCCAGTCATGGCCGACTCTGGGGTTGCAGCGCTCATCTCGCTTTATTGGCCAAGGGAGCCGGCGTACACCTTCTGGGTCATGTGGCCAGCATGACTAAGGCGAACCAGAGCAGGGCATGGAAACGCCATTTACCTTCCTGCAGGAGCGGTACCTATTTATCTACTTGCACTTTGATGTGCTTTCGAACTGCTAGGTTGGGAGGATCAGGGACCGAGCAACGGGAGCTCACCCCGTCGCGGGGATTCGAACCACCGACCTTCTGATCGGCAAGCCCTCGGCTCTGTGGTTTAACCCACAGCGCCATCCGTGTCCCTCAAGGGGGTTTACTCTCAGGTAAATAAGTGTGCATTGGATCAAGGCCTTAATTGTGATTAAATAATGGATAAGCCACATAAGAAAAATGTAACAGTAAATGAGCCACATTAAGTTTTGTAGATACATTAAAACAAAAATAACATGGAACATAGTATTACATTAGCATGCTGGTGGTTTTCACTTTGTTTTCTTTTTCTGTGTATGTATCCAGTGAAGAGTAGAAGAACCAAAAAGTTTCCCACTGACTTGAGGCAGCCAAATAGTATACATTGTAAGCTTCTTCCTGACATCATGGATTTTTGTGTGTGCTGGGATTTGGCAGTGGCGATGGGCAAATATGTCAATTTCAGTTCCTCTGATTTTCTCATTTTCCCAATCTTAAATTCGTTTCTCTGCAAATTCACATCAGTTCACACTAAAATGCCGGTGAATTTTCTTGGGACTGTTTTTATTAAAGCAAATTCACCAGCATTTTTGTGTGAAGTTCTCCAACTAAATAATAATCACACTTTTGCAGAGCAAAGGTCCGTAATATAATTCTTTGGTATGTTTCCCCACCTACAAATATATGCCTTTGTATGCACACTTTACACCGGTAGGTTCACTTTTGTACTTGGCTGAAGAGCTGCATTGCAAAATTAAGAGACGCTTGAATTTCAAAGGATGGTCGTGTTTTGGTTCTCCTACTGTTTTGGAAAGTGCAAATAATAATAATAATAATAATAATAATAATAATAATAATAATAAAAAATAAATACATTTTATTTGTATCCTGCCGTCCCCGACTGAGGCCAGGCTCAGAGTGGCTAAACATCATAAGAACCACACAATATGCATTAAAACAGACACCAGTTAATTAAAATACATCTTAAAATTAATTCAGACAAGTTAAAATCTGGGCAAGTGACAATTATCAGGTTGGAATTGAGAGTGGTTAATACTTGCCAGGACCACTGATCATACAAGGACCTGTGAGTGGGTTAGGGGCCTCCTTTGGGCTTGTTTTATACAAAGGAAAGTACCGGTAAGTCAAACTGCATCCTGCCCAAAGCCCTGGTGGAACAGCTCCGTCTTGCAGGTCCTGCGGAAATATGTCAAATTCTGCAGGGCCCTGGTTTCTTGTGGGAGAGCTTTCCATCAGGCTGGGGCCACGGCCGAAAAGGCCCAGGCTCTAGTCAAGGCCATTCTAATTTCCCTGGGGCCTGGGAATCATGGTCTTCTGGATCAGGCCAGAGCCCATCTGGTTCAGCATCTTGTTCTCACAGAAGCCAACCAGATGCCTGCAGGGAGCATGCAAGCAAGCCTTTAAATTCTAACAGAATCCAATGTCTCTCCCATCCTTAGACCTACTATGGTGTGTATTTTTAATCTCTTCACACATGTGGTTCTTCATCCCTGCACCGTAGTCTAAAACAGTCCTGTTCAGGAAGTGGTATATTTGCATTTTTGAAGAACTAATGCTAGGTCAAAGTGTTCAACCCAGGCTTTTTAAAAAGTAATTCTTGGGGGGTGGGGTAGAAATGCCCCAGAAAATCGGATCTGTCTTTGAAGGAGTCAGAAAGTGCGTGACCTTGGAGTGGGTTTACTTCTAAAAAATAATTTCTCCCCCTGCCCTTTTTCTTCAAGTGGGTGGAGATTTTCTGCTGCTTCAAACAGTGGTTCAATTGATCTTGTCAGCCCAGTGACATCCCCCTATTAATCCGGGCAAGATGTTCCGTGGGAATAATGGGTACTCCTGAGCTTTGCAGAAGTCCAAAAAATATTTACAAAAAACCCTAAGGGGACAACGCCCCCCCCCCCCACAAAACTAACCCAATGAGGACAGAGTTTCCTGAGTGTCACTTAGAGTAAAATGGAAAATGTGCACACGGAATGGAGTATTTTGGAGAGGGAATGTCCAGCTGACCACTGGCACCCCAAAAAGGAAAAGTCCTGCTATAAGACCAGGATACACTGCAACATTTTGTTGCCGTACCCACTTGTCCTTTCTAACTTTGATGTGGGCTGTCATGGAAGTCAGTCTTGTAGCTATTGAAAAGAACAAGCACCTTTACTTTCTGGCTCATGGAAGCTACAATACTTCTTCTAAAATGGAAATGGCTGTTATTATTATTTTGTTGCAACGCCTTGTTTTTGCTTTCCCCAAAATGAAAAAAAACAAACAAACCCCATGCCAAGGGTTTTAAGATAAGCCATAGGTGGAGCTTACGATTGTGAGAGGCGGAAGGAATGTTTGAAAACTGTTTGCCAACTGTGAGGCTTTTAGTACCAGGCTGAATCTCCTATTTATTGCAAAATGGGACTGACCTTAAGGTTATTGGTGCCTACTCTTTTTATACTCTCTATATTACGTAGGATAATGAGCTGATTATGTCTGTTCCCTGTTTTTCTATTTACAGGTAGGTAGCCGTGCTGGTCTGCCATCGAAACAAAATTAAAAAATTCCTTCCCATAGCACCTTAGAGACCAACTAAGTCTACTACCAGACTTTTAGAAGACATCTGAAGGCAGCCCTGTTTAGGGAAGCTTTTAATGTTTGATGTATCACAGTATTTTAATATTCTTTTGGAAGCCGCCCAGAGTGGCTGGGAAAGCCCAGCCAGATGGGTGGGGTATAAATAATAAATTATTATTATTATTATTATTATTATTATTATTATTATTAAGTTAGTTATTGTTATGAGCTTTCGTGTGTGAAGCAGTGTGCATGCACATGAAAGCTCATACCAATAACTAACTTAGTTGGTCTCTAAGGTGCTGCTGGAAGGAATTTTTTTATTCTGTTTTTCTATGTTTACTGTACATTCATTTCCAGTAAAAGAGCAGTTTCCCCAAACTTGTTATAACCTACCAAGGCGAAGCTATGTAATCATTGTATCAGGAGGAGTCATAGCATTGTAGAGTCAGAAGAGGCCCCTGAGGGTTTTCTAGTCCAGCCTCCTACATTGCAAGAACTTGGTTTGAAACTCACTGTGCAGCAATTGAGCAAGGCTTTTGCTCTCAGCTTTGGCCGTCTGTCTGAAGTTTGGGGAATGCTAAAAATGGCCTGCCATCCAGGGCCAGTGTAAGGATTGTTGTTGGTGTTCGCATGCATCTGTCTCGGAGTGTGCCTCTGGAGGTGAAGTCAAACTGCTGTGTTAGCAGCACCAAAATGACATCCCCGGGGCACAAGCTTGGGCAGTGTATCTGGAGGTCATGGGCTGCCCACATGACAAGACTCCCCCCCCTCCTCACCCTCCCTGATGTGGTCCAAGGAAAGCAGAGCAATATGCTGGACACCAGCATGGCTGCAGGAGTTGCCAGAAGGAGTCGTACAAGGCGCCATCCGTCCGTCTTAGCGACTCCGCTCTGGATTTGTGTTTACTCCTTAACCTTCTCTTTTCCCAAAGATATCCCTCAAGGCAGTGGAGGTTTAGGATCAGAGTTTTCCTTCTCTTAGATCAGCCTTTCTCAACCTGTTGGTGCCCAGAAGTTGTTGAACTACAACTCCCATCATCCCTAGCTAGCAAGCCAGAGCTCAGGGAGGATGGGAGTTGTAGTCCAACAACATCTGGGGACCCACAGGTTGAGAACCGCTGTCCTAGATGGACTACCTTCCCAGGTTGACAAGCCCCACCTGCCCCTTATTTCTCTCTATACCACGTGCAGAAACCGCTTTCTTGACCGTTGGTCTCGTCCGCTCAATTCTCCAGAGTCCGTCTTCGCAGGCAGGGGAAGTCTCTAACTCATTGAGGGTTTGAGACCCATCAGCTACCCTCACCTGGTTTAGCACTAATATTATCAACATTGTTATTTGTTAGACTTGTTTGCATCCTAGAAAGGTCACTTCAGTGTTGGGAGCCCTTGGCCCTCAATATGTTACTGAACTACATCTCCCATCATCCCTGGCCACTGGCCTTGCTTGCTGGGGCTGATGGGAGTTGTAGTTCAGCAACATCTGGAAGGCCACAGGCTCTCATCTCCTGAACTACATATGCTAAATTTTGTTAGATCCAGAAGTATCAGGCATTTTAAGCTCAACCTGAAGCAAGAGAATTAAAAGCAAGAGAACAGGTTATCAGGTAATTGGACTCTCTTGTCTGTGATTATGGATGAATTACCTTGTAGTGGGATTAGGCTTGGCAGTTTCCCCCTTCCCCTGTGCCTTCAGGAATAGTTTTGACATGTATTAATTAAGCACCTGAAGGTCCCTCCCACTTCCCGCAAAGAAAATCACTTTATCTCCTTGTTAGTAGGGATGAGGGAGAAAGTTGTTCAATTTGCATTTTAATATGAACCCACCGGTTTTGCACTTCCTGCAGCAATGCATGAACTGAAACACAGCTTTCCTTTGAAGTTCACACTTCTCCAAATTTTGTGATGCGGTTCTTCAACCCACACATGTGCGCGAAAATGTATATGTTATTCAGTCTAATGTACAAAATGCATTCTTATCAGGGGGAAATTGTTTGGGGAAATGCGCGCGCGCGCACACACACACACACACACACATATATATACACACACACACACAGTGGTGCCTCTGGTTGCGAACGGGATCCGTTCCGGAGACCTGTTCACAACATGAAAAGCCCGCAACCTGAAGCGCTGTATCTGCGCAGTTGTACAGTGCGATTTGTCACTTGTGCTCATGCGCAAAGCATGATTTAGCGCTTCTGCGCATGCGCGAGCAACGAAACCCGGAAATAATCCTTTCTGGTACTTCCGGATTGCCGGGGGAAGCAAACTGAAAAAAAAGTAACATGAAGCAAATGTAACATGAGGTATGACTGTGTGTGTGTGTGTATACAGTGGTGCCTCGCAAGACGAAATTAATCCGTTCCGCGAGTCTCTTCGTCTAGCGGTTTTTTCATCTTACGAAGCAGCCCTATTAGCGGCTTAGCGGATTAGCGCTATTAGCGGTTTAGCGGCTATTAAAGGCTTAGCGGCTATTAAAGGATTAGCGGATTAGCGGCTAAAAGGCTATTAGCGGCTTAGAAAAAGGGGGGGAAGCGGGAAAAAATCGGAACACTTGCAAGACGTTTTCGTCTTGCAAAGCAAGCCCATAGGGAAAATCGTCTTGCGAAGCAGCTCAAAAACGGAAAACCCTTTCGTCTAGCGGGTTTTCCGTCTTGCGAGGCATTCGTCTTGCGGGGCACCACTGTATATGCGCAAGGTTGTCAACACATTGCAGTTTGTGTGACTGCCAGTAGATGGCCATGCCAACTTTAGCACAATGACAGAACAACAGACAGGTAGGTAAGTGAGCAGGTAGCCTACTGCAGACAAGGCAACGTTTACATTTGTTGCTCCACCCACTTTTGCTTCTGGCCCCACCCACTACTGACATGTGGCTGCCTGAAGGCTACGCAGAGGGGAAGGAGCCAGAAATTCAACAGGTGCAGTATTTTCTTGCACGGAGATGCAATGATGGGGGGTGGATGTGCATGGATTTCTGCTGAATGTGTGGCTGTTTTCAAAACCAAAAACAAAGGTGCCCCCTTAGATTAAAGGGGGTGACCTTGTCTTTCACCCCCACCTCTTTTTGCACACACCCCCAAGGAATGGTAGCAAATTGAAGCTGCCCTTTGCCCACACAAACTGGATTTCCCCACTTCCCCTCTCTGCCATCTGTCTTGCTACTTCCTGCTACACTTTTCAGCTGTACTTGTGGTTGCCGTGGAAGAGCCAGACAGATGCAGGTTGCAGTTTGCTCCAGCACCTCGGAGATCGTCCTTTGACCTCTGCACAGCTTCTTTTCTGTCTTTTCTCCTGCTTCCCAGAATATGTGGTGTGAACTTTAGCAGTGAAAATGCTGAAATATGGAGGAGAGCTATACAGTCGTACCTCGGAAGTCGAACAGAATCCGTTATCCAAAGCGTGGCTTCTGACTGACTGCAGGAAGCTCCTTCAGCCAATCGGAAGCCCTGTCAGACGTTCAGCTTCCAAAAGAATGTTCGAAAACTGGAACAATCACTTCCGGTTTTCGATCATTTGGGAGCCAGAATGTTCGATTCCCAAGGCATTCGGGAGCCGAGGTATGACTGTAGCTTAGTTGCAGTGCTGCTGCTTTACATACCAGAGGTCCCAGGTTCAATCCCCAATTTCTCCAGGTAGGACTGGGAGCGCCCCCTGCCTGAAACACTGGAGAGCAGCTGCCAGTCAGTGCAGACAATACTGAACTAGATGGGCTAACAATCTGAACAATAGGCAGCCTTGTACTAGATCAGACCATTGAGCCATCCAGCCCAGTACCTCCTACAGTGTCTGGCAGTGTTTCTCCAGGGTTTCAGAATGGTGTCGCTGTATAAGGCAGATTTGTCGGTTCCCACTATGGCTTTGGGTGACCCACTTTCACACCTGCACACTCGCCATTGGATGCCTGCAACATCAGGTGACAACTTGCCTATGCACCCAGCTAAAGAGATCTTAGTTGGTTTTCTGTGAATATGAGGAGACACGGTACAGTAGTTCTAAATAAAGAAAGCGTCTGTTTTTTATATGCTGCACACTGTGCAGGAGCAGATAGGGTCTTAAAAAAGAATTTCCAGAGAGTCTGCTTGTCACATTAGTAAAACACATTTTATTATGGCATGATACGTATTTGTAAGAGGGACGCGGGTGGCGCTGTGGGTTAAACCACATCCTAGGGCTTGCCGATCAGAAGGTCAGTGGTTCAAATCCCCGTGATGGGGTGAGCTCCCATTGCTTGGTCCCTGCTCCTGCCAACCTAGCAGTTCAAAAGCACGTCAAAGTGCAAGTAGATAAATAGGTACCGCTCTGGCGGGAAGGTAAACGGCATTTCCGTGCGCTGCTCTAGTTCGCCACAAGCGGCTTAGTCATGCTGGGCACATGACCCGGAAGCTGTACGCCAGCTCCCTCGGCCAATAAAGTGAGATGAGCACTGCAACCCCAGAGTCGGCCATGACTGGACCTAGTGGTCAGGGGTCCCTTTACCTTTACCTTGAAGTATTTGTGAGCTACGTCTACTTCACTAGATGCACAGAGTGTTACTCTCAGTTGTCAGGTGTATACACACATACGCACATGTAAAGAGCTGTGCCCTTCTTGCTCTGCTCACTAAGCCCCCCTGCAATTCCCCCCCCCCACATTTACCCTCCAGAGCTTCTCCTTCCCACCCCATGCAACTACTAAGCTCACTTTCCCCTTTTTCCAGTCCACTTCCTCATGGAAATCCAGGATTGTGATGCTGTGGCACTACAGATGAGGGCTGTGTGATGACAGCCTTACTTTTTATGTATATAGGAAGATAAAGGGGGAGGGGTGGAAATGCAAAGGCCGGAGTTGAATGGCAATAGAATGCAAAAATACAGTCTGTGACAATTAGGTTCAATCAGGGGTAGCCAATGGGGTTGCTGGAGTCCCATTGGTTCCAACTGGCCAGAGTTGATGAGTGTTGAGATCCATCAGAGTCTGGAAGGTGCCACATTGGCTGCAAATGGATGCAAAATGACCACAGCAGCAGTAACTTTTCTTTAAAAAAAGAAAGTTTATTGAGCAACAAAAACAGGCAATACACACAAAGAGAAAAACATGCATATGAACAACAAAACAATGTAGTTCAACATAAGGAGCTTTCAATAAGAAAGTCAAAATAAAGAATCAGGAGTGAGTGAAATAGATACAATTATAAAATTATAATGACGTATAAAAACACCACTTACATTCTTCAGCAGAAATAGGAATAAATGAAAAGGGATTGCCTGTGAATGGCAGATGAAGTTGATGGACTATATGGAATTGGTGGAAATGACTGGCAGAACCTGAGACCAGGGAGAAGAGTCTGTGGAAGAAGATTGGAAAAAAATTAAAGATTATTTACAGAAATACTGTAAAATCAATGAATGTTAGAAAAATGTTGGAAGTTACATGGCTTTAGTAGAAATGTTATAAGGAACTAAGTATAAATAGACTAATAGAGTATTAAAGGAAAAATAAGGTTAGAATGAGTTAAGATAATTATAGGATAGAAAACAGAGGAAGATGGAAAGGAATTGCTGAAATAATTAACAGAAGTGGAATACAAAAAGGGAGGTGTGAGGAGGTCTTGGAAATAAGTGAATGAAAGATGGGATAATGAAATTGTTTGATTTATTTTATTGTTTTTGTTTTGTTTTGTTTTGTTAGTTTAATGTATTGTATTGTATTGTATTGTATTGTATTGTGTGTGTTTTTAGTGTTTAAATTGTTTGGAAAAGTAATAAATATTATTTAAAGAAAAGAAAAGAAAAGAAAAGGGATTGCCTGTATTTATAGACGCTACAAAATAAAATCACATCTCAAAGGCAGCCCATGTGACAACAGCAGTAACTGGTGATACTGTAAACATAGAATTGTAGTGTTAGAAGGAACCCTGGGGATCATCTAGTCCAGTCACCCTGCAATGCAGGAATATGCAGTTGTCCCTTACGGGGATCGAACCTGCAACCTTGGCATTATCAGCACCATGCTCTATCCAAGTGAGCTATCCATCTTGGCATCTGAGTAAAGTATAAGCGTAGCAAAATGAGCACAATGGTCCTTCACACTATTTGTGGTTGGTGATATCACCCGTTGGCAGTGGTGAGTATATTAACATCTGCCATAGAACAGTAAACCATTGCCTCTGTTCACACCCAGATGAATAGAGTTGAACTTTTTGATAAGCTACCATTTATGAGCTTTATCTGGAGCGTCTTTGTTCTTTTTTCCACGATACGCACCTTAAGATAACAGGAAGGAACGGCTGTCTTAAAGTGATCTTTGCCCTCTGTGGGTTGTTTTTTTAATAGTCAATATTAAATACAGCTTTAACATGTTCTGGCCAATTAACTGGGGCACCTTTTTTCATTGTACAGCATGCTTTTTAATTGATCAAATGTCACAACCCTGATTCTAAATGGACTCCTAAATTCCTCCTCCATCTCTAAATAGGGAATTACTAGGTAAGGCTTTCCCTTCCGAACACATTATCTGCAAAACTTTATTCCAGCATTGGGAAAGAAGCTTCATTTACTGTAGCCAGAGATTCTAACCTCCAGTTACCCTTCCATTTGCTTCCTCATAGCTCATTTTTGCTTCTTTCTTTGGGTTATTTAAAGCCTGCCCAGTCTAAAGTTCTTTCCCACCCTTTCAATACATATAGGCAGTGCTTTTTTGGGGGGGGGGTTCAGGGCTACGCATACCCCTAAACATTTTGTGAATCTAAGTTTGGCCTCATTGAGGGGCAGTATTTCAATATGAGTAGGAAGATGAGAGTACCCCTAAACAGTCTTTTTATAGAAAAAAAAGCACTGCATATATGCACCATAAAAATAGACTAAAAATTAGACAAGAATGTAGAGCGTGAAACTCCAGGGAACCTGTTGCTGCAATGTATTAAAGCTTCTGCGTAAGGAAGTTATTTATAACTGCTTTTAAGTGATGTATGGAACAAAGAATCCTGAGGGACAGGAGAAAACGTGGTGTTTTTAATTCCTGACCCGCTGGAAGGATTAATTTAGATTTTCTTTTCCTTTTTCCTTTTTAAAGAAAAACAACTCTCTTCCAAGCTACATAACGAGGATTTCCCAAGTCTCCAAGCTGGACACTCGCCTTTGAGTTTCGACAACTTCATTTTTGGATATTAAATGTATCAGAAAGTAGATTTCTCGAAACGCCCGAGCAGCAGCCCAGAATGTACTGGTGCGTGGGAACAGAGGACTCTGAGGATGACAGCAAGGGAGACATGGCGGCACAAGACGGTAAATGAAACACCTTTCCTGCCTAAGGCAAATTCTGACAATTCCATGCAGCTGTATGTAAATATGTATATACTAGGGTCTTTGAAATATCAAGCCCTCATAACTCACAAACGGAATGAGATAAAAAAAAAGCAATTTAAACTTAGCTTGTATCATTCAACAAGTATACAAAATATTAAGAAAATTGGGTGATGGGAAATGATCCATAATGAAGCAATGAGATAAAAAAACAATTTAAAATTTGTTTGTTTCATTCAACAAGTATACAAAATAGTAAGAAAATTGGATGGTGGAAAATGATCCATAATGAATTGAAAAAAATGTTTAAAAGTACTTTCCCCCAAAAAACCCCTGAGTCCTTTCTGTTGGGCATAATTCAGACTGAAATTCCCAGGTGTCAAAAAAGGTTATTTATGTATGCTACTACTGCTGCCCATGTTTGGTTAGCCCAAAAATGGAAAACGAGTGAGGTCCCAACCAAAGAAGAATGGCAAGTTGACAGAATATGCACAACTTGCATAGCTGCCAACTTACAGATTTGAAAATAAGGGACCAGCAGCCAAAATAAGGGACCTGCAGCCTCACCTGTTCCAGGCACTCCAGTCTTCCTGTCCTCCTGCAGTCTGGTCAAACTCATGCTGGTAGCTTCGAGAACACTGTCCAACCAACTTTGTAACCAGAGGTTCAACGGAATAGAATCTGAATCACATGCACCACAAGGCCTATGCAGCCTCAACTTAAGATGGCTTCTCGGCCTGGCTTTGCACTGCAAAGTTTGCAGCAGCACGTGCAACAAAATGGCGTCCAGCATTCAAAAACCCTCTCAGCTTGCATTAACTAGTCACACACAAGGCATGCAAGCTCCACCCCCCAGTCGTTCTTAGACTTCTTATTGGGTGAGCAACATGTTTCAGGGAAACATGGGTCAGCCTTGATGGTTTTGGAGGTTCCTCTGGGAGTTATTAGGACACGGGTGGCACTGTGGGTTAAACCACAGAGCCTAGGACTTGCTAATCAGAAGGTCGGCAGTTCGAATCCCCGCGACGGGGTGAGCTCCCGTTGCTCGGTCCATGCTCCTGCCAACCTAGCAGTTCGAAAGCATGTCAAAGTGCAAGTAGATAAATAGGTACCGCTCCAGCAGGAAGGTAAACAGCGATTCCATGCGCTGCTCTGGTTCACCAGAAGCAGCTTAGTCATGCTGGCCACATGACCCAGAAGCTGTACGCCGGCTCCCTCGGCCAATAAAGCGAGATGAGCGCCGCAACCCCAGAGTTGGTCATGACTGGACCTAATGGTCAGGGGTCCCTTTACCTTTACCTTTTACTGGGAGTTATTGTCCAGCTGCTTAATGCACACTGGTCTCCCTTTCTTCCCCAGTCAGCCTGAGCCCTTAACCCAGCACTCCCATCTAGAGCCCCTGTAGCCTCCAACTCAGTGTCCGGTTGAGTGCTAAGTACAGGGATCATGGCACTGCCCATAGGCTCCAACCCAAAACACTCCCAATGCCCTCTGAAGGCCCCGTTTGAGCTAGCCCTAATTTCAGCCCTGCTCTGTCAAATCCAGATTCATTTACCTGCTCCCCCCATGCTTTAATCAGGCACCGACCTTACAAGCTGTCAGTCTCCCTCCCCACCTCCAGGAGAAGCCAGCAGACATCGCAGTCTGTGTCACAGCACCAGTGTGCAACGTGGGTGTTATGTTATAGAAACGGTGGCAGAAAGACGTTTTGTCTCGGCTCTGACAATGAAGGTCCTGCAAGAAAGCCATGGTGTTTGTGGATTCGTCTCCATTCTCACTCCTTTGCAGCCTGCAGTTCGTTAACGAGATATATTTATGAATGGGGAAGGGATGCGTTTTGGATGCTGGCTTGTGAGCCAGGCTTAAACGAAAGCTCTGACAGTGGTGCAATTGCAGATTTCCCCGAGTGATCGCAAAGAAATTCCGGCTGGTTTTTATCCTGGTGCTTTTTAGCCTTTTATCAAAGGCCTTTTCTAACCGGGGATCACAGAGGGCTAGGGCAAATCCCTGTGTCTCCATGAGCGTGGATGGTATTTACTTTCTAGGCTTCTGTTTCCACCTCGCAGTGAGTCTATATCTTAAAAACTCATTTTTGGGTGTCTCTCTGTGTATGTACGTGTTGAACCATGAACGTAATAATTACCGGATGCCTTAAAAGAATAAGGTGCTCTGTAAAAAGAAAGAACTTATTACAAAGCATCTGAATTGCTTTAGGTTGTTATGACAATGAGCACTTTTTTAAGGGGGGAGAATCTCCCCCAAATTTAGTGGTACATAGCAGGTGTTTCCCTACTGTGTTTCATCAGGGCATGACTGAGATTTGTTTCACTTTGAATATTGCTTTGTTAGAGGAATAGAGGACAAGAAACGATCAAGGCTGTCACCCTGTGTGCATTTACCCGTGACTTAATCCAGTTTAACTTGGTGGGAATTCCTTTCGGATAAGCATACGAGGGACTGGACTGTATAACTGGACTGCATCAGCAGCTCTGTCTCCACAGTCAGAGGCAATATGCCTCGGAATACCAGTTGCAGGATACTACCGTAGGAGGGGAGAATCCTGCTTATGGGCTTCCCATAGGCATCTGGCTGGTTGTTTTGAGAGCAGGATGGTTGGCTAGATGGGTCAGTGGCCTGATCCAGCAGGGTTCGTTTTATGGTCTTATATGTTGAGCATCTCTGTGTGTATCTGGGGTTGTAACCATTTGAACATCTCTTTCTATATCCGGGGTAGCCAACATGACGCCCTCCGGAGGTTTTAGGCTACAACTCCCATCATCCCTGACTATTAGCCACACTGGCTGAGGCTGGTGGGAGTTGAAGTCCCAAAATCTGGGCGACACCACATTGGCTATGCCCTGGTGTGCTTGATGTGGAATAAAATAGTACAGCTATTGCACAAGCAAAAGATGCCTGCACTGCAGGGGCTGATCCTCATGGTCCCTTCCCTACAGTTGGATGTGATTCTGTGATTCTGTGACAATATTTGTCATGTTTGTTCAGTCACGCCTGCACTTTCCACTGCCAACCACTTAGTGTCGCCAGGTTTTGCCCCAGGACAGGGGAAAGTGAAAGGTGGTCAAGGAGATTGGAGGATAGCTCCCAAGGGAGCTGAAGTGGCTGTCTTGAAGCATTTAGAGAGATGGGAAGAGGCTCCCACCATGGTCCTGCCAGTGCTATTTTTTCTAGAAAAACGTGCCGGAGCTCGTGCACGCCTCCTTTGTTCTCTTATAATAGCAATGGTGCCCATCTGAGAGGTGCCAGAACTGAGTTCTGGGTGAGTTCCGGCTGGAAAAAAAAGCCCTGGGTGAAACTAATCTTTGTGCTGACTCTTTAAATGAGGATGGAGTTGATTTCTGTTCCACTTGCTGAGCTGTTTCCGTTCGTTAACTTCCTCCAGGCGGCTTAATATATAATTTCCTGACAATGTCCCAGGCCCAGCTGCCGCTAAGCAATGTGTGAGGGCTCTACATCTTTAGATTACAGGTGTGAGTGTACATTGGTGGCTCTCTCCATACAAAATTAGCATTTCACAGAGAAAGCTAATTTAGAACCCTAGGTTTCGAGGGTTTCTGTGTGCAGGGATAATTTTTGCATGGAAGAGAGTTCAGTCATGTGAGACTCCCATCTGCAGCCAGACGTGCAGCCCAGATGCAATTTTACACCTCCCTAAGAACGAGAGATTGAAGTTGGCAAGGTTTTTTTTTAAAGGCGGAATTTTTGCAGATTTGTTTGATTTGTGATAATTACACAGTACCCGTATGTTGCTTTAGAGTCCTCAATACTCATTACAAATCCTTACAGCAACCCTGTGAGGTAGGTCAATAATAACATTTGAAGAGGGAAAATGAGGTGAGGAAATGAGGTTGGAGCTTAGAGAGAGCAATCGAGGGAGCTCACAGCTCTTGTGAGATTTTTTTAAAAACTGGGAACTTCCTGGCTGTGGAAATTCACTTTGATACTGAACTGGGTTTACTTGGAGCAGAACGTTTTGATCATTATTCTTATTTAATTAGGACAAAGTACTGCTTAACTGAAAATCTGGAGAGAGAAAACCCTGCCCTTTTGCAGCCTGGAAGTGTTGTGTACATTTTGGAGTATGATCAACCGTGACTTGTGTTACATAAAAATTATCAATTTGAATTGCAAATTCAGTCAACCAGGGAATGCAAAGAGAACATTGGTAATCACTCCAGGCAAGAACTCTCTGAGAATCCCTATTTGTCTTGTATTAAAGAGTTTGCAGAACTTCTGAAAAAGCTATGTAACTATTTGCATCGAATTCTGCCTTCCATTCCCCGCCTGTGCTTTGAGTAACGGTCAGAGCCTATGAACCCCTTAAGATGTCCTTTTCATTGTGCATTCGTGATTATTTGTGCTCAGGATGGTATTGGGGTTGTTATATGAGGCCCCATTTTCAGTACTGTTTCTGCCTGAAAAAGTTCCGGGGCAGGCATTCCGCTTCGTTTCCCATCAGTTCATGTCTCGTAACTTCCTGCTGAAATCCTGCAAGCTTTCATGCCACAAATGCTTGGCGGTGAGAGTGGGGATCCAACTTTGGTTGTACCAGTGGCGTAGCGTGGGTTGTCAGCACCCGGGGCAAGGCAAGTAATTTGCGCCGCCTAACCCATGGATTTGCGCCCCTAACCCGTGGATTTGCGCCCCCTAACCCTAACCCCCAGATGTTGCGCCCGGTGCGGCGGGCCCCCCCTGCACCCCCCACGCTACGCCACTGGGTTGTACCGTAGTTCAGTAATGCCCATCTGGATGGTGGCAATACAATAGCATCGGGGCAGCTTTGCAGAACAGCTAAGGAAATGGAATGGCGTGTGGACGGCCTGGTATAAATCCAGCACTAATGCACTGTTATTGTGTCAAAGACACAATAGCAGTGTGTCTTTGCAGAATATACCCACCAAAAAAGAGAAGAGGGAGAGAGCCACCAGTCTGGAGGGTGTTTAGTATGTGTATACAGTCATAGTATGTATGTATGTATGTATGTATGTATGTATGTATTTCGCGCCCATCTGGCTGGGCTTCCCCAGTCACTCTGGGCAGCTTCCAGCAAAATACTAAAATACAATAATTCATCAAATATTAAAAGCTTCCCTAAACAGTACCTTGGACCTCAAATGCCTTGGCTCCCCAACAAATTGGCTCCCAAATGCCGCAAACCCGAAAGTGAGTGTTCGGGTTTTCTTTTGGAACCCAAACATCCAACGGGGCTTCCGTGGCTTCCGATTGGCTGCAGGAGCTTCCAAACGTTTGCAGCATTGAAGAGTTTGCATAAGATAACTTGCTGGCTGTTAACAAGAGATCAAAACTGGGATAGCTGTATAAAGAACAGGCTAAGGAAAGCTTCTCCTATTAAGAAATATTCAGAATAGTTTAGCAATCAGTTCCTTCTTCCCAGGAACTCTGGGAATTGTAGCTCTCCCAGGGGGAATAGGTTTCTCCCAACCGACCTTCAGCAACTTTAACCAACTGCAGTTCCCAGGATGGGGCATGCGAATGGAGAGCCATGAGTGTTTTAACTGGTACCATGCTGCTTTAAATGTATCGCGCTCATGACAAAAGCAGTGCCCAGTGATTTGAAGAGGTTAGGGTCTCCTGGGCTCTGAGTGAAGGAAGTTGGTAATGAATTTAGCTGCAAAGTTTTGGCCTGAGGTCCAGCTCTGGCAACTGATGACTGACTACTTATTCCGATGTCCAGCAATTGCCTTCTCCATATTATTTTTATTTTTTTGCTGGCTACATTTTCAGGGGCTTTGATCCCCTATTCCCTTTGTGCAGGCAAATCTGCCTTGGAAATGCAACATGAAAGGGCTTGTCAAGAGCTGTTTACCTTTATGCATGTTTCATGAATCCATCTCAATTTAGGAGTGGGAGGGGAGAACTGACAGTGACATTGGAACAGGATTTCCTTGCAGTTTTAAGAATATTTGCAGACTCCCAGGACTGGGCTGAGGCCAGGAGGCAAGATGCATAGTCTAACTTCCACCCCAGAGCTGAGTCATTTTCAGTTTTTTCATCACCTTCTTTCATGACATTTTATTAAGAAAGCAAGCTGGGATGTGGGTGGTGTAGCCTGGCAGCTAGCCAAAGAGATCAGGAAAATTCCCGGAAAACAGACCCATGGAGATTTGAAGTTCAGGGCGGGTCAGGCAAGCTAGAACAAAGCAAAGAGTTGGGAGCATTGCTGAGGAACCTGCTAGCTTAGGGGTGAGGATCCACAAATATTATTGAAAAGCACTGAAAGTAACTGAGGTTCTTACCCCTCCCCCCAGCCCACACACCCTGGCCTTAAGCCAATTAGATTTATATGCCTGGATTTCCCCGGACTTGACTGGGATTTCAAAGGCAAAATTGACATCCGGGGGGGGGGGGGATTTCCGAAAGGCGGCACTTTTTTCCTGGATCTTAGGCAAGTCAGTTGAAAAAGCTCAACAACTTTTGGGGTACCCTGGTTTTTAAATTTTTGAAATATGGCAACCCTAAATTAGAACGTTTTCACTGTTGTAGAAGATTTCTGTTCTCTCTTTGTTTCCTTAAATTGTGGATACATTTGCTGCCCTGGGCTCCCTTAGGAGGAAAGGCGGGATAGAAATTCAATAATAATATTATTATAATTTATTATTTATACTTCGCCCATCTGGCTGGGTTTCCCCAACTACTCTGGGCGGCTCCCAACCAAATGTTAAAAACACAATACAGCATTAAAAACTTCCCTAAACAAGGCTGCCATCAGATGTCTTTTAAAAGTAAGATAGTTGCTTATTGATTTGACATCTGATGGGAGGGTGTTCCACAGGGCAGGTGCCACTACTGAGAAGGCCCTCTGCCTGGTTCCCTGTAACTTTGCTTCTCACAGTGAGGGAACCACCAGAAGGCCCTCAGAGCTGGACCTAAGCGTCTGGGCAGAACGATGGGGGTGGAGACACTTCTTCAGGTATACTGGGCTAAGGTCGTTTAGGGCTTTAAAGGTCAGCACCAAACTTTGAATTGTGCTCAGAAACGTACTGGGAGTTTTAAAGTACAATAAGAGTTTTAAAGACAAGCACCAGCATTTTGAATTGAGCCTTGTTACAGGCCTGGAGCCAACACAGTTTTTAAAGCACTGGTGGCAGTGAGAGAAGTCTCCAGATCCCCAATTCTGCTTAGCAACCTATTTTGAACAGTTTCCAAACAAAATGTGCATCTCAGGACAGTGCCTTTTACTGTGGTACCTCAGGTTAAGTACATAATTCATTCCAGAGTTCTGTTCTTAACCTGAAACTTTTCTTAACCTGAAGCACCACTTTAGCTAATGGGGCCTTCTGCTGCCGCCACACCACCGGAGCACGATTTCTGTTCTCATCCTGAAGCAAAGTTCTTAACCTGAAGCACGATTTCTGGGTTAGCGGAGTCTGTAACCTGAAGCGTATGTAACCCGAGGTACCACTGTATCTACATGTCGCAGAGGGAAGTGGAGCAGCGATCGGGCAAGCTGTCTTGTCTGTCATAACTGCCTGTAATATGCCTGAATAGGCTTCCAAACAGCATCAAGGGTCTGTGACTGCAGACACACCGTACTTTTAAAGCTCACAGCTTTAAACACCTTGGGTTTTTTATTTTTAAAAAGGGTGCTGAGAATTGTAGCTCTGTGATGGGTGAACTACAGTTCCCAGGATGCTTTGTGTGGGTAGTCATATGTTTTAAATGTATGGTGTGTGGTCAAGTATCAAATATTTGCTGGTCAAGGATCAACATGGACAGCTGCACTTTGCTAGAGGAGCCATGTATCATCTGGGGATATTTTAATTCTATTGGTTTGTAGGTTGTTTTGTTCCTGTTTTCAATCATGTATTTTGTGCTTTTATATTGTATATTTACGTTGTGAACTGCCCTGAGAGCTGCAGATGAAAGGCAGTATACAAATTAAATAAACAACTACAAACAAACAACTACAAAGAAGATCATCAACGCAACAGTCCAGCTACAGTTTCGGGAAGTTTTTAATGTTCAAAGTTTTATTCTGTTTTTAATGTTCTGTTGAAAGCCGCCCATAATGGCTGGGGAAACCCAGCCAGATGGGCGTGGTAGAAATAATAAATTATTATTATACATTATTATTACAATTCCAGATACCAAGTTGTCCATAGATATAAAAACCTCCCACTTTTATTATTGTTATTTTAAATAAAACTTATCTTTAACAGTGTTCACAGCCATTCCACACACCTAAAGCACATGGCTTTTTCGAAAGCATCCTCTGAACTGTAGTTTGTTCAGGGTACTTGGAACCGTAGTTCTGTGCAGGGTGAACTACAGTTCCCAGGATTGGGGGGAGGGGTTCATGTGCTTTAAATAGATGGCATGTATGCAGCCAATCTCTGTTGCCTTGGGAGCATTTGCAGAGCATGAAGTAGCTGCAGAAATTGCCTCTGTTGTTGTGCAATTATTTACGACCGGCTGTGTTTTTGGATGCTATAATTCAAATCTTATTGGAACAGTCCTGCCCAGTGGTGCCATGGGTTTGGGACAGAAGTCCAGGGCACCACCAGCAGAATGTGAAGGAGCTATCCTCTGAACCTAACAAGACCAGCTTCCCAAATTGTGTGAAGTACATGAAGCAGAACGGTGCCAACTAAAGGGGGGCACGAGACCCACCAAGTCCAGAGTTTATATTTGCCTTTCTGCACCACTAATCCTTCTCATATTTACTCAGAAATATGTTCTGTGTGCAACGAGGTTTACTTGCCAGGTAAGTGTGCCTGGGATTTCAGACTCCCTATGCAAATCATTGCTTGGAAGTAAATCTTGATTAAGCAAGCTCCTTAGTAAGTGGTTTGATATTTTTTTAAGGGTTTCAGCCTAAATCTAGTTTAATTTTCATACATCTACATCAGTATACTTTGTTATTTCTTGAAATCCGTGAACACACCCACTGCTTTCTTTTTCTGGCTTGCTCATCTTCTGATCAATCAAGTATCGGAACAGGAAAAGGTTAATCCAATAAATTGCAGTCCCAGCCATCTGGTGTCATGGCAGGACTTTGATGTCTGAGGTAACCCTGCAAGCTCTCCCTCCCCCCTCCCCACCCCACTCCCATTTTTCTGCTGCCTTATTTATCTCAGAACCCACAGCTTGGGTTTCACTCCAAGGGGACACAGATATGTCCATTAACCACCAAAGCGAAAAACTATCTGTAATTATTTCAGACCAAGGTTTCCTTTTCAGCCACAAGGTGCTGAGCGCATGGGAGAGCGCTCATTGCAGCATGTGATGGGTTAATGGCCTTTTAGCTTACATTGGACTTTGCAGATTGTGCTGCCTCAAATCTGACTTAAAATTCAGAGGGGTTTGGAGCTGTCTTTCCGAATAATGACAAGGTGAGTTCCCTGCGCGAGGTGGCCGTTGGATGGAGATTGCAATGGAAGCAGCTCCATTTTCCTTGACTTTGTGTTTTATCATATATATAGTTATTTCCTGCAAATAAAAATGGGGGGGGGGGGATTGTAAATCCATCCAGAGAACCATCCAGAGTGCTAAATAAAGGCAATAAGAGATGGTGATAAAAGCCTTCAAAGTGGGTATTTCAGAACTCTAGAATTCTTAAAACGACTTGCATTGATGTCACACAAATCAAGAGTTATGCTTTATATTTAGAGAATGACAGACAGCTGGGCTTTCCCACACTAAAGAATGCTACTCTGTCATTTTAATGTTCATGCCATAAAGCGGGGTGGGGGGGCGGGCGCAGATTTCAGGCATAATAGGGGATGTTTGCTTGGGTTTTTGTTCGTAGAACCCTATGTTCTACCAGAAGGCAATACAGTTAGCTCAGGGTGCCTCCTGGTTATTGTCCTTCATTTCAGCAGCATACTTTAACTGGGAAAAGTCATTTTGTTGGTGTTATTGCCATGGTTAAACAATTGGGAATCAGGTACTTTTCCTGATCTATTGCACATCACCAAGAGATCTACCACCTACTCCCAATGTAAAGAATATGTGAGTTGCAATGTGCAGTTTATCACAATTCCTCTAATTTTTGTTCCTTAGTACACTAGCATTAAGGATAGCTTGCAAAGAAGCCAATCAATATAAAATTCAGCTCATCCTTTTGGCTAAAAGGGGATTCTTCAAAGCCTAGTTTTAGTCAGAAGATGGGACCCTGCAGACACTAAGGAACACCTCTGCAGAAGAGTTTTGCCCACAGATGCCAGCTTTGCAATCCATGAATTAAGCTCTACAGCAAAATTTTATTTCTTTCTGTGTTTGCGTAATACGTTTAATTATGCTCTACATATTTTTTTCAGCGACTCTTTGAGATTCATGCAAATGCTGTTGGGTTGTTTTGCACTGTTGAAACTAGGTTAAACGCAGAGCAGGGGCACAACGGAATTAAAAACTGCTTATATTATTAGAGTGGGTTTTTTTCAGGAAGTGGGGGAACATTGCATTTAAAATCCTGTCTCTCAAAACTCCGTGCTCAAGTTTTTCCTATCACTATCTTTGGGTGTGCCTTATAGATCAGCCGTCACCAACCTAGTACCCTCCAGATTTCTTGGGCAGCTGAATGTCTGAAGGGCACCAGGTTTGTGAAGGCTGCTATAGACCAACAAGCACAATGGCATGTGGAGAGAGAGAGAGAGAGAGAGAGAGAGAGAGCGAGCGCACCATGGTAAAGGTAAAGGTAAAGGGACCCCTGCCCATTAGGTCCAGTCATGGCCGACTCTGGGGTTGCTACGCTCATCTCGCTTTATTGGCTGAGGGAGCCGGCGTACAGCTTCCAGGTCATGTGGCCAGCATGACTAAGCCGCTTCTGGCGAACCAGAGCAGCGCACGGAAATGCTGTTTACCTTTCCGCCAGAGCGGTACCGATTTATCTACTTGCACTTTGATGTGCTTTTGAACTGCTAGGTTGGCAGGAGCAGGGACTGAGCAACCGGCGCTCACCCCGTCACAGGGATTTGAACCACCGACCTTCTGATCGGCAAGTCCTAGGCTCTGTGGTTTAACCCACAGCACCACCCGCGTCCATGGTAGCTGTGTCCTTGGGGGTTCACCAGAATCTGGGCCTGATCAACTTCTGTAGCAAGCTTGAGATATCTCTTGATAAAGCTTTCAGTATGTAGGGTTAATGTGAGGAGCAGGAGAGGACTGGAATTTTGATAAGCTTATGAGCTATGTATCCTCATAAGATGCATCATATTACTAGAGTTTATTTTATGCCTCTCCTTATTTTGCCCAATTTATTTTTGCTTCTTTACTGACAGAGGTGGTAAAGGATTTATTTCAGATGCTGAAGTTCATTGCAAATTTTAACATGCTAGATCCATTCTATTTCTGGTAATATTAATAAAACCTCAGCCTCCACCCTCCTTCCAACCCACTCTCAGTCAAACCCTGGAATTTAAGATTTCACCTGGCATAGTTTTGCAAATGCATACCAGGAGACCAGCCATTTCTTAACCTGGTCAACAGAGCAGAACTTTTTGCCTGCTTCCCAGCCTTAGATTTGGAGTCCCAGCCTTAGATTTAAATTTTTCGGACAATCTAAGTCCCTTTTCTGTCCGAGGGACCGGGGCTCTTTTATGTTGTGTCAGCAGTGGGCAGAAATAGCACTTAAGACCTGGTTGAGTGACAGAGACCTAGCTACCATATAAATTTTCAATAATGCCCCACACAGAGATGCTACATCTGAGGCATTGTGGGAAATTGGAATGGCAAATAGACCTGGCCGCCTGGCACTGTGTTGAGTACTAAACTGCAAGAAGTGAGCTTACAGGGAACAAGGCACAGGGCCTTCTCGGTAGATGCCAAGGAAATAAACAACTGCAGTGGTACCTCAGGTTACATACGCTTCAGGTTACATACGCTTCAGGTTACAGACTCCACTAACCCAGAAATAGTGCTTCAGGTTAAGAACTTTGCTTCAGGATGAGAACAGAAATCATGCTCTGGTGGCGCAGCAAGAGCAGGAGGCCCCATTAGCTAAAGTGGTGCTTCAGGTTAAGAATAGTTTCAGGTTAAGTACGGACCTCCAGAACGAATTAAGTACTTAACCTGAGGTACCACTGTATCTGACTTTGGAAGACATCTGAAGGCAGCCCTATTTAGGGAAGTTTTTAATGTTTGATGTTTTATCATGTTTTTAATATTCTGTTGGGAGCCGTCCAGAGTGGCTGGGGAAACCCAGCCTGAGGGGTGGGGTAGAAATAATATATTGTTGTTGTTGTTGTTAACTGGAGGAAAGGAGGGCAGACATCAAGGGTGGGCCCTTCCTTGGACCCCAGCATCTACCCAAGAATTCAGGGTAAGGTGGTGCTGGCACCCCGCTGAAGCCTGCACCCCAAGTCTAGTTCCTAGTGTGGTCATCTACTTCCTTGGTTCAGCTCCCTGGCACTGGATTCAGATTCTTCCAATGGAGTCCGGCCCATAGCTTTCAACGTTCCCCCTTTTTTAAGGGAAATTCCTTTATTCCTAATAGGATTCCTTGCAAGAAAAGGGAAAAGTTGACAGCTATGGTCCGGCCTCTCTGGGCATTACTCTGCCATGCATAAAGACCTGGAGCCAATGCCAGCTCCCCAGCTTTGACATATCATCCTGTCCTTCCCACGTTCTCTAAGGCCCGGGGGTATCGTGTGGGGGTATTATTGATGCCTTCACAGCTTAATGGCTCAAATCCCCGGAGCCGTCTCGGCTGTCTCAGTGACCTGAGCTCTGTTTTGAATTATTGACGAGGAAGAGTTAGTCAGACTATATGGGTAATCCAAGATGCCTTATTCAAGGGTATTTGCGGACAGCTGCAGATGGAGCCCAACTCTTCCCCCTGTTTTAGGGTGTGCTTTCCGAGGGTGGAGAATACCCCATATGGCGGTTATTGCTTTGTCAGTAGGGGGTTGCACTTAAGCTGCTTCTTTCAGCCCACTGAGTGTTTGTGGAAGATGGGTAGCTTTGTCAAGTCTTTAGTAGCAGCAAAACCAATCCAGGAGCCCTGTAGCAGCTGACATGCCACTATTACAATGGTCCGGTGGCTTCTGCCCCTGCTCACTCTTCTCTCCAATCCTGTCTCCCCGCCAACCCCTTTGACAGTCTCCCTTGCCCCACACCTCTCACACCCCCTCAGGTATCCCCCCACAGCTCGCCCCGAGCCCCTCTCCCTTTTAAGGGGCGGCGGGAACACTCTACTGATTTTTTAAAAGCTTTTTTGCCATGGTCTTCCCAATCCTGGTGCCCTCCAGATAGGGCTGATATAAGCATGGATGAATCTGTTGATTCAGGTTCTCATTGTTTCTTATTTTTCCACTCTTGAGTTCAGTTCCCCTTATTTCAACGACAGTCTGTAATTTTTTAATGCCTTTATGTAACTTTCTACTAATATATGCATTTAGGAATGCACTTTTGCCTCACACATACCTTTTTGCAAAGCATATCTCCCCCTAGTAAAATGTGTTTTTGTTTGTTATTTTCACAAATATATATGCCGGAGAACTGCATTGCAAAAGTTGGAGAAGAGCAAAGTTCAAAGGATGTCTACGTTTCAGTTCTTGGAATGTTTTAGAAAGTGCAGTTTAGATAGATCTGCCTTTAAATGTGAACTGAATCAAATTTATCCCCCATCCCTAGACTGACAGGATTTGTAATCCAAATCAAGCCCAGATAATATGGCTGTGCTGGCTGGGGTTGATCAGAGTTGTGTTATTATTTCTTGTTTATAATAATTAATTTATATATCACTTAATTGCCAAAGTGTCTTCTAGGTGGTTTACAATAGCAATTCCAAAATAAATATGTGTAATTAAAATGTGCAGTAAAAGCAATTCCATCAAAACATTAAAACAAACACCCACAATTGAATGCACAGTAAAACAAGCCTGTCAAAACAGCCCAGTAATTAAAACTTTGTGTCTCTAATACAGAACTATGCTAAATATGAATTCTGGTAGATGGGAGTTGTAGTCCAAAACATATGGAAAGCACCAGGTTGTGGGGTGGGGTATCTTTTTGTTGCCTCTCTGTGAAGGATCCAGGGCGTTTTTGTTTCATTAGATATCATCTGTCGGAAAGTACCTTTTGCAGATATTTAAGGAAGTGTCACCTCCAGTTTTGTGTCCCTATTTGAAAGTGCACACATTTATTCCTTTCTCTCAGCTATTGGTCCTCTTCTCTCTCCCTCCCTCCCCAAACACTCACCAAACTTGATAGCTCAGTGGTGGACCATCTGCTATCTAGTAGCTCCAGGAAGGGGTGGGAAAGCCTCTTGACTGAAACCCTGGAGAGCTACCTCCAGTCAGTGTAAAAAGGTAAAGGTAAAGGACCCCTGGATGGTTAAGTCCAATCAAAGGCGACTATGGGGTTGCGGCACTCATCTCGCTTTCAGGCTGAGGGAGCCGGCGTTTGTCCACAGACAGCTTTCTGGGTCATGTGGTCAGCATGACTAAACCACTGCTGGCGCAGCGGGACACTGTGACGGAAGCCAGAGCACACGGAACTGCTGTTTACCTTCCCGCTGGAGCGGTACCTATTTATCTACTTGCACTGGCGTGCTTTTGAACTGCTAAGTTGGCAGGAGCTGGGACAGAGCTCACCCCGTTGCGGGGATTCGAACTGCCGACCTTCCGATCAGCAAGCCCAAGAGGCTCAGTGGTTTAGACCACAGCGCCACCCGTGTCCCTCCAGTCAGTCCTAAGATGTACTGTCCTGAGATGAACCAATAGTCCAACTCCATATAAGACAGCTTCCTATGCTCCTGCGTTGAGATCTTTTTACCTGCATGTCTTTCCTTTCTGCAGGTTGTTGTTTTAACCTGCTGCTCTGCCATTTTTTAATTTGCAGTTTTATATTGTCATCTTGCCTGTATTTTTATTGCATTTTTAGTGTTCTACATCAAAAGCAGCCTTGAGGCCCTCCCCACAGAAAGCGGCTTCTAAGTAAATAAAAGTTCTCTGCCCTTTCTCTCTGTGTGCAGATCCCATGGGCATGGGGGCCAGACAGTCCTCTGCTGGAGGTCTCTCCATCGGCCAGGGTCCAGCGACAGAGACTGTGGAGGGCGCTTACAGAAGTGGAGAATTCGGTAGAGCCCAGGAGCTGATTAAAGCAGCGTGTCAGGAGAATATTTCGGTAGTGGACAAGGTAAGGGCACAGCCATCAAAATTCTACGCCAAAATGAAAAACGAGAAGAGTACATTCTGCAAATCAATACATTTGCTATGGGATCTCCAGCATAACCTTGCAGCCGCTTGAATCTTGTTTCCTAGGAGACCCCTATTCCTCTCACAGAGCTGCAGTTCCCAGAATGCTTTAACAATCCCTCTTCCCAGGGAACTTGGGGAATTACAGTGGTACCTCGGGTTACATACGCTTCAGGTTGCATACGCTTCAGGTTACATACGCTTCAGGTTACAGACTCCGTTAACCCAGAAATAGTGCTTCAGGTTAAGAACTTTGCTTCAGGATGAGAACAGAAATTGTGCTCCGGTGGCGTGGTGGCAGCGGGAGGCCCCATTAGCTAAAGTGGTGCTTCAGGTTAAGAACAGACCTCCGGAACGAATTAAGTACTTAATCCGAGGTACCACTGTATAGCTCTGTAAGGTGAATAGTGTTCTCCTAACAATTCCTTGCACTCTTAACAAACTATAGTTCCTAGGGTTCTTTGTGGGGAAGCCATGACTTTTTAACATGGCCTGATAACTGTAAGGTGGAAATGAGGCCAATATCTCACGATTCCCCCATGCCCATTTAACTTCACAATGGTTGCAGTTAAGAACAGCAGGTCTCCCATTTTGTTCACAGTAGCAGCATTGTGGAAAGGGTTAGCCACCCTTCCCACCATTGACCTGTTATTTTCCCACTGGGGAGCAACTCTGAGGGAGAATATGATTGAGATCCAGAAAACAGATGGGGTGTATACGGGGAAAATACCCCTCTACCCACCTCTACTCCTCTGCACCTCTACCCCATGGTCAAAATCATAGGCTAACCCTGCTAAGCTCTCCCACAGTGGGTTACTTTGGCCTACTCGCTTCCAGATTCTTCTCTAGCTACCCCTCCACCAAGGATGAGGAACCAGTGGCCTTTCAGAAGAGCTTGAACTCCAACTCCTATCAGCCCCAGACAGTGTGGTCAGTGGTCATGGATGATGGGAGTTGTAGGCTAACAACACCTTGCGAGCTACAGCTTCCTCATGTCAGTATATCCTGGTGAGATCAAGAAGGCCATTTTATGAAATTCTGGGCCATGTCACCATCCCCACAAAACATCTTATGGAGAAAGTAGGTAGTGAGACAAACAAAGCATCCGAACTTGTGGGCATCCAGCGAAGCTCAATATTGGAAGATTCAGGACAGATTTTTAAAAACTGTGGAACCTCCTTCCATACAAGCAGTGGCGTAGCGTGGGGGTGCAGGGGGGGCCGGCCGCAGCGGGCGCAACATCTGGGGGTTAGGGTTAGGGGGCGCAAATTACTTGCCTTGCCCCGGGTGCTGACAACCCACGCTACGCCACTGCATACAAGGCATTGGTGGCCACCAACCTAGGGGGCTTTGAAAGAGGATTAGACAAATTCATGGAGGATAAGGCTAACAGTGGCTACTAGCCAGGATGGCTATGCTCCGTCTCCACAGGAGGGGAGAAGCTCAGGTGCTAGTCGCAGGTTCCCCAGTGGCATGGGAGTGGCTACTGGGAGAACGGTGTGGGCTATCGGCCTGATCCAACAGGCTCTTATCTTTGAGATATCTTCACTATGGCTTGTGAATAACAAAAAAATCTCTGTGTTTTGGTTCATTTGGGCTCATGTGCTATGTATTGCACTCCTCTTCTCCAAACCAGGGCCTCCTCTTGAGTCTTTCCACTGCCTATGGAGACCTTGAGACCGTGAGGTATTTGCTGAAAGAAGCATGCGTGACTTTGCCCCTGGAACCCAACGACGATAACCCAGCTGTTGTGGCAGCATATTTTGGGCATACAGACGTTGCTAAAGAACTGCTGGATTCTTTTCATGGTAGGTTATTCTTCTGCCCATCCCATTAGCCTTTAAGGTGCTTGTTGAAGCTACTTTGCCTCTCGTACTTTCCATTGAAGGGCCATAGTTCAGTGGTAGAGCATCCACCTTGCAGGCTGAAGGTCCCACTTTTAAGCCCCAGCATCTCCAGGTAGGGTTGGGGGAATGTCCCCTGTCTGAAATCCTTCATAGATGCTGCCCCAGTCAGTATAAACAATACTGAGCTAGATGGACCAGTGGTTTTACTCAGTGTCAAGCAGCTTCCCATGTCCCTATGTTCCATCTTTCTGAACCCTAGGAGCTTTCAGAAACAGGACCTTGGGAACTGTTGTTCTGCCAAGCGGCCATTTTATTTTAAAATTATTTATACATTTCAAGTTTATACATTTCACTAATTTTTTCAATTATTTTGACATTTCAAAACTTGACTTCTTTCCCCCTCTTTCTACAGTTCCTTAAATTTGTTTTTAATATCGTCTGCGTATATAGATTAACTTAATTTGCTCATTTATTCATCTTCTTTAGATATATACTGTTATGAAACTACAGGTTATTACAATAATCCTACCAATGTTTTTATCTGTTTATAATTTATCTGTAATTATTCAATAAACCATTTCCATTCTTTTATTTAAAGAATTGTTAACTTGATTTCTTATTCTTCGAGTAAGTTTCGCCATTTCTGCATAGTCCATAAGTTTTTGCATCTATTCTTCCTTTGCTGGAACTTCTGCTTTTTTTCCATTTTGGGGCAAGTAATATTCTTGCTGCTATAGTAGCATACATGAATCAGTTTCTATACATTTTAGGTAGTTCTGTCCCACCAAGCAGCCATTTTAAGCATTCTACCATTTTAAGCATTAAGGATTTGAACCTGCTTGGGCCCCTAAGCTCAGCCTTGGAGGCCCTGCTGCCTGGACCACCACTAAGTTCAGTGAGATTGATAAATACCAGGGTTAGGACCTTTTTCGTGGTGGCCCACATAGTAGAAGTCTCTCTATCCTAAAGCTCTGATTGGCCACCTCTCTTAACACATTTAAGTGGACCCGCTGACTTAAAACAACAACAACAACAACAACAAACTGCCAAGCACTTTATTTATTGAAGGACTTATATACCACCCTCTCCATAAAATATCAGGGAGGTTTACAACAGTATGTATACTCTAAAATATAAAAACCATTTAAAGCAGAACACAGTAGTCATTAAAATGGCTGGCTAATAAAAAGGTTGTAAGCAGCTGCAATAGGCCTTTTGGCATGAAACTGGTTTTATTTGTGGCCCCTTATGTATTATTGCACCTGATACTGTTTTAGTTTTAAGTTTTACCTTCCACACTGTGAGCAGCCTTGCAAGGGCTTTTCCTACAAGGCAAGGTATTTATAAACAGTGCAGCAATAAATTGTAATAACAGTTTAATAGGGAAGCTCCTTCACAAAGCAGCCATTCCCAGGATTCCTTGGGGAAAGCCCGTGACAGGATAGTGCTTTAAATTTTACCGTGATCATGCCCTAAAGCTAGACGTCGTATTTATTTAAATTGAAAGTCGAGTTTCACAGGGCTCCAGACTCCATGCCTGATAACCAGACTATTCTGTTGACTGGCAGTCCTAGGGCTACTGAGATGGCAAATAGCCCTGGGTGTCAAGTTACAAGATAATTGACAGATGTGCTGTTTATGGGCGATGTTGCTTAAAGCCACCCCCTTGCGTTTTCTTGCCTGTAAATTGCTCAAGAGGCTGACGTAGTTGTGCTTGTGCTCGTTTTTTAAAAAACAGGTCCTGCAAACATGTTGCAGCTCCTGAACTGGATGCTGGCCATTGCTTGCCAGCAGGGCCACCTGGACATAGCCAAGCTCTTAGTGCTGACATACAAAGCAGACCCCGACAGCTATGCCTTGAGAAAGAACGAGTTTGCAGCTCTGACACGTTTGCCACTCTATGCGGCTATGAAAGCAGGTACTGTATGTGAACATGGGATCTGTGGTCTCCTTTCCCTTTTAAAAACTTCACATTCCCACTTAGGGGCAAAAGAAGAGATGGTTGGCAGCTGGGGCTGCAAAATTGCACCATTTCCCATTCCGCACTGTATTTGACACATAGCCTCTCAGTTGGTGATTTTTAATTACCTGGCTGTGTTCACACCAGACATTTAAAGCACATAACTTCTCTCAAACTGTAGTTTGTGAAGGGTGCTGGGAACTGTAGCTCTGTGATGGGTAAACCACAGTTCCCAGGATTTGGGGGGGGGAGGGAAACCTTGTGATTTAAATGTGCTTTAGCTATACAGTGGTGCCCCGCAAGACGAATGCCTCGCAAGACGAAAAACTCGCTAGACGAAAGGGTTTTTCGTTTTTTGAGGTGCTTCGCAAGCGAATTTCCCTATGGGCTTGCTTCGCAAGACGAAACGTCTTGCGAGTTCTTGCGAGTTTGTTTCCTTTTTCTTAAAGCCGCTAAGCCGTTAATAGCTGCTAAGCCGCTAATAGCCGTGCTTCGCAAGACGAAAAAACCGCAAGACGAAGAGACTCGCGGAACGGATTAATTTTGTCTTGCGAGGCACCATTGTATAGTGTGCACGCAGGTCTTTGGAATATATGGCATTTTTGCTTTAAAAATAGCCTGAAATGTGCACGCGGGTGTTAATTTTCTTCCCTTCCATCTTCTTTGCTAGGACATGAAAAGGTTGCTGCCTTCTTGCTTGAGAATGGATCCTTCTTTTCTTCCTACGTCCTGGTGGACTGCCCCAGCACAAGCAAACAAGTTCTTCGTAAATACTTTGTAGAAACAATCAAGTTACCTGGGAATGCCCCAGCAAAGACAGTGAGTAGGTGTTTGCATATCACAAGACAAGGGGAACTAAGTGACTTGCACTTGGTAATGCTAATAGCATGCCTTTCTGGCCTCAGATATACCCCATACTTCCCCTCCCCCCCCCAAAAAGTGTCTCTTTAATTCATTGCTTTAACACAGCGTGAAGACTTGAGCGCACAGTAGATCAGTCACGATGCCCCATGATAGGCCTATTTTTGTCCTGATAAGCTGGAATGAGTCAGATGACTTTCCCTGGCCTCCATTAAGGCTTGCAGCTTGGGCAGGCTGGCTGGCTGACCGGCTTGAGCAGGCATAGGAAACCTTTGGGCCTCTAGATGTTGCTGAACTACAACTCCCATCAGCCCCAGCACTTGTGGCCAATGTTTGCCATGGTGAGCCTCCATCTCCCTACTGGCGACTGCAAAGCTGAGAGCAATCAGTTTGCATGTCCGTCTGTAGTCCAGAGCAGAAATTAGTCAAGTGTATTCAATTGGCATTTGTTCACATTTTTAAGTCTACAAGTAATAATTGTGTTCTTTGCCTTGTTCTGTTGTTTCCTTTGCACTGAAACAAATGTGATTTCCACATACAGTTTCATAAGTTAAATAGCAGAACAGTGAGCAGTGGCGTAGCGTGGGGAGTGCAGGGGGGGCCGGCCGTACCGGGCGCAACATCTGGGGGTTAGGGTTAGAGGGCACAAATCCACGGGTTAGGGGGCGCAAATCCACGGGTTAGGGGGCACAAATTACTTGCATTGCCCCGGGTGCTGACAACCCACGCTACGCCACTGACAGTGAGACACGTAACTTAGTGGTTGTCGGGAACCAAACTAGAGCAGCGTGAAAACAGTGCTGATTATGATGGTTGGAGCAAAATTGCAGCATTCTTACCTTCCTAGCTTAACCAAGCAGCTGAACGGCCTGGGCGCATCCCAGAGATTCAACATTTTATGCTTTTCAGTCAGAGTCATTGATGATTCCCATTAAAACCTTCACCTTTCTTTCACATCCAGGCTCTTTCTGTGAACTGGTCGAACCTTGGGCTTCCTTGGGTGGATCTCGAATGGCTGATAGACATTTCCCACCAGATAACTGAGTTGGACCTCTCTGCCAATTGCTTGACCTCCCTCCCTTCTGTTATCCCTTGGGGGCTGATAAACCTCCAGAAACTAAACCTTGCTGAGAACCGGTTAAACCAACTTCCTGATGTACATTCTTCAGATGGAATCATCTGCACAAAGTACGTACCATGTCTTGGTTGTGGAACCTGTAACCCTCCCACTGCTGGGGGACTCCAGCTCTTATCATCCCTGACAACTGCCTCGCTAGATGGGGCTGATAGGATCTGGAGTCCAGTAACATTTCTTGGTCCCACAGATAATGAAAGGGACCACATGAACTCGGGTATGCCTTCTGGTAGCTTGGTAAATCTTAAGAAACCAAACCAAAATGCAGCCTTGAACTCAGTGGTAAAAATCAGCGCAGTCCTAATTCATATCAAACAGACAAACAACGTTCCAAAATATATAGCAGATTTATCTTTTGTGTTTATTTAAATCCACAGGTTGCTTGAGATCGACATTTCCAGCAACAGGTTCCTTATGCTTCCTTCTGGATTCCTGCACCTTTCCAGACTCCAAAGGCTTGTGGCTTCCAAAAATTATCTCGAAAAGTTATTAGATGCAGAGAATGGTGGGTGCATCTTAGCTAGGAATTTCCGGTTGGCCTGTGCGATCTTCTTAGTCAGTGGGTGGGGACCAGTAAACCTTGCAGGCATTCTCACTAGACCTTGCAGATTTGTGATGAAACTATCTAGCCAGAACTACCTGTGCAGGGTGACTGCTGAACTCCTGATCTCTTGCCAAGAGTCCTCTGCCACATACCCTACTGTGCTGTGTGTTCTCCTGCTTCTCATAAAAACACAGGAGTCTTATCCTCAGTCCTCTTTTAAAACCATCTAAGTTGGTGCTCACCACTGCCTCCTGCAGGAGAGAGATTTAACTATGCCCTGTGTGAATAAATCATTTCCTTTTTCTGACCTGAACCTTCCAATATTCGGCTTCCAAGGTCTACTTTTCAGAGAGAGGGAGAACAACTCCCTATCTGCTTTCTCCGTGCTACTTTATAAACTTCTTTCATGTCACTGCTTAGTTGCCTTTTCTCTATAAAGAAGTCCCAAACACCTTACTTCATAGGGGTTTTTGTGATCCAGCTCCAGAGCACCAGCAATTCAGCCCCAGAGCTCAGCATTCTTGTGCTATATAGTACAGTGCAATGGAGATGTTTCTCCTCATCCCTCAATTCCTTGCAGGCTACCAACTTCCTTGTAGTTTAATTTCTCTCTCCGCTCCTTTTGTATGTCCTGTCTTTTTTTCTTTTAGTTTTGTAAGCACAGCTAGTCTCATTTATTTATTTTTTACTGACACAAGCTGCTTTTAGTAGACATCCTGAAAATCAGGATACAGATAACTGGAAATAAAGAAAATGAATAATTTCATTACCCGCTTATGACAATTAAGAACCTCTCATAAAATCTTCCTTTCTTCTTCCTCTTCTTCTTCTTCCTCTTCCTCTTCTTCATCATCTTCATCTTCCTCCTCCTCCTCTGATTCTTCTTTTTCTTCTTTTTTTTAGCAGTTAACTGGATTGGATTAAGGAAGCTGCAGGAGCTGGACATCTCTGACAATAAGTTGTCAGAGCTGCCCACCCTCTTTCTCCACTGTCTGAAATCCTTGAATGTCCTGAATGCATCCAGGAATAACCTGAAGGTGTTTCCTCAGCCATGGGCCTGTCCCTTGGTAAGTCTGAACTGCAGTCGTGGCAGAGGCCTTGTAAGATGGCACACGAATTGCTTGGCATGGCTGAGGGATGCCACGTCTCTTGGGCTATAATTGGGATTCTGCCCAGTGAGCTCCCTTGAAGAGTAGATAATGCCTTGGGGATTTCTGTCCACATACAGACTTTCTTTTCCCTCTCAATTCTAGAAATGCTGCAAAGCCGCTAGAAATGCAATTGAATTCCTCCCGGATACTTTGGCTGTTTTCTGGAAAAATCATCTCAGGGAAGTGGATTTTTCTGATAATTCCCTGAAAGAAGTTCCCCAGTGTCTCTTCCAGCTCGAAGTAAGTGTCACTACGCTTTTGGTTGCCTTCTTTATTTCAGAGAGTAAATGTAGATATAATCACTTCCCCAATTACTTTTGTGTCCCTAGAGTGGCAGAGGAACCTAGATGGAATTCAGTCGAAAGGGTGCGCTGCGTGATAGGATTCCGAACGGACCTTTTGAACCGGCTACGAAATCTAGCTTGCTAAAGCCACAATACCAGTGTAGTAGTTAAACCACAGAGCCTAGGACTTGCCGATCAGAAGGTCGGTGGTTCGAATCCCCGTGACGGAGTGAGCTCCCATTGCTAGGTCCCTGCTCCTGCCAACCTAGCAGTTCGAAAGCACATCAAAGTGCAAGTAGATAAATAGGTACCACTCTGGCGGGAAGGTAAACGGCATTTCCGTGCGCTGCTCTGGTTCGCCAGAAGCGGCTTAGTCATGCTGGCCACATGAGCCGGAAGCTGTACGCCGGCTCCCTCAGCCAATAAAGCGAGATGAGCGCCGCAACCCCAGAGTCGGCCACGGCTGGACCTAATGGTCAGGGGTCCCTTTACCTTTTAGTTATAGAGAACCAGTGCAGAGTTAGTGATTGGAGCAGAGGTAGCTAAACTGTGGCCCTTCAACTTGAGCTGTACTCTAGCTCCCATGAGCCCTGTCAGGAATGATGGGAGTTGTAGTTTGGCAACAGCAAGAAGGCCATGGGTTAGCCACCACTCTGAAAATCAGACTAGGAATGGGAAGAAGCAAAATCAGGGCCTCAACCCAGACAGTCACTGGGCGACCTTGGACCACTCCTTATCTTTTGGTCTCACCTGCCTCACAGGATAAAACCAGGTGAAGGGAGGAGCATGTACACCTCCTCAAACCTCCCTAGAAAGCGGGCAGGATAGAAATGTAAGAAATGAATTCCTGCAGGAGGTTTTTTGTGTGTGTGTTCTCAGACCTCCTTCAGACAGCATTGTTCCATTCGGCTCCCAGCTGTCCTTTAGGGGAATTAATTGCTAATTGGGATTGAATAGTCTACTCTGGAACAAGAAATGGTGAAGTCATTCATGGTGGTTGTGGCGACTGCAGCCCTTGTGTGTTGCTGATGTGGGGAAAAGCTACCCCCTCTCAGAATGGTCCAGTATATGCCTGTATTTCCAGCAGGGATGTCAGAAGGCAGCTGTCTTTGTCACAATCAGTGCTGTTTCCGTTCCACTGCAGTTTGATCTCTGCCAAAGAGTACACCCCCCCCCATCTTGCTTTCCACTATTTAACATAAATCATGAAAGTTAGAGATTTAACATAATTAAGGGAGTCATTATTTCCACACCATTCGTTTCAGCGCAAAGGAAACACAAATTTAAAGGGGGGGGGGGAGTCAGTGATTGTGGATTGTTTACAGACTGAAAAACAAACAACAACAGCAAATTCCAATTGATATTCTCTGGCCTGATTCCCACTTCAGATGTGGGACAAACAAGCAAACAATTTTCACTTCTGTTTTCTGTTCGAATTCTCCAGCAACCATATTTTCCAGTTAACCCCATACTTTCCTGCTAGTGGTCCAGGGAAATCATGAGTCTGATATGACTAGAGTGAATCTTGCGCCATCAAATGTGCACCCTAATTTTCGCGACATAATTTGGCAAAAAAAGAGTGCATTACCTTCGAGTAAATATGGTATGTGGGGGCTGAAGTTGGCTGCGTAAACTGGCTTTGGATTCCTGAGCATTAGACAGCATAGGATCTGAGCAGCTCTCATAAACACGGCTTTGTTTCCCTGAAGGAATCCAATACATGGCTAGGAAGGCACATGCCAGTCCAGCCTTTGGAACACTAGGTGGTGCTGCTGTGGCATCTTTTCCTGGGCTTATCTTTCCTCTGTGCCACCACTCTTGCTATGCTGTCATACATTATCCTATTGGAACAGTGCAGCGCCACAAAAATCGCAGTAATTTAGAAACCAGAGTCCCTGGCAAGCTTGCAGCGTCTCACCAGCTGGTGATCCAAGGAAATCATGAGTCTGATATGACTACCGTATACCGTTCATATAGGAAGTTGCCTTAAACCAAGTCAGGCCATCAGGCCATCTAGGTCAATGTTGTTGACACTATCTGGCAGCAGCTCTCATGTTGTTTCACCCAGGAGTCCTTCCCAGCTGGAAGTGTGAAGGATTGAACCTAAGACTATTTCTTTTCATAGCATTAAGCTATACTATGGCTGTTCCCCAGAGATATTCTTTGCTGCTGACCAAAAATATAGGGTCATTCTGTAGACGAAAAGACCTATGAAATCAATGGTTCAGGGGCAAATGTTGACAGCTGTGAAATGCAATTTGAATTTCCTGATAAATTTGTAGTTCAAGTACAAGTTAACCTATTGTTGAACTAGAATATGGGTTTCCTAATTCCCATTGCAAACTACCAATGCTGTTACACTGGTATAAAGGTAAAGGGACCCCTGACCGTTAAGTCCAGTCGTGGACAACTCTGGGGTTGTGGCACTCATCTTGCTTTACTGGCCAAGGGAGCTGGCGTTTGTCCGCAGACAGCTTCCAGGTCATGTGGCCAGCATGACTAAGTTGCTTCTGGTGAACCAGAGCAGCACACAGAAACGCCGTTTACCTTCCCGCCAGAGTGGTACCTATTTATCTACTTGCACTTTGACGTGCTTTCGAACTGCTAGGTTGGCAGGAGCTGGGACCGAGCAATGGGAGCTCACCCCATTGCAGGGATTCGAACCACCAACCTTCTGATCGGTGGTTTAGACCACCATGCCACTTAGTCCACATGCCTAACCAAAATGAACCATAAGGGTTCTGTTCTTTGTTGGGGCAGGGATCATTCCTCCCTTTCTCTGTTTTTTGCTCAGGTCATTCCGTAAAACACCATACCATATAAATAAGTGGTAGCCAACGAGGTGCCCTCCAGATGTTGTTGAATACAACTCCCATTATTCCTGACCATTTACTATCCCAGCTGGGGCTGATAGGATTTGAGGTCCAACAACATCCAGAAGGCTAAGCAAAAATAGCCTTCCAAAATTCTTCATTCTTTTTGTGAGAGGCAAATTCTGGAGTGAAATATTTGGAAGGAGAGAAAGAGGTGTAATTTTCTGACGGTCTTCCCTCAGAAAGCTCTCTCTGGCAAGATTTCAGCTCGCTTAACATAGAATGGAACTCTACTCCTATTTCAACTTGGTGGAAGGAGGAAGTGGATGAGCTAAGTCATGGCGAAGTTTGTTGCTTCCTTTAAACAATGTTTAAAGAGTATTAAAATCGTTGCACCCACACATCTTGGATGGCAAGATCAGGTAGTCCAGTTTGCCAAATAATCTCTAGGAGTGGACTGAGATTCCTGCAATGGTTCAGGATAAGCTCAAAAAAAGTTTCTTTTGTTGTTGTTGTTGTTGTTTTGTTGTTGTTGATAACTTTCAGCTCTACCTTTGTTGTGTGAAACTACTGGAACTTTTAACCGATTATCCATTATTGACCCCTCAAAACTGTCGCTTCCCCTTTCAGGCAATGGTGTCCTTGAAACTCTCAGGAAACCGCTTAGTCACATTACCTTCTCAGGAGACGTGGACTTGCAGGCAGCTGAAATCGCTTGATCTCTCGAGGAACCAGCTTGGAAAGTGAGTTCTTCGTGTTGGTTTTGGAGCAGTCCCACAGAGGAGGGCTCTCTGGTTCATTGGTCTTTGTTTGCATTTGCCTACAGAGCTGGCGAAGGGTGCAGAACTAAGCGGATTTCATTTTTCACTACAAGGAGCAGAGCACGTTCTGGCACCGATTCGGGTATGGAATGCGGGGATCGAAGGGCTGGGCGGGAGCTTATGAGGAGGGGAGGGCTGGTTGCAATCCATTGGTCATGGCAAGAAGGATCCAGCATGCAAATTATTATCATCACTATTCTTCTCTTCATTATTGCCCTTCCTCTGCTCACAGAGAGTTGCGTCCACCTAAGTCATTGCATGAGCAGAATGACTTCTGCCTGCATAGCTCAGTTGATTAGAGCATGGTGTTGATAACACCAAGGTTGCAAGTTCAATCCCTGTATGGGACAACTGCATATTCCTGCTTTTGCAGGGGATTGGACTAGATAATCCTCAGGGTCCCTTCCAACTGTTATGATTCTATGATCCCCTACTTCCTCCAAAAGGGGGGGGGTCTGCTCTTCTGATTTCCCTAGCTCCCCAGAGCAGTTGTGAAGGCACACAGTGGGAGGAAAGGAGAGAAATTTCAATTGTTCAAGCAGAAGCCATTCCTCTTGTGCATTGACTGAGACCCCATCCGCATCACATGTTTAAAGCAGTATTACACCACTTTAAGCAGTCATGGTTTCCCCTAAAGAATCCTGGGAAGTATCTTAAAGAGGTCAAGGGTTGTTAGGAGACCCCTATTCCCGTCACAGAACTGCTGTTCCCTCTTCCCAGGGAGCTCTGGGAATGGTATCTTTGAGAGGGGAATAGGTAAAGGTAAAGGGACCCCTGACCATTAGGTCCAGTCGTGACTGACTCTGGGGTTGCGGCGCTCATCTCGCTCTATTGGCCGAGGGAGCCGGCATACAGCTTCCGGCTCATGTGGCCAGCATGACTAAGCCGCTTCTGGCGAACCAGAGCAGCACACGGAAATGCCGTTTACCTACCTGCCAGAGCGGTACCTATTTATCTACTTGCACTTTGATGTGCTTTCGAACTGCTAGGTTGGCAGGAGCAGGGACCGAGCAACGGGAGCTCACCCCATCGTGGGGATTCGAACCACCGACCTTCTGATCGGCAAGTCCTAGGCTCTGTGGTTTAACCCAAAGCGCCACCCGCATCCCGAGAGGGGAATAGGGATCTCCTAAAAAAATTCAGGACCTTTAACCAGCTTCCCCTGCCTACACCCTGAAGTCCCAGGGTGGTTTGCAACCATTAAAACACAATAGTAAAGACAGTTTAAAACACCTTTCAAAACACAGGAATAAGGTGGGTCCTTAAAATATACATCTGGAGTATCAAAAGTCAGGGGAAAGAGGTACATCTAGAGCATTCGCTGGAAGTTTTAAGCTGAAGGTGGCAAAGCACTTTGGTGGCAAAGGAGTTCCACAACTTAGGGGCTGCCACAGGGAACACCCTCTCCCAGGCCGCATGCACACACCTCAATCTTCTGAGAGCAGTGGAATAAGCATGAAGGTACCCTCTGCCAGAGGGTGGCACTGTGGGTTAAATGGCACTGTGGGTTAAACCACAGAGCCTGGGACTTGCCTATCAGGAGGTCAGCGGTTCGAATCCCCCTGATGGGGTGAGCTCCCATTTCTTGGTCCCTGCTCCTGCCAACCTAGCAGTTCAAAAGCACGTCAAAGTGCAAGTAGATAAATAGGTGGGAAGGTAAACGGCGTTTCCGTGCGCTGCTCTGGTTCGCCAGAAGCAGCTTAGTCATGCTGGCCACATGACCCGGAAGCTGTATGCCAGCTCCCTCAGCCAATAAAGCGAGATGAGCGCCACAACCCCAGAGTCAGTCACGACTGGACCTAATGGTATTTGGGACCTGAGTCGTTTAGGGCTTTAAAAACACCAACATGAGCACCTTGAATTGGACCCAGAAACAAACTGACAGTCGGTGCAGCTGTTTTAATATGGGGTTTATATGAGATCTAGATGGAACTCCAGCCAGTAATCTGACAGCTGCATTTACCTGAGTTGTCTTCAAGGGGCAGCCCCACATAGAGCACATTGGAGTAATCCAGTCTGGAAATTACCAGAGCATGGAGTACAGTGGCCAAGTCATCTCTGTCTGAAAAGGGCCGTAGCTGCTTTAAATGCATAGCGTAGATGGGGCCTTGGTTGGATTCAACCCAGAGGCATGTAAAATCAACTGCCCTGTAAGCAAGGGGAGAGAACGACAGCAGGGCGATCTGTCATTGTCTCCACCTCTTTAAATAGGCCATTTTAAAGCCCACATTCACTACTAATGATTTGCTGTTGTTTCTATTCATCTGACTTAAGTTGCTCAGGGAGCCTTGTCTGTGGAAGAAGACTGCCATAAAAAATGTGTGATGTTCTTGTAGGCATTCGGAGGTTGAAACAGGCTCTCCTGTGTTCTCCTACTGTAGATTTTTATCAAGGGATTAGAGAATGCATCGTTTATCCTCTCTTGAGGCAGTTTCCTGGTCTTTCCATAAATGTTCTTTTGTGTATCTTCCTTGAGAAGACTGATCTATTACCGAACAGGTGGCAACATATCTGAGGCAACATGTCATCTCTCTCAGACCAGTTATGATAAATTAGTTCCTACCTTGTCAGTGTCAGTAATTAATTAGTGCTACTGACATTCTGATTTAGGGTTGTAGCCAGCTAAGTTTTACTCAAGAGTAGACCCACTGAAATTAATAGGCCCAAGTAAGTGGTGTTCATTAATTTCAGTGTGTCCACAGTGAGTGCATTTTTCATTGGATGGAGCTCACTAGTGCAAAGGCAAAACTTGTCAGTTTTACTGTTGCACAACAGATGAATCCATCACATCAGTTTTGCTAGTAGAAACAAACTCGTGGCACAACAGACAGAACAGTCTATTGTGCAGTGAAGTTACCCACCACCTGCTTATGTATTTGCTTGTGCTGCATCGTTCCACCAGTGCAAAACATTTCACCAGAGGAACATGTTAAGTGATGTTAACTTAGCATTCCAGTCAATAAGCCCTGTATGTTTTGCGCTTTGTTTATTGGCTAGTCGACTGTAATGAACACTATGATTGACAAAAAAGTACCGTATTTTTCACCCTATAGGACGCACTTTTTCCCCTCCAAAAATGAAGGGGAAATCTGTGTGCGTCCTATGGGGCGAATGCAGGCTTTCGCTGAAGCTGGGAGAGCGAGAGGGGTCGGTGCGCACCGCGGTGCGCACCGCGGGGCTTGCTGAAGCAGAGCGCCTGCGCTTCAGGCAGATATCCACAAGCCTGGGGAGCCCTGCAGGAGTTCCCACAGACCTCACTAGGCTGCAGATAGTAGCCTGCTGCCCGGAGCGTGGGGCACGCTGAAGCCGCGGCTGGGGGGGAATAATATTTTTTTTCTTTATTCCCCCCCCCAAAAAAACCTAGGTGCGTCCTATGGGCCGGTGCGTCCTATAGGGCGAAAAATACGGTAAATAACATAGGAAGGTGCCTTATGGCAGTTCAAACGATTTGCTGTACTGTTTCTGGAGCCTGCTAAAATCCTTCTTTGTCTACCCAGATCTGTAAAGATGATATGTATTTCAGTATGTAATTTTATTATGCATATATTTTAAACTGCTGGTTTTTATCTGTATTTTGCACAAAAAAGTTAACTTGTTTTTAACTCTCAGCTTTTGTCAACAATTTCAATGGATAGTATTCAACTAAGTTTTACTCAGTGTATACCTACTGAAATGAATGGCCCTAATTTAGCCATGTGTTCATTAATTTCAGTGGGCTGCTCTGGAGTAGAACTTAATTGAATACCATCCAGGTATTCTGTTTTAGTTTACATAAAACATATGTTTTAGTTTACATCAACCACTTAGACATTTTTACAGCTAAGCGGCATGCAAATTCTGTTGACTAAATAAAATTCTGTTAAACTGCCCGCGACTTCGTGCTTCTGCATTCATCTTCCACATTTGCTTGCTGTTCGGCTCCCCCCCCCCCCCCAGGTTCCAACTTGGAGTTTCCTGAATTCCTGTGTGAGTCTCTGGAAGTCTTGTGTCTCAATGACAACCATCTAGACTCCGTCCCGCAGTCGGTCTGCCTTCTGAAAGGCTTATCGGAGCTTTACTTGGGAAAGTAAGTTCAGGTATCACGAACTGTGGGAAAGGTGGCTGGTGTCATGGAAACTCTTGCTGCTATCCCTTGACAATCCTTGAATGTTTCATCTGATCCTCCCTGTGTGCTCTGCAGCTAGAGCACAGGGGCACAACCTGCACCCCTCAGCTTGTGCCTCTTGGTCTAATTTCAAAAGTCCTCTTCCAGTGACCAGTTTAGGAGATATCTGACTGACTGCTGGAGGAGAGAGAGGAAAAGGGCTGACCTTGCCCACTTTATCTCTGGCCCTTGACAGATGTTTGCTGCATTCTGGATCCTATTGTTCTAGGATCATAACATCTGATTCACTTCTAACCTGGAGCTGGATTGGGTGGCTCCTGCTGACTAATCAGACTGCTGCATCCTGCATCCTATTGTTCTAGATTCAGTTCAGTACATGTCTGATTGGTCCGCAGGAGCCACCCAATCCAGCTCCAGGTGGAAGTGAATCGGCGACCTGATTGGCCTGCAGGAGCAGCCAATCAGGCTTCTGGAGGGGGTGAATCCGCAACCTGATTGGCCTACAGGAGCAGCCTGGAATTAGCCAATCATGCAGGGCCCATTGTGTAAATAATGTATATATAGCTAGACGTTTTGGGGAAAGTTTCATTCATTGCTACTATCAGCTGTATAAAGACATGAAATTCACACTCGACTCCGAGTATATTACAACAGATTATTTCTGAGGGGGATTGTGGCACTCTGCAAAAAGAAAAAAGATTGCCCGCCCATTAGTCAGCATGTCTGACTAGGGCTTAATTCACACAGAACTAGGATACCACTTTGAACCGTCATGGCTTCCCCTAAAGAATTCTGGGAGCTGTGGTTTGTTATAGGTGCTGAGAGCTCAGTCGGTAGAGCATGAGACTCTTAATCTTAGGGTAGTGGGTTTGTGCCTCACGCTTGGGGGGTAAGATTTCAGCACTGCAGGGTGTTGAACTAGGTGACCTACACGGTTCTTTACAACTCTATAATTTTATGATTCTGGGAGTAGTTAGAAGGCCCCTGTTCCCTTGCAGAGCTACAGTTCCCAGAGTTCCATGCGGAGAGGTGTTGGTTGTTAAACCACCCTGGGAACTATAGTTCTGTGAGGGGGACCAAGGGCCTCCAACAACTCTAGGACTGGGGACTCAGAGGTTCAACTCAGCCCTCAGCCATGAAGTTCACTGAGTGACCTTGGGCCAATCAGAATCTGACCATGGGCCAGGCCTAACCTGCCTGATAGATTTGTTGTGAGGTAAAAGGAATAAAACTGAGTGAAGGAGAACTACTTGTGCCACTTTTGGCTCATTGTGGAAGAGTGGGATGTAAAGCAAACATAATTTCACTTTTAGGTGAAAATGGGTTTTGCCCATTCCTCCAGAAATTTCCTCACCTGCCTTGAACTTTATTTAACAGGACATCCAGAGTTAGGCAAGGGGCAGGTTGGCCAACACATTTACATTAATGCTTTCTGTGTGGCCCCCAAACCCCAAGAAATTTCATTTGTTCGATCACTTCTTTCCAATGGAATTCTTTAAAGGTTTACCCAAGCTGGAGCCCTTTACGTTTCACCTCAAATGTTTGCATTTGTCAAAATTTGGTGGCCACCATCATGTAGATACCCCTCTCAAGGAAGGCTGTTGATTGGCGGATGGGTGTGTTTGTTTGTTTTTGTGCAGTAACGCCGGCATACAAGAACTTCCTCCTGAACTTGGCCAACTGGTTAATCTTTGGCAGCTGGATATTGAAGAGCTAAATATTGGCAACCTCCCTGCAGAGATCAGAAAAGAGGGTGAGTCTGCTTCCTCCCTGTGGTTTTATTAATATCAGCTGTTTGAACAGAGAGAGAATCCAAACCCAGCCTGGGTGAATTTATTATTGAATGGTGGAGAAAACAGGGTGGAATCTGTCCAGGCTGCTATTGTTACAAAGTGGAATTGTAAACCTTTCCGTGCTATCCAAATTCGACTTGATCAGTTTGTTCTCAGGGCAACCCTTTTCTGTCATGAGGTAGGTCATAAAGGTCCCTTTTGTGCTGCACATATTTTGTGTCACACGTGCAGCAGCACTTTTAGGGATGCTGCTGATGTGGTTATGGATGTTTTATTTTGCACTGTTATCTTTTGTCTGACTATTTCTGTGAAAGTGTTTTTAAAAGTGACATGTCAGCGATATGGTGGTTAGGGATGGAGGAGACTGGTTTGAACTAACGTACACATTTCTTTCAAAGCTGTTTCTCCTGATGTAATGCATTTTTACAGGTTGCTTTCACTAAAATCGCTTTTACTTGCACATGTACCTGATATATGCATTTTTGTACACATTGTTTTGCTTGGAGAGCTGCATTGCAAAATTCGAATAAGTGTGGGTTTCAAAGGATGGCTGTGTTTTGGATCTCATATTGTTCCGGAAAGTGTGCATTTGATAGATTTGCATTTAAATGTGAACTGGATCAAATTTCTCCCCTACCCCTATGTGGCAGCATAAAAATACTTTTATAAATAAGTCCACAATTAGAAATTACAGTTCCTTGGCCTGGATGAATTAAGTACGCATTCATGTTCATTTTTAAAGGTCATGTTAGAGCATCCACTTGAGATTTCCCTCCCACCCCCATCATTTTAATCCAGCCTAATCAGCCCCAAAGGCTATTTGCTTCCTCGTTAAAAACATTTCTATTTGAATTGGGAATTGTTGTCCCCACCCGTGCTCTTTAATTCAAGGTGTGTTAGAACAATCCTTGCAAATCCCTCTTATACTGCTGTGATCAGTTAAGCAGTTTTTCCATCCCTTCACTTGCTAGGCCCGAAGACCATTTTAGCTTACTTGCGAGCCCAGCTACGCAAAGCAGAGAAATGCAACCTGATGAAAATGATTGTGGTGGGTCCTCCGCGCCAGGGCAAGTCCACACTGATTGAGATCCTGCAGACAGGGAAAGCTTCTCATTCGATGCCCAGCGACGGCACCATCCAGACCACGAAGTGGGAGCTTCAGAGACCGGCTGGACTCAAATCAAAGGTAAAACAAAGGTAAAACAAAGCTTAGACTTGGAGTCTAAGCTCAAGGCAGGGCAGGACAAGGCTTCCTCCTTGTCAAAGGGACAAACCAAATACAGTGGTGCTTTGGAAGTCAAACAGAATCCATTCCGGAAGTCCATTCGACTTCCAAAACGTTTGGGTACCAAGGCGCAGCTTCCGATTGGCTGCAGGAAGCCCCTGCAGCCAATCAGAAGCCACGGAAGCTGCGTCGGATGTTCAGGTTCCAAAGAACATTCGAAAACTGGAACAATCACTTCCAGTTTTTGATCATCCGAGAGCTAAAGCGTTCGACTCCCAAGATGTTTGAAAACCAAGGTACGACTATAGATAGACGGTGGGGGACTGGTATACGGGACATATTCACCCCTCCAAACACATGTTTGTGGCATCCCTAGATACCCCCAAAATTTTAAAACATTTTAAAATGTTTTGAATGCTCCTTTGGGTACCCGACTGTGATGCCATGATATCAGCAGGGTTTTTTTTGCCCCACTGAAAGAAGAAATTGCATTTTTTTATTTTAAAACCTATGTTTTCCACAAAGGTCAATGAGGCTTCCGGCTTCCTTTTCTTTTGCCTTTCCAGCAACTGGTATTCAGTGATAGACTGCCACTGAACGTGGAGGTTCTGCGTGGCCCTCTAGGCCAGGGGTCAGCAACCTTTTTCAGCCGTGGGCCCGTCCACTGTCCCTCAGAGCATATGGTGCGCCGGACAATATTTTGGGGAAAAAATATGAACAAATTCCTATGCCCCACAAATAACCCAGAGATGCATTTTAAATAAAAGCACACATTCTACTCATGTAAAAACACCAGGCAGGCCCCACAAATAACCCAGAGATGCATTTTAAATAAAAGGACACATTCTACTCATGTAAAAACAAGCTGATTCCCGAACCGTCCATGGGCCTGATTGAGAAGGCGGTTGGGCCACATCTGGCCCATGGGCCTTATTGCCTACCCCTGCTCTAGGCCAATAGCTGATTTGATAGTCCTGTCCTCCTTGACTTGGTCCAACCCCCATAAAAAGGCATGGATGTCTTCACCCGGTGCTTATTACCTGATTTGTTTCCCTGTGTCTGCAACCTTTAAAGCTGCCTAAGCTAGTGATCATTACCACATATTCTGGCACTGAATTCCATAAATTAGGAATGTGTTGTGTAAAGAAGCACTTGCTTTTGTCCACTCCAAATCCATTGCCAATCAATTTCATTGGGTCACACACACAAACACACACATATTCTAGCACTATGAGAGAGGGGTGCCCTATTCAGGGCACTTGTTTTCTGAGTCAAGTCAAAATGTGAGGGGGAGAACAGGGACAAGCAAGCTAGCTGGGCCCTCTGCCACAGTCCCTGTTGCTCTCAAATTTGTGGAGGGTGATGGGGATGGCATTAAATGGAGTTAATGCACTCATCCCAGGATACCTGAAGGAGTGTCTCCACCCCCATCATTCAGCCCGGACACAGAGGTCCAGCTCTGAGGTCCTTCTAGCGGTTCCCTCACTTCGAGAAGTGAAGCCAAGGGGAACCAAGCAGAGGGCCTTCTCGGTATTGGTGCCCGCCCTGTGGAATGCCCTCCTATCAAATGTCAAGGAGATAAACAACTATCTGACTTTTAGAAGACAACTGAAGGCCACCCTTTTTAGGAAAGTGTTTAATATTTGATGTTCTATCATTTTGTTATTAATATTAATATTCTGTCAGGAGCTGGCCAGAGTGGCTGGGGAAACCCAGCCAGATGGGCGGGGTATAAAATTATTGTTGTTATTGTTGTTGTTGTTATCATCATCATTATCATCCTACTTTTCCCTTTCTTGCGTTGAACTGACCCTGAAGGCAAACACTTTAAGAGGGTTCCATGGCTCAGGTCATCCTTCTACTCACAGAGGGCAATAAGGATGGCAATAGAGATGGAGTTGGCACACTTGTTCTGCCTTCTCCTCCTCAACCTGGAAGACAAATAGGCCTGGAGAGAAAGAGAAGATCTGTATCTGCTTTTTTCCTCATTGTTCCATGTGTGAGTGTACACACATGGAACAAGGACTCGTTTTGCTGGACATGGAATTGCCGCTCTGGGGCATTTAGGATAGGACCCTTAGTCCTGTCATCTGGATCCACTCTGAATTGGGCTTGGCCTTTTGAGGCCTCTCAGCCCTGCAGCATGGTGAAGATGTCATCGCTGCACGCTTAGGGCCAGCTCTGACTTGAAGCCAGTCCAGAATCTAGGCATCCAGATGGAAATTAATTTGGCTTATGTATTTATTTATATTTAGATTAAGATGTCAAAAGAAAACACCCTTCAGAGCACAGGTGCCCTCACAGCAGAGTGTGTGAAATTCCACAATAAACCACAATAATGCATAACATCGTCAAATCAAAACCACATTGCATCCCTCAAAAATGAACAGGGCCAGTGGTTAATACAATGCAGATTAATGTGCCGTATGACTCAAGTAGTAACTGTTTTTTTACAACTGACAATGATACAGCCACATATATTTCAAGGGGGGAGAGTTCCACAGACATGGAACTGCCACCAATAAAGTCTTGCTCCTGGTTCCCCTCAGTGCAACATCTCTTGTCAACACCTTGAGCATCTTTTTACCTTTATCTAAACAGATGTTAGGCAGTCCTGCTTCGCTTCACCAACAGATTTTGATCTTTTGTAAAATGTACTGGCTGGTTTGAGGGAAGTGGGGTGTGGGTTGATGGCAATAATGTTCCTCTCCCCTGACATATGAAGGAAAGGAGAAGGGCCCTTCCCAGCCAAAATTAGCCGTGCGCTCTTGAGAGACAGAAAAGGGCCAATTGATTTAATGAAGGAACGGGAGCACTGCTTCTTCCCCAGTCTCGGCAGATGACGCCTGCCTTAGCAGTAAGCAATTAGCTTACATTTCCTGTGGAAGTGATAGCCGCCCTTGACAAGCCCTTCTTTCTTCAGCTAGAGCATGAATACCCATTGATACCCTACTGTCGAACATTATGAAGCTACTTTGCGGGAGGGAGGGGCGGTGCACAAGTTTATTATGCATTGACTATTATCTCCATGTGATTTACTTTTAACCGCTATGGATGTTGTCTCTCTCTTTCAATGTTTCTCTTTGTCCAATTAGGTTGATTCAGTTGAGTTTAACGTCTGGGATATTGGAGGCCCTGCCAGTATGTCGACAGTCAATCAGTGTTTCTTCACAGATAAGGCATTGTATGTCGTCGTCTGGAACTTGGCACTGGGGGAAGAAGCTGTTGAAAATCTTCAGTTCTGGTTGCTAAATATTGAGGTGAGTAAGGCGTCACTACTGCCTTGCAGGACTTTTCTTTATGCACTGGTGGGAGAATCCAGTGTACCAGTGGAGGTAGTGCAGACTAGTGTTAGAATTTCATTAATAAGACTTTAGGGCTATGTATGCATTAGCAGCTTGAAACGCTGTGAAGTGACTTGAAACAAAATGGAGGAAACTGTTCTTCTTGTGTTTCAAGTCACATGTTTTATGTCACTGTACATGCCAGAGAGGAGGTGGAGATGTCTTCCCCTGACGCACATTACCTGATTTGTTTCCCTATTTGTGCAACTTCTCCAAACTCCAGTTCAGTGAAGCTTGTCATCTGAGCATGTGCTGTCATCTACGCAGTGGCTATCTGAAATGTACACACCTCAGCTTAACTGCAGATTAGGTTTTGAAATCGGCTGGAAGCTGCTTTGAGGGAAAACCCTTGGAACATTTGTCAAAAGACTTCAGGGTATATTGATTGTGTACTCTACTTCATACACCAGCGGTGGGAGCACACTGGAAGCCGAAGTAAACACTAATGTGTACACAGCCTTGGCTAAAACCACCATTCACTTTTACTGTTCCATCTTGAAATTCTAATCACTTTGGACTGAAAACAGACTTTCTCTGGACCTCATATACGCCAACTGTTTACTTCACAAATATGTATTTTAACACTTTCAGTCTACAAGAAATGCATCTGAGAGTGGCAGTGTTCCTCTTGTAAACATTTGCCTGCACATGGTAGAGCCAGGAGGTCCTATTCTCTTCCTTCTGATTTCTTACTGCGTCAAGGATGAGCAAGTTCTGATGGATGTAACCCAGTCTTATGGACAAGTCAATGAGAGTGACTAGGGCCAGGTCCCCATCATACTTTTAAATCACATCCAACACACATTTAAAGCATGTGACTCCCCCCAGAGGATCCTGGGAGCTGTAGTTTGCCCCCACAGAGTTACAGTCCCCATGATGCTTTGGGGGGAAATAACATGCTTTAAATGTGCATTGGATGTACTTCGAATATATAGTGTGGATCTGCCCTAGTCCTCAAAAAATGCTATTTTTCTCCTGCAAACAAATCAGAATGAATATGCAATAAAGGAGAGAACATAAAACTTCTGTGCGAGCTTTGTGCAAAGGAATTGGGACAGATGCTCAATAAATAGGTCACCTTGCATTTGAACCTGGTGAAGCTTTATTGGGCCAAATAAAAATTAAAAATTCTTTCTAGGCCAAGGCTCCAAATTCAGTTGTGCTGGTAGTGGGGACACACCTTGACTTGATTGAAACTAAATTCCGCGTTGAACGGATCGCCACCCTGAGAGCGTACGTCCTGGCTCTGTGTCGATCTCCTTCTGGCCCAAGAGCCACTGGCTTCCCGGACATCACAATGAAACACTTACAGTAAGTATGATATCACATTCTCCCACCCACCCCAAATTGTAAATGCCGCAAACTCTCTGCAGTGTTTAGTATATAAAACCAATAAATTGGGATAAGGTTGCATCTTGCATTGACTCACCAGCCACCTCTTTCCAGCTATATTGATGCTGGCTCTGATGACCCAGCCACTTGGAGACTGAATCAGAATACTACCATGGTTACAGCCATGCCTCTGGTACTTAGGCAGTAGATGAATTGGGTCCAACAGGAATCCATACCAGCTAGGATACTTGCAGCCCAAGTACAGCATCCTCAGTACAGATTCTTTGGGTTCTTGATGCTAATATATTGCTGCTGACTCACCAGTGCCTTGGCCAAACCCCTTTTTCTTTTTTGCAACTCAGTTGTATTGTATTATGGGTTCAGCGTCTTGTGCTTGTGTAGCCTGTGTAGACTGATTTCTCTCTCGGAAAGCCTTTCCCACTTAAACGTGCAACTTCGCTGGCCCACTCACCATCACAGAGCAAGACTTGTGTCTTCTGTCTCTAGGAAAATTCCGCTCCAAACTATTGTCCTCTGAACTTGACTGAGGCTTCTTTCAGAACCTTCTTCTAAAGCCCAGTCAAGTCCCAGCAGCCCTGATTCTTTGTCCTCTACTGCCATCTCCTCATGTACTTCCTAAGAACATAAGACAAGCTCTGCTGGATCAGGCGAAAGGCCCATCTAGTCTGACATCCTGTTCTCAAAATGGCCAACCAGATGTGTATGCAAAGCCTGCAAGTGTGACCTGAATTCAGCAGCCCTCCTCCCACTGCATATCTCTTCAAGGGGAGTGGTGGAATGGAATGGCAGGCAGATGGTAAAAATGGCGGTGTGGAGAAACAGCCCTTTGGTTGAGTAAGGATATCTTATTTTCGTGGTTTCTCTTTGCAGTGAGCTCTCCTGCAGGACTCTGGAAGGTCTGGACGGGCTGCGCCAGCTGATCTACACCATCACTTGCCATATGAAGGACGTTGGGAGTTCTATTTGCTCACAGAGACTCGTCGGGAGATTGGTGCGTACCTTTCCCTGCAGTGGAAGACCACGTCAGCTTTGGATGGTTAAAGGTTTCCCGTATGAGCCCTATTCAGAATGAATGCTACTGGCTGTGATGGCTGTGCTCTGCTTCCGTACCTAGAGGCAGTAATGCTTCTGAATACCAGTTGCTGGAAAGTACAGGAGGGGAGAGTAGTCTTGTGCTCAAGTCTTGCTTGTGGGTTTTTGACAGGCATCTGGTTGGCCGCTGTGAGAACAGGATGCTGGACTAGATAGGTCATTGGCCCGATGCAGCAGGACTCTTCTTCTGTTCTTTCATACTGGGGATGTGGGTGGCGCTGTGGTCTAAACCACTGAGCCTCTTGGGCTTGCTGATCATAAGGTCAGCAGTTTGAATCTATGTGACAGGGTGAGCTCCTGTTTTTTTGTCCCAGCTCCTGCCAACTTAGCAGTTTGGAAGCATACCAGTACGAGTAGATAAATAGGTACCACTGTGGTGGGAAGGTAAATGGCGTTTTCATGCGCTCTGGCACTCGTCTATTGCTCCAGAAGCTGTTTAGTCATGCTGGTCACATGACCTGGAAAGCTGTCAGTGGACAAACGCTGACTCCCTTGGCCTGAAAGTGGAGATGAGCGCTGCACCCCTTAGTCGAATTCTACGGGACTTAACAGTCCAGGGGTCCTTTAGCTTTAATATGGTTCAGAAGCAATATGTTGATCAATGTTTAAGTGGGGGCTGTACTCTCTAGTTTCACCCCTGATGTCACAAACAGCAGCTTATACCTATGAAGGTTTCCTCGTAGCAGAAGTTTGCACTGAATGCACAGACTTTCGGATTGGAGGTGGGAGCAAGGAAGACCCCTAGGTTGGTAGCTTGGTGCAAGCTGCTCAGCGTAGACCTGCTCATGCATCAATTTACTTCTGCACAGAACTGTGGTGTAACCTCATTCTCATGTAAATGGGGGCAGCAATGTTTCTGGTTGAATTATAGCAGCAGAAGGAAACTTCTCTATCCCTTCTCCATATCAGAGAATTCCAACAAAAGGAGCAGCGGAAATTGCCAATGTTCACTTATTCGTCCCATATCCGGAACTTAAGTCAGTGCAGCAAATATGATCATCCTGTAATGATTAGGACAGAATAATTTAGTGACATAATTATAACTAATGTAAGTAATATAATTTTGTCACAATGGACAGTGACACGAATAACGTTTTCTTGGCAGAAGGCAAACTGCAGTGGAAAAGAAACACTGCTGCTGATGAAGAAAGTGAGGCAGAATGAAAAACGATGCCTTCTTTATTCACCATTTCCCCCTCTCGGGTGCATATTCTGCTTCAGAAAGATTTGTTGGGAATTTGTTTCTGAATCCTCAAATGAATAAATGAAATGCTATATACAAATGAACAGAGACACGGCATTCAGAGCATAATTGATTTTCAATGTAATTTAACAGATCCCAAGGAGTTACTTGAGCCTCCAAGGATCCATCATAGCTGAACAACTGAACAGAAGTCAAAACGACAACGTACAGTATCTAACAGACAAAGAAATAGAGCAAATTGTAGAGAACACTCGAGGCAATGACATCAAAGACTATGAGGACTTGCAATCTGGTATGCCTGCATGTAGTAACTTATTGGAAACCAGCATGTTCGGTATTTGTGAATGTGTGTCTTTTCTTGTGTGCGTACACTTTCCTTGAGGATGCATCACCCTGAATTTACAAAAGGACTGCCTGAAACATTATTTCCCAGCTTGACCACTAAGATAATCCACAGGAGTGTTATTAGCCATTCAAAGAGTTGGTGGAGAAACCATGGTGGCTTCAGTTACTTACCCAACGGAGCTTTCTCATGTGGTCAGCTGGCTAACTAATCATGGGAAACCCTGCATTGATGTCACTCATAGGAGCATAGGAAGCCGCCTTATACTGAAACAGACCATTGGTCCACCTTGCTCAGTATCATCTACACCAGCGTTCTTCAACGCTGAGTCCCCAGATGCTGCAGGACTACAACCCCCACCATCCCCAGCCACCTTAGCCCAATGGTCAGAGGTGATGGGAGTTGGAGGCCAACAACAACTAGGGACTCAACGCTGAAGACCAGCAGTCTACACCAGGGTTTCCCAAACTTGAGCCTCCAACTGTTTTTGGACTACAATTCCCAACATCCCTGATTACTGGTCCTGATAGCTAGGGATGATGGGAGTTGTAGTCCAAAAACAGCTGGAGACCCAAGTTTGGGAAACCCTGGTCTACATGGTCTGGCAGTGGCTCTGCAGGATTTCAGACAGGAGTCTCTTCTGAAGAGATGTCAAGGATTGACTTCTTGTGTGTAAAGTGAATGCCGTAACGCTGAGCTGCAGCCCTTCCTACAGCCCCCCAATGCCTCTTATATTTTCCAGAATCAGACTTTCAGAGCTTGCGGATAAGTTGAATACAGCCCAGTGGAGAGGTTGATAAACCTCCTTCCTGTGCTCATAACTTACCTGGCGCCTTCCTTTCTCCGCAGCAATCAATTTCCTGATCGAAACAGGGACACTGCTCCACTTCCCAGACACGAGCCACGGATTGAGAAACCTTTATTTCCTCGACCCGGTTTGGCTGTCGGAGTGCCTGCAAAGGATCTTCAACATCAAAAGCTCAAAGTCGGTTGCGAAGAACGGTGTGATCAGAGCGGAGGACCTCCGGATGCTGCTGGTCGGGACGGGGTTCACCACGCAGACGGAGGAACAGTATTTCCAGTTCCTTGCCAAGTTTGAAATTGCACTGCCGGTAGCCAACAACAGGTACACTGGTAATTGTCGCCGGGGCGTGGCTAATTCAGGCAGTTGGAGACAAACTGAGACAGAGACAAGCCACATCCTCACCATACATTTAAAGCACCATGATACCATTTTAACAGTTGTTACTTCCTCTCTCCCCCCCAAAAAAATTCTGGGAACTGTAGTTCATCAAGGGTTCTGAGAGTTGCCAGGAGCCCCCTATTGCCCTCATAGATGTTCCTTTTATGTCAATCAGCACTGCAGTTCCCTGTGGTATTGATGGTTAAACCACTCTGGGAATTGTAGCTCTGAGAGGGTCTCCTACAACTCTCAGCACTCTTGACAAGCTACAGTTCCCAAGATTCTTAGCGGGGAGCCATGGCTGGTAAAGTGTTATCACTGAGCTTTATAGTGCGGATATGGCCAGAGAGAGGTGGCCTCAGGTGTTCATTGCAGGTGTTGGCGCAACAAACTCCAAAGTGTGCATGTCAGGTGCTGGCTTTTGGATGGCCTTCAACTAAGCTTTACTCAATGCAAACCTGTTGAAATTAATGACCCTTACGTAGTCATGTTCATTGATATCTCTGGGTCTCCTCTGAGTAAAACTGAATTGAATACCACCCTTTTGTGTCCAAACCCTTTGGATTCAGTTTGATGGCAGAGGTTGGATGGCCATCTGTCATGGGCCCTTTAAGCTGAGATTCCTGCATTGCAGGGGGTTGGACTAGATGACCCACAGGGTCCCATCCAACTCTTTCTATGATTCGGTGATGAAGTGCTGCAACATATAGGGCAGTGATGTTCCCTGGATCCCTCACAGCTCTGGTCTGGGGAAAACCCTGGTAAGGTCGCCATCAGACCCCACCAGCTCTGCTCTGCCCCGTCCTTGAATGCATAACTGTGACAGAGACACTGGTGTCTGTCATCACGTGTGGATGCTGTAGTTGACATTCCTGCATTGCAGGGGGTTGACTCTCAGGGTACCTTCCAGTTCCACGATTCTATGGTTGTTGTTGTTTAGTCGTTTAGTTGTGTCCGACTCTTCGTGACCCCATGGACCAGAGCACGCCAGGCACTTCTGTCTTCCACTGCCTCCCGCAGTTTGGTCAAACTCATGCTGGTAGCTTCGAGAACACTGTCCAACCATCTCGTCCTCTGTCGTCCCCTTCTCCTTGTGCCTTCAATCCTTCCCAACATCAGGGTCTTTTCCAGGGAGTCTTCTCTTCTCATGAGGTGGCCAAAGTATTGGAGCCTCAGCTTCACGATCTGTCCTTCCAGTGAGCACCCAGGGCTGATTTCCTTCAGAATGGATAGGTTTGATCTTCTTGTAGTCCAGGGGACTCTCAAGAGTCTCCTCCAGCACCATAATTTCATTTACACACATATACAACCTGAGCATAGAATGGAGTGACTCACAGCATTAACTCTAACCATAGATCTGGTTTCTCCATTAGGTTTCCAGCACAGAGCAAGACGAGTCTAGGTCTTCCAGCATCAGCCAAAACTCACAGCTGTCACATACACAGCCCCTCTTGGCCTGTTCTTCATCCTAGGATGAAGTGGCATTCAGCCGAGTAAGGTGGGCAAAAGCTTGCCCATTTGTCACTATGGCAACAGAGCAGACCTCTTTGCATATGGTAAATAGCAGTAAGCTGGCCAGTCAAAGCCATTATCTTCCCAAGAAACTTGTCTGGCCCTTTTAGGGGCCTCTTCTACTAGATTCTAAACATGCCTTGGAAGGGAACCAAGGGATCATCCAGACTGATCCCCCCCCAAAACCCCTCCAAACTCATAACAATATATTAGTAGACAGCATGAGGAAAGTTGGTTAGATTTGCTAAGGTTCTCACCTTCACTGATGGATCGTGTCCTTATCACAGACACGCACACACATGCCTCAGATTTGTCTGTTCCGGATAGTTTCTAAAAATAATTGCAAGGAACTTGCTCTCGTGAAAAACACATCAGCCATTGTTTCTGCTGAGGAAATTGGGCCTTAGACCTTTGGGTCTGACCAAAAGGAATTTGGGAAGATCTGTGCCAGACATGTCCTGGGGAAAGGAGTTCTTAAATGCTGACATAACGAGCCTCTGTGAATTAAAAAACAAAAGCTTTGCTTGACACCCATGAAGCTGGCAGCTTATCTGTGCTTCAGAAGCATTTAGATTTCTTTTTAGGCTTGCTTCTCTCTCTCTCTTTTCTGCAAAGGCAATTCCCGCAGGGAAACAGGTTATTCCATTGTCCCTTGGCCCCTCAGCACTCTCTTCAAGCCCCCCCCCCTTATTTTGCTGCATCTTCAGGCAAATCTTGTTGCCATTTATTGACACCGTTTCTATGGTTAGTTACCTCTGACAGGCTGCTAGCAATTACCGTCTAGATTGCCTGACGGAATTGCAACCCTGTCATTGGCCAAGAAGGGGAGGGCGAAAGCTGCTGTCTGCTGAGAAATGTACTCTGGAATGTTCCGGGCCATTTAAAAGCAGCTGATGCTCAAGCACAGAGTTAAGTCTGCCCCTGCACTTTGATGCTGTTATGGCAAAATGTGCTGTTTATTTATCTATAAATAAATTCGAGGTCTATCCTCCCTCCATTAAACAACTCACCAAGGCCGTCCAACCATTCCTCCTGCTGCAGTTGGGGTGTCCTCCTATCGGTGGCCATGAAAACACAAGTGTGTGACAACACCTTACATTTTTATGCCCATAAGAAGAAATGGTATCCTTAGATTTCCAGGTTTGAGAGGTGTTCTGAGGACAGTAGCCTAATCTATTTCACCCAAGTCCCATGGGGGGAATTTATCAGGAAGTATAAAACTGCACAGGGACGTGGGTGGCGCTGTGGGTTAAACCACAGAGCCAAGGACTTGCCAATCAGAAGGTCAGCGGTTCGAATCCCCACGACAGGGTGAGCTCCCATTGCTCGGTCCCTGCTCCTGCCAACCTAGCAGTTCGAAAGCACGTCAAAGTGCAAGTAGATAATAGGTATCACTCCGGTGGGAAGGTAAACGGCATTCCGTGTGCTGCTCTGGTTCACCAGAAGCGGCTTAGTCATGCTGGCTACATGACCCGGAAGCTGTACGCTGGCTCTCTCGGCCAATAAAGCGAGATGAGCGCCGCAACCCCAGAGTCAGCCACGACTGGACCTAATGGTCAGGGGTCCCCTTTACCCTTTATAAAACTGCACAGGTAAAGATGCCTATGGCAACAGGTTCCTGAGGTAGCTGTTGGTTCATTAGAAGTTTCCCATGAGTCCATTTTTACCTCGGCACATTGCTGGGCTTAAGGGAAATCAAGAAATCTTTCAGCACCTGATCGTGTTTTTAAAATAAAATAAAATAAGGGAGTTCATTTTTTGTTAGTGACGCAAACATCCCACATTATTACAGCACTCAAAATCCATTCCAACAGACGAGCCTCTAAGCTAAGTCTGTTCCTTGCTTGTCTCTTTCCATGGTATAATTTTAAACGCAGCTCCCCCCAGAGCCACAGTATCGTACCGCCCTGTGCTGCTCCGGAAGTTTAAAACGTATATGATTTTGGCTGTGCTGTTGACAGCAAAACTAACATGTTCTATCAGGCAGGCCAAAGGCATTTGTCGCTCTGAGAGCCACAACTCAGAATCTGAACGTTTTGTTTGGTTTCAGTTACCTCCTTCCGCACCTGCTTCCTGCCAAGCCAGCCCTCGATATCCATGGCTTCCGCCATCAGACAACCAACACCATCCAGAGGGTGTTCAAGATGAGTTTTGTTCCCGTTGGCTTTTGGCAGAGGTTCATAGCCCGGATGCTCATAAGTCTGGCAGAGATGGACCTCCAGGTAGGTAGATGCAAACAGCAGCAAAAAAAAAAAAAACCTTCTTAGAAAATAATCCTGGTATACGATGAAACCTTACATGACAAGATTTGTTGCTAAAATGCCCACCTGCCATTTCCTGTTTGTGCTATGTTGCTTCTGTCACTCTCTAATGTGACCAAGAAACAGAACGCAGGGTTAGACCACACAAAGGGCTATGGGCTCAGTTCTCAGTGACTTTACGAAGTTTGTTTGTTTGTTTATTCATTTATAAAAGGATTTCTATACTACTGTATCATAAAATATCAAGGTGGTATACACTGTAAAACATAAAGCAATATTTAAATTTGGTTTTTTAGGAAAATAAGAAGTATGGGTTGAATAGCTGCAAAAGCATTGCCAAAGAGAAAACTCTGGAAAATGTGTTGTCAAGGCCACGGGACAGATTTATTGAACTTTGGTATGCAGCATATGGTTTGTACATTTGGCCAGAGAGTAGAACTTACCTGTTGTAATCACACAGGGAGATTTTGGTAAAGAGAAATGAGCAAGTTATTAGAGCAAGCACATAACTCGGATAGAAAAGTTTCTGGTTCTGAGCTAACTCACTATATCTAGAGAAAACAAAGGAAGTTGTCCTTGCGCCTTTATTATCCAAGGATAAACCCAAGATTACCTCTCATCCCGAGGTGTTGATAAAGGAGGAGGAGGAAGTTGTGTACAGGATGCATCCTTTGACCTATCAGTCTAGATTTCAAAGGAAATCTGCATAGGTAGACTAGGAATCTGGAGGTCCCTTACTCTCTGTTTTAACTCCTTGCAAGACGTGTTCTGCAAGCTGAGTTGCACCCAGATTTCCAACGTTTATGCCCGCCTCAACTGTACCCCCTATATAAGGGAATGGTTGCTGTGTGAGAACAGGATGCTGGAAGAGATGAGCCATTGGTCTGATCCAGCAAGCTCTTATGTTCCCTCTTACTTCTCTGGGAAAAGGGAAAAAAGGAAGGCAGGGCAGCGAGACACTACCTAATGGGGGTCCCATTGTCTCCTGAAGGGTCCTTGCGATATACAAGGCATGTCTGATACCCACCCTTCACCTTGCACAATGACAGGCATTTTGGGAGCAGTCTGACACAAGTTCTAGAATGTGCGCTAACAAGTTGGAGTAGACTTCTTTTGTTTTGTTTATCCTCACGCAAAGATTATTCCAACATGATTGTCACCACCAGTTTGTTTTGCTTAGAACTCTCAGTGGCGATGCATTTGGCACTAGTTTAATTCTCGGCACACTGATTACATTAGTATTAACTTCATTGGCAATCTGTGTAATTACCCACCCAATCTTGTTATCTTGTTGTTATCCTGTCATCGCATCAAATTGTTCAGCTGATTTGTATCAGTGCTGATGACAGGAACGATGCCAGGGGGCTGCAGGAGCTTATCAGGCTCCTTATGAATATGCAGTTTAAAACAAACACAAAAAAACTGACGCTAAAAATAGCTTAGCATCGTTCCTGACTATGGTGGCTGTGCAGAGTGCAGTCCATCTCTGTTACATTAAATGGAAAATTAGTCATTCATTCCAAGGGCCACATTCACCTCAGGGCAACCTTCGGGGGGGGGCACATGCCAGTGGTGGGCGGGGCCAGAGAAAAGTAGGTGGGGCAACAAAGGTAAATCTTACTTTTGTACAGTATTCTAGTTTCTGTATGCACCTCTCCATTCGCCATCCTGGAAAACAACCTCTTAGATGATATTTAAATATAAATAATAAATATTTATTATAAATTTTAAATTGTGTTTTTTAAATGGATATTGTTGTTAACGGGTTTGGACCAATCACACACAAAAAAACGGATGGAGTCTTCCCAAAATCATGTTTTAGTCCACCAGCTTGATTCAAAATGGTGCCTGACATCCTCAGAGACCTTCATGCTGAGCTCGACAACAATTTATCTAGAAGCGTCTGAACACATAGAGAACAAATGGCCATAACAGACAAATATGCAAAATATATAGTAGTTAAGGAGCTGCCTTATGCTACACCAGACCCATGACTGCTTGGCTCATCACTGCCTTACACTGAGTAGCCAATGGCACTCCAGAGTTTTGGGCAGCAGTCTCTTTCAGCCATCCCTGAAGAGACAGCTGGGGCATTCTGCACCGAGCTAGGGCCATTTTATTGATTCCAATTAGCAAATGTGTGACTGGCAGCAAGAGCATATGTGTGTGGATTGAGAAGACTTTGCACCTGATTCTCTGAATTCTTTCTCATATTCCAGTTCATTGAAAACAAGAAGACGGGCAAAAGCAGAAATAAAAGAGCTGCTGTCTACAGCTTCACAGGCACACAGCGCAACAGATGCAGCACTTTCAGGGTGAAAAGAAACCACACCATTTACTGGCAAGAGGGACTGTTTGTCACCTTTGATGGAGGCTACCTGAGGTAATGGTTGAGGCACGGCAGGTACAACCAGGGACATTTCTCACAAGACCCAAAGCAATCTCAATGTTAAAATGTTGGATTTATTTACAATATACTGTTTACAAAAAAAGGGTGAGCCATGGGGCCTATATAGGATTGCCTCCAGTGTTCTATTGGGTTGCTGGGCCATCACAAGTCCAAATTTTATTGATGTGAATCACCTTGGGAGATAATACCTGGAGATGCCAGGGGTTGAATCTGGGCCCGTCTGCAGACGCAGCATGTGCTCTTCCAGTGGGTAAAACCCCAGGCAGCTGTAACTCAACAGGAATTGCTATAACGATCCTGCTCTCCCGTCCCTTTCTCAAAAACGCATCTTTCGGGTTTCTCTTCCTTGCAGTGTTGAGTCTTCCAACGTAAACTGGAAGAAGAAGAAAAGCGGCGGCATTAAAATCATCTGCCAGTCAGACATGAGAGATTTCTCAGCAATGGCTTTCATCACCGATCATGTCAATTCTCTAATAGACCAATGGTTTCCAGGTAAGAATTATTTCTGAAAAAGTTGGCTTACAGCAACGATGGCTTGGCCACGACCCAAAGAACTGCGCTTCAGGCATCCTTGAAGATCTGGGCACCCAGGGTGGTGTTTTCAACTTCTTCTCCATTGAGTGGATCAGTTTTATACCACATCTTTGAACAGCCTTCAGTTCCCTTTGCTGCATAGGAGGGCTTGGATCCGCAGAGTGGAAGAAAACACAAATGTTCATGAAATGCATATCTAAAACCACCTTGGGAATCAGAAGCTGGTTGTGCAATTTTCTATGATTGTTTTGTATTTTGTTGTTTAGTCGTTTAGTTGTGTCCGACTTCTTTGTGACCACATGGACCAGAGTATGCCAGGCACTCCTGTCTTCCACTTCCTCCCACAGTTTGGTCAAACTCACATTAGGAGCTTCGAGAACACTATCCAACCATCTCGTCCTCTGTCATCCCCTTCTCCTTCTGCCCTCCATCTTTCCCAACATCAGGGTCTTTTCCAGGGAGTCTTCTCTTCTCATGAGGTGGCTAAAGTATTGGAGCCTCAGCTTCACGATCTGTCCTTCCAGTGAGCACTCAGGGCTGATTTCCTTAAGAATGGATAGGTTTGATCTTCTTGCAGTCCATGGGACTCTCAAGAGTCTCCTCCAGCACCATAATTCAAAAGCATCAATTCTTTGGCGATCAGCCTTCTTTATGGTCCAGCTCTCACTTCCATACATCACTACTGGGGAAACCATAGCTTTTAACTATACGGACCTTTGTCGGCAAGGTGATGATTGTTTTGTATAAGTACTATCAAAAGCAATATTTTTAAATAAAATCTGCCTAATTAATCAGAGTCCATTTGAAAGGTCTTCTAAGTAATTAATCTCACTAAGCAGTCAATTAATCTCATTGTGCAATCGATCAGATGTTGCTGACCAACAAATAATGATTCCAGGCTAGTGATTTTCTGACATTAGTACATCCTCAGGGATATAAAAATATTGTTTGTTGAAACACTACTTTTTAAAAAATATATAATAAAGTTAATTGTTTATTATTCTGTACTATTAAATTATGTTAATAAAAATCATGTTAAAAATTATTAAAAACAACTGATGCTTGCCCCTTCCATCAGGTGGGCAGCTGTTGCACTTGGTTGCCATCCCAGGCAATGGACAGGCGGCCATTGAGGGAATTCCTCTTGAGTTCCGGCCAGCTGCTGAAGTTCAAATTGGCCAATGAGTGGCCTTCTCTGGGGTGTGTGCCTCACTGGCTGAGAGGGCATTGGCTGTATGCATGCCCTGGCAGCCAGCAGAACAGCAACAGCAGCAACAACTTAAATATAATAGGTAGACTTCAGTTAGTCTGTCATTGCTTTCAATAATCCTATTCTAAGTAGAACTAACATTGGAGACCACCCACTGTTTTTGCTTGTGTACACATTCATGACATTTAATTGGCTGGCTAAAAGCCACATGATTAATTGACCTGTGGTTTCTTTAATTGGGTGGCCATCATGATAGCTTATGAATGTTGCTAATGCAGAGTAGAGTGTAAAACAATTTTTCAAATCAAGTGCAAATTCTGGTCAGTGTGTAGGTTTTTGCATTTGAATTGTAGGCAAGAGAAGGATGAAAACCAATACAAGCATCCCCTATGAAATCGGACTAAGCACCGAGTCTGTTATTTCACAATTATGTAGTTTTGGCAAAAACAAACTGAAAAAGAGGAAACTGCTATGCTAATTTGCTCTGTTTTACAAGCAAAAAGCCCTGACTTAAATGTCAAACTGTGTAACACAAAGCCCTCCCTTTATGAGGTTGAGATCTGTGCATACCAGAGAACTCATTTCATAAAAAGACTTTGTCCTTTCCTGTGAATTTTTCCATTGTGATTCCCTTTTAAAAAGGCATTCCTTTCTGGAAGCTTGAAATACCCATACTGCAGACTCATCAATGGGGTCCAGTTAGATTTGAGTGAAAGGTGTTTGATTTATGTTTTTACTTTTGTAATTACAGGCATTTCCCATTTTGCACACTTTGAAAGAACACACGAGCATGCATGTGCGGGTTGTTTTCAGACCCAGAAGAGGGCATAACGGGGTGGGGCGGGCTTATGCACACTCTGCCAACATGTGCAATGACCACAAAACATGTGCACAAAACAGGGGTTGCATATACATAAATGTTTTCATGTTGTAAGCCACCTTGAGCATGGTTTCATCTATGGAAGGGCAGCGGTGTTGATGATGATGTTTTTTATATCCTCCTCAGCACTCACAGCCACAGAGAGTGATGGGACTCTGTTAATGGAGCAATATGTCCCTTGCCCAGTCTGTTCCACCCCTAAAAGTCAAGAAGGAAAAGGCAGCCAGGAAACGGAAGACATGCAATACTTCAACATGGAGGATTGTGTCCTAACCGCCATTGAGCTAGACAGCATCACCTGTGCTCACCACCCGGCCATACCTGTCCCTTTACAGGAGCTGGTCCCTGAGCTTTTCATGACAGATTTCCCTGCCAGGTAATACTAATGTCCCTTTCCTTCTTCCCTCCCCAGAGCTACAATTTCCAGTTCTCGTTCCCATACCATTTTCTGCTGTAATCATTTCTCAGATTTACTCATTTGTGCATATGTACCGCAAGCAGAGATGGAGGAGAAATTCAATTTTTGAATTTAAAAGCGGACCTACCCAATTTGCATGTTCCAAAACACATGACACAAACCGAAACAAAGCTGTCCTTGGAAATTTTGCACTTCTCCGAATTTGGTAGTGCAATTCTCCAGCCAAGTCGCCTGTGTGCAAAGAAAATTTCTTACACTAGAGTAAAGCGTGCATAGAAGTGCTTAAATGGGTGAAAACAATATACAAAATTGCATGATTTCAGGGGAAATCGCTTTGCAAAAATGTATACATGGCATACACAAATGTGAATTTGCATGAGGACTTGAGGCCACTGGTCATTCAGCTTGGCTCATGAGTGAGAGAGCAAATAAGAAAGATGTTTTGTTTGACACAGCTCTAGGCAGCAAAAAGCTGGGGTCAAAGCCCCATCATGACTGGGGACAGCATTTGCTGTCTTTTCCCAGAGAATTTGGAGGTGATGTGGGTGATCTTAAAGCCTGACGTTGCTTTCTTGCACACAACTCCATGTGCGTATCTCTTCATTCCCAATCATAAGGTTTCTCTCTGTCTCTTTTCCCTTCTCTCACATGGGTGGCCGGCAGACTGTTTCTAGAAAACAGAAAGCTAGAATACACTGAAAATGAAAACAATGTTCTTGGCCAAGGAGGAAGCGGAACGGTTATATATCAGGCACGGTATGAAGGGAAGCCAGTGGCCGTGAAGCGATTTCAGATTAAAAAATGCAAGAGTTCTGCTGGTTCGGCTACAGGTGAATATGCCTTTATTTATGTATCACATTGCATTTTTGCTTTTGTATCCCACCTTAACTCCAAGGAGCTCATTGCTGTTATGCATGGTTCTCTTCCTTCCCATTTTATATCCTCACAACAGCCCTGTGAGGTAGGTAGGGCTGAGAGTGAGCGACTGGCTCAAGGTCACTCAATGCGTTCCATGGTTGAGTGGGGATTAGAATCCTGGTCTGCCAGGTTTTAGTCCAACTCTCTAACCTCCACACCACACTAGTTCCTTGTGGGTCCTTCTCCCTCGCCACCAAAAGCTATCCATGCTTACCAGCAAACAAGCCTCCATACTTGAGGTACCGGGAGCACCTGTTTAAATACAGCTTTTACAATGTACAAGAAAGAATGTGCATCTTGCTGTGGGGATTGTGTGTGTGTGTGTATTTATCTATCTATATAGAGAGGTTTGGTGCATTCTAATAAATCTTTGTGCAACATGCACATGTGAATAAAAGCAGCAAGCCTGATCTAGTCTGTCACAGGGCAGAGGTCTGTGCAATGCATGGAATTGAGGTGTGGAGAAATGAGCACAGGGGTTTATTTCAAAGGTGGAAATAGTTGTCGTTGACCCTTTTGCCTGCGGGCTTCCTAGAAGTACCTTGACTGCTACTCAGACGGAAGCAGGGTGCTGGATTAAATGGACTCTCTTAAAAAAATTGTTAATATAGTTTTTCAAATTGCAGTTTTACAATCACATATCCAATATACAACATAAGAAACAAGATTCAAAGGAATCTCCTGGACTTCCCTCCTCCCCTTTGTGGGTCCTATTGTTAGTCATTCCCTCCTGCATCTTTTATACTGATCCAAATCTCCATTACAGTGGTACCTCGGGTTAAGAACTTAATTCATTCTGGAGGTCTGTTCTTAATCTGAAACTGTTCTTAACCTTAAGCACCACTTTAGCTAATGGGGCCTCCTGCTGCTGCTGTGCCTCGGCTGCACAATTTTTGTTCTCATCCTGAAGCAAAGTTCTTAACCCGAGGTACTATTTCTGAGTTAGCGGAGTCTGTAACCTGAAGCGTATGTAATCCGAGTTACAACTGTATATCCAAAATTCACCATTAAACTAACGATTTTAACTGTTTACAATGGTTTTTAAGATAAATTATAAGTTTCTCCCATTCTTTTTTAAAATTTTGGTTGCCCTGATTTCTTATTCTTCCAGTCATTTTTGCCATTTCGGCATAATCCATCAACTTAATCTGCCATTCTTCTCTGGTCGGGACTTTATCTTCTTCCCATCTCTGGGCCAATAACAGCCGTGGTCACATACATAGTCTTTTCTGCTCCAAAGGACTCTTGATCCAGCCCAGCAGGGCTACTCTTCTGTGGTTGTGCCAATGCCCTGAAGCATAAAATAATAATGTAACAGCAGTGCATTGTCTCCTCTGCTTAGACTCCATGTTGAGGCACCTGCAGGCCATGGATGCCATGAAAAACTTCTCCGAGTTCCGCCAGGAAGCCAGCATGCTCCACTCACTGCAGCACCCATGTATCGTCTCCTTGATTGGGATTAGCATTCACCCACTCTGCTTTGCCTTAGAGCTGGCTCCTTTGGGCAGCCTCACCACAGTGTTGTCAGAAAGCTCTAAAGGTAATAACTTGGATAGTCCTTCTGTGGTTTAAGGTTGGGTCCATATGGTCCTTTTGGAGGGGGCTATGACATGTCTTTTGCAGGAGCAGAGGGCCGCAGTTCTAGCGATTCCCCCTCAGTGATATTTTCTCCCCTCTCTTTCTATAGGGGCATCCTTTGTGCCACTAGGGCACATGTTGACCCTAAAAGTAGCCTATCAGATAGCAGCAGGCCTGGCCTACCTCCACAAGAAAAGCATCATTTTCTGTGACCTGAAGTCAGACAACATTCTAGTGTGGTCTCTAGACGTGAAGGAAAGCATCAATATCAAACTATCCGACTACGGGATATCTCGACAGTCCTTTCACGAAGGCGCTCTGGGAGTGGAAGGCACACCAGGATACCAGGCACCAGAGATACGACCTCGGATTGTCTATGATGAAAAGGTAAGTCTCAGGTGTCTGCTTCTGTGGAAGAAATTCACACCCAGAACTAAAGGGCCTATCTTAGGCATAGGAGCCAACTCCTAGGGGCTAAGGCCTCTTCAGCTCCCCATGAAATGTTTCAGGGGGCTGGGGACCCCCAAGTTGATGGGCATAGCCATTCAAATGGTGTGTGATTGATTGTGTGGGGCAGGGCTTACCTGGGTCCCCCTAATATTTTATTCAACTTGGCACCCCTGATCTTAGTTAGGTATAGAAACCAGAGCCAAGATGTTTCAAAAATGATGGGTTGTATCCAGTGTAGTCACTTAATGATACACTTGTTCCAAAGTAAGCTAAATGTTTTTGCACCAACAGAGCAGCTGGTAACTTTGTCGCACAACAGATTGTAAAATCTCTTGCGCAATGGGTTTCTGATTTTAATTGTTTTTTGAATGTTATAAATATTTATTTTTGGCCGATACATTATTATTATTATTATTATTATTATTATTATTATTATTATTATTACAAACCACTTTGAGGTTTTAGGACAATCAAGTCGCATACAAAATTTGCAAAAATAAAACAATCAAGAATACAACTGTGCATAGTATTCAAAGTGTGATTCCAAAGCTTATCCGAAATGCAAAGATCTCTGTAATGGGCATGTCTTTTTCTTCTAGGTGGACATGTTTTCCTATGGAATGGTGCTCTATGAGGTGTTGTCTGGGCAGCGGCCTGTGCTTGGCCAGCACCAGCTTCAAATTGCTAAGAAGCTATCCAAGGGGATCCGGCCTGTCCTGGGCCAGCCCGAAGAAGTACAGTTCCATCAAATGCAAGCGTTGATGATGGAATGTTGGGACACTAAGCCAGAAAAGGTACAAGAAGGTTGTATTGGCACAACAGGGTCTTTTTTGACCATTTCCTGAGTTAGAAACAGGGCTCTTCATACATTTTCATCAGCCCAAAAGTTTACCTAGGCCTATTAGGTAATCCTATTTCAAATTAAGTTGACTCACAACAAAAAAATCCACATTAACTTTTATTAAGCTACCCAAAATGTAAAAAAATAAATAGCGTGCAAGCTTTTGGGTTTCACAGAATTCTTCATTGGGTGATTTAAAAGTGCTGGAACGAGAAGAGCCATCTATGCTCAGTTGGGTAGATAACACCAAGGTTTGATCCCCGTATGGGACAGCTATATGTTCCTGCATTGCAGGGGGGTTGACTAGATGGTCCTCAGGGTCCCTTCCTACTCTTCAGTTGGATGAGTCTGTGTCTGCTCTTTGTTTAAGATGGAGCATGGGAGGCAGTAGCAGCAGTGGCGTAGCGTGGGTTGTCAGCACCCGGGGCAAGGCAAGTAACCAGACCTCCTGGGAAGGAGAAGAGAGCACATAATGAGGGACCCCATCCTCCAGTTTCTGCAGATACAATAACCAGCTGCTAACCCAGTTCCTCCTCTGTCCTTAGGGCAAGTTCCTTTGGTAGGCAGAGAACAGGAATGAAGAAGAAGTAGGCAGCTGTTCCCAGGAGGCTGCTCTGCAACCTGAAACCTGCAGAGCACCTGAAAGGGCCTCATTTGAATGTCTGCTGCTGCCTTTCTCCCCCACCCCCAAAAAAACAGCTTTAAGGCTGTTACTAGATGCAGACACAGATGCCTTGGCCAACAGACGTCTCTCACCCCCTTTGTGTTGCTTTTACGATGATGAATTCTGGGTAATTTTATAGCCCTGCACGGGATCCTGCGACATTTTGGTTGAGCTAATGAAAGTATTGCGCTAACGTGGATTTTGGATTTTTTGATTTGTTAATGCATTTATATTTGGCCCTGCTTTTCCTCCAGGGAGCTCAGGGGAAGCGTATCGTGATTCTTGTAATTTTATCCACACCAAAGCCCTGTGAGGTACGCTGGGTTCAGAGAGAGTGGGGCCCCACTTCAGATCACCTAGTAGGGGTACGGAACAAATTGGATTTGGTTTGCGCTTTAATTAGAATCTGCTAATTCGCACTTCTGCTGGGCCCGGGCTTCTTGAACCGGCATTTGATCCCTTCCGCAATGTCGCATTGGCAGATAGCGTGTAAAAGCAAGCCTAGCTACTCCATGCTTCCCAAAAATATGCAAACCAGACTGTTAGTCACCCATCAGAATTCACACTTCGGATTTTGTGATGCAGTTCTCCAAACAATGTGCTTATAAAATGCATATATATTAAGGGAAAGTGTGGATGAAAATACATAGGTTGGTGAAAACGGCATGCAAAAATGCATTGACTGGGGGGAATTGTTTGCAAAGAGCTGCCTATTCACACCATCTATGCCAAACAACTGCAAAACAATTTCATTAAGGCAACCCTACCCAGATATGTGGGACACAGGTGGTGCTGTAGTCGAAACCACAGAGCCTAGAGCTTGCCAGTCAGAAGGTCGGTGGTTCGAATCCCCGTGACAGGCTGAGGTCCCTTTGCTCAGACCCTGCTCCTGCCAACCTAGCAATTCAAAAGCACGTCAAAGTGCAAGTAGATAAATAGGTACCGCTCCTGTGGGAAGGTAAATGGCGTTTCCGTGCACTACTCTGGTTCGCCAAAAGCGACTTAGTCATGCTGGCCACATGACCCAGAAAAATTGTGTGCGGACAAACGCCGGCTCCCTCGGCCAGTAAAGCAAGATGAGTGCCGCAACCCCAGAGTCGTTCGCGACTGGACTTAACAGTCTGGGGTCCTCTTACCCTTTACCTTTACCCTTTACCCAGATATGTAGAATGTCAAAGTGTATTTTAATCTGTTTTATTTCTCATTTTATTTTTTGGGAAGTTTTAAATAGACTTTTTGAACAGTTTTTACGATAATTCATTTTTTCTATTTGCAAACCACTTTGCAGTGTGTGTGTTTTTTACAACCAAGTGGTGTGTAAATTTTATGAAATAAATAAATACATTTTGAGCACTATGGTACCTTTAAATAATGCTTAGGGGGCTCCTGTTTCCCTCACAGACTCATGTGTGCAGCCCCATGTGTCTCCGTTTGTTCCAGTGGAGCAAAGGGCTCTTCATGGTGTGTGCCTCAAAGGAGACACAGAGCTCTGAAGGGGACAGGAGGTCCTTTCATATATACCATCATCTTTCTGAGAGCCAGTGTGGTGTAGTGGTTAAGAGCGGTAGTCTCGTAATCTGGGGAACCGGGTTCGCGTCTCCGCTCCTCCACATGCAGCTGCTGGGTGACCTTGGGCCAGTCACACTTCTTTGAAGTCTCTCAGCCCCACTCACCTCACAGAGTGTTTGTTGTGGGGGAGGAAGGGAAAGGAGAATGTTAGCCGCTTTGAGACTCCTGAAGGGGAGTGATAAAGTGGGATATCAAATCCAAACTCCTCCTCTTCTTCTTTCATAGACACATTACTCTGTCCTCTCTTTCACACAGCGCCCATTGGCCACCTCTGTGATAGGACGAATGAAAGAACCTACTTTTGCTATGTTCATGTACCTGCTGCCATGTGGGAAGCAGTTGTCCTTCTTCTCTTCCCAAGGGGAAGAGTGCACAGTCGTATTCTGGGATGGGAAAGAAGACGCAAGGTTTGTGCATTGTTGTTTTTATTTTTAGATCCTTGTCATCTTTAGTTCAGCATAAACAAAGCCGTCACTCAGCATCCCTTGAGCTGCATACAGAAGATGCTCACTTGTATTCATAGGGAAGGTTGGGTATTCTCACTTCGCAGATGGAAAACAGACCCTTATAATGAGCGCATTACATTGGATAATGTAGTAATGGAGATCTTGTGGGATCCACCACAATGAGGTGGTTTCAGTGGTCCAGTTTAGAGTTCATTTGTAGACCAAAGTAGTGTTTGGGGGCCATCAGAAAAAGGACTATTTACTTGGGCCACCATTTTGAATCCCTGAGCCTAAGGCATTTGATGAACTAGGATTAGAAGAGTGTTTTGAATTTGAGATGAGAATCTTCTACTCCACTAGTGACACCATCTGATCCTTCCTGCGAAGGAGGAATCTCCCTTCTAGCCATAGATAGGTATGGGCCCATCTTACTAATTTATCTATATGTTATAAATAAATGCTGTGGTAAAATGGAAGTTGTGTCTTGGGTTTGACCAGATTTTTGATGCCCGGGCTTCTCCTTATTGTTATAGGTAGGGTTGTTGCTGTTGTTTCGTAACGCTGGTTTTGGGGGTGTTTTTCCAAAAGGCAGGACAATAACGGGAAAAAGCACATCTGGTTCAAATTTTTAATGTGTAACGTTTTGTGCTCAGGCTGGTTAAGACATCCAGCATTCAGTGATCAATTTATGGATGCTTTGTGGCTTTTCCTTTCCAAATGCAAACAGTATCTTATTGTGAGTAGCAGCAAAATTAAAATTAACTCTCTGTTCCTCCTTGGAAATGCACCCCTGCGCCATTGTTTTAAAAACATTCTGATCCAATTGCCATGATGGCTTTCCCTTAAGGAAACAAATGCAATGCTAAATGTGTGGACCCTTTGCATTTGTGAACCTATGGTTACCTGCTCACTTATTTGTAAATTCTTGGTCCACATTGCAATGTACGTATATTCCTTACATAGTTTAATGAACTTTTCTTGTTTAAAATTGTTGATGCATTTTGCGGGAAACTGTAGAAATCTTTAAACAGATAAAATAAGGGACCCAGAATACAGAGGGAAGGAACAGGGGGGAAACCAGTGCTAGGCAAGTTGCTGTTGTTTAAAGAATGTATCAGATCCTCTGGCCTCTTCAAACCAAACCAACCTCATCATCTTTCACTGTGCTAACTAGGCCTGGAGGATCCAGCTGTTTGGTAGTTAAATGGAATGAAAATGTATTTTGCTCATTGATCCTCCCTTTTCCTCCAAGGAGCTGAAGGCAGTATTCATGATTCTCACCTTTTCCGTCTTATCCTCACCAAAACTCTGTGAGATAGATTAGCCCTGGGAGACAGTGGCTGGCTCAACCTCACCCAAGTGAATTTCATGGCTGGAAGGTTGATGATTTGTTTGAAGCTGGGTTGTTCTCCCTCCCTGGTCCTAGTCTTCCAGTCTTGCTTCAACACCACGCTGGCTACGGTTTTCTTCTCCAGAAAGAACTTTTCTTCCTTTCCCATCCTTTCAACTTCCAGCTGGGAAGGTAGATAGCTATACAGTGGTACCTCGGGTTAAGTACTTAATTCGTTCCGGAGGTCTGTTCTTAACCTGAAGCACCACTTTAGCTAATGGGGCCTCCTGCTGCTGCTGCCGCGCCGCCGGAGCATAATTTCTGTTCTCATCCTGAACCAAAGTTCTTAACCTGAAGCACTATTTCTGGGTTAGCGGAGTCTGTAACCTGAAGCATATGTAACCCGAGGCACCACTGTATCTTGACAACACCCACTGTGGGGAGCCCCCAAACACCGGGGCTGCTTCCAGGTGAGCACTGTACCTGCTTTGTCGGCACAAAGCTTGTGAAGAGGTTGTACAATCTTGGCTGCTTGTCGAACAATTGCTGCAATTGGTTTGCAGGGAAAGGTACACAAGCAATTTTTACCTACCCCACCCCAGTGTATTTTCCTATCACTTTCCTTACTACAAAAGGTCTTGTCTTTTATTTTTAAAAAAGTGAGCTAGTTACACACAAGTGCCAAATCCACTTTAATCGCATAAGCTGAATTTGGTGGTTGGTGTCTGAATCCTGCCCTCATAACAGCAACAGTGTGAAAGTTACCCTGGGAGATAGAATTCGAGAACCATCCAAACACACAGCCATGATTTTTCTCCACTACTCATGGCTGTTTCTGGCTTTACTTCTGGCGCTGTGTGAGCCAGTGTGGTGTAGTGGTTAAGAGCGGTAGTCTCGTAATCTGGGGAACAGGGTTCGCTTCCCCGCTCCTCCACATGCAGCTGCTGGGTGACCTTGGGCCAGTCACGCTTCTCTGAAGTCTCTCAGCCCCACTCACCTCACAGAGTGTTTGTTGTGGGGGAGGAAGGGAAAGGAGAATGTTAGCCGCTTTGAGACTCCTGAAGGGGAGTGAAAGGCGGGATATCAAATCCAAACTCCTCCTCCTCCTCCTCCTCCTCCTCCTCCTCCTCCTCCTCCTCCTCCTCCTCCTCCTCCTCCACTGCTGTTGTTAGAATGAGTTCTGTTTCCCTCCTTCCAGGAACTACACGGTAGTTAATGTAGAGAAAGGACTGGTCGAAGTTGCAAGGATGAGCTGCCCAGGAATGAAGCTGTGCTGCCAAATGAAAGTTCAGAGTTATCTATGGACAGCCACCGAGGTATTTGTTATTCAGCGAGGTATTTCTTATGTCACCTGTTTTTGAGCCAGAGTTTCTCTTCTGCTCGCTTGCTGGCACTCCATTGCTCCAGACATCAAACGCATTAAGATTAAGCGGGTGCCTGCTGTGGTCTGTTAATTGGTAGGGTTGAAGGGCACAGCAGGGCATGGATGCTTCAGATGGGCAGCCTGACATCTCAGGTGGCTCTTCTCCCCCAGACGGTATTTTTAAAAAGGACCTCAATCCCAACAAACTGAACACATGATTTTAAAAAATGACTGTAATTTAAAAAATAGCTATTATAATCTAACAGGAATAGATTTGGTATATGAAATAGGAATAAGAATAGATTTGGTATATGAAATAATTTTGCATAAGTTAAAAACAGACAATATGTGCCCACCTATTTCAGAAGCAAGTTGAATTTTTAAAAGTGTGTACAACATGTTCTCTTCTGTTTCTATATTGTCATATTCTATATATGCCTAATTGTTGAGAAAAGGTTTCCTTTATTTTGTTTGCATACAGGATCAAAAGATTTACGTGTACAGCTTACAAGGCATGTGTCCTTTAAAGGTTCCACAAAAGGGTGTGGACACTCCAGCAGTTGTCACTTGTTTCCTTGCAGTACCTGTCATAAAAAAGGTAAAGCAGAGTGGTTTTCAAAAGTGAAGCATTACAAAAAACCACATTTTTAAAGGACTCTTTCTTCTTTTTTAAAAAGAATTATTCAAATTAGTAAAGCAAGCTGGAGGAGTTGTTAATAGCAGAAATACAACTATAGCTCCTGCTGCTGGCAGTTTTAGGAATAACCATTCCCTGTATTTCAGTGCACATTCAGTGCTGTTAACTCTAATACATTTTGAATCAAGTCAGGAAAACTGCTGGGTCTGGAATTAATGAAAATACATGCTGGTTATAGAGCTCTGAGTCGCTGAATTCAGAAAGGAATTGAGGAGCTGCACAAAGATTCCTTCCATTGTGTTTCTAGACAAGATGGTCTACCCTGGCTACAAATTTTTATAACTTCCTCAGAAGTTTTAGCAACCTTAATCTAGCTTTCCATTACATGACCGGAGACTCTTGGACTTCCATGCCTGCAAAAATATGAGCATCTTCCTGCAGTGCCCCGACTTATTTTACATGTTTCCACCAATTAGCAATTAAATTAGCTGGAATTTGATTACATTGGTAATCAATCAAAACTCTTAACATAGTTTCAAAATGTCTCTGGTGTTGCGAGATACATATTATTGGATCTTGGCTGATGAAAAATGTAGTTCTGTAGACAGTTCTCTATCCCATGGGTGGGGAACCTTCAGCCTGCAGGCTGATACTGGCCTGCCAGAGGGTCCACTTGCCTGTGAGGTCATTTTCCCTAGACCTCACCATTTGTCAAGCAGCTGTCCTCACTCATGCCATCAGCTGATGGGTGGGAAGGTGGAGTTCAGTTCTGCCTTATCTGCATGCACCTGTTCCCAGAAGAGGATAGGCACTTGCAGCCAAAGCAGCAGGAATTAACTCCCCTGCTCATCAGCTGACATGGAGGAGGTTAAATCCTGCTCAGTTTGGCTTTGCAAACCTGTTCCTTGCTGGGAACAGGCACGCACAGCCGAATCAAACAGCCTTGTTTCTTTGCAGGCAAAGCACAACTTTCTTGCCTGATCTCTCCCTGCTGCCAATGTTGGCCTGCAGGATGGAGCCTAATAATTGAACAATGCAAACAGATGAGCAAATGGCATCTTAGAAAGGTAAATGCTGGGCGGGGGGGGGGGACTGTCCAGTCCCCCCTCCCGGCAGTTACCTTTCTAAAATGCACTTTGCTCATCTGTTTACATTGTTACACTGATTAAGGAAATATAATTGTTTTACTTTAGGGTATATAGATCAGCTAAAGTAATCAGAACCCTGCGGAGTTTTTGCTGCATCGCTAACAAAAGTGAATGGATTAACGGATACATTTTACAAATAGGAAACCTGGAATTTTTACCTGCCCCTGGAAAAGTTAATGCGTCTTGCAAGAGCTTCATGAATTCCCCTGCTTAAATACGATAGCGTTGTTGCTATATTTCTTATAACACTGTATGAAGGTTGGGAATCTAGAATTCTAATTTACTGCCCCCCCCAAAAAAAGTCCTTAAAAAAAAAGCAAACAACTCTCCTGCCTTTTTAGAATGCCTACCTTGTCCTGGCTGGTTTATCAGACGGACTGATAGCTGTTTTCCAAGCACCGCACGGTATCCCCGAGGACGGCTGCTGCTACCTCTGCTCCCACACGGCCAACCGCTCCACCTTCAAGATCAGCGACGATGACCCCCGCCAGAACCCTTACCCTGTGAAAGCGATGGAGACGGCAAACAATGGGGCCGAAGTTTGGTACAGCAACGGCCCTGGGATCCTCATCATAGACTGTGCAAGTATGGAGATCGCCAGAAGGCTGGAGCCCTACGAACCTCCGTCCACAGTTGTGTCCATTGTGTGCAGCTCAGAGTGCAACGGAGAGGAAGTGGCCTGGTGCCTGGACGATGCAACCAACCTCCTGGTTATGTATTACACGGCCACTTACCAGCTGTGCGCAAGGTACTTCTGCGGGGACTGCAGCCCCCTGAGGGACATGTTCACCATTCAGCAGCCCTCGGCCTTGATCCCCGCCGAGCTGGCTACAGACAGGAGCCCGGAGCCCGGGAGCAATGCTTCTGCTGATGTGGGGATCCTCCACAGCCAAGAGCTTGGCATCCAGATATTAAACCACCAGGACTCCTTGACGGACTATTGCTCTGTGTCCTCTGTCTCCTCCTCGTCAGTCAACCGCTTGATGAGGTCTGCTTCAAGCATGCCAAGCTCCCCTGCAAGCTATTCCAGCGCTCCTTTCTCGACAGACTGTGAGGAGCCCGACAAGACGCAGGAGCCTAAGACTCCCTATGAGGGGCCTGACAGTGATTTGGAACCAGCCAGCACTCACGCTGGCTGCCTCCAGGCTGTAAGGATTCTACCTGTGAAAGACCTCCTCTGGATTCCCAGGTAAATTGCACTGGAAGCCTCTCTCTCTTGCAAAGATTTCAATGCCTTCACGTTCAAGGTTCAGGATCCCACGCTGAGATCCTGACTTGTCTTCCCAGTTCTTTCTGTTTCTCATTTTTCCAGTCATAAATTCAGTTCTCCACATTTTGCAGTCATTTGCATTTTTTTAAAAAAGTAATTTTTTGGGAAAGTTCACCTGGCGCCTTCATACACCAGGCATAGGCAAACTCAGCCCTCCAGATGTTTTGGGACTACAACTCCCATCATCCCTAGCTAACAGGACAAGTGGTCAGGGATGATGGGAATTGTAGTCTCAAAACATCTGGAGGCACCAGGCAAAATGTTCCTTTTTTACCAGGCCTTTGGTTGATCCAATTTACGTCCTATGCCCTTTAAAAATATTTTTTTGGGGGGGTATTGGGTTGCTGTTTTTATTCTTATTAGGTATTTTGTGGTTTTATATCTTGGATTTTATTCTGTGAACCACCCTGAGACACCCGAGTATAGGGCGGTATATAAATTCAATAAATAATAATAATAAATCACATGAAAATTCAACAAGTTAGGAAGAATTTATCCTAAATAACACAGTGTATATGCAGTTTTGAAGAATGTACACATTTTTGCAAGCAGTTTTCCATAATATACTTCATCTCCATCTATCTATCTATCTCTCTCTGTGTGTGTGTGGTTTCCACCAGTATATCTGGTGAAACCTGCACCCTCCAAAGGGCTCAAGGTGGCATATATGGTTTCTTCCCTACAACAACCTTGTGAGAGTAGGCTAGGCTGAGAGACAATGGCTGTCCCAAGGTTACCCAGTGAGCTTCGTGGCCAAGTGGGGATTTGAACCCGGTTCTTCCAGGTCGTAGCGTGGCACTCGAACCACTATACCACATTGGCCTTTTATGCACAATTACCCCCAGTATGTGCATTTTTATAAACAATTCTTGGCTGGGAAGCCCCATAGCAAAAATTGAGTAAGTGAAAAAAGGATAGCTGTGTTTCAGTTCCCATATTGTTTCGGGAAATTGGCATCTAATAGATTCAGCTTCAGGTGAAACCCAAGTTGAATTTCTCCCTGCTCATTAATAGCCTCCCAGGCTTTTGAACTACATGCTCCTTGCGCTTCCTACAAGCTTGGCTCGAACAGCTCTTCAAGGCCACAGCTCATCCTGAGAGATTGGAGGCTGTATACGAACACCCTGGGTATGTTTTTGCTCCTCAGCAAAGCCTGACAGACTTCTATGATCTTCTAAGAATCCTGCCATTTTCAGGAGTTCAGGTTTTCTCCGTGGCCTTTTGGATGACTGCTGCTTTGGCTGCTCCAAGGCATCTACACACACCCGCAAGGAACTTTTCAAATGTCTGCACTTTTCCTGCCATTGAATCGGCTCCCCCGCCGAGCTGCATGTAACGGAAATCCTCCTGCTTTCCCTTTCCAGGCGAGGCGGAGATATCATTGTGATCGGCTTGGAGAAGGAAGCCATCTCTCAGCGGGGGAGAGTCATAGCGGTTCTGAAGGCGGCAGAGCTGGCCCCTTATGGGTAAGGATGATTGGGGAAGGGGAAGGTGGCAGGGGACAGTTTTGGAAAGACCTGCTGCTCTGCACATGGCAGGCACAGATAGCACAGTTCAATCGCAGACATTTCCACTTGTTAACAGTATCTCAGGGAGAGAATCAGGAGCAGTTCAGAAGAGGCATGTTCACAGGCAGGCACCTTCTCATTTGCTCACGAGCAGGATCAGACCAAACACAGCTTTGCTCTCAGCCTGCTGCAAGATCCTGCAAACCTCTTTCACTGGCATGAAGGTGAAGGAAGTTCACTTCAGGCAGGCAAAGAGAACGGTGGTAATGTGCTGTTCACAACAAGACAAAAACTAAAGCAAGCCTGGAGCAACTTGGGAGAAGGGATGCGTGTATACCAAGGCAAGATATAAATCTGTTAAATAAATAGGCTAGCATTGCTTAAAAGCCTTACGTTTCTATATTTCTGCAAGGGTGGAATGGTGAAGATTGAAAGGCTTCTCTGTTCGAGAAGAGCATAATTCTTCAATAATTAAATTGAGAAGGCTTGCATTATCTTCCTTCATTTTGCATAATTTATTCTGCCCTTCTTTTTTTTTAACACCCTCATATAAGTTATTCCAAATTAGCTAGTTACGAAGAGAGGGGCAATGAGGAGCTACGCAAAACACAGAAGCACCATCTCTCCTACCTGGAAATCTTGATTAGCTGCCTTAAAATTGGAGCAGGATTTGCCCACACCCTAAAACAGATGTGGGGGACTTTTGTCCCTCCAGAGGTTGCTGGACTTCAACTCCCATCAGCCCCAGCAAGTGTGGCTGATGGCCAGGAATGACTGGACTTAGTTCAGCAACATCTGGAGGTTCCTCAAACCTGCCCCAGAAGAGCTAAAAATTTGCTTTTTAAAAAAAAAAAAATCTTGCAATATACACTGTGCAAAAGGAAATTTCTGTTTTCTATTTTTTTTTTCTTTTAAAAAGAAACCTCTTTTTTCTGGGTTCCCCAGGACACTGGTGGATGCTGCTGTGCTGACCAAGGACACGGTTGTGTGCTGCTTCAAGAATGAGGCCACAGAGTGGTGTTTGGCCGCCTGGAAGAGCTGGGGTGCCAAAGACTTTGACATTTTCTACCGGTCCTATGAAGAGCTGGGAAGGCTGGAGGCTTGCATGCGAAAGAGGAGGTAGCAGTTGTGGCGCAGAGGCAGAGACTGGATGCCCGGCGAACGACACAAAAACTGACACACAGTTTCAGTTCCCAGCAATCTCCATATGAGGATCTCCAAGGACACTAGATGTTTCCTGTTCAATTTTGCTGCTAAAGGACATTCTAGGTGGCTACTAGCCATGATAGTGATGGTGTGCCTCCACAGTCAGAGGCAGTACGTCTCTGAATACCAGTTGCTGGAAACCTCAGGAGGGGAGAGTGCTGTTGCGCTCATGCTTGGGGGCTTCTCATAAGCATCTGGTTGGCCACTGTGGAAACAGGATGCTGCACTAAATGGGCCATTGGCCTGATCCAGCAGGGTTCTTTTTATGCACTTAGGTGGTTCCCCACCCCACATTGCACGTTGCCTATAATGCATTTGGATTTTCAGCTAGCTAAGCAATAGTCAATGGGAAGACCACTCACGCCCTTAATCTATTCACACACGTACGTGGATATGGGTGGCAGCACTTCTTCAAGGTCAAAATAGTGCTGTTGGTTTTGCAATGCATCGCTAACCCCATAGTTAGCAAGCTTTGTCTTCCGAAACACAGAGGGTGACCCCAAAGTCACACATCAGCTTTCCGATTCCATAGCAATAATAAGGCACGGAATCACTGCCAAGAGAACACTGCTGTAGATGGAGTAGCTTCTTCATAAAATTATCCAGAGGTTTTGGTCTGAGCAGCAGTATGGAGAGAGAGAGAGAGATGAATACAGAATCCCACTTTTGATACCATTTGCAAGCTTCAGGATGGACATACTGCTTCTTTTCTAATCCATGCATGTTCTGTAACTGCCTGCTGCAATTTTTCATGTCACCAATGTTCCTGGGGGTGGGTAGGGCAGTGTTGGGGCGTCCAGCTTTTGTTGCAGAATAGCAAAAGAGTGCCCCAATAGATGGCAATAATGACCACCACAGAACAGCAGATAAAGCAGAATGATGTGTGGGCAGTCCAGTATAAACGCCACCGTTAATGCACTATTATCTGTGACATGTTGCAGAATATGCCCAACAAAAACCCAGCCTCCCCCCCCCCTAGGGGCCCTTAGTTACGTGGAATCAAGTTCAAATTAACCCCGTTTAGTTTTTGTAGCAAATTACCTCAAAACAAAAAGAAGTGCACAACTCTTAGAGCTCATTGGATTTGCACACAAGCATATTGTCCTGTTGATTTCAATAATACTTTAAGTGCAGCTATTACTTGTCTAAGGGACTTAACCAAAGGACTAAACAGCTGCAGTTCTTTGTTGGTGCTGTGCCCCCAGCACTGCACAGGGTTTAAAAGCAGCACCAGGACCCTGCCTGCTGGTCAGGCTTCCCAGAGTAAAACAAAAAACAGTTCCAGGAGAACTTTGCCACTTGCTGGCATGGGGGTGGGGAGCAGGGAAGGCACTATGGTGAGCCCAGCCTTTCTCCCTGCTTGCTTCACCCCCCCCCCAATCCTATTGATTTAGTGTGACAATCATTCTTTGGATGGGGGTCCAATTTCATTATGGGAGGGGAGGATTTTCTGTAAAAAAAAATTATTTCAGCACTACCAAAATAGATTAAACATGAAAACACGTATACAGTTTTCTATTTCAAAAATAGACATTATCTCCCCAAAAGATAAGTTTTTTAAAATAGGGATGTACAGGCTTTGGAGGGGGTGTTTTAAAGTGGGGGAATGCATTTCAGATCCAATTTTTGTGTTGCCTTCATCATAGACTCCCAGCCTCCCTTCCTGCAGCAGACTTTTGCTTGTTTGTTTTTACAGTTCAACACTCTCCAGCTCAGTCTTCTGTGCTGGAGGAAGAAGTCTCAGTTAACTCCAGTTTCTTCCAGCAGGAGAAGAAAAAAATGCATGAGGCAAGAAATCCAGAGCCAATGAGTGTACAACCCTCTGTATAATAACGAGCTGTTTAATTGCACTACTGCAGCTTCAGTTGCCAATGTAAGTGCAGAATCATACAAACAAAGTTTCTGGTTGCTCTGAGGAGAATAGGGAGCAACAAGCAATCAGTTGCAATGCAGACAATTCCTGGTTAGGTCATTCTGCAAATCTGTGGTGCTTAAGGTGTCGTAAAAAATGGGCACAGTGGGTTGGCTGACTTTGAAAGCAATAAAGCAGAGGTAAGGAACTGGATTTTGTCAGGTCATTACTTTCCCCATCCACTTGTCAATCAACTGATGTCATAATGACATCAGGTGATTTTAATTTTTTTTGCCTGCATGGTTTTGATGCACAGCCCACAAAGTGCCTTTCAGAGCACATTGCAAGACCTGACAATCAGCTGGTATTTGGATCTTGCAGGGCGCTTTGCAGCTGGCCTAGGTGTTCCCCAAATCCGACATCTCAGAGCAGAGTCCCTCTCCTACACTGCTTGCCACTTATTCAACTCGGTCCATCTCCTGACCTCAGTATGTCATTCATTCCCCCATGCATTGGTTGCCACTGATGCAGGGAAATGCACATTATAAGGACAGTAGGAGAAATTGGAATACATGTTGTGGAAGAGGTTGACGGGGTGTTCTTTGCTATATGTCACTTTTCCCTTAAATGTCCTTCCACCCCCAGCAACTGACAAGTTCTGTACAGAAAGAAGAGTTTACAGCTATTTTTATGTAAAACCCTGAAGAGAAGAGTTTATATGACATGCTGAGAAGGCCCCTGGGGACTTAGCTTTGGCAATTATAAAAATGAACTTTCTGTTGTTGCAAGCATGTACAGTGGAATGTTTTTATAAGCCATAATAACAACAATAAAAAGCAGCTTCCCCAAATGCCAGTGAGATGTGCTGAAAATATGAGCTGCCTGGAGCCTCTTCTTTTCCCTCCTCCTCCTCCTCCTCCAAACGGGGTGCTTGGCTTCAACTTTAAATGCTCCAGAGCCTGTTGCTTTCCAGTGACCTTATTCCAAAGCGAAATGTGTTTCAAAATAGACAGACTGTCCCAAGGATTAAGCCATGCTGCTGTCACTCCCAATTGGCAGCTGATGCCTGCATCCGCTCTTAGGTGTTGTGACACCTTCCAAAGCAGCTCAAGAGTTTGCTGCAGCCGGTTGAAAATTTGAAATGAGCTTTAACACCAAGCTGTTGGTTTGGAGCAGTGTGTGTCTTGCCACTTTTATTGAATTTCACACATTTATTTAAGTATGTGTCTGTGTGCCTCTGCATGCTTTTAAGTTGTTTAATTAGTAGATAAATGCACTAAACCTTCAGCTGCTTAATGGGGGTTGGGGGTGGGGTGGAAGCTTGGCTGTGGTGTATTACACTAACAGAGAAAGAAAGGGGAAGGGGAAATCTTCCTAAAAATAAGTAGCAGCTATTGCTAACAGCATGCATGCATTCTTTTACTCTTCCATCGGTACCAGAAAAAGCACCCCACTAAGGTATTTGGTGACAATACAATTTAAATTGTGTAAGTGAAATTGCAGCTAAATCAGGGGTCAGCAAACTTTTTCAGCAGGGGGCCTTTCCACTGCCCCTCAAACCTTGTGGAGGGAGGGCCGAACTATTTTTTTTGGGGGGGGGGGTGAATGAATTCCTATGCCACACAAATAACCCAGAGATACAGTACATTTTAAATAAAAGGACACATTCTACTCATGTAAAAACATACTGATTCCCGGACCGTCCGTGGGCTGGATTTAGAAGGCGATTGGACCGGATCCGGCCCCTGGGTCTTAGTTTGCCTACCTATGAGCTAAATCATCAGCTAAATTATTTACTCACAGGGAAATAAGACCCCTTGAGCTCAGTGAGCAATTTAGAATTCCAGTGCTAAATATATCATCCAACCCTTTAAAACAAAAACCCTGGTATACTTTAACACAAAGGTGGTGGTGTTTTTTAAGCTGCCACCTCTCAGGGGAACTGAACACATTGCAGAGGAACCCTCTATATTGTGGAGTATCCTGGGTTATGTTCCAGGGCACACATCTCATTCACAATGGCCTCATTCACACAATAAACCAAGGTTTGTCTTAAACCATGGTTTAATTTTCAGTGGCTCTGCTACCATGCCCATATGACTTCTCACTCCCCATGGCTCGCTTGTTGGGGAATGACCCTAGCTCAGGGGTGCACCATCTGCTTTGCATACAGAAGGTCCCAGGTTCAAGCCCCACAAAAGGCTGGGAATGATCCCTTCCAACACTATGATTCTGTAAAAGATCCCCTGTCTGAAACTCTGGAGAGCCATTGCCAGGCAGAGGTAGAGACAGTGCTGAGCTTGATGGACCAGTGATCTGACTTGGCCTAGGCATCCTTCCTGTGATCCTAATCTGGACCGTGGTTAGCTGCTTGCTACAAACAAACCACATGAAGCAAGCCAGAAACAAACCAAGGTCTGTTCTTTTATTTCTGCCTTGTTCCTCATGCCATGCTCAGGCGGTATGACAAGCCATGGTTAGTCTGAGCAGCACATGTGCTGGGGGCAGGGGAGCCATGCTGCCAATTGAATCATGGCTTACTGCGTCAAGCAAACCCTGCCAGTGGCTGGTGGCAAGATGCATTGAGCTTAGCCAACGGAGCAGTGCTCCCAATGCTCCTCTGCAGCATTTTGACAGGGGGAGGGAGTTAATTCTTAATGTACTTTCCCCCTGAAGAAACAACTTAATTGTACAGTCATACCTTGGGTTACAGACGCTTCAGGTTGCGTTTTTTCGGGTTACGGACAGGTTAATTCCGGGTTTCGGAGGTCGCACATGTGCAGAAGCGCTAATCGCACTTTGTGCATGCACAGAAGCGCCGAATTGCAACCCACATGTGCGCAGACACGTAGCTGCAGGTTGCGAACGTGCATCCCGCATGGATCACGTTCGCAACCCAAGCATCCACACTACACATCAGCCCCTCGTTTGCAGCAACACAGATTAAAAGTTGCTGTGTTGAATAGACAGTGAACATAACTATGCCTTACCTTCGTAGCTCTGAATTCCTGCTGGTTATTGTGCTTGAATATTGGTGTTCAGACCTTGGTGTCGTCCCCCAGATGTAGCCTTAGGAAGGCATGACGATATCTCAAAGTAGTTGCACAGCAGGAAGAACATTCATGCTTCTCTGCAGCTCGCGCCTCTCCGGTTCTTCATGGTTTCTGTTCAGCCCCACATACGGGTTCTGCAGCTACAGAAAAAAATATGCAAAGCTCAATTAGAGTTGCTTTCTGGGTGCCTCACTCTCTGTTCACGTACACCAATGGGCATGGTGCTCACCTTCCGCCACAGGTCAGCAATGGAGCAGAGCTATGAAGAAGGGTTGCAGGGTTTGGGCCTTCTTGGTTTAGAGCAGGCATATCCAACTCTACTGATCTACTCCCAGTATAAAAAAAAACTGGCAGTGATCTACCCATTGTCATTGGAGGGAGGAAGAGAGTGCGTTGGGTGAGTGGACTGAGCTTTTTTTAGGAGGGAAGTACCCAGAATTGTAGAGCTTTTGGGGGGCGGAGGATTGCACAGAGGGTTTTTTTTAGTTTTTTCCACATAACTTTTTGTACATGATAAGGATCCCGTGATCTACCAGGATCAGCTGGGGATCTACCGGTAGATCACGATCTACTGGTTGGACATCCCTGATTTAGAGAAAAGAAGAGAGTTAGAGGTGACATAATAAGATGGAAAATTATGCATGGCATGGAGAAAGCAGACAGAGAAAAGGGATCTCTCTGTCGTAACACTAGAGGAACATAGAATAGGAGAATATACCTGTGTTTAGTGCCAGGACATGTAATACTGGGGGTGTGGGCAGTTTTTGGTTGTTCGTTTGTTATAATGGTATGCGTTTTTGTGTTTTTATATTGTAAACCACCCTGTGGTCTTCAGATGAAGGGTGGTATCAAAAACAACAACAACAATTAATAATAGTGTATCTGACCACATGCAGAGCAGCTTTCTCTAGCCTCTGGATAAGATGAGGCCTGCCACTCCACCCACAAGTCCCCAAGCCATACATTGGGGTTAGGGAATCAAGACTTCTAGGCAGAAGCTAACTATGGTCCTCTCACCCAATTGTGCTCCCAAAATTAGGCATTGTTTAAGGGGGAAGGTGTTCATGATGTCCCTAAACCAAGACACTAGAGGGCGCTTTCTCTTCAGGGAGACAAAGCCCACTAGATCAACAGACTCAACAAAGCAAGTAGAAGAAACAATTCCGCAGCAGCCTCCATGCTCTTCACAGAACCAGCATTGCAACTAGGCCAAGGCTGAACTAGGCTGATGATCCACAGACCAGCTGTTTTTGAGCATTGGCATTCACATGGGCCAGTCCCAGCGCCCGCCTGCAGCTCCTGTGGAGGAAACAGCTGGAATGGGAATGAGGAACCCGTGGGCTGTGGCCCTTCAGATGTTTCTGTATGACATACTCAACAATCTTGACCTTTGGTCTTTGGAAGGACCAATAGAACTTGGGTTCCCACATCTGGAGGGCCACAGATTCCCTGTCTATGGGCCTGAATCTGGACTATATCTGAGGAGACCACTGTCAGAACCTTGTCTTGTATCTTTGCAACAGAAGAGTCAAACCTAAGTGGTTATTAATGATGATAAACAATAATAACAATGAAGAAAACAAATAATAGAAATATATAACACCCACAACTAAGATGCAGGTCCATTAAATGGTTTGTAATGAAAGCCATTTATCATGTAGAACCAGCAAGTTACCTAGAAATATAGATGTTCCTGAGAAATAATTGCATTTGTTCTGAAACACTAAGATGGAAGGAAAGCCCCATTCTCCTAAGCCCTCCCCTAAGTTTTATTTATTTATAATCACCTTACACACACACACACACACACACACACATCTCAAGGCAATGTACAAAACGCCATAAAAACCTTTAAAATGGTTTAAAACAACACAGTTAATAACAGCAGATAAATTTAAAAGCAATACCAAGTAGACCTCCGTGGAAGAGGCATACTCATTTTAGGTGCGAAAGTCTGTCAGAACAAAAATGTCTCCAGATATTTCTGGAAAGTGCAGGCAGTGGTACGGGATATGGCAGGGGGCCCAAAACTAGCAGGCCGAGGGGAGGGGAATGGAGGAAGATAGGAGCAAGTGAATATCATGACTGCATCTGAAGTGCTCTCTGGTCTTGGCTGTGCCTTGGAGTTCAATTGCCCATCTCTACTCTCACCTATTGGTATGAGCATGATGAAAGTTTGCTCCACCAACCACAATCAAACAATCCCCGAGCTGAGTCTGTTTTTGTGAGGTGTGACCTTTTTCACCAGTAATGGCTGGTTTATAATCCTTTTCAGATGATTTCCAGGCCCCCTAAGGTTCATCAGGAGGGTGAGGCTGATGAACCAGAGCAAGAATATCTGTAAGCAGGAAAGCTGTCGAGGTGCAGATGGGAGCAAGGAGAAGCTTAAGGCAGAGGGTTAGCAGACAACAGGGAAGCTGAGATGATGAGAGGAGGGAACCTTTCTGCCACCTCAGCAGAATGCTGAAGTGATCTGCCCAGTAGAGGCGAATTTCCACCCAGTAGCAGTGAGCTTCTTCTCCTAAAGATTCCATGATGCAATAGCTCTCAAGTGGTTAAGGAGGACTCTGCACATTCCCTGGTTCACAATCTGTGGCCTGATCTGGGATGTTGGATTGGTCCAGGGACAACTCAGCCCCACACTTATTCAGGGGCGAATGTAATGTTTTAATCCGCTTGTGAGCAGAGGGTTAAATTCTGCACATTTGGGCTGCTCCCCTGATGGGAACACACACATGGCCAAAGCACAGGGGCTGTTTAAAAGCCCTCTTGCAAACAGCTGTACGTCCTTTACAGAGGCTGCCCATCTCTCCTCCTTTCTCCTGCCCCTTGACGGCCCTTGATCACTCTGGGCAGCACAACCTGGGCAAACCAGAGCTGTCATGATCCATCTTGGCCAAAGCCCGCTTCTGCCCAAACTGGCCTAGTTTAGTTCAAGACTCAAGATCCAGCCAAGTCCAGCATTCAGCCCCAAGACCCAGTTTTAGTTACAACAACCTTTAAAGTTTTTTAACCACGAAGAGCCAGAGAACAGGAAGGTTCTTGTTCACTTAATATGGAGGGGGAGCAAGTGCCTGGAGCAGGTGGAGCGAAAACCAAAGTGGGCGTGGCCAAAGAAGACCTGGACAGAGCTGGCCGAACCCCAGTCAAAAGGAAACTGCATAGGTGAACGCTCCTTCCTACATTTCTTGTTTCTAGATTCTACAGTTCTTGGCATCTCCCAGCCATCTTCAGTTTCTCCAAGATGGCAAGCTTTAAACTGCAAGCTTCTCAGGGTACGGACAGCTCCTTTTCATGGTTATTCTGTGAAGCACTACAGTAGTACCTCGGGTTACATACGCTTCAGGTTACAGACTCCGCTAACCCAGAAATAGTGCTTCAAGTTAAGAACTTTGCTTCAGGATGAGAACAGAAATCGTGCTCCAGCGGTGCAGCAGCCGCAGAAGGCCCCATTAGCTAAAGTTAGGAACAGATTCAGGTTAAGTATGGACCTCCAGAATGAATTAAGTACTTAACCTGAGGTACCACTGTACACAGATTCAAGGCACTGTAGTGTATCAGGTGTGAGGAAACTTTTTCAGCCCGCAGGCCACATTCCCTTCTAGGCAATGTTCCAAGGGCTGGGTGCCAGTGGTGGGCAGGGCCAGAGACAAAAGCGGACAAAGCAATACATGTAAATTGAAACTTTTACAGTAGGCTAGATTCTGCACACACGCGGATGGCGCTGTGGGTTAAACCACAGAGCCTAAGACTTGCTGCTCAGAAGGTCAGCGGTTCGAATCCCCGCAACGGGGTGAGCTCCTGTTGCTCGGTCTCTGCTCTGCCAACCTAGCAGTTTGAAAGCACATCAAAGTGCAAGTAGATAAATAGGTACCACTCCAGCGGGAAGGTAAACGGTGTTTCCGTGCGCTGCCCTGGTTCGCCAGAAGCTGTTTAATCATGCTGGCCACATGATCCGGAAGCTGTACGCTGGCTCCCTCGGCCAATAAAGCGAGATGAGCGCCGCAACCCCAGAGTCGGCCACGACTGGACCTAATGGTCGGGGTCCCTTTCCCTTTACCTAGATTCTGCACACACACATGCACACACACATTCTTCATCCAGGCAGCCAAGAAGACATCAGAGTTCAAGGACCGGACCCTAAATTCTGCATTATATACAGTGGTACCTTGGTTCTCAAACTTAATCCATTCTAGAAGTCCATTCTAAAACCAAAGCGTTCCAAAACCAAGGACCACTTTCCTGTAGGAAGTAATGCAAAATGGATTAATCCGTTCCAGGCTTTTAAAAACAACCCCCAAAACAGCAATTTAACATGAATTTTACTATCTAATGAGCCCATTGATCCATAAAATGAAAGCAATAAATAATGTACTGCAGTCACGCAATCAATCAGTAGCTGAAATGGGTTCCACACAGTCACATACACAAAAAAGAGCCACAAAAACGCAAAATAGCAAAAACAGACAAACCTCAGCGTAACACTCCAAACGGAAGTGTGGTACTCAAATCAGAAGCATAACATTCAAAGCAGAGCACGTTCGACTTCTGAAAAAAGTTCGCAAACTGGAACACTTTGTAGTGTTTGGGTTCCAAGTTGTTTGAAAACCAAGGTGTTTGAGAACGAAGGTATCACTGTAAATGGTGTAATAAGCCCAGCTTTTTATTCTCTTTTATGATAGCAAAACCTAGAAGCCAACCATACACACACACACACACACACGTGTGTGTGTGTGTGTGTGTGTGTGTGTGTGTGTGTGTGTGTGGAAATCTCATGTGGCCCTACAGATCTTGTCAGACTCCAAGCCCCATCAGCCTCAACCAGCCTGACCAATGGTCATGGATGTCAGGAGTTTGAATCCAGCGACATCCGGAGAGCTACCTTTTCTCTCTCTCTCTCTCTCCCCATCTTAATGGAAAACCAACAACCCTTACACATACTGCTGAAATTAACAAACCCAAATGCATTGTACTGGGCAAAACTGCATGCAGACATGTACTCTACATTGCTGGTTTATTTTCATGACAAATAAATCATAATTCGATGCAGCAATGTGGCAAATTGAATTTAAACTTGGGGGAAATGAGAGAGAGAGAGGGAGACCAAAACTGGCAGATCCATTCCTCCCAACATTCCTCCTAAGCAGTTGCGGCTGCTGTGTCTCTGCCCACATCTTGGGCAGTAGGAGGGAGTGGGCAGATTAAAATCTGCTATTATTGTGCCTTTGTCCAGTAATCCCGTTATTTAGCCTCATTGTAACTTTGGGTTCCGCTCTGCTTCCCACAAATGCCTCTAATGCGATTATGCTATAAGGATGTTATTATCTCTTGTATCGCGCTTGATAATCCAAACTCGAGATAGCAGGGGAACAGAAAAGAACAGAAAGGATAATTTGATTTGTATTAACAAGGGTGGTTTTTTCCCTCCCCCCCCTTTTTTTTTTGCCAAGACTCATTCTCGGGGATTTTAATCTGCATAAATGGAATAGTTCCATGTCCTTCACAAAATCTAGACTCGCTGGGTGGGGAAAGAAACGAAAATCCCTAGTTCTGCAACCAGGGAAGCTCAGGGCAAAAACATCCAGCCACCTCTTGTCTGGCTACAGATGGAAGAGGCAGGATGCTGGACTAAGGCTGGGGGGGCAGGCAATGTTTTGAAAGTGTCTTGTGCAACATGTCATTGGCACAACATGCATTAGTGGTGTATTCATACTGGACTGCCCACAATAAGAACTGCACCCCAGTTGATACTTCCAGGAGGCTGGGGGAGACATTGGCCATCATACGCCTTTCACTGATGCCAGCCTCCTCTGAAGTAAGGATTTGGGATTTAGCTGTACAGTGGTACCTTGGTTCTCAAACACCTTGGTACTCAAACACCTTGGAACCCAAACACTGCAAATCCAGAAGTAAGTGTTCCGGTTTGCGAACTTTTTTTGGAAGCTGAACGTGGTCCGTTTTGAGTGTTACGCTTCTGATTTGAGTGCCACACTTCCGTTTTGAGTGTTATGCTGATGTCTGTCTGTTTTTGCTATTTTGCGTTTTTGTTGCTATTTTTTTGTGTGATGGTGTGGAACCCTGTTCAGCTACTGATTGATTGATTGTGTGACTGCAGTACATTGTTTATTGCTTTCATTTTATGGTTCAATGGGCTCGTTAGATAGTAAAATTCATGTTAAATTGCTCTTTTGGGGGTTGTTTTTTAAAGTCTGGAACGGATTAATCCATTTTGCATTACTTTCTATGGGAAAGCACGCCTTGGTTTTGGAACGGACTTCCAGAATGGATTAAGTTTCAGAACCAAGGTACCATTGCATGTCATCTAACCTCGTATGAGGACCCCTCACCTCTGAACTGTATTTAAGCCAGGCTCCTCGGAGTGCAGGAAGATCAGTACCATAAACTTTATTGTCAGCTAACTCTTGGTTTGCTTCATTTTTGTGTACTTAAATCTAGATATTTTGTGGTTTTTTGTAATATTGAATTCTGTGTTTGTCAAATTGTGGTGTTGTTTTTTTGTCAGTTTTGAATTCACTGACATGCTCTGTATTCCGTTGTATTTTTATGTTCTTGTTTGTTGTACGCCACTTAGGGCACAGCTCATTGTGGAAAAGCAGCATATAAGTAAACTCAGTCAATCAATCAACCACCTAATCCTGCTTTATTAGTTGTTATTCAATGCTTCCCCAATGTTACCACATTCTTGCCACTTAGGACAAATTCACATGGCAGTTTATTCTGATTCCCTATTAATTTCCATGTTATATTTGAGCTTCCACAGGTCATAAAAGCCACTTCTGGAAATATAGCGAAATCTGTGCGATGTTTAGAGCTCATTTCCATATTAATTGCCTTCCAGGAAAAAAAACCATTTGCAACCCCATTAGTTTTCCTAAATTACTATCCCCCGCATCTGAATGGCTCACTGGAAAGGTACTCTTGCAATGCAACACAACAAAAAGAGGGACAGAAAATAAACCGGAACATTTGGTGTATACCGGGGTGGACTTTGGTCTTTCAAATTTCAGGGGCCCCTTGTGCAAGGACAAAATTGCGTGCCTCCCCTCCCACCTCTCACCTCCCATCCTGCTCAATTCACTGCATCATAGTTGCGACGCCCTGCAGCACCCCCTATGGAGAGCCAGTGTGGTGTAGTGGTTAAGAGCGGCAGACTCGTAATCTGGTGAACCGGGTTTGATTCCCTGCTCCTCCACATGCAGCTGCTGGGTGACCTTGGGCTAGTCACACTTCTTTGAAGTCTCTCAGCCTCACTCATGTCATGGAGTGTTTGTTGTGGGGGAGGAAGGGAAAGGAGATTGTTAGCTGCTTTGAGACTCCTTTGGGTAGTGAGAAAGTGGGATATCAAGTCCAAACTCCTCCTCTTCTTCTGTGCTTGGTGTCCAGTGCAACAGAACCTGTTGTGCTGGCCTAAATTCAGTGGTGTAATGGGGAGATAGAGGGGCAGTGGCCCTGGGCACAAAATTCTGAGAGAGGGGTGCAACCAGATTCAGCTGCCAAGCCAAGACGACATGTGGCCACCATCACCAGCAGCATCAGCGCTGCCAGCCATGTGCCTTATGGACTTCATGCATGCCCCTGCACCCAGGCATGTGCCTCCCCCCCCCAGCTGTCAGCCAAGGTGCAAAACCTGCCCCACCCTGGGCACCTGCAATCCACACTACACCTCTGCCTAAATCTGCCTGTGAGTTTGCAAAGATACAGGATTTCAACAGAAAGTGAAAGAACATGCATTGCTTGGAAGCATAGCAGCCTGTCCAATTCAAAACCTTTGCAGATGCTAACAAACATTGAAAGGGTAGAGGTTGCATATAGCCACCCCAATAACATTATGAGCACAAATAATCAGAAACGCACAACCAAAAGGACATCTGAAATGAAGATGATGGACTTTCAGAGCTAGCCGACCTGACTGGAAGAGTCTGTGACGACAAGGAGGAGGATTACCACGAAGAATAGACAAAATTTAAAGATTATTTAGTCAAATATGTTAAGTTAAATTAATTGGAGAAGCTTGCAGATAATAGATAGGCTTAGGATTTAAATAGGTAATGTGATGAATTAATATGTTTAATGCTGAACTGGAAAGGGGGGGAGATGTTAAGTGATTAAGTTAATTTTATAAGAATATTGGTTTTGTAAAACCGTTAAAATGATATACACTGAAATTCAACCAGGGGGATACGAGGAAGTCACTTAACAATGTTAGCAAGTTTGGTTTAAAGATGGTTGAGATTAATGTTTGTTTGTTTGTTTGTTTGTTTGTTTGTTTGTTTGTTTGTTTGTCTGTCTGTTTTAAAATTTTGTTAGGAAAATCAATAATTTTTTTGAAAGAAAAAAAAAGGACATCTGAAAGGGGCCCCTTGCTGGCTGATCCAACGAAGGGAGTCTTCATTTCTTATCTCACAATGCCCTGCTGACAACAAGTCACTTTTGTTCCAGGAAATAGCAGTGGGAAATCAGCTTGATCCCCTCTCCTGTTTCACAGAGACAGGCCAAAATGCTGGAGCTGCAGTTCTGGCCAGCTTGGTTTGATCTCGCCCAGGTTTTCACTCCCTGCCCTTTACCATCCCTGGGCCGGCCTCCACCTCTGAGCAGGCCCTTTCCAAGGTGGCTTTCATTTGAAGCCAGAAATTTCCTGCAGCTGGACCTTTGCAACCGCTGCTTCCCACGGGCTATGAAACACGCCGGCTGGCAGCTGGGAATGGCTCGGGGCTCCATTAGCTCGCTCCTGGGAATGGCAGCCCCCAACCCTCCGCAAATTATGGCCACTTCCTCCTCTCCCTGCCATCTCCCTGCCGACGGCAGATGTTTCAAACAAGGGCCTTTGTTGGCTGCAGTGTTTATAGACTGCGGGAGCCGCAAAATGGTTAACTCGGCTGCATGCAACAACAACAGGCCTTTGTGCACCAGACGGGCGCTGTAATGCAAGCGGTGAGAGAGAGGGAAGCGGCTTTGGAAAGTCCTATGCAGGGCAGAATTACTCACACATCTGCATGGAAAGCCAACTGTTGACACAGTGGTGTCTTTGGGAAGCGGTGCGTCTCAGGGACAGAGCACATCCTTTGCCTATAGAAGGTCCAGGTAGCGTTGGGCGAGACCATTCTCCAAAACCCTGGAAAGCCACTGCCGGCCAGTGTAGAAAACACAGAGTGGAGTACAGTGGTACCTTGGGTTACATACGTTTCAGGTTACATACGCTTCAGGTTACAGACTCCGCTAACCCATAAATAGTACCTCGGGTTAAGAACTTTGCTTCAGGATGAGAACAGAAATCGTGCTCCAGCGGTGCAGTGGCAGCAGGAGGCCCCATTAGCTAAAGTGGTGCTTCAGGTTAAGTGAGGCATCAGGCATAAGCCTGCATTTTATTAATGTTTGATCAGGACTTGTATATTAAAGAGGGCTTAGATTTTCAAAAGTAGATTTTCAAATGTTTCATGCCAGGCAGAGAAAACCTTGGCCATTCTCCTAAGACAAGGGGCCCCTTTTGATTGATAGCAGAAAGCAATTCTCAAAGTCGTAAAAGCTGAAATTACAGACTAAAAGCAGGACATTGACCCTACATGTTACAGAAGATAAAAAAGCAGAGATAAACATAATTAGGAATGGGCAAATAGTAAAATGATACCATGGGCCTCTCTTAAACCTTGAGCTGTATTTTCTAAGGCCAGAGGCAAATGGGGAGAAGCATCTAGCTGACAGAAAGAGAGGCTTTTTGGGAAGTCTTTTTAAAGCATCTAGCTGGGAAGTCTTTTTAAAGCTGTTTCTTCCTTAAACAGATAATGGGAAAAGCAGCTTGCTGAAGGGGGGGGATGTAAACTGAAGAGGCTTCTTCTGAAACTGTTTTAAACTGAGTTCCTTCCTTTCTACTTTGAGAAGCTTTATTCTTTTAAAAGGTTACCTATGATAATGTATGAAATATATTAGCTTAAATATATTGGCTTAAATGTAATTATGCAAAGGATTTAACAAATGCTAGAAGAGTTGTATTTATCCTGGAATTAAGTCAGCCAGCAGTTTAGCCCCCCTGCCAGACAGGAAGACGCCATCAAATGCTGTCCTGATATATTAGCTGTCAGACATTTGTTTAGAAACCTTCAAATGAAGGATATCTTTCAATGTTGATGTGAAACTCAAGATCCTTGACATATGTTTAAGATAAAAATTTAAGATTAACCATTTGTTTTAGAAGGCAATAGGGCAGGGAGGGCAAGAGGTGAGCTGGTAATTAAGATTCCTTGTTGAGACACATGTAAGATATATTACTACTTATTTGTCATTTATAGATGTAACAATATATAGCTGTTTGTGTTCCATATAAGGACAGGAGGATGTGGGTGTATCTTTTAGGATTGGATATAGCAATCAGCCAATAGGAAATCCAACCAGGCTGATTGGACAGAGGCAGCCCAAGGAGGAGCAAAGGGGGCTGGATTAAGGGAATATAAGTGCTGGCCATAATGGCAGGAGGGCAGGCCAGAGCTTGGTAACCATATACCACTGTGCCTCTCATTTATTTGTCTGACAAATAAATAATTATTTTAAATTCTCTATTGCTGCGTTGAATATTTCATTCCAGCTAAGCGTTAACCACAAGCAGGGTGCTACATTTTATGGTGCCGTGACTCGGATAAGTGGTCTGCTGGAACGCAGCCCCTTCGCTCTACTGAGCAGGGTACAAGAGAGAGGATCTCTAAACTGCTTACCCAAGCGCGCACTGGTAAATTTTTCCAGGGGGAACGCAGAAGTCTCGTCTGTCTGATACCCTGCTCACTGGCGGCGACGGACCGGGGGGAAACGGAACCAACCAGGGGTAAGTGCACAGAGGGATTTTTGGCCCTCCAATTAATTGGGAGGAAGAGAAGTCTTGATCAAACTTCTGCGTCTCAGTAAGTGGGAACTGAGTACGCTAGGTGGTTGGATATATCAGATGGTGGTCTGGTGGGGGAAAAGGGAAGAATGGGAGGTAGTGTGTGGTGAAGTATCTAGCGCATTGTATGTGTGAGAAAGTACAGAGCAATCTGTAGCTGACCTGAGTGTGGAGTGGGTAGTACTTCGGTTCCCAGTGAGGCGACTCCATCTGGGCAAGGAAACCCACGAAGCGTGTGTGTGAGTGACTGAGTGGATACTTCACAGGGCCATACAATGGGAGTTGGGGGTTCAAAAGGGGAAAATACACCTCTTGAATGTATGTTAAATAATTTTAAGAAAGCCTTCTCAGGGGCGTATGGAGTCAAAATGACGCCAGAGCGCCTGAGAACGTTATGTGAATTAGAGTGGCCGAAGCAAAATACTGGATGGCCATCTCAGGGAACTTTTGATATAAATTTAGTAAGCAAACTTTGGTCCAACATCGCCAAAGAAATTGGAGGGTGCCCAGAACAATTTTCATATATAGATTCCTGGCTGAGCACATTAAATAAAAATCCTCCATGGATAAGGGAATGCAAAGTCCAACGATGCAAATTATTGGCTGTAAAAGCCGAAGCTAGGAAAGGAATCTTGCCAAATAAACTCAAACCCATTTTTGAGGGACCAGAGGAAGAGCTGCTTCCACCTCCACCTTATGCTCCACATCGAAGGGAGCCTAATCCAAACCCTCCACCAGTTGTAACCCCAAGGCAAGAAAGTGGAATGAATAATGGGGCTGGAGTCACAGAACTTGATTCCTTGATAGATTATGATAAATATCTTCAGGAGGCATTGGAGGCCTATAATAAAGCCCAAGCAGAAGTGGTTATTCCATCTGTGAGTCCCAGTAGAACTCCATCTACAGTCTCTTTTAGTGAAACAACTGATTGCCTACCCCAAACTCCTGTACATCCAAATCCTAGAGAATTATTACAGAAGTTACAGGGAGACCTTAATCGGTCAGCAAGCAATACAGCCAGGCGTATAAAGCTGCTAAAAGAACGCCTTGGGACAAATACCATCCCCTATGATTTGAGGCCCCTAGAGCAAAGCGAAGAGAAAGATCACGTAGTAGCCCCTCTCAGAAGAGTATTTGATGCACTTGAGGAGCCTGTGCTGGTTAACGGGCTACCTGGACCAAGGCCACCTCGAACTTCGACCCTGCAATATATTCCATTCACGACTACAGATCTGATGAATTGGAAAACACACACCCCATCTTTCGCAGAAAAACCTCAGGCTATGATGGACTTGGTGACTTCAATAATAAATACTCATAGTCCTACTTGGACAGATTGCCGCCAGCTCCTGAATACTCTGTTCACCACTGAGGAAAGGAGAGACATAATTGAAAAGGCACAGATATATTTGCGTGAGCAGGCCAGAGTGGGAAATATTTTTAATATTGACCGTCATCTCCAAGACAACTTTCCCTTGGAAGATCCTAATTGGGATCCAAACAATGTAATTCACCTGGCCAGACTTACCACCTACCGCCAGACGCTTGTGCAAGGTATCCGCAGGGCATGCCAGAAGCCCACTAATATGTCTAAAGTCTCAGAAGTAGAACAGAAACCAAATGAGAGTCCAGGAGACTTTTTAGAGAGGCTGCAAGAAGCCTATCGTATATGGACTCCTTTTGACCCTGAAGCCCCTGAAAACAGCAGAATGATTACTGCTACATTTGTGGCCCAGTGCGCTTCTGACATTCGTAAGAAAATTCAGAAATCAGAAGGATGGGAAGGGATGCTGATGAGCCAAATTATGGCCATTGCACGCCGAGTTTATCGGAATAGGGATGAGGCTGAGAAACAAGAGAAGAAGAAGTGGCAGAAGGAAAAGATGGTAATGCTAGCCACAGCAGTGAAGCAAGACTACCGCCCCTTAAATGGAGGAAGAGGGCGGGGAAGGAATCCACCACTGGGAAGGAATCAATGTGCAAATTGCAAGAAGGAGGGTCATTGGAAGCGGGAATGTCCTGAACCCCTGAGGTTGGAAGAAGTACGCCCAGGCCCAGGCCCAGGCCCAGGCTCCGGCCCAAGAAACCAGGGACGGGGACGGGGAATGATCCGAGATGGAAGATATCAGAGACCTGGACAAGGACGGAGTAGGGACAATGTCATTGGACTGGCAGAGGAGGATTTTACCCAAGACTAGGAAAGACCGGACTCCATAAAGTTAGGCTTCCAGGAGCCCACGGTCACGATTCAACTAGGAAGCCATTTAATAGACTTTATGATTGATACTGGGGCTGAATACTCAGTACTCCCAGAACTATTGCAGAAAAAGGCATCCAAAAGTGTAGTCATTAAAAGTGCCACTGGTCAGTCAGCTAAGAGGTCTTTCCTCCAACCTTTGGAATGCCAGATTGGGGGACATCGTTTAACCCATCAGTTTTTGTATATACCTGAGTGTCCAATACCTCTCTTAGGTAGAGATATGCTGTCCAAATTGCAGGCCCAAATCACCTTCACTCCTCGAGGTCCAGAAATGAAACTGCCATCAAAGGCAGCAGGAATAATTTCCCTCTCAGTACCTAAGGAACAATCATGGCGCCTAATGTCAGCCCTGCAAGTCCAACCCACATTGGATACAGAGTTAAACAAGCTCCTCCGAACTCTACAGGTGCCACCAGGAGTATGGGCCGAAAATAGCCCACCAGGAATGGCCAAGAATATAGCTCCAATTGTAGTAACCTTAAAACCTATGGCTACCCCTGTATCTGTAAAGCAATATCCTTTACCCCGGCGAGCAGCAGAGGGCATCCAGAAACATTTGGACCGCCTATTAAAATATGGTCTGCTTAAGCCCTGCCAATCAGAGTGGAACACACCCCTTTTGCCTGTTCAAAAACCTGGGACAGATGAATACAGGCCAGTGCAGGACTTGAGGCTCGTAAACCAGGCTATCGAGACCTTGCACCCAAATGTACCAAACCCATACACCCTGCTGAGTTTGATCCCACCAGAAGCAACATTTTTTACTGTATTGGACTTGAAAGATGCATTCTTCTGTTGCCGGCTGGCACCACAGAGCCAACCTATATTTGCCTTCCAGTGGGAAGACCCTTTAACAGGAACAAAAGGCCAGCTAACTTGGACGAGATTGCCCCAGGGATTCAAAAATTCCCCAACTTTATTTGGCACTGCCTTGGCGAAGGATCTAACAAGTTACCCCTCAATACCTGGAGAAAAGGTGGTTCTGCAATATGTAGATGACCTTATACTAGCAGCAAAGGATTTTGAGACCTGTAAAGAAGGTACAGAGGAACTGCTCCACTTGCTCTGGCAAGCTGGCTACCGAGTTTCCCAGAAAAAGGCACAGTTATGTTTAGAAAAGGTCAAATATTTGGGCTTTGACATCTCACACCAACAACGAGCATTGAGGCCAGAGAGGAAAGAAGCTATTTGCCTTATCAAGGAACCTACCACAAGGAAACAACTCAGAGGATTCCTGGGAACAGCAGGGTTTTGTAGACTATGGATACCTGATTTCAGCAGTCTGGCCAAGCCCTTACATGAAAGCACTCGAGGTGCAGAAAAGGACCCATTCGTATGGGGACCTGAGCAGCAACAAGCCTTTTTAGTTATCAAACAACGACTTATGGAGGCCCCAGCCCTTGGACTGCCTAATTCGGAAAAACCCTTTCAGCTGTATGTACATGAACAGAATGGGATTGCAGCGGCAGTCCTGACCCAGAGATTAGGAAGTTGGAACCGTCCAGTAGCTTATTTGTCAAAACAATTGGACTCAGTAGCAAAAGGATGGCCTCCATGCCTAAGGGCAGTAGCGGCCACTGCAAGCCTTGTCAAAGAAGCTGATAAATTTACCTTCGGCCAGACAATGTATGTGAATGTACCTCATGCTGTTCTGACACTCATGGAATATAAGGGTAGTTATTGGCTAACGAACCCAAGGATGGCTAGGTACCAAGGCCTATTGTGTGAAAATCCCAGGATTCATCTACGAGTAGTGAATATGCTCAATCCAGCGACTTTGCTGCCTCTACCAGAGGTAGATGATGAAGAATCACATGATTGTCTCCAAATAATGGATGAAGTTTATTCCAGTAGACCCGATCTGAAAGATGAACCATTGAAAAATCCAGATGTTGTATATTATACTGATGGTAGCAGTTACCTGCATGAAGGTGCCAGACGAGCAGGATATGCTGTGGTCACCAATGAGGAAGTTGTGGAAGCTGAAGCTTTGCCTGCTGGCACCTCAGCACAAAAAGCTGAACTTATAGGTTTAACTAGAGCTCTGCAATTGGCAGCCGGATGTAAGGCAAACATCTATACTGATTCTAAATATGCCTTCTTAACCCTGCATGCACATGGTGCTCTATGGAAAGAAAGAGGTCTAATAGGAGCCCACGGGAAGGCCTTGAAATATGGACCTGAAGTAGAAATCCTGTTAGAAGCAGTATGGGCTCCAGAACAGATTGCTGTAATGCACTGCAAAGGTCATGGACGAGGAAGGGATCCAATAACCAGAGGAAATCATGCTGCTGACAAAGCAGCTCGAGAGGCAGCCCAAAAGCCTGTGGGAGGATTTATAGCAGCCCTCATACCAGAGGTAGCTCCAGAAGAAGTTAAACCTCACTATACCCCAGAAGAGAGGAAGTGGGCTGAACAGGAAGGAGCAGTTGTGAAGGACGGTTGGATGATCCTGCCAGACAATAGGATTTATGTACCTCATCATCTAGCAGGCACAATTGTAAGAAATTATCATGAATCTACTCACCTTGGTGGTACTGCAACCAGAGAGAGTCTCAGTCGGAAGTTGTATATTATTAACCTATCACAATTAGCAACTTGCATTTCACAGAAATGTGTTCTTTGTGCTAAAAACAATCCCAGGCAGGGACCGGTACAACCTCCTGGAATCCAACATGTGGGATATGTCCCCATGGAAAGCCTAATTGTGGACTTCACAGAGCTGGTCCCTTCTAAGGGATTCAAGTATCTCCTTGTGTTTGTAGATACTCTTACCGGATGGGTTGAAGCTTTTCCCACCCGAACTGAAAAGGCACGAGAGGTAACTAAGAGACTCCTCACTGAATTGATCCCGAGGTTTGGATTACCTAGATGCATTGGAAGTGACAATGGGCCAGCGTTCATTGATCAAGTAGTACAAGAAGTATGTCGAGTCTTACAAGTGAAATGGAGACTGCATGCAGCCTATAGGCCTCAGAGTTCAGGGAAAACTGAAAGAATGAATCGGACTCTGAAAACCCAATTGGCAAAATTAACCCAGGAAACGGGATTGGGATGGGTAGATGTGTTACCCATAACACTGTTTCGTGTTCGGTGTGCACCCACAAAAAGACTTAAGTTGTCACCTTTTGAGCTCCTGTATGGGAGACCGCCCTCCTTTGTTCAGGATATTCCAGCTGATCTTAAACAAATAGGAGACCATGTGACACAGGGACAAGTGCAATCTCTCTCCCGTGTTTTTGTTTCTCTTAACAGGTGGGTCCTCGAGCGCACGCCGTGCAGCATTGCCGAGCCGATTCATCAGTTCCAGGCTGGCGATAGCGTATGGGTGAAAGAGTGGAAACGTGATCCACTTGCACCTAAGTGGCGTGGACCTTACACCGTCTTGCTCTCTACTCCAACAGCGGTGAAGGTAGCTGAGGTGACCCCCTGGATTCATCACTCTCGTTTGAAGAAGTCCGAAGGCAGTTGGACGTGCAAAGGTGACCCCTCTAATCCTCTTAAACTGACTCTCTCCAAAAACCCCTGTATCTAGCCCTACCGGGAACGGGCTAGGTCACGGGCAACATTAGACGACCGGCCTGCTGCAGCCACAACCTGGAAGCTGGCTGACCTGCGCACGCCTGAAGCTTGAGGAGCATCTGAACCAGCGATTGTGAAAGGAAAGATTCTCTTATACAATTAATTGACTGCCCACCCCCTTGTGGAACAATTATCAGAGATATTACTCATTGGGGATCCTCGGGATATATGTTTTGGTCTTGGTGGTTCCCCATTTCTGTCACTGGGGGAATTATATTGGGACTAATATTTATTTGCTATCACTATAAGGTAATCTTTTGTGGAAGGAATGCATATGCTAGACATCAACATGATTCTATTATTAATCCTGATCCCTTGGGAAGGGGAAGGGTCCTTGAATCTGGCCAAATTGACTAAATATGGATTCCACCATGACCACAATATGTGGGTAGGTTTAGCTGAAATGGTAGCCAATGTTGCAAATAGGACCAATTGCCTTGTTTGCTCTCTCGGGCCAGATGATTCAGAGGGAGGTATGCCCTTATTACCGATACCATTAGATGCCATTGGTATGGTAAGCGAAATACCACACCAAACAGAAGTACAGAATTTCCCCGGATGGAACTCAACTAAACCATTACGAGTTATACCTGTACAAGGGGAATTCTGTGTACATAAATCATCAGATGCAGCTGATTCTACCATGATAGGCTCTTCTCATTGTCACTATACTTGGGATAATATTAAGAATACCTGGGCACACGATACTACCTATCGAACTCGGGATGCCTTGCCCTGTGCACCTCCTTTTATTCATGCATGGAAAGTGGTATGGAACATAACTGTGACAGAAAAAGGCAATCTAACATACTGCACTGTGAACTCTCTACCTCTTTTGCTATTTCGCCTTCTGTACTCCACGTACCAAAGACCTCAGACACGATGGTTGTGGTGGATATGTGGAGAATGGGCATACAAGAAACTCCCCTCCAAATGGAGTGGGACTTGTTTCCTGGGATGGGTATTACCACCAATGTGGATTATGCCTACTAATTTGGCCAAGCGTACACGAAGAAACGCTGATATTTCTCATATAGCAGGAGGAAGTACCCAAAGTTGGAGCGGTACTGATGATTGGCCACCAGAGCGCATTATAGCCTATTATGATCCTGCCTCCTGGAATCCTGGTGAGCTCATACAAGGGGCACGGGATCCTATTTATAATCTAAACAGAATAATTCGATTGCAAGCAGTAGTGGAACTTGTAACCAATGCAACGGCCCGGAGTTTGAGACTTATTGCACAACAATTGGATGAAAGTAGAGCCGCCATTTTGCAGCTGAAAATGGGAATGGATTATGTACTTGCCAAGCAGGGAGGCCTATGTGGAGTCTTGAACTTGACAGGGAATGCCTGTTGCTTTAACATTTCAGATAATGGTGAGGCAATCCGTGTGTTGGCCACAAAGATGGAGAATATAGCACATGTCCCAGTACAAACATGGGAAGGATGGGATATGGGATGGCTCACCAATTGGTTACCTAATGTCACAGGACTCAAAGGGATACTATTGTCTTGCTTGTTTTTCTTGACAGTAGTGGTAATGGTTTTATGTATGATGCCATGTATCATTTCATGTTTTAGAAGTACAATTAGCAAGATGGTTTCAAATGAAACTCTACCTCATATCATGGCCCTATACAGAGCTTTACCTCAGGAATATGATGAAGGTCAAGCTATCAAGGACACTTGGGATGAAGGTCCTTGAGCTTGAAAGGGGGGAATGAGGCATCAGGCATAAGCCTGCATTTTATTAATGTTTGATCAGGACTTGTATATTAAAGAGGGCTTAGATTTTCAAAAGTAGATTTTCAAATGTTTCATGCCAGGCAGAGAAAACCTTGGCCATTCTCCTAAGACAAGGGGCCCCTTTTGATTGATAGCAGAAAGCAATTCTCAAAGTCGTAAAAGCTGAAATTACAGACTAAAAGCAGGACATTGACCCTACATGTTACAGAAGATAAAAAAGCAGAGATAAACATAATTAGGAATGGGCAAATAGTAAAATGATACCATGGGCCTCTCTTAAACCTTGAGCTGTATTTTCTAAGGCCAGAGGCAAATGGGGAGAAGCATCTAGCTGACAGAAAGAGAGGCTTTTTGGGAAGTCTTTTTAAAGCATCTAGCTGGGAAGTCTTTTTAAAGCTGTTTCTTCCTTAAACAGATAATGGGAAAAGCAGCTTGCTGAAGGGGGGGGATGTAAACTGAAGAGGCTTCTTCTGAAACTGTTTTAAACTGAGTTCCTTCCTTTCTACTTTGAGAAGCTTTATTCTTTTAAAAGGTTACCTATGATAATGTATGAAATATATTAGCTTAAATATATTGGCTTAAATGTAATTATGCAAAGGATTTAACAAATGCTAGAAGAGTTGTATTTATCCTGGAATTAAGTCAGCCAGCAGTTTAGCCCCCCTGCCAGACAGGAAGACGCCATCAAATGCTGTCCTGATATATTAGCTGTCAGACATTTGTTTAGAAACCTTCAAATGAAGGATATCTTTCAATGTTGATGTGAAACTCAAGATCCTTGACATATGTTTAAGATAAAAATTTAAGATTAACCATTTGTTTTAGAAGGCAATAGGGCAGGGAGGGCAAGAGGTGAGCTGGTAATTAAGATTCCTTGTTGAGACACATGTAAGATATATTACTACTTATTTGTCATTTATAGATGTAACAATATATAGCTGTTTGTGTTCCATATAAGGACAGGAGGATGTGGGTGTATCTTTTAGGATTGGATATAGCAATCAGCCAATAGGAAATCCAACCAGGCTGATTGGACAGAGGCAGCCCAAGGAGGAGCAAAGGGGGCTGGATTAAGGGAATATAAGTGCTGGCCATAATGGCAGGAGGGCAGGCCAGAGCTTGGTAACCATATACCACTGTGCCTCTCATTTATTTGTCTGACAAATAAATAATTATTTTAAATTCTCTATTGCTGCGTTGAATATTTCATTCCAGCTAAGCGTTAACCACAAGCAGGGTGCTACATAAGAACAGTTTCAGGTTAAGAACAGACCTCCGGAGTGAATTAAGTACTTAACCCAAGGTACCACTGTATATGGAACTGGGAAGATTGACAGCAAAGATTAGAAACCAAAATGATGGGAAATTTATTGAGGACGGGACCTTTTATTGAGTATTTAAAGAACTACTAAAGTGAGATGAAAACACGAGCAGGATTTTAAATATAAGTAACAGCATTAATTATTTAGATAAATAGGTTAAAATGGATGAATTGAAAAGTATATATGAAATATGCAGCATTCAAGGGTAAATATGGAAACTACGAGAGGATGGGAAGTCAATGGCTAAAGTAATTTACGGTCTATTATATATATTATATACGGTTGTAAAGTGTGTGTGTGTGTGAAAAATCAATAATTTTTTTTTATAAGAGAAAGAGAATACTGAGTTAGATATGCCAACAGTCTCACTCAGTATAAGGCAGCTTCCTATTTAAATCATGGTCCATGTGGACTAGCAACTTTATTTTGAGGGAAAGGGCTGCGGCTCAGTGGTAGAGAAGGAATTGATACTGATTTACAGTATATGTATTAGCAATTCTGTATGAATGTAACATTTTTATATGTAAATAAAAATGTATACTGTAATAAGTTGCCTTTGGTTGCTCTAGCTTTTTGTACACCGCTTAAAGGTTTTAGAAATGACTTAGATAAATATAAATGAACGAACGAACTTGCAGGTGTACTTCAGGAGAATTATTTGGGGCCAGAATCACCCCATGAAAAGGCCTTTCATCAAGCTTTCGCTTGTCTAGGAGAGGCCTAGTTGCTACCGGCAGGTGTGCATTGCAAACAAAGGCACCAATGATTCTTTCCATTCACTGTAATAAGTACAGATGGACCCGGCTGCCATGGAATGGAAGTCAGATTATCTCTCCTCCCCCCCCCCCCGCCACCTACACAAATACGGCATGTGATAACATGCTAAAATAAGGCCTGAGTCAAGACAGCCAGGCTTTGTGAGCATGGAAGTGTTTCTCTTTTTTGCTTTTTAAGATTGTTCTGGAATGATCAGCAGCTGAGTGTATATTCTGCACCAGACTTCTAAATTCTGCTTTCACAAATACCTGATGCAGATAAAGAGTACATGAGTGATTCGTTTTGCAGAACTAATCTGCTTCCATTAATCAGATCATGAACTGATCAATTAAATTTATATCCTACTCTTCCTTCTTGCTGCCCAGGGCAGCAAACACATTTTAATAACCTGTGGTGTGTTTTTTAAGGCATTTCAAAAAGCAGTTCAAAATGTTCTGAAAACATTATCTTGACCAGTGACCTCAGAGTTGCCAGGAAGAGTGCCTAGGCTTTTGATTAATAAATAATAATAATAATAATAATAATAATAATAATAATAATTCCTTCTGAAAGTCAATAATGAAGGATACAGATCAAAAGGGAGTGAATTCCATAAACAGTGAGCTGCCACTGAAAAAGCCCTGTTTCAGTCATGAGTCAAAATGGGCAGCCCCTAAATATGGTATTCTGGAGAAAATAAAGTGGGTGGGTTAATGCCCAAACAGGAAATGTATTGCTGAACTAAATAGAGCAGACATAGCACCCAGTCAGGGGGCACCATTTTGTCTTTTGCTTCAGGCAAAGGGGTACCATACTGAGGGGGTGCCATCTAGTCCTTTGAGGGGGCACCAACTTGCCTTGGCCTCAGGCAGCCATTTTGTTATTTGAGGGACGCCATCTTGCCCTTTGCCTCATGCAGCAAAATGCCTTGGGCCAGTCCTGAAACCAGGAGCAGGGGATTCCAGAAAGTGGGGGAAAGCTCTCCCTTGATTTTTATAAAAAAAATTATTGGAGAGCCTAATCCATCCCAAAGAGGCATATTTCCATCCACCACCCTTTGTGGGCAAAACCCAAGGAATCTAAGATTTTTGGAACATTGAAGATACAAATTGGCAGAGAGGAAGAGTTGGAGGGATGGAGGCAAGCAGGCAAGGAGACCATCTGGTTGGAAACAGCCGTGGCTGTGAGGAAATTATTTCTTCCTTTACATCCAGCAGAATTAAGTGGGAAGAATATCAATGGCATGATTTATTACGCGCTGGGCTGGGAGCAGCCAAACTGGAGAAGGCTGATGCATTAGCAATTTTTCTACTAGGACGGCAGTAATCATGATGATGACATATGGAGAAAAGAGCAGTTTCTTTGGCGCTGGGCCAAATACCAGCTCTCAGTATCTGATCTTAAGGCTGTTATTCACAATCTGGCGTGTGAGAGAGCTGCTAGCATGCAGTGAAGAATAAATTAATTTGAAGGCTTTGTGATCTCAAAGTCATCCCCACCCGCAGAGGAGGCGGCCCGCTGTGTCTCTGTATGCTTCACTGCCCTGAATGTGCCTCCTAACTGGCATCCATTGGGGGCATCATTCAATCATGCCCCATGCAGTACAACTGTCTGCACATAGAGGAGGTTGCCTGCTGTATCTCTGCATGAGTTACGGGTTTGCCTGCACACTCACCTACCCTCCAACATTTCTCTGATGAAAACAGGGATGTCCTATTCTATTAATTTATTTATTTATTTATTATTATTATTATTATTATTATTATTATTATTATTATTATACCCTGCCCATCTGACAGGGTTGCTCCAGCCACTCTCAATGGCTTCCAACATATATAAAATATTTAACATTTAAAAACTTCCCTATACAGGGCTGCCTTCAGATGTCCTCTAAAGGTTGTACAGTTACTTATCTCCTTGGCTCAGGGAGCCAACGAAACTCCATACCCTCCAACATTTTCCCAGTGACAATAGAGACGTCCTAAGGAAAAGTGGGACATTCCAGGATCAAATCAGAAACTGGGACGGTTTCAGTAAATCCAGGTCTGTCCCTGGTAAATAGAGGGACTTGGAGGGTCTGGACTCAGATCACTGGCTCTTAATTAAATACGGACAAGCAGGCTCCTTTTAGGATAGGCAGCTGTTACTCTTCTAGCAATATTTGACCCTCCAGTTGTTGTTGGCCTCCAGTTCCCATCAGCACCAGCCAGCATACCCAATTGTCAGGGATGATGGGAGATGTAGTCCATTGGCCATACTGGCTACAGCTGATGGGAGTTGGAGTTTGGAAGGCCACAGGTTCCCCATCCTTGTCCTTAAAGGCTCTTTGCAAGACCAGAACTCACATCCACAGAGGTACACATCCACAAAGCTACAACTCCTTTCAGACCCAGCAAGCTTGACCAATAGCCAGGGATGATCAGAGAGTTAAAGGTATAAAAAGTTATCCCTCCCCCCACCAATTAAAGCTTTTCAAAAGGACCCTTTTCGTTCTTCCAGAAAGTTCAAAATCTGTCCTTTGCCCAGGCAAACTGTGATTGATTAATGGCAGGAGATGTATGGCTTTATAACTGCTGGCTGACAAAGAGTGAATATATATATGCTGGAGTGGCAGAACTGCGGCTCGCGAGACCTCACCCTCCAAATGACTTTTTAATTGCAAAAGGTTTCTTTTAAAATGCTCGGGAATCAGCATTTTGGATGCAAAGCATCTATTAAAAGGCATCAGCTTTCGCCCTTCGGAGCGGAGACCATTCGTGTGCCATTGAAATGGTATGGGAAATGGTAGCTCTGGAACCCAAGAGGATGGGATTTCACCCAAACCAAACAGGGCTGATACAGAACTTTGGCTGGAGGAACCACCTCCTAAAGCAAAACCATATGTCAGGCTTTTGGGTTTGTCTGTCTCGCCAGGGATCGAGCAGCAGCTCACGCCACAGCCTTAGTTTTTACATGGGGCCAGCAGGAGTCAGCCCCCTAAGATCCTGTTTTTATTGCAAAAGCTCAGACTGTGCACATACCAAATTTCAAAGCATATTGTTTCCCAGCAAGAATTCTGGGAACTGTAGTTTGCCCCTCACATAGCTTTAATCCTAACACTCTTTTAAAAACTACAGGGGGTTTTTTGGGGGGGGGAATAATGTGCTTTAAATGCATGGCATGTCTTTATTGAGAAATTGAATCTTTTAATAATGTTCTGCAGTAATGAGGTAACATGATTCTATAAAACATTTTGTGTTCCTTTGAACCTTGCGATATTAATTTATCGTGTTCTATTTAGGTATGGAAATTTGTTCCTATGTGCTTAGTTCTAAAAAAAATAATCATAGAATCATAGAGTTGGAAGAGACCACAAGGGCCATCGAGTCCAACCCCCTGCCAAGCAGGAAACACCATCAGAGCACTCCTGACATATGGTTGTCAAGCCTCTGCTTAAAGACCTCCAAAGTAGGAGACTCCACCACACTCCTTGGCAGCAAATTCCACTGTCGAACAGCTCTTACTGTCAGGAAGTTCTTCCTAATGTTTAGGTGGAATCTTCTTTCTTGTAGTTTGGATCCATTGCTCCATGTCCACTTCTCTGGAGCAGCAGAAAACAACCTTTTCCCCTCTATGTGACATCCTTTTATATATTTGAACATGGATATCATATCACCCCTTAACCTCCTCTTCTCCAGGCTAAACATGCCCAGCTCCCTTAGCCGTTCCTCATAAGGCATCGTTTCCAGGCCTTTGACCATTTTGGTTGCCCTCCTCTGGACACGTTCCAGTTTGTCAGTGTCCTTCTTGAACTGTGGTGCCCAGAACTGGACACAGTACTCCAGGTGAGGTCTGACCAGAGCAGAATACAGTGGCACTATTACTATTATTATTATATGTATCTTTATTTTATTTGACATCCATTACTGGATGTGGCATGCTAGTTGGTGTGTACACCGAAGTGGGGTTTTTATTGCAAACAGATCCAGTTATGGATGGGCAAACCGCTAAGAAACATTTTAGCCAGGTTCTAAGGAGACTTAGCTGATGCTAACCCTACAAAATATGGAGCAGAACTTTTGAGAATGCCCTCAATTCACACAGTACATAATTAAGCTATGGAATTTGCTTTCATAGGCATTAGTCACAGTCACCAACTTGGGTGGCTTCAAAAGATGAGTACAGCTGTATCTTGGATTCCGAACACCTTGGGACTCGGACATTTTGGCTCCCGAACGCCACAAATCCAGAAGTGAGTGTTCCGGTTTGCAAATGTTCTTTGGAACCCGAATGTCTGACAGGGCTTCCGCAGCTTCTGATTGGTTGCAGGAGCTTCCTGCAGCCAATCAGAAGCCGCGCTTTGGTTTCCGAAGGTTTTGGAAGTCGAACGGACTTCTGGAACAGATTCCGTTCGACTTCCAAGGTATGACTGTAGACAAATCCATGGATAATAAGACTACAAGTGGCTACTGGCCATGATGGCTGTGTTTTACCTCCAGTATAGGAGGGTTAAGCCCAATAAAATACAGATAAAATTATCAATAAAACAGATAAAATCAGCAAAATCTTTAAAAATACTTATGCCCAGGCAGGCTTGCTGGAAAAAACACACACAAGTTTTCAGCAGATGTTTAAAACAATGTAAGCATCCACAGGGTTCCCAGAGGCATCTGTCTGGACACTGTGAGAACAGGATTCTGGACCAGATGAGCCAGGGCTCGTCCGACGTTCCTATGTCATTCCCAACGTTGGAGGAAGTGTCAGGAAGCAGGTTCCTACTATTACATGAGTTGGGGGTGTTGGAAGACAAAATGTTTCAGGTCTTTGGTGCTTGAATAAATGAGATTATTCAGCAAAGGGTACCGTGGGATCCTTGTTTTCGCAATGTCAAAGTTAAGGATGCATTACATAAGGGTCTGATTATTTTTCTTTGGGTAGTTTCAGGGCGGCTTAATGCAAGTTACTGGAAAAATATTAAGACACATTACGCGTGGATCTCTAATAGAGCAAAGTACGGCAAATAGCTTTAGCAGGGAAAATTAACCACGCAAGAAACAACAAATCAGGACCAAAATTACTTTCACAAAATTCAGTATTGTTTTATTCAGTGCCTTTTTTCTAGGGGGGGGGGGAAGGTGCCCGTACTGGTTTTATCACATGTATGTCAATATGCAAGACAATGCAATAAAACCTACAGTCAGTCATGGTCACCTATGGAAAGATGTTTTCATTGGAAGTAGGGATTTCATAGAAACTCGTGTGTTTGTCTGTGGTTAGGAATGGAAATCCTACTCTCCTGCTTGCTGGAAGGGATGTACAGCTCAAGGTTCCTTCACACATGTGTGGTGGGACTGTGCCAAAGTTGGCCAGTTCTGGGATGAGATATTTGTAGAAACAAAAATACTGGGGAAACATGTAAAAAGGGAAACCCTCCTGAAATAGCAGCATTGAGCATATTACAGCTCAAGGACACATTCTAGCCAGGAAAAAGCAACTGACCAGAAGAGGGTGTAGAGTAGAGGCTGTGAGACTCTCTGCCTGGGAAGACTCCTGAGGGCCAGATAAAGAGACTCAGAGGGTCATAGTTGGATCATGGGCCTGAGGTTCCCCATCTCCAAGAGAGGCCTTTGGTATGATCCAGAAGGGCTCTTCCTATGTTCTTATGGAAGTAGGAACAGTTCAGGTTCCTCAATTTCCCCCAAGTAGATACCATCCAGAAGTTCCACCACCCCAAGCCCAGCATTTCTTTCCAGAGGCCCACATGGTCTCAATTAAGTTTTAATAGAGGTGAGGAAACCCACATGAAACCACGAGCCTTGCTCCTCAAGAGCCTTCCAAGTTGTCATTGGAAATGGCTCTTTGGCACAGCTTGTGGGAGATTTGATTTATAGGGTGCTAATGTAGAAATGAGGACTTGGCAGGCAGGCTCAGAGTCCTAGTATTTTACCTGCTGCTGTAATGTCATGTCTGCAGCTTGAAATGTGAGAGTTAAAAGTCCAGAGGCAAGGTTTGAAGCACAGTGGGCTTAGGATGGCAAGGCCGAAGCCACACAGGCCTTCTGTTTGCAAATAAATGTAAACTTTAATTGAAGTACATATGGCTACAAACAAACCCAACATTGTGTTTGACGCAGAAAACTACAGGTGTTTCAACTCTGTAGAAGCCAGGGATTATTATTTTTTGCCAGGTGCTTTGAAAGTGAACTCTTTTTATTAAGCTCTCTGCTTACTCAGTCACCAAGGGTTTCAGCAAGTGCCTCAGCCACCAGCCTGTGCTCAAAATGTCACTTGATTCTCCATGTCGGGGAATCGTGATCAGGGCAGCTCTTGGGTCCACCAGCCCCTGCGGTACCTTCTTTTTCTTAGAAAAATAGCACTGCTTACATACTCTGAAACTTGAAATGACTCCACTCAGTGGCTTCATGTAGATGTTAAATAGCACAGGGCAGGCCCATCCAACTCCCAAGAGACTGCGATCTACTCCCAGTATTAAAAAACTGGCAGTTATTTACCCATTGTCAATGAGGATTGACCACAGTTGTTGAGTTTTTTGGGGGGAGGATAGGCCACAATTATTGAGCTTGGGCTGGAACTCTGCCGCTAACAAACACACGCAGCACTAAAGCCAACCATATTCCCAACTGCCAACAGAAATCCCCAAACACCACCAACCTGTCGCAATGGAGGAACGGAGGCGACGGGACAGGGGGTAGATACATTCATTCCCCAGTTCTTTTAAGCCCATGATCAATAAGACTCCCGTGATCAACCACGGTCAACTGGGGATCTACCTATTGATCGCAGTTGACTGGTTGAACATGTCTGGCATAGGGGATAAAACTGAACCTCAAGGAACCCCATGGGGTCAAAAAGCTCTTCCTAGGCATCACCCACCCTCTGGAAATGACCATCCAAGTAGGACCGGAACCACCGCAAAGTGGTACCACACACCCCTAACTCATATAAAGCTTAATATCCCCATACGGTGACAAGCTTCAGCGGTTGATTTTGCTAATCAAGTTTTCATTAAAGGCACATGAGCAGACCAGACCATTATTTCCTGGTCAGCTGGTGGCCCAATCCCATCGCATCCCTACTCTCCACTTTAAAATGTTAGTCTCAGAAGTAGTGGTAAGTGGGGACAATCCTAGAGGCTTCTCTTAATCTGTTTAAAATGTCCCAGTTGATGAACCAACCATCTTAAAACAGCAGAGGGGTGAGGGGTGGTTGCAAGAAAGTCAAAGGGGGTGAAGAAGAAAATGGATCTAGTGAGTTATTTCTGAAGGGGCTTTCTCCGGCCTTTAATTTCTTGCCCACAATTAATGGGTGCAGTTAACAGTGTACATGTAAGCCTTCAAACATCTTGATTCATGGGACTCAGCTCAGTGGGAAGCTACATATATAGCTTCTCCTTCAGTTCTTTAAGGACCTGAATTGTAATAATGCTTATCACTGACAAATATCACGGCTTTAATTTTATCCTTTGTAATTGTGAGATTGGGCTGCGTTCCCAAACATATCTGATATCAGAAACTACGAAAATGGGTACAGATCCAGATAAATCTCCCTGAGCTTCACACAGAATCATGGCTGGGTTTGGTCTATGAAAAAAGAAGATTTTATTTGCCCCAGAGGTGTAGTGACCTGGAGTGGTGAGATACCCATTACTGTTTCTATCGCAGGGTCCCCGTCTCCAGCATCCTAGAGTGGCCCAGTCACCATGAAAGGGGAACTTTTTAGCCACTGAGATGACTTCTCACCCTTTGTGCTGATTGGAGCCAATCAAAGTGAAAGGAAGGGAGCCAGCCACTGAGGATTGGCTCATAGGGTCACTCTGGAGAAGGCATGTGGGAAGAACACCAAGGCATTGCTGTTACACACAATAGAATTTCAAGGGAAACACAGCTTCAGTCACTAGGAAAGAAGATATTGGAACACTGTGTATATACAGTGGTACCTCGGGTTACATACGCTTCAGGTTACATACACTTCAGGTTACAGACTCCGCTAACCCAGAAATAGTACCTCAGATTAAGAACTTTGCTTCAGGATGAGAACAGAAATTGTGTGGCGGCATGGCAGCAGCAGGAGGCCCCATTAGCTAAAGTGGTGCTTCAGGTTAAGAACAATTTCAGGTTAAGAACGGACCTCCCGAACAAATTAAGTACTTAACCTGAGGTACCACTGTACACAGAAAATAGCATATTTAAGCTGGGAGGCAACACATCCAAGATTTGCATTGATCGTTGCAATGCACCCATAAGTATTATTGTGTAAGTTTATTGTATCATCTTAGAAGAGAATATGGCTGTGAAGGGTGTGGCTGTGACTATCACAAAGGGACCTTGCACCTCTGAATTTACTACCACAGTACAGATTTATGCAGTGATGGATTAAACTAGCAAAGTAGGTGGTCAACCTGTGCTCTTCAGACATTGCTAAGGGAAACAGTGGTGGTTCTGGCCATCTTAACCTCTCCAGAAGCACTTTCCCCACCTGGTCAGATCCAGGGGTAGAGCAGGCAACAACATCTCAGACAGGTGGACAAATCCTGTCCTGCCATATGATTCCTTTATCAGTTGACTTGATGGCAGTAAGAATCCTCACAGGGCAGGACTTGTTGGAGTGATCCTTCTCCCTCACCAACATCAGGGGGCTTTGGTTTGGGATCTGGCTCCAGCTATGGCTGAACTACAACTCCCACCACCCCCAGCAAGCATGGCCATAGACCAAGTATGGTGGGCATCATAGTCCAGGAACTTCTGGGAAGCCAAAGCCACACCTGGACTACAGTAACCAGGGCCCTACCATTGAGTAGCACTGAGAGTCCCATGGTGCCAATCTGAATGGGGTGGAGATGGCAAGATTTGCCAGAGGATGAACCAGAGGTAGGGAGTGAGGAGAACTATTATTTGGGGTGCTGTAGTCTTGTTGCTGAGCAACAACGTACAGAGCTCAGTGGAGTGGGAGACCAGCCAACTAGAAGAATCTCTGAGGTGTACTTGCCTGGAGGCAGAGGCAGCATCCGAAGTCGGGTCCAGTCCTAGGGACGGGCAAACAGCAAACTACATGGTCAGATGGCCCAGGGGTCAGGGAATCTGATGATCATGGGATCAAGACCAGCAGGAAACAGCAAGGTCGGACCAGGAACTATAAGCATTGTTACCAGCATCTAACAGCTACTGGAAGCTCTGCTTAAGAAGGCTGAAGCCAGCTGGCTCTCATCAGCTCCTTCTCCTCTGTGTCCTTAAATGCTGATCAGTTGCAGGTGGAGTCACTCTGCCTTCTCTCCCTTCAGGCTGCTGTTCAGCAGGTGAAGCTGACTCCTGGCCCATGACATGGGGGAAGAACCAACACATTATTTCCAGGCCACACAGAAACGAGGAAGCGCCTAAGTCAGTCTCCTTTGTGCCTCCTGTGAGCAAGGTAGCCATAGTATTACCGTATTTTTCACGCTATAAGACGCACCAGACCACAAGACACACCTACTTTTTGGAGGAGGAAAACAAGAAAAAATAATTCTGAATCTCAGAAGCCAGAACAGCAAGAGAGATCGCTGCACAGTGAAAACAGCAATCCCTCTTGCTGTTCTGGCTTCTGGAATAGCTGCACAGCCTGCATTCGCTCCATAAGACGCACACACATTTCCCCTTACTTTTTAGGAAGGAAAAAGTGAGTCTTATAGAGCAAAAAATACGGTATTTAAGGCACAGGGAGGGGTTAGAAGCACCAGTTTATTATTCAGTGGTGCTTTCCAGATGTTGCTGAACTACAACTCCCATCAGCCCCAGCAAGCATGGCCAATGGCTAGGGATGATGGGATTTGTAGTTCAGCGACATCTGGAGGACCTAAGCATTCTCACCGTAGCTGTCAACTTTTCCCTTTTCTTGCGAGGAATCCTATTCGGAATAAGGGAATTTTCCTTTAAAAAAGGGAAACGTTGACAGCTATGATTCTCACTCTCCTCCAACCTCTTGCTGCCAACCCACTGCGTGGCAGGCATACAATTCCCAAAGTGTTTAGCAAAGAATTCCTCAAACCGTAGTTTGTCAAGAGTGCTAGGAATTGTAGCTCTGGGAGGGAAACACAGGATTCCCAACCACTCTCAGAACCCTTAGCAGACTACAGTTCCCACGATTCTTTGGTGGGATTCATGATGGTTAAAGTGGTAGAATAGTGCCCTAAATGGTTGGTGCAGGTGTGGCCCTACTGTATTTGTGTGTATGTGGGGATTCTTTGCTTCTAGCCTTTATAATAATAGGTAAAGGTAAAGGTACCCCTGCCCGTACGGGCCAGTCGTGACCGACTCTGGGGTTGTGCGCCCATCTCGCTTAAGAGGCCGGGGGCCAGCGCTGTCTGGAGACACTTCCGGGTCACGTGGCCAGCGTGACAAAGCTGCTCTGGCGAGCCAGCACCAGCTCAGCACACGGAAACGCCGTTTACCTTCCCGCTATAAAGCGGTACCTATTTATCTACTTGCACTTAAGAGTGCTTTCAAACTGCTAGGTGGGCAGGAGCTGGGACCGAACGACGGGAGCTCACCCCGCTGCGAGGATTCGAACCGCTGACCATACGATCGGCAAGCCCTAGGCGCTGAGGTTTTACCCACAGCGCCACCCGCCACCTTTTTTCCTTAAAAAAGAAAATGGTGTTGAGCTTGCTTCTTTGGTGGCCTCTAGTGCAAAAAGAAGCTTTGCTCTGCCCGTGAGGTGGTGGTAGAATCCTTTCCTCTTTTTTTTAAAAAAAAAAATCCTGATACTTTGGAAGGGCTGATGCAGAGGGAATAATTTTATTTTGCATCCAGTCTGTCCCACCAGCAGCTGGAAAGCGGCGGCTGCCACGCCACTGGAAGATGACAATGCAAACATGTTGAAAAATCACTTCCACCCAGCCAAGGTGACTCGGAATTAGGGGATTTGAAAATCCATTTGCTTTGGTAGAATTTAATCCTTGAAATTGCCCAGGAGGCGGGGGGGGGGGGGAGAGAATCTGTGATGAGCCAGCCTGACTTGCCAAAAGAGAGGTTTGTGAAGCGAAGGGAGAAGGAGTAAATCCTCGTTTACCGTTAAAAATCCAGGCCTAGCCAGCCTACGAATCCTTTGCAACAACAGAACAAAGAGCTGCTTCAATTTCCAGCGGAATATTACACGGAGTGTAATTGAAACAAAACCATTCTCTGCTCTCATGGCTTGAGAAATAGAGCATTTGGGAATGGAAAAATAATATCTGCCCATCCTCTCCCCAGGGAAGGACACGAGGCCAACTCTCTTTCAGTGTATGAAAAGCTGATTAAAACCGTTTTATATCATATGCCTTTGAGGTTGGATGGTTAGACATTTTAGCATCTTTTGTTGCCAGTACATCTCTGTGCTGAATCTTTCTATAATTTGTATACATTGTTTTAATGAGCCGCCTTCAGAGCCCAACTGAAGTCAAAATGCAGGTTAACCATTTTAAAACAATCGGAGTCACCCTTCAATCCTTTTTGTCAGGGTAGAGAATATTTTTAACCAAAAGGGGCCGCATTTCCTTCTGAGCAACCTTCCAAGGGCCACATGCCAGTGGGGCCAGAAGCAAAAGTGGGCAGAGGAACACACGGCACTTTACCTTTTGCAGTAGGTTAGTTTCTACACATAGTCGCAAACCCCTCCCTATCCTCCATTTGGAGTTCATGGCACATTCCAGCAAGGCAAGAACACGTGAGGAGGGTGCGAAGTGGGACCAGTGAGTGGCATGGCCTTGGGAGCAGGGTTGTGGAATGGCAGTAGTTCTGAGGGCCAGGTAAAGCAGTCAGGCCCAGGGTCATGTGCTACCCTCCTGAGTCCTACTCCAGGCCTTGTACATAGCAGGAGACATTCAACCAAACACACAGAGAAACACTCCCTCAGGACTACACAGCCAATCAGGCCACGGGCCACCTCAGTAAGCCTCATACCATTCTTCCTAGTTGCTAAGCAGCACCTCCACAACCAACCCGCTCTTGATCAGCTGACTTTCTGATAACATTGGGAAACGCTCTAAGTACTGCACCACATAGTACTAGGTTTGTGAGTAAGGATATCCACCCTGCAGTCCACAAATTAACCCTTGAGTTGCATATGGCATGATCTCTGCTGCTACAGGTCCAGCACCCACTTCTGGTCCAAAACATCTTGTGCTGTACCCAAGAATCCACTTCAACCCTGCTTTGAGCTTGATGGTCTTATCAGGCTGCTGCCTCCCTTGGCCGACATCTCTCTGGTAAGGCGATTTAATAGCCTGGCTTGTTACTCTTGCCGCAGCCTAAGTCTCCCTAAGCCAGCTGGCTTCCTTTCTGTTTATTTATACACTCACTAACCAGTGACTTAACTCAGAGAGGCTGATGTCAAGCAGAGGCCTAACACTACCTTATTATTAGTTAGCTAATAAGGTATAGACGTATCTTGTCTGCTTGTGAGGAGGGGGAAGCAGCCCTGCAGCTGGAACTCAACAGAAGTCCCTGCCTGCCCCCTACAAAACATTTTGCTGATGGAAATTCACTTGTGTGAATTTGAAACACCTCTGCACGTATTTTCTTGACATTACCTTGTACTCACATGTCAGTACTGTCTGATACAGTGGTACCTTGGGTTACATACACTTCAGGTTACAGACGCTTCAGGTTACAGATTCCGCTAACCCAGAAATAGTACCTCGGGTTAAGAACTTTGCTTCGGAATGAGAACAGAAATCGTGCTCCAGCAGCACTGCGGTAGTGGGAGGCCTCATTAGCTAAAGTGGTGCTTCAGGTTAAGAACAGTTTCAGGTTAAGAACAGAACTCCGGAACGAATTAAGTACTTAACCCGAGGTACCACTGTATTTGAAAATTTGCCAACAATGAATCTAATTGTGGCATTTGTTGTGCAAGTGTGTTTATATTTCCACTGTTTAATTTCATTTTGAGGCGGTCTCCAAACTGTCAGTATTTTGGGGGAAGGATTAAAACACGTACTGGGAAATTTGGGTTGGTACAATTAAAGTAGGTTAAAGTGCTCCAACACCCTACAGCAACAAATCTGCTTTTTAAAAAAGTGAGCAATACCATCTGTGCCTACGAAGGTTTTGGGGTTTGCATTCAATTGGTGTGCATATCCTACAACTTCCTGCTGAAATCTTGCAACTTTTTATATCGCAAAAGTTCCAGGTTTGGTTATTTCCAGGTTTGTTTTTTTTGTTCTGTATTTGGACACTTCTTGAAATATTAGTTTTTTCATGATGGTTCTGGAGATCAAGGGGCAGATTTTCAATGCCTCCGTTTGGATTCCATTTTGAATCAAGATGGTGAATGGACCATGGATTTTAATTTTATTTAATTTTATTGCTTTTTTTGCTTTTTTGTTTCCCATTCCAGAGCAATGCCAGGTATGAGGCTGCTAACAGGACACATAGCAACCAAATTAACCTGTAAGTATGTCTTGAGATGGGAAAACCAACAGGTCCAATTCAAATTGTGGTTTGTCTACTATATATCTCAAGATCTACTGCTCAGCAAGTAAGTCTAAGCACCACAGAAAAGAAGGATTGTTCAAGAAGCATTTCATTCACCACTTGCCTGAGTAAGAGACGGGATTAACTAACCAGAATTATAACACTTCGTCACAATTTATCAATCTGCTTTCCCCATATCCAAGAAGAATAGAACTTTCTTGTTGTACATAAGCATTGCAAAAGCTTAAATTGGTAATTGGTAAATTAAGTAGTTATTTTTAATTATACCATCAAATACTAAGAGAATATGTTCAAAGCAAATTATGCAGCACCTGCAGCTTATAAAAATATATATAATTTATATATTTTAGTCTGTTTGCTGGTGAAACAGTGAAGTATTGTTCAACATTTTGGGGTCAAATACCTTTACTGTCAGCACTATAAAATAACTATAGAAGCTGTAATGTTGTGTTTCCATATGCCTGTCACTTTGCAGGAGCTACTTTTTCACAGCCACTGATGAAGTTAGGAATATGGATTTAATGGGTTTATTTTCATTACCCACCCTTTAGCCTGTGGGTGCATAGAGATCTGGGAGTTGCTGCATTTGTTTTCCAGGTTATAATGCTATCACTTTGTCCCAGGTCCTAACATTCCTTTTTACACTGCATTTCCTGTTGCATTATGGAACGGTAGTGTTTGTTTTGTTTCCCCCCCCCAAAAAAAAGTATTAGTTTTCCACAAATTTTAAACACACAAACAAATAAACAAACGTAAATCCTAACCTTATTAAAACCAATCTTATTAACATTGTTAAGCGACTTCCTCGTACCCCCTTGGTTGAATTTCAGTGTATATCATTTTACCAGTTTTCCAAAACCTGTATTCTCATAAAATTAACTTAGTCACTTAACATCTTTCTTTCTTTCCTAATCTCAATTTCATCATATTAATTTATCACATCACATATTTAAATCCTAAGCCTATGTGGCATTTGCAAGCTTTCCCAATTAATTTAACTTAACATATTTAGCTAAATAGTCATTAAATTTTGTCCATTCTTTCTGGTAGCCCTCCTCCTTCTGATCACGGACTCTTCCGGTCAGGTCCGCTAGCTCCAAAAAGTCCATCATCTTCATCTGCCAGTCTTCCACTGTTGGAATTTCTTGTGTTTTCCAATTCTTAGCTAGTAAAATTCGAGCAGCAGTTGTGGCATACAAAAATAATTTAACATCTTTCTTGGGCAATTCTAAACGGTAGCGTTTGATCGATTGATGACACCATGTTGCACTTAATTCCATTCACACCCATGAATGCAATTTCCCATAACAGCGGACATCATTGGGCATGTCACCACCCATTATGTGCATGCATGTTTCTGCTCTCCTAGAATTTGCCCATGAAAATGGTGGGAAAGAAATGTATGCCAGAATACCGTCCCAAATTTTGACAGGTGAGTGGCGGCAGCATGATCTGTGAAAACCATGGGAAAGTTATGGCACAAAACTCTTGTGATTTTCCGGGTTACTGGGGTTGCAAACAGATTTTCCCTGGAAGCAAGTAACATGGAAATGAATGCTAAACCTCTGCCAGTGGCTTTTATGTCACGAGACACACATGTTCTGCCATTGAGCTATGACCCTTCGGCTCAGATATGTCAGTCACTTTGTGACTGGGACCAGTCAGTGCCAGTGGCAACATATCTTGCCGCCAGTATGCAAAGAACTTTAGAGACGTCCAGTGCATTTCCAAGCACAGTTTGAAGCGCTCAATTTGCGTTTTGCCAAAATGTAAATACAGTGGTACCTCGGGTTACATATGCTTCAGGTTACATACACTTCAGGTTACAGACTCCGCTAACCCAGAAATATTACCTCAAGTTAAGAACTTTGCTTCAGAATGAGAACAGAAATCGTGCTTCGGCAGCGCAGCAGCAGCAGCAGTGGGAGGCCCCATTAGCTAAAGTGGTGCTTCAGGTTAAGAACAGCTTCAGGTTAAGAACGGACCTCCGGAACGAATTAAGTACTTAACCCAAGGTACCACTGTAGATGGGAAATTCGATCATAGGTGTCTATCTTTTTGGCATAAGCCAATTGCCTCTGAGGAAGAGTCTTATCATTTAAAAAAACATTGGATTCCAATATATTGCTCTTGAGGCCCCTTTCTTTTTTGATTCTTCATAACCACTTTTCTTGAATGTCGAACCTTTGTTCATTTGCTTTAAAAAAACAACAACACACTGGTGATATTGTCGTCAAATTGTTGCAGTCCTACCAGATTTTTTCAGACTATACTTGTTACTGGGGGAAGGGTAAAATAAAACACAGCTGTAGAACCATATTGAACAGATAAAACATTACTGAGACTTTTCATTATTACTGTGCCTTTAAATAAAAGTTTCCTGTTTTCAGATCCTGCCTGTTTCATTGCTTCCTGCTGACTGTGGCTGGGGGATTAGTGTAACCAGTAATTAAACCCAAGGAAACCAGTCATTAATGTCTCTTTCATCCATCCCATGCTTAAGACAAGCTTCTTAAGGAGCAATGAAGAGGATAGTAATTACTAATGCCCTAGCCACACTCAACAGGAACCAATAAAACAGGCAAGACTTGCAAACAGGAAACTTTTAATTAATATTGGAAAAGACCTTTGTGGAATGGGATTTAGTTTTGTGTGTAAGCATTATATAAGGGTTTTTGTCACGGGAAAGTGCATTGCTGAATAACATAGTGCTAAATTAAGTGCACTGTGGAAACCATAAATTGATTCCAGCTAATTACAAAAAGCAATGTTGCTGCAATGATAAAGGACTTTGTCGTAATCTCTAAGCCGCTGCTTTTAATGCAGCCTAATATTGCAAAAGAACTGCTGTGCAAAAAGCTTCTCTGACTAATTTCCAGTAAATCTTCCCTCCAGATGAGAGGCTGATTTACAAACTTCACTTACGTCATGAGATGGAGTCTTGTTTCTGAGACACTGCTCTCTGTTCCCATGCTCCCGAAATTGATTTTTCCCAATGCTCTGGCACTTTCTATACCACGAATAGCCATTGTGGTGCCATGCTGCTGTTGTTGGACTACAATTCCCATCATCCCTGAACACTGGCCATTCTGGCTGGGGCTGATGGGAGTTGGAGTTCAACAGTATTGGGAGTCAGGAGGGCATCCTGCCTACTCTAGGTCCTAATATCCTTGCATCATAGGAATGACTATCTTGCAGGCCTCTAAATGTTGTGGGACTCCAACTCCCATCAGTCCCAGATAGCATTGCCAATGGTCAAGGATGATGGGAGGTGTAGTCCAACAACATCTAGTGAGCACAAGGTGTGCTAGTATTGCTTTGAGACCTCTTGTGGTTGGAGAGACACCAGGCTGCATCTTTGAAAGATCTTGAAACCTTTAAAAATATGCTTCTAGAGAAATATTCTGGGATCCACTGTGCAGCAGCCTGGCTTTTACCCAGGTTCTGTTATCCCATCTCTGTGTGAGTTTTGAAACCTATATTTGCCTTAATTCCCCCCCCTCCCCAATGTTGGGGTGCATGGTGGGGGATCTGCCTCTGCCCTTTTGGATGTGGTGGCCATTTTGTGCTATGTCACATCCCCAGACAGCCATTTCATGACTGACACCCATATCACTTAACCCAAAATTCCAGATGTGAAAACCGGTCCCAAAAGGTTAGTGCTCTCTGAATAATCACAAAGCAATAAAACCACAATCAAAGTTATTATTGTATTAAACAGCCGCAGTTAAATCAATACAGAGCAGCCTCTGTGTGTGTGTGTGTGTGTGTGTGTGTGTGTGTGTGTGTGTGTAGATGTACACTTCACACAAACTTATTTACTACAAACTCAAAACAACCATTAGGTACTGGAAAAGCCCACCATAAATCTTCTCAGTTGCCTCGAGGCCTGGTTTTTTTAGAGTTTTGTGTAAGATCTGGACTGGAAGTGCTTGAAACCCTGGTGAACTCGAACACACCTAAAATATGGATTGGGGATACCATAGAATAGTACCCATTAAGGCTGAGTTTAAGACCTGGGCAGCTTTGTAATGCTGCAAAACTCCTTCAAATGACTTGGTAAGTATTGTAATAGAACTCTCTGGGATCCCATACCTACATTATCTCGAGATTCACGCAAGCTGGCCTAAATCTGGAGTCCTGCGTGTGGCCTTCAAGGGGAAGTCCAATGAAGAACAAACGCTTCATTGAACAGCTGGAGAAACATAAGAGCTTTGTTTCAAGCTAGCTCCTAAATGTCTGCCCTTCTGCTGAGTCAACCAGGAACTGGTTTTCATGAGTCATTTGATCTACATTTGAGGGAGTAATTTACGATACAACTATCCACTTCCAATTCTCCCCCGCCCCCAAATCAAAATGCACAAAATTTCACCTGTCCTCAGACACTGGCATCATACATACACTGTGCAGCTGAAACACATTTCCCCCATCAAAGAATTCTGGGAACTGAGGTTTGCTAAGGGTGCTGGGAATCTGAAGGCAGCCCTGTTTAGGGAAGCTTTTAATGTTTAATAGATTTGATATAGATTCGAACCACCGACCTTCCAAACGGCAAGCCCAAGAGGCTCAGTAGTTTAGACCACAGCGCCATCCGCGTCCAACAACATATGGAGGGCACTACAGGGTCCCCCATCCCCAACATAAAGCAGAGATTCAAGCGTCTCTGGAAGATCTAGCCCTGGAGATCTGGCAACCCTAGGTGCCACTGATGGGGAAGGGCATGGCCTGCAGAGACTCCTGAGGGCTAGATAGAGATTTGGCCTCCTGGTCTGTTGTTTTCTGCCCCCCACCCAGTTGTATAAACAGCTGATACCCTCTACAGTAGGCCTCCAGAGCATTTTGTGTTTCCACTTCCTTGCCCAGTGAAAAAGAGAAAGGAGGGAAGCTTTTGTGGAACTGAGAGGGCAGCACAAGAGGGTCTGTCTCAGAGCTCTGGCTCGCAGACGGCCTTTCTAGGAACGAGTCCTGAGAAGCCGTCAATGCTACCTTGTTGGGTTCGTTAGTATTCATAAGCCATCCCTGTCTGCGCGGACGGACACCATCAGTTACTGTGTGCAGGCAGGGCTCTTTTTCTCCGCTCGGTTTCATTGTTTAAGAAGCCAAGTAAATGCGAAACCACAAGGGCAGGAGAGGAGCCAAAGAAACATGAGTGCGATGGCCAGAGGAGATCAATGAAATCCCCAAAGGATTGTGGGAGGGAAACTTACAAGACAAGAGAGGGGGGGGAAAGACAAGCCTAACTGTACCTTCAGCCTCTACCTCTTTTGAGTGTGCATTTTAAGACAGCTACCCTGAGTTCTTCAGAGAAAGGATGGTATTAAAAATGTAAATAAAACAAGTGTGGGTGTTTTTGATATTTCTAAAATATATACCTAAAAGATAGTCTTAGCTCCTATATGCTCAGATGATCACTGAGCTCTTCAGGAAAGGACTTTCTGATGAGACCATCACATATGGAGGTCCCTTCAGCAGTGGGGTGGCACTGACCCCTTCAAACTTTCTTCTGCTACATATCAGGCAGGCACAATCTCTACTGTCCTTTCAACGTCTCTCGATGACTTTCTTCTTTCAAGAGTGGATATTGTTCTAGATTCAGTTGTGCACCATTCAAAGGTACAGCAGAAGTGTAAACTCGTTCTGGGCAGGCGGGTTGCAGGCTGAAGTTTGGTGTGGGTTCTGTTTGTTTTGCTTCTTTTTGAAGAATTGAAAAAGTGTAGAATTGTCTGTGTGGATCGTTTTGTTGAAGTGAGAACAGCAGAGATACTGTGCCCACTTTGCTGCCTAGTCAATGTTGGCTAATTAATGCAAAGAAGAAACCACTCCGCCATCAGATGCCGCAGAGCACAATACATGTTGGTTTTTTTTGCAAAGGTAGTTGTGCTGTGGTCTTCATTTTGGAGCCACCTCCGTACCACCTGACAGGACCACCAGGAGGAAAGAGCAGAATACTGAGCAGAATATTGGCAGCCTGGGCTGCTTCAGACTCACCGGTCACATCTGCTACCTTGTTTGTTTGGATTGCTGTTAGGAAGCAGCCCTGGCATTTTGGCACGCTTCCCACATCACGTCAATTAGCACGCACAGATATGCAGATTAGCAGGGCCTGCTTTTGTTTCCCACAACAGGTGGCAACCCTTTCGAGGGGCTGACGGGTGGCTGGGCCATCTATCACTGATCGCTGGAAACATGCGCTGGAAAAGTGACACGTCTCTGGGCTTTTTTCTTTCTCTTCGATGCCAGCGGCAAAGCATTTCAGAATAGCACCCAAGGCACATCGAAGTTCCGGCGATAGAAACAGCAGCTTAGGTAGGCTGAGCACCAGGAGTGCAGTTTTCAAATAGTGAAACTGTTCACTATTCCCAAATTGTGAAACTGGGGAACTGTGTGTGCCTCAAAAACCGAGCAAGGGTCACTCAGCAGAAAGAGCAAGAATAGCAGATAAATTTCCCTGGAAGACAACTAGCCACTGCATCACTGCAGGAGGGTGTTGAGTGAATTCTAGCGCAGAGGCCACATCTGCACTAAACATTTAAAGCACTGTGACACCACTTTTAACAGCCATGGCTTCCAAAAAAACCTCTTGGGAACTGTAGTTCGTTAAGGGTGCTGAGAGGTGTTACAAAACCTCTATTCATCACACAGAGGTACAATTCCTAGAGCGGTTTGACGAACAATTCCTCTTCCCATCAAATTGCAAACGCCAGCAATATCCACTCTCGTTTCTGTAAGAATTCTCCTACATCCCTACCCAAGGACACAAAGCTTTGTCTAACCAGACATCTTATATCAGCGGTGGGTGATATTTTTCCGTCCAAGGGCCTCGTTTGTTTCTGAGAATGCTTCCAGATAGGGTTGCCACTCATCAAAACTAGACAAAAGTGATCACCCTTTTGTTTGGAGAAAAGTGTCCCCTGTCCTGTTTTGGCTTCAAACGGGACACCTTTTTTTCAAGTATTCATGCTCACGCTCATCCTCAAAGCTGTGTGGCCAGAGGGTGTGTGCAGTGGGAGAAGGAGAGTGCGAGCCTGAGTGGGAGTTTGTACAAGACATGGACAGAGGGCCGGGAGGAGGAATTTGAGAGAGTTTATGCACATGCAGAAGGTGGGCTGGGGAGAGCAAGAGAGTGGTAGAGTCCAGTGGCATAGTGTGGGGGGTGCAGGGGGGGTCGGCCGCACCGGGCGCAACATCTGCGGGTTAGGGTTAGGGGGCGCAAATCCATGGGTTAGGGGGCGCAAATCCACATGTTAGGGGGCACAAATTACTTGCCTTGCCCCGGGTGCTGACAACCCACGCTACGCCACTGGTAGAGTCTCACAATCTGCGCAGGCAGGTGGGGTGGCGGGTGGGGTGGAGAGCACGAGAGGACGTTTCAAGGGGTCTGGTCTGGTGCGGGCAGAGGGGGAGGGGTGGGTCAGACTCAGAGAGCAAAAGAAGAGGCTTGCATGGCCCTGGTGGAGAATGGGGGAAGGGAGAGAGTTTTTGTGCAGGCAGAGGCAGGTTGGTCAGACCCCATGTTCCATTGTAATGGATTGCTCTGATGTAATTTTTAGGCCCCCATCCCCAATCGGTCCCATATTTTGCCTGACCTGTTCTTTATTTTGCCTGACCAAAGGCAGCAAGCCTACTTCCAGAGGCCACGCTGCAGTGGTGGGCAGGGCCAAAGGAAAAAGTAGGCAGAGCAATGAATATAAATTTTATCTTTGTACAGCTGGCTACCCATATCCTCACACATCCCTCTCTGTCCTCCACCCAGGCAAGCAAGCAGCATTAATCAGAGTTCAAGGATGCAGTCCAGCCAGATAAAAACACTCAAGGAAAGTGCAAACCAGAGCCTGTGAGGGGTGTGGTCTGTTGGTAGGGGGTGTGGTCTGTGGAGAATTCCCCAGATAGACATTCACCTCCCCCATACCTCATGTTCCCTACACCTGGTTTCTATAAAACACCTGCTTTTGTTTATATAAACTGTAGAACAAAATATATACAGTGGTACCTCAGGTTAAGTACTTAATTCGTTCCAGAGGTCCGTTCTTAACCTGAAACTGTTCTCAACCTGAAGCACCACTTTAGCTAATGGGGCCTCCCACTGCTGCTGTGCTGCTGGAGCACAATTTCTGTTCTCATCCTGAAGCAAAGTTCTTAACCCGAGGTACTATTTCTGGGTTAGCAGAGTCTGTAACCTGAAGTGTCTGTAACCTGAAGCGTATGTAACCTGGGGTACCACTGTATTTAAGGAATAATATATTTAAATATAAAGGATGTTGAGCAACATCCAGCATCACACCAGCAGACTTCCTCTCACATAACAAGACTTCATTTTCTTCCCCTCTCCACCCTGAAACCAGCCACCCAAATCTGCCCTGGAGGCAACCGGCACCACAGCACATCAAACGATTAATCCAGAAGGATGTTAACATAGATTTTAAGAAATGCAAGTCATCAAAACTTAAAATCCTCCTAATCCTTTAAGTATTTTTTTTAAAAAAGCTCATGCTTCCCTCTTGACAATGTCACTGTCTACCTTGCAATGTCCTACACAAACATTTGAGTGTGCATTTCGCTCACTGCAAGAAATGGGTACCCATGTCTTCAAAATGTGGGTAATACAAGGATTCAACAAAGTCAAGGAGGATAGGATCTATAGGTGCTGTACGCAGATAAATAGACTTTCCATGTTCAGAGGCAGTACGTGTCTGAGAAGCAGGAGCTGACGGCTGGGATGTGCCGTCGCACCCAGCTTGCGTACTGAGAGTGCGGCTTGCTAAAGGGCAGCTGGGTTTATGATAATGGCAAGATGTTAATCTGTGACTTCTAAATTCACAGCTTACATGCTTAATAATATTCCTTTTTAAAAAGAAGAGGGTAGTAGATGGTTATAAATTGAAGCAAAACATTGAGTATAAAATAATAATTATTGGTATTAACAATAAAGAAAGTAACTTTTGCAAAAAGGAGATGACATAATAAAAGACTTCAAGAGCCCACTGAAAATTTGGATACACAGCAAACATCATGAGTCCTGGGATCTTATGATGTTGTTTTCCTTCACCCCATAGCCTGTCACAAGTTTGCTGCCTGAGGGCAGAAAATTATGGCTGGCTTAGTGGGTTGTTGTCAGGCTAAAAATAAGAGGCGACTCTTTAGATTTTTGCTTCTGTTTGGGTCTACAGATTTAAAGGAACACAAAACCAAAAGCTAGCCGCTGCCACCAGTGTACCAGAAGCCACAAGACAGTGGTACCCTTCAGGAAAATTGCAACATCCGGAAAAAACAGCTGGAGGAAGGGAAGCTATTACATAAGAGTCTATCCAGAACAGAACCCTGCAAGATCAAAGCAAGGAGCCACCTAGTTCAGCATCCTGACTCCAGCTGTGGCTAGGCATATAGGTCCATGAAGGAACACAGGGACCTGTCTTATACTAAGTCAGACCATTGGTCCATCTAGCTCAGTATTGTCTACACCAGCCTGTCTCGATATTATATTTTGTTGGACTACAACTCCCATCATTCCTAGCCAGTGGCCAGGGATGATGGGAGTTGTAGCCCAATGTTTCAGACTGAGGTTTCTTCCTGCCGTAACTTAGAGATGTTTGGGGTTGAACCTGGGACCTTCTGTATGGAAGGCAGATGCTCTAGCAGTGAGCTATGGTCTGACCCTGAAGTCCACAAGTATTCACAGGCAGACCACCTGTTTTAAGGGTAGTAAGAGAGTTGGTGTCTCTCTCTGTACTTTTTTATTTGCAGGATTACTGAGGAAATTAGGATATCAGTCTCATTAAAAAGGTAAAGGGACCCCTGACCATGAGGTCCAGTCAAACCAAAGAACAAGTAATTATTTCAGATCAGTTCATCCAGGTTGCTTTATATAATTAGGGGTGGACAGAAGGTTGATGCATAGGAGCCAACTCCTAGGTGCTGATGGGGCTTTGCCCCCCCCCCAATAAAATATATGAGGGGGCTGCCCCCCCCCAAGTTGATGGGCATTGCCATTCAAATGGTGTGCGTTCACTGCATCATGTGATGCCAGGTTGGGCTTATCTGGGCCCCTGCAATATTTTATTCAGCTTGGCAACCCTGGTACATTGGGATCTACTGGTTGAGTGGCATAAGGAGAGCTCAGCTGGATCAGGCCAAAGGCTAATCTAGCCCAGCATCTTGCCACAGCAGCCAACCAGTTGCCCACAGGAAGCCCAAAAGTAAGGATTCTGGCTCCTAGTTGTCTTACAGCAGCAACAAAAGGGCCTTCCCAACTTGTGCCAATTGCATTTAAGACTGGAAAAACGAGGAACTAGGTTTGATATCCATCCGTCCCTAGTCTAGAGTGACTGCCTAAAGGTCAGTAACTGTTGGGGGAGAGATTAAGTGAGCCAATGACTGATGAAAAGGTGTGGCAGAATCACCCCTATGCCAAACCGAAGTGGATCAGTAAGAGGCAAGCCCAGAGCAGTCAATCATGCAGAGACTCCTCATGTTTCCTGGATGAGTGGAGACTTTGGGGCTCATGGAAAGGTTTGATTATGATGACGACGACGATGATTTAAAGCAGGCACAGGCAAACTCGGCCCTCCAGATGTTTTGGGACTACAACTCCCATCATCCCTGACCACTGGTCCTGTTAGCTAGGGATGATGGGAGTTGTAGTCCCAAAACATCTGGAGGGCCGAGTTTGCCTATGCCTGATTTAAACCCATTCCTTGTGTCACAAGTGTCTGGCTTAGCATGCAGTTTGGGAGTTCCTGCTCTAAATAGGGTTGCATCATCCGCCACTGGAGGTCCTCCCCATCAACAAAAACACTTGCCTTTGCACTAAACAGATTTCTGGAGCCGTTTACATAAATGGACAGGAAAGAGGTCATAAATGCTTTTGTGGTCAGTGACAAGGAGGCAGCTTCCACTGAAGCAGCCTGTCTGTGGGAGGGGGAATGAGGTTTTATGGGCCAGAATGGACCTACCCGTTCTGACTCTCTGTTACCCTCTTTCTTGCACAACAAAGGCCACGTTTGATGGAAGAGATCCGCTTTGAGTGTCTGCAGCTGCACCAAGTGCTGGTGTTGTGCCAATGCGGACCAACAGTTTGAATCCCATGTGGCTAGCATGGGATGGAGGGAGGTTTGTCCTGCTGTAGCAACACCAGATCTCTTCCAGCGGATGCTCTTAAACAGGCTGCTTCATGGGATTTGGTCTAAGCAGAACTTTTGTTTCCTTTAAATAATGGGTATTTACTGATTCTGAAAGCAGAATTTGGAAACATAAGCAAGTGACTAAGGATGTGTCTTGAAGGCTTATTACAATAAAAAGAATGGCTGGAAATTTCCGGCTGGTGTTAATTGGACTAACCTAAACATGTTATCTCTAAACCGAATAATTGGCTGAGAAGCGTCTTTTCTATATAAACGAAGAAGCAATTTGCTCAGGTAAGAGTTTGGGTTCAAGGTGTTACTATCAACATAAGGTAAAGTGTAAAGGGACCTCTGACCATTAGGTCCAGTCGTGGCTGACTCTGGAGTTGTGGCACTCATCTCGCTTTACTGGCCGAGGGACCTGGATACAGCTTCTGGGTCAAGTTCTGGTTCGAATCCCCGCGATGGGATGAGCTCCCGTTACTCGGTCCCTGCTCCTGCCAACCTAGCAGTTTGAAAGCACCTCAAAGTGCAAGTAGATAAATAGGTACCGCTCTGGCGGGAAGGTAAACGGTGTTTCCGTGCACGGTTCTGGTTCTCCAGAAGCGGCTTAGTCATGCTGGCCACATGACCTGGAAGCTGCATGCCGGCTCCCTCGGCCAATAAAGCGAGATGAGCGCCGCAACCCCAGAGTCGGCCATGACTGGACCTAATGATCAGGGGTCCCTTTACCTTTAGAGTTGGCCCCAGGTAGGGAAACCAAGAGAAGGGGGAGCCAACTAATTGTAGTTTTGCCCCATCCTCCTCTTCTTCCCTGCTGAGTTCTAGAAGAACAACACTGAAGACTAAGGAGGCAGAAGTGGACAGTGGAAAGCAGGCAGGCAGAAGATGCCTGAGCAGTCTGAAGTTGTGCCCCATTTGCGCTAATGGACCAGCCTGTACTGAGCCTGTCACTGATTTGCAAAGGAATATCTGAGCATAAAACCTCTTATTTATACTGAGTCAACCATTGGTTCACATAGCTCAGGATTATTCGTTCTGGTTCTGTCTGGGACAGGAGTGTACCCCCTAGCCCTGCCCCCAGAATCTACTCAGCCAGACGTTAAAGGTCACATTCAGGATGCCAGTAGCTCTTTCAACCCCTCTGCTCCCACAAGTGACACAAGAACATTGGAAGTGAGCTGCTGGATCAAGCCAATGGTCCCATCTGGTCCAGCATTCTGCTCTCGCTGTGGCCAACCAGATGCCAATGCAAAGCCTGCAAACAGGACCTGAGCAGAAAAGAATTCTCCCCACTTGCAGTTCCCAGCAACTGTTATTTAGATGCATGCTGCTTCCAAGCATGGAGGGAGAGCCTAGCTATCATGATGAGTTGCTACTGATAGCCTTCTCCTCCATGAATTTGTCTTGCCCTCTTTTGAAGCCTTCCAAGTTGGTGGCCATCGCTACTTCTTGCAGGAGCAAATCCTGTAATCTGAGCTATACACTGTGTGAAGAAGTCCTTCCTTTTGCCTGTCCTGAGTTCCCCGATATTCAGTTTCATTGGATGACCCTGAATTCTAGCATTTATGAGAGAGGGAAGCACAACCAGGAATAAGGAGAAGGCGTAATGCTGAAGAGTGCAACAGAGTAATGCATATTACTCAATTCATTTTATTTTTTCCAGCAGGAGAAAGAGAGAGAAAATTTGTTACAAATGAGGTGCCAATATACGATTGTGCTTTGAACACAAGTTCTGGTGTGCCCTTGTAAGGTTCAATGCCAAACTACTTGTTTATATTCAATCAGATGCATTTTATTTTGCAATGTGCGTGCATGTGTGTGCATGTGTCCAGCATGTGCACATATTTTACAAGTTTTTGCTCATCTGTGGTTATCCAAAACACCCAAACAAATCCAGCTTCTATTCTCTTCCTCATTTGGAGGCATCAGAGGTTAGATCCAAAGGTTCCAGTTACTTTTATTTTTACTTTTTTTAAAGTGATTTCGGAAAATGAAAGAGAACGCTTTAGAAAGAATCTTTGGAGATCAGTTTACTGCAAAGTAAGAAGACGTACGCTACCTTTAACAGCATGAAAATGCAATACATTCCTAAGATACATAAATATTAATGACTAGCAGATATTAAAAATAAAAAGACAGAAGATCTAGAACAAAGTATATTAAATAAATTAAAGGCCTACCCAATACAGACAGCAAAAAACAAACTAATTAAGCAAAGGAAACATAGTAAATTGTTCCCATCGAAATACTGTAACTGGTGGGGGGGGATGGATATTTCCCCAACACATTCAATTTCGAGTGTCTCGGTTTAAAGTTTGTTGCTTTTTATGGCAAAGAAATGTCATATCCCCCCCCCCATTAACTAAAACACTGTTCTTTGCCATCAAGGAATCTACACAAGAGATCCAATTTAGAATGCAACACCTGCTGTGGAAATTTTTAAACATCAGATCCACATGTGGACCAAGAAAGAAAATACTTTTTGTTTTGTTTTGTTTTGTTAAGCGAAGGTACACATTTATCAAGGTTGTGCTCAAATCTCCCCTTTTCCCTCAGTTGCTCGAAATACAATGAGCAAAAAATGGTACATTTTATGGTTGAAATATCAACCAGATTGAAAGATTCTTGTACATGAATTAACCAATACTGCCACTCTTGTTTACTTTGTTCAATTTTTTAAAAAAATACAAGGAAGAATCCATTTACGTTGTTACCAATCCCAAGAGGGAAGAAATATTAAGGGAATCATTTGTGCCACTTAGCAATGGATAACTCCTGGGGAAACTCAAAGAATATAAGAGGGGGGCAGGGAAGTTTTCTTTTCTCTTTTTTAAAAAGTCTGTTTTATCAGGAAAAGGTAATTTATTTCAAGTCGTCAGAAATCAGGCAAGTTGTAATACTCAGCCACAAACGCTCGTTCGAAAAGGCAAAGGTTGATCACAGTTTTGTTCAGAAAAACGCTCAGAAGGTCCTTGTAAGAAAACGATGGTTTCTAAAATATACCCTTGTGCGGTCTTTTTCTTAAAAAATCAACTATCAAAAAGTTTTCCAAAAAAATAAATTAGGGCAATAAAAAAAACGCAATAGGTAGTTTTTGTTTGTTTTGTTTTTGTTTCCTCTCCCAGCATAGCTGGATGTTAGGCTGTCCTGAGGGAACCATTAGCAATGCTGTTTTTCCCAAAGCTGGGCTCATTTTTTTGAAGCCACAGCTCAGCCAACTGTTGCGTAGACCCATAAGTTGATGCTTTGGAGCCCAAGCACATTTTATACTGTTTTGGATCAAGGTTGGGGTCACAAAAGACAGGATGGTGTACATGGACAACTCCAACCTCCTGGCTCCGGAAAGTCTTTAGGCCAGCCTGGACAACTTTGTTAAACAAGTCGACATCCTCAAGACCCCAACCTTGGATAGAGACATCAAAACCACCAGCTCGAATAAGATCACCCTTGTAAATGCAGGCAATCCCAAAGCCATAGTTCCTCCAGAAGCCGGTTTTCTGGGTGAAGGCAAAGTGATTATCACTAGGAACTTTTCCACTATAGACAATCTTTGGATCGTACTGGCTAAAGATGACTGGGAAATAAATCTGTTGCCCTAAAACGGTGTTCGCTCTGCACCGCTGGAGAAAGTCTGCCGTAAACACCAAGTCGACATCGCAGAAAAACAGCAAGGACTCGTTGCTGAACTGAGAGGACCCAACTTCTAGCGCCAGAGCCCGGGAAAATTCACCAGACACCGGCAAGATCTGCATGTCTGCCTTGGGGTATTTCAGGCGATAATCCCTCATCAGTTCAACCTGCCTGGCTTTGTCAGGGTTGGAGTCCGAATTGAAAAGCAGGACAACCAATTTGACGTTCTGATTAGGAATGAGGCAGGTCTTTTCAAAGTTCGCCATGAAGCGAGCAAACATGTCAAAGCGCCCAGACAAAGGAATCAAGATGTTGATCTTCTTGTCTTTGGGTTCCTTCTTCTCCGCTTTCGACTTACTCAGCTGGAATGGGACAAACATCTTGAGGGAATTGGAGAGGAAAGACAAAGACCCTGAATCCTGGTTGATCTTATTGGCCAGTTCTTTGGCATCTATCTCGTCGTGCTCCATAAACTGGACTTTGCTAAAGGTCTGTTGCAAGTATGCGTGCCTGCGGACGGGAACCGTCATTTTCTTCCCCTTGTGCTTCTTGTACAAGAGCAGTAAGTCGAGAACGTATTCCGCCCCGTACATTGGATTCACCCTGCGATAGCCGTACTGGATCTCCTTGAAGTCTATGATCCGCCCTCTGGTCTTGGCATTGGCGTTGATCATCTCCATGACCTGCATCACAATGTCGTCCAACGCCTCGCGCTGAGAGGAGTCCATCCCTCGACGAGGTGGCTGCCCATCTGCAGCGGAGTAAAGGTACTTCCCTGTGAGGAACTCCCACTCCAGAACATCCTCTCGTTGCCTCGGCTGAAACCGCATGAAGGAAGGCGCGATGCCCAGCTGAAGGTCATCCCTGTGGACTTCCGTACTGCTGTATTTGCTCATGAGGACGATTTCTCGGTGCAGCTGGATGGTCCGGTAGCGCAGCTCTGCTATTTTGCGACTAAGCATGTAGCTATGGAGCCTGTATTGGTAGGGTGGGCTCTTGTTTGGGTGCAAGGTGATGGCCCTGTGGATCTTGCTATTACGGAGGTCTTTGATGTAACCTTTCTTGTTCTGCTCATAGTTTTCGTAAAATAGCTGCTGCATCTAAGAAAACAGGGGTGGGGGGAGAGAATATGTTACTATGTAAGAATGGATAAAATAGCCAATCACCCTACACATTTGCTTACATGAATAGAAGGGCTTTTAAGATAAGCTCTTCCCTGCTCTTTAAGCATAGGTTTTAGCAATATCAGCGGCTACTCAAAAGGAATTAAGAGGATTATGGATTGTAGACCAGTGAGAAACAAACATCTACTACAGTCCAGATATTAGCATAACCTTTTCCACCAATTGCATTGAGACTGTCTTCCCAAGGGACCATGCAAGAAGCCTTTCCTGCTAGTACACGTAAATATATTTTCATGACAAGAAAAGGAAAAGAAGTTAAAGCAGTAAACATGCCACTACAATGGACTACCACAAGAGGAAGTGATGGCCACCAACGTGGATGACTCTAAAAGGAAGTTCATGGTGGAATAAGGTGATCAATGGCTCCTAGATACCATGGCTATGTTTTCCCTTCACTGTTGGAGGTAGTGTGTCTCTGAAAAGCAGCTGCCGGGGAACACAAGAGGGGAGAGGCGCTCTTGTGCTCTGGTCTTGCTTTCGGGCTCCCACAGACATCTTCCTGGCCACTGTGAGAACAGGATGATGGGCTAGATGGATGGTACGTTAGTCTGATCCAGCAATGCACTTCTTCTGTTCTTACTACTCATAGCCATCTTTGTCCTATCTTCTACACTAAAAAGCCAGGCATATTTCTGAAGCATATGACATGGCAAAAGGTCTTTTAAATCCAGTACTGTATCATGATTTTTTAAAAAAAATCTTGCCCTCAAGCAACAGTAAAATGCGTCCTTCTTCCTGCAAACAGTGAAATGAGCTGACCAAAAAATTAGCCATCTATGAAGGAACAGTCACCTTTCAGTTGCCAATCCACCAATGAGACAGTTGGGTTCATTCCACTAGCTCTGCTGAAAAGAATAGCTTTGTTGGATTCCTCCTCTCCCTAAACCAGGCATGGCCAAATTTGGCCTTCCAGTTGTTTTGGGCCTACAACCCCCATCATCCCTAGCTAACAGGACCAGTGGTCAGGGATGATGGGAATTGTAGTCCCAAAACAGCTGGAGGGCCAAGATTGGCCATGCCTGCACTGTTTCCATTCAAGCTAGGCATTATAATAATTACTATGTAACTTAAACCAACTAACTAATCACCAGTTCCTGAGAGTTAGCTTGTTTTCCTCTTTCCTCCTCACCCCTTTTTCCTTTTGTGATGTCTTTTAGATTGTACACCTCCAAACAGGGATCCAGCAGGGCTTTCAATATGACCAATTCCCCTCTATCAGTCTTGCCTTGTACTAAATCTCATCTAAATTGTGGGTGAGCTGAGATAAAACTATCCACCTCCCATCCATCAGGAGGCTGCCTGCTAGGCCTCTGCAATATTCTGTGCTCTGCCTCTTCCTAACTGGTCTCTGCTGTTCTCTCTCTCTCCCTCTCTGTTGCTGCATAAGGTGTGTGTGTGTGTGTGTGTTGCCGTATAACTTCAAGTGTGACTGGATCGCTGCAACCTAACCAAGTATTGTCTACTTTGAGATGAGAACAGTAACTCATGCAGAGATTCAGCACACAGTCTTATATGGGGACAGGCATTTCTAGTGCGTTCCTTTATTTAGAATGCCTGTCCCCATATAAGACTGTGTGTTGAATCTCTGCATGAGTTACTGTTCTCATCTCAAAGCAGACAATACTTGGTTAGGTACACATTTCAGGGGCAAAAATGGCCTCCAATTTTAGTTGAGATCTTTGCTTTTAAAGCATGGGCCCCGTTATCAGAATTGTGGAAAACACTGGCTTACGTAAGCCAATGGCTTCCTTTAAAAGGATGGCTTTGGGGATAATGATATGACTTGGGCCAGGAACAGGCTGGGAGGAAAACAAAGGCGAGTCTGCTTGAGGGGGTCTCAGATACCAAAGCAACAGAAACAGCCGCAGTCTCTGTCCTATATTCAGATGTATCAAGTACTTTCCACTGGTATCGGGAAACAGCCATGGGAAGTGCAGGCATCTCAAAGCCATACAATATTGATGGCAGGAGATAAACATGGGGGCTCAAGTTAAGCTCGGCAGGCATAAATATTTATGGCTAAATGAATTCAAACACCTGCAAAGTCACAGCCACCTAGCTCAGCCAGGCAGGACAGCCGAGATGCATCAAGTGTCAGGAAGACAAGGTTGCCAGGGTGTGAACTGATAAGTACGTGGCATCAATGGGTGGAGTCAGGCCAAGTCTGGACTGGGCAGGGGCGGAGTCAGGTGGTTCAGGGACGTAAGGAGAATGGTGACAAGGGGACGGGGTCTTTTGGGGATGGCACCTAACCTATGGAACCCTCTCTTGGGGAGGCTTGCTGGGTACCTAGACTAATGTATTTTAGGCTGCCCCCTCTTTATGTTTTAACTGTTTTAAATTTTAAATTGAGATCTGCTGGCAAAGGGCATGCAAGATTAATAACAGTAATATAATACATTGTAAGACTGATGGCACTAAATAAAAACATATGAAAATCAATCAATGATCTTGGTTTGGTTAAAAAAGGGGGAAGATATTAAGTTTTGTATTTTTCTTTATAAACCTTAATAAAATTTAATAATAATAATAATAACTACAGCAGCCCACAAAACCAGCTAGAGAAGAAACAAGAAAGGGTCTGTATGGACCATACAATCCCTCGAAGCAAAACTTTCATTATTTTCAAAAGCAGCATTACGTGTGCAACTTTTACTTTAGCCTAAGATTTATTTTGAAATGCAATTCATGGTTTGCATAAGAAAATAAAGCAAGTAAGTGGTGGTGGGGACGGGACGTGAACAGAAAACCAAACCCTCCATAGCCCTGAGGCACTGCATCCAATAAGCAGTCAACAGAGTATGGAACAGCCCCAACAGGAAATTAATAGAAGCCAACACACTTTGTTGATTACACAACTGCATTTTAACAAGCTACCAATGGTCTAGTCTAGATGTTACGAAACACAGGGTTGCAAGGTTAGGTATGGGTTATTTGCAGCTAGCCTGCTTTTTTATGAATGACTAATGTCAACCACTGAGCAGGACCACATGGGAAGAAAGGGCAAGTGTGGCCTTCAGGAATGAACTTTCCTTTTTGCACATGAACAGTTCAAGAGGATCTGGGGAATGAGGAGGAAGGGTGGGATCTCATCCTTCTTCTCTAGTGGTTGGACATCAATAGTAAGACAGTGACAGAGGGACAAAATCAGCCACCCAGAGGAATAGTCCTTCTCGCTGTGCAATATCGGCAAAGCATCATCCTGCATAATAGTGGTTCCTTCCAGAACCCAGAGAACAGCTACAAGGTTGTGAAGAAGAGCTACCATTGCAGTGTTGTACATTCTTGAAAACTGCTGCTGATACAATTGGAATTGGGCTTCAACCATCAATCAAAAACACAGCACATTAATGTTACACATGTTTAGCTGCAAACAGAGCCTGCTGAGTCCAAACAATATGTGTTCCCAAGAAAGAGCCCATGGAAGATTCTGCACCAAGAAAACCAGAATTCTGCCAACTGCAGAAATTAAATAATTCATTCTGAAAGGGTTACAGTTGTGAATGCAATAATCTGGTTTTGCTAATCATGCGGAACTCCACCCCCCTCAAGTCCTGGAAATCCTGTCCAGCCACTTCTCTCTGAATTTTCAGTAGGTAAAACTCATAGATTTAAAACCATATGTGCTAGAAACTTGCTTTTTTATTTAACTGAGTTTGTCACAGAGCTGAATTCTGAGACTTATATCACTTTCTTCACTCCTCAGCACACATATGTGAACACCCACCCACACACCCTAGTCACACCTGATGTCCCAAGAGCTTAACATTTGTATTTGAAGAGAACATTTTTTAAAAAAAGACAGAAGTCCTGAAAATGCAAACCTGCCTAGTCCTTTACAGTTTCATATACGCAAGTATTTTCTTTTTACTGAAAGGAGTGGTGTTGATTTTTAATACCACCCCACAAACACACATTTGGCCACTTCCAGGTCCAGCAGGAAACATTCAACAGTGTGAAATGCCTTCCACCTCCACACCACAAACTTTCGGATGACCCTCTCTCCCTCCTAGCACAATGCATTTTCCAGCCCTACACATTTACTGGAACCCACTTCTCCGAAATGCATGTTTAGAATAGAGTCCCATGGTCATCAGCACAACCAAGCGTAGGTTTCCACCTAGAAGGTTGCAGAGAGCCCACAGATACAATGAAAAACTATTCCTCATTGCTCCCAGGTTGGGTGGTTTTCAAAGGCAGAATATGCAAGGACTTCACAATGATTCATCTGCCTCAGAACATAGGACTCATGGTTAGTACCCACTGATAGCTTTGTTCTCCATAATGGCTATGTTCACTCTCCACTGCTGGAGGCAGTATGTCTCTGAATACCGCTTGCCGAGATTCATAAGTGAAGAAAGTGCTGTTGCACTCAGGTCCCTATTGCAGGTGACCCATAGGTATTTTGGCTGGCTACTATTACAACAGGATGTTGAAGAAGATGGGTCTTGGTCTGATCCAGAAGGGCTCTTCATACGTTCAATCCGCGTATTTATAAACCACTCCTCCAGACCACCACTCTCAGGAGTTTCATGTAGATGCTGAATAGCATGGGCAATGAGATGGAATTGTGATGCACAGACCCTCCAGTGTCTCTACTTTCCAGAGACAGTCCTAGATTTACAGAAGCCATCCCAGTTTCTGATCCCATAAGGTCCTGCTTTTACTTAGGACATCCCTTTTTTCACCAGAGAAATGTTGGAGGGTATGGAGTTCTGTGACACCCCCCCCCCCCGGAGCCAAGGAGATAAGTAACTATACAACCTTTAGAAGACATCTAAAGCAGTGTTTCCCAACCTTTTTTGGGCAAAGGCACACTTGTTTCATGAAAAAAATCTCGAGGCACACCACCATTACAGCCCCGTGACGTCAGCGCGCAGCGTCACGCCGGGAGGGACATGAATTGCTAGCAAATTACATAATCACCTCCTTGAGGGCTGGCTCATCTTCTCCGAAGGCAGAACCCCATTAATTAACAGCACAGACTCACACCATAGCCAAGACGAGGGGGGAAAACCTCAGTCATGCACAGTCATGCACATGTGGGGGCTAAATGAGGACGAAGACCGGGCAGAGAGCAGGGTTCAAATCACCCCACCTGGCCAGGACAATCCCTGGGTGCTCCCTTGGGCCACTCGCCTGACCCACCTCGCAGGGCTGTTGTTGCGAGGATAACACGGGGAGAACCACACGCGCCCCCGGGAGCTCCTTGGAGGAGAAAGCGGGCGATGAATGCAATGCACGAAATATATGAGAGGTGACCAGGTTTTGCAGGTGAGGGGCTCCCACCAGCCTCCGCTTCCAACACCCGGCGCAACGGCGCCGAAGTTTTCCCCCGGGCTCGGCTCGGGGAGCAGCGCTGCTCCCCCCCGGCTCCCCTTCGCCCTCCCGGCTCTCTCTGCCGCCCACTGGGGACCCCCCTCACCTGCCAAGTCCGGAGCGCCGGTGGAAGTTGCATGCATGCATGCAGGGCGCCGCGTTGCCATTGCATTGCACTGCACTCCATGCAACGCCTGCACGCATGCATTGCCTTGCCCGCCCGCCAAGGGGTCTCCCCGCGGTCCAATGCGTCCTCTCCGGCGCGGATGCAGCATTGCAAAAATAAAAAAACCCCGACGCAGCCCTACCTGGGGGGCAGCCTCCGCCTCCGCCGCTCCGCCTCCGCGGGGATCCCCGGGCTCCATCCTGCCGCCCGATCTCCGCTGGGGCGCAGGCAGGCTGCGCGGGGTCTGCGCGGAAGAGCCCCTGCCCGCCCGGCCGCCGCCGCTGCGCTCATTCCATGGCCGGGAGAAGAGCGCTTCAAACAAAACGCCCGGCCCGCCAGGCCACGCTGGGAAACGTAGTTTGCGCACCCCGCACGGGCGCGGAGCCCAAGGGCGAGGGGACTACGGATCCCGGCAGCCCCCGCGCCGGGGACGGAGGGGGAGAGGCCGGGTGCAGGGATGGAGGGACGGGTGGGCGAGCGAGTGAGTGAGTGGCAGCCGCCAAGCCTTGGCCGAGAGCCAGGAAGGGCCTCCCCGGAGGAGGAGGAGGAGGAGGAGGGAGGCGCAGAGCGGGAGGGAGGGAGGGAACCCCAGGGGTCATCTAGTGATGGCGCCCCAATCGAAAATTTGACTTTTAAAAAAAATCTTTCGAATTTTTTAATTTTTCCCGCGGCACACCAGGCAACATCTCGCGGCACACTAGTGTGCCGCGGAACAGTGGTTGGGAAACACTGATCTAAAGGATAGGGAAGTGTCAGGGAACTGACATCAGAGCAACAGGAGAAGGCGAGGCTCTCTGATTCTGCAGGGGAAGGTACCAGCACAAGGGGGAGACGTAGCTTGATAGAGGGGGAAGGAAATCAGCGTAACACCAAGGGTCCAGGAGAGCAAATGGCAGAGGAGGTGGAAGGGCTCCGGGATTCTTCCTTGGAAGTCAGTGAGGAGAGCACTGGTCCTCCACTACCCACGCCCTCCCTGCGCAGAAGACTTCCGCGCAATGAGAGACGGAGACAATTGGGTGTCAAACAACTTTTATGCTGGCAAAGGTTTAAGAAACGCCCAGAGACAGATTCTGCTAGCGACTGAGGCAGCCACGCTGAGATGGGCTGTGCAGTCAAGATGGTTTAACCCATGCAACCAAGCTTCCAAACGGGAAAGTTTACGCACGAGTAACTCCCAACCACTACAGGAAGGTTTTTTTAATGTTGAATGTTTTATTATGTTCCTATATATGTTGGAAGCTGCTCAGAGTGTCTGGGGCAACCCAGTCAGGTGGGCAGGGAATAATAATAATAATAATAGAATAGGACATCTCATCCCTATTTTCATCAGAGAAATGTAGGAGAGTATTAATGTATCCTAAAACCTAAAGAATATAGGGTTGAACAATAATCTCCTAGTCCTGCTGTCTGGAACCAGCCTTACAGGAACGACTGAAACCAGCACAACACAAGTGCCTATAACTCTCATTTTGGGCTACCATCTCCAAAGGATACCATGGCCAAAACTGTCAAAAGCCACTGAGAAGTTCTGCAGAACTAACTTCGCATCTTCCACTGCTGTGCCGCAATTCAGGGTAAGAAGACCAAGAAGAGGCCACGCTTTGCCTGAGCAGTGGGGCGAACCCCTCGCTGCCTTGTGTTGCTGCAATACTGCAGAGCAATTAGAACAAAATGGTGCCAATCAACAGCAACAAGGAAGCTGACCATTATGGCTTCAGAGTTTACAGCCACAGAAGAAATGAATTAAACTGCTATTTTATACAGGCCTCCCTTAACTCTGCACGGCTTATTTCAGAGTAGAAACTGCACAGAATTACACTTTAAATGCATGGCATGAAGTTCTTCCATGAGGGAGGCATAGCCTACCCAACAAGCTCAACACCTCTTCCTAGGAGATACTTCAGCTCAGCATTTGTAGTAGGCAATATGCCTTTCTCATTGAGAAACCCCTAAGCTTTTGAGGATTGCCAGAGACAGTTTGAGACCCACTGGCCTAATGTTTACGTTTAACCCACCAGAGCGCCTCCCTCCCTCCCTCCCTCTCTCTCTCTGGGATGTATCTCCCCTTCACTGGAAACTGAATATTGTCATTGTAGGAACCTTTGGCTCAGGCTCAAAATACTTTTCACTGAAAAGTTTGTGTTACATTCACTTCCAATGCAAAATCCCCTCCCCCTTTTGCAAGCTTTCAATTTTTTTTGCCATTTCAGTGCATGGGGGGGGGGACAGCTGCTGGGGGTGGGGTGGGGAAATAAAGTCAGTTTATACTGAGATGAGCAGACAGCCAAAGAATACCCCTGGAACAGGAGCCCTATAGTGCAGCTCCATATTTTAACTCCTTCTTCCTAAAAAGAACGCAGTGTCTAAAAAGCAGCTTTCGATGAGCTGGTGTTTTGAGCACATTTACAAACTTTCAAAAGTCAAAATAAATTTTTTTTTTCTTCCAGTAGCACCTTAAAGACCAACTAAGTTAGTTCTTGGTATGAGCTTTCGTGTGCATGCACACTTCTTCAGATTCAGGTATCTGAAGAAGTGTGCATGCACACGAAAGCTCATACCAAGAACTAACTTAGTTGGTCTTTAAGGTGCTACTGGAAGAAAAAAAAAATTTATTTTGACTATGGCAGACCAACACGGCTACCTATCTACTACTGAAACTTTCAAAAGGTTTGCTTTGAATCACAATATAAACTGTCCCGCTCGTATCTATGGTACAGAGTCAGATGTGACACACTGGTAGCCTTTAAAAAAAGTGATGGATAAGAGGGTATCGACTCTCTCCCTTGCTTGGTCAGGTAGGGTCAGTACTACAGGCCCCAGGCAACCTGGGAAATGACTGGTGCCAAAGCAGAATGACAGGTTTGTACCATGTCCAGATAAAGGGTGTGTGATTTGCTAGCAGGCAAACACCTGGATTTTGTTGGTTATAGTGTGTGTGTGGGGGGGATAAATCACAATAAAACAATTGGCATTGATTTGCCACTGGGTCCCCACAGGCTAATCCAAAAGTCTTACTAACCATATCTGGTTTTCAGGTTAGCCTGCTAGTAGGTTAAAGGGAAAGCTACTTGAGCAAGGAGAAAGACAGTCAACGATGCTTGGGCACAGCAACTTAAGATGGGTGGAGGGGAGAAAAATCTTCATTTTTATTGTGTTTGCATAAGAGACAATGTAGCAATGGAATTTGACAAGAAGAAACTATACTGTCATCTTTAGGTCCAGATGTGGAAAAAGGCGTCCAATAAGCACATGTGGTTTAACTTACCGCATGTGGATTCGTGCTCCTCTCTCTGGTTTATTTACTATCCAAAAGGCCCGCCAATTTTGATGGGAAGGAGAGCCAGGCCTTTCCTGAGACCCACTTCCCCAGCCTCCCATCTGTAGCTGAGGCCACTGAGCTTGAGGCTTCTAGATCCCCACACTGCATTTGCTTTCCTTTCAAACCAGGAAGTGTCCAGAAGGGCTCCCCCTTCCCACCGCTAGCCTACAGCTGCCTTTCAGAGAGGCATTCCTCCCCATGGAAAGACCAGGTCACTCAAGGAAAGAGCAGCTCTTGGCGCAAAGACACACACACAAAGACACAACTGCACAGGTGAATATGGTTCCCAGCGTACTCCACGGAAGACATTTGCGAAGGGGGGGGAATGTTATACTGTTTGCAGGTGTGTGTGTTTTATCTGTAAAAACTGCTAAGGTTAGGGCCTGCTTTGAACAGTTTTTGCCAAGCAGTATAAAACTCTTTCCTTGACAAAAAGAGTATTCTCAAAATGTCCTGGGAGCCATATCCATGTGTGCAGCTGTGCCGGGGAGCTGTTTTTGGAAACACCTCCTGTCCTCAGCTGCCTCCCAGACTGCAGCCCATTCATTTTCCCCTATAGAACTCAATGGGAGCCAGTGAGGGCAAACCCAGCCCCCACCTGCTCTGGGATTTGTGGGGTTTTTTTGAGCAGGCGCGAGTGTGGCGGGAGGTAAGAGCAAAGTGGAAGACTGCATGAGGGCTGATCAGTAAGGTCACAATGTACCATAGCTTTTATCCCAGTCGGTTTTTGAATTGGATCTTATTTTCATTTTCTCATGGACTGGCCGGCTGCAGAGGAGTGGTGGGAGGCACCGGCTGGGGAGGCACCCAAGGGTACCCCCAGGGGGAAAGAAGGCTCAGAGCCAGGGGAGTGGTGGTGGGACAACAATGAGTGGTCAGAGGGAGAAGAGGGAGCAGACTGGGAGGAGATGCTGGAAGCTGAAGAGGTAACAGGGTTTCGTGAGCAGAAAGAGTCTTTGGCAGAGAGCAGTGCAGAATCAGAAGCGGCAGCAGAAAGGGGTCAGGAGGCAGAATGCAGGCAGGCTACCAAAGAAGCCAAGGAATCTCTCCCTCCTGCTGGGACCAGCTCCCTTCCTCCCTGGTCTCCCAGAACACACAGAGTAATAGAGAGGGGAGAGCAAAGAGAGACAAGACGAAGAATGCCAGGGAAGGAACCAGGGGATGAACCTTAGAGAGCAGTGGGAAGGCAGGGACCTTCAGTCATCACAACTTCCTCACTGGGGGCAAGGCCTACTGGGAAGAGTTGGTGTGATCCCTAGGCCTGCGCTGTTTTGGTTTCTTTGAATTTCACTGGGTGTTTTATGGCTGACCTGCCCCTGACTCTGGCTCCTGACATTTTTAATATATGCAACTGTTTAATATATGCTTTTATTGTACTGTGAAATCCCTTTCAGATGTACCATAGTAAGGCTTCATGAACGAAATGAACAAATAAATATTATTTTGATACCGGTAACAATTTGCTGAATACATTGGTATGCCCGTCACCATGGACTCAAGTCATGCCTATTGTCTATTTTTGATTATTTTAATGCAGATCTTGTGTGTAAACTTCTGACAATTTACTTGTAGGTTGCTCCTCATTTCATTATAGCCTGGGGTGGAAGGAGGCCTCGTGTTTTCCTTCAAATATTTGGTTAAATAAGGTTTTCTCTCCAAGGAAATAGGGGAACAGCCAAGAGAATGGACTTTGCATCCACTTGGTGGATGTACGTTTCTGGCATACGTGGATGGCACATTACTGCGAAAAACGATTTTATTTGTTATTAACCATATGTGTTCATGCTCTAACAAATGTTCCTTTATATTACTGTCATTTTAGCATCCTTTCCTTTCATGCTCAGACTTGATATAGCTGTAGGATTTGGCCTATTTATGTGCTCTCAGCTCTGTATCCCCCCCCCCCTTGTTTTGTTCTGTATTTTAAAGTTCCCTGTGATTTCTCTGTATTTCACCTTTGATTCTCCAATATAATATTTGAAAACCAATAACAATAATAGCAGCAGCAGCAGCAACAACAACAACCCCAATTCCACCCACCAGAAGACAAGTCTCAAATACTGGGAGACACAGCTGATTAGAGCAAGATTCAGAAAGATTTGTGATACATAAAATAGGAAAAAGGTTTTAGACTATGATATACACACATACCAATTTGTGCAGCAACCAATTACACAAACACAAATTTGGTGGTGTTTGGAAGGGCTAAGTTGTATCTAGCAGAATAAACAGCTTTTAACTGTGGGCTATAAAGTGGTGCTGCTGGTGTTTTTCTTCTTCTTGGTGCCTGTGAAAGGGTCCCAGAATTTCCTTCCTTGCGGTGCCTTGAGCTTGATGAAGCTACAGAGAGCTCTAAGAAGGAAGCCAGCTCTCTGAAGAGAAACTTTACAGTAAGGGAAGCCCAAGGTCACTCAATTCCCAAGGCATTTCAAACCCAGCTGTGAATTGGAAAAGTTGAACGGGCTCCAGTTTAATCTTTCATTTACATTATTACGCAATGACCTCATGAAGCGATGTTTTTTCCCCTCGTCCAATCAGCAGAAAAGCCGTGAGATTTATATTTACTGGGAAACTAATTAGACTAAAACAGAATTTTCACCCCCACTCCCCCTTGCATTTGGGGGGGGGGAATAAACCCTACACCATCTTTCAGAAGCAAGATCCTTCGTTCTGCTCCAAGTGCCAAGCTAGAAGCTATCTTTTGGAACCGGGATTTATAAGGAGAAAGACTGAGAATACATTTTTTTAAAAGCTCCCATTTCTTACTTACACATACACACCCAGACACTTGAAGTCAGAAAAAACCACAAATGACTGATAATTGTCAGCCTACTTTTAAACACAGCTGCCAAACAACCACACTGTGCTTGATAAAATAGCTTTGTGAAACTTAAAAAATTGAATATTGCCTATGGTAACTAAATGGGTCCAACAAAATGCTTTGGGTGGCACTGTGGGTTAAACCACAGAGCCTAGCACTTGCTGATCAGAAGGTCGGTGGTTCGAATCCCCGTGACAGGGTGAGCTCCCGTTGCTTGGTCCCTGCTCCTGCCAACCTAGCAGTTCTAAAGCACATCAAAGTGCAAGTAGATAAATAGGTACCACTCCGGCGGGAAGGTAAACGGTGTTTCTATGTGCTGCTCTGGTTCGCCAGAAGCGGCTTAGTCATGCTGGCCACATGACCTGGATGCTCCCTCAGCCAATAAAGCCAGATGAGTGCCGCCACCCCAGAGTCGGTCACGACTGGACCTAATGATCAGGGGTCCCTTTACCTTTTATTTACCTTCTATGATGTGTACAACCACAATACACTCTGTCTATTAAAGTGCCTACACAACCTAAAAACGAGTTGCTTTCCCATTTGATCTAATACAGAATTCTGAGTAGCCTGAAGGCTTGCACAGTTTACACCAATCTAGCTAACTTTCCATATCCAGACATTTGGAACCAGATATATCCATGTCTATATCTGAGGATAGGGATGGGGATTTAGTTCAAGGCCTTCGTATTCTGGAGACTGTTTGTGTGGTGCTCCATCACCAGCGTTGACATGCGCTACCAGTTCAATCACATGCATCTGGGCTGCATTCTGGAGTGTACATTTAAAGGGCTACACATGAGATCTGCCATAAACCATTGCCTGATAACAGCAGAGAACAGCAATACAGAAACCACACAAGCTTCCTCATTATCCGGGAAACATCCTTTGCATTGTAAGAAGTCACACACTTTGCTGCCACCTGCCCAGTGAGATCTTTCATTCAGAGCATGGCTGGCCTTATAGCAACAATGCAAAGGCATAGCAGGTTTCCGGCTTCAACTGGAAGATGGGTGAAAATTGCAATTTTTATATGGTGTCAAGATAGCTTGGAATTCAAACTGTCCACAGAAAAACTGCTTGTTTTTAAAAGTGTGGAAGCAAAATTAGGAGAGCGGGGGATAAAGACAGGAACAACCCCTGGTTTAGGGTGAAAATGAAGAAATGCACATTATTCATGACCGGAACACTGGCAGCTGCTCTCCAGGGTTTCTGGCAGAAGTCACTCCCATCACTACTGGAGTTGCTGTGGATTGTACCTGGAACTTTATGCAGGCAGGTATTATTATTAGTAGTAGTAGTGGTAGTAGTGGTGGTAGTATACTGCCCTTCATCCATAGATCTCTACCACTGAGTTTGGCCCTTTCTCACATGATTCCTTCAGACCACCGGCCCATCAAGCTCATGTTTGCAAAGCAGATGTGCTACTACTGCACTATGGCCTTTTCAATAAAGGTTTTGTTGCGATTGCTTGTTAAAACTGTTGGGACACTGACTCAATCTTTCCTTTCTTTTCTTTTTAGTAAAAGGTCCCTGATAAAAGTATAAATACAAAATGGTGCCCAGAACCTGCAGAGGGTCACAAATGGCAACTTGCCATGCGCTGTGTGCAATGGATATTAATTTATTTTCACTTCGTAACTGAACATGATACACCACAACTAACGACTGTAAATCTACTTGCAGCCGCTTCCCCAAGCTGGCTTTACAGGAACTATAAAAGTGGGCCAATATAAAATAAAATCCCGCCAGACCAAACACAGATGTTCACAACCTGCTTTTCTCCTCCGATGAGTCACCTGAAGTCTGGGGTTATTGTTTCTAAAAAGTAGGTCTGAGCAATGTTCTAAATAAAAAACAAACAAAGCAATGCAAACATTTTGGAAAGGGAAAGGCAGAAAGCCACACATTTCTCTTTGCTTCAATGGAAATGAAAGTATAATAATGCTTTACGTTAGTATAGTGCAAGGGACAGATGCAAAAGAGGACAGAGCAAGAACTGCAAATTTTGCCTTTAGGCTCCAGTTGCCATCATAACCAAGAGCTGGAAATGAGGGGAACTGTAATCCAAAACAACTGGAGGACACCACATTGACTTTCCCCATTATAGAGCTTTTAAGTGGTTTAAGTGCTTGTCATATTATGATGCACACCCACCCATACCCATTTTGCACATAGGATGACTGAGAACACAACAGAGTAGCTTCCCTAAGGCCACCTAGTGAGTTCATGAGAGAGGTGAGAGTCAAAGCAGGCACTTCATAGATCAGTCTCTTAGCCACCACACTGTTTCTCAGTGGGTCTTGGGATGAACAAGTGTCTGTCACTTCTCCTTCACATTCGGAATTTTCTTTTTCACATACATATCCCATTATTATTATTTTTGAACCCTGGTCTCCTAGGTTCCAGTCTTACACTCTAACCACTCTATCACCCTGGCTCGACCACTCTAGCCACAAAATGGGTACTCTTGTTGTTTAGTTGTGTCCGACTCTTCGTGATCCCATGGACCCAATGGGTACTACACCCATTCAATGTACAAAACTGCCTTATCATGAGCCACGCCATGTTGCCCCAGCCATGTGTCAGATTTGGTCAAGGAAGTGTAGGGTGGTAAGGATCTGGCCCGTGGGCAGAAAAAGCTCCTCAGCCCTGCTTCAACTGGAGGTGCAAGAAACTAAACCTGGGACTTTGTGCATGCCGAACAGCTGCTCTACCGCTCAGCTATACCTCTCCCCAAGTGGAGGGATGCCAGGATCCATTTTGTCTGTTACTTTTAAAGCTTACACCACCTTTCTATTAAAAAATGACCAAAGCAACATTGCGTTATGACTCCTGAATCTAGCAGCAATCCAGACATGGAGTCGGAGGCTGCAGAGTCACCTCCTAAGGGACCAGATATGAAGTTCATGTACTCTGAGCTGGCTGATGGAGATCAGGGGGCCACAGCAACTGAGGCTGGCAGACATAAAACTGAGAGGAACCTCCTGGACTACCAGGGCAAAAGCCCAGACAAGGGCTTTCCCCTGAATTTGAGGAACACGATGGCTCCTACTACACGTCACTAGTCCAGCAGTGCAGGGAGAGCCTCAGGAGAAGTAGTGCTCATCTTCAGACCTGAGGGTTGGCCCTCTAAGCCCTTGATGTTCTCCATTAGGGGGTGGAGCCTGGAGAAGGCCACAGTCTGTTCCTAACCCTTGTCAGAGCACATGGCTCACTCTTGAGTCACCTGTGGTCCTGCCAATGTCTGGCCTGCCTTTCCTCCAAGCTCACCCTGCCGTACTTCACCCAACAGCTTTGCCACCTTGTCTGTGGGATCTGGCATCGGGAACATGAACTAGCCCGTTGGCATGAGATAGGAAGCAGAACTTGCTGCATCAGCTCTGTGGAAAACCAGCTCCACCAGGCCTCCTCTACCTCAGCTGTCATCTGCGGGCAGTCATTCCATCAGACTGCCTCAGTGGGACAGACGGGAAGCAGGGCTCATTGCATCAGCTTTGCCAAAAGGCCAGCTCTGTCAGGTAGTTCCTGCCCCTGAGCTGTGCCAGCTGGTTGTTATAAGAACAACTGCTTAAGAATTGGTGCCTGAGTTTGATTCTTTTCCTCTTCCCTCCCTGCCCTCTTTCTCTTGCGTTGTGCCTGTGTGTGTTTGTTTGTTTTAGACTGTAAGCATGTGGATAGGGATGGGATTGTTTTAATTGATTGTATGTAACTCACCCCAGAAGTCTTTTTGGCTGAGGAGTGGGGTACAAATGCTCAAAATCAGTGGTTCCCAGTTGGTGGTCTGCGGACAGCAGGGAGTCCGCAGAACCTACCCAGAGGTCCTGGGTATATATCTATCAACCATCCGGGACTTCCCGTTTGGGGCGGCTGTGCTCTTGAACAAGAGCACAGCCTGGAAGATGCATGTCCTGGTTTTTCACTGGGACATGTTGGAAGGTGCCACTATTCACCTACCGAAAACTGCCACAGAGATATCAACATTTTCAGAAATAGGGGGTTAGCTAATGGGGAACCACTGCCCTAAATAATAATATTCCTTCTGTCAGTTCCTAACCCTGAATATGTACAGTGGTACCTTGGGTTACAGATGCTTCAGGTTACGGACTCTGCTAACCCAGAAATAGTACCTCGGGTTAAGAACTTTGCTTCAGGATGAGAACAGAAATCGCGTGACGGTGGTGCGGTGGCAGCAGGAGGCCCCATTAGCTAAAGTGGTACCTCAGGTTAAGAACAGTTTCAGGTTAAGAACGGACCTCCAGAATAAATTAAGTTCTTAACCCAAGGTACCACTGTAATGGAAACATGGGTTGTACACTAACTGCAAAGGGACACATATACCGACTGCAAACTGACTGGCGAAGATGAAATCTGCCGTGTCAATCGGGAGGAAAAATGTAGCTTGAGGCCTTTGGATACATCGTAGGCTGTTTGGCATTAGCATTACCCAAAAAATGCTTTGCAGGATATTAAGAAATATAGATCAGGATATTAAAAGTAAGCCTCCTTTAAATGCTAGCAGTGAGCGCCACAGCATTGTCAGATCACAAGCTTAATGAAGCCTAAGAAAGGAGCACCAGAACCTAATTTGAAGCATACCAAAAAAGAATCTTGTACAAATTCCAGTAAATCCGTTAACTCCTTTAAAGGATGCTGATTGCTTTGCTTATAAACGGGAGCAGAGGCAGGCGTATGACTATCATATGATGATGGCATGAAATCACTTACAGACAGTGGTTATTTGTGCAGCAAGTTCTAGGGCCGGCATTTTCATGCAGGCTGTTGAAAATGGACCCATGACAGATAGATAGATAGATAGATAGATAGATAGATAGATAGATCTTTATTGTCATTGTCCCATGCAGGACAATGAAACTGCAAAACTACATAAAACTACATAAAAACTACATAAAACGACATAAAACATTCAAAAACCCCTAAAAACTCTAAAACCCTATTTAAAAATACACTATACTGTAGAAACCCCTTATGCTGCGTTTAGAACCAGAATTGCATTTGCATAGAAACTGTTTCTCAGGCGGCTAGTCCTGGCCTTTATAACCCTATACCTTCTTCCAGAAGGCAGAAGCTGAAAGAGATCATTTCCGGGGTGTGTACTATCCTGTGCTATCTCTGCCGCTTTCTTATGGCACCTAGCAGCATAGATTTGATCTAAGGTGGGAAGAGTGCACCCAATTATTCTCTCTGCAGTCTTTACAACCCTGGATAGCATTGTTTTTCCCCTGACCGTGCAGCTCCCAAACCATACACACAGACCATAAGTTAGTACGCTCTCCACAGTGCAATGGTAAAATGCCATCAACAGGTCCTTTGAGAGATTGTTTTTCTGGAGGATTCTCAAAAAATATAACCTCTGCTGTGCTCTCTTCACCAGGTCTTTGCTGTTTTCTCCCCAGGTTAGGTCATTTCTCAACTCCATTCCCAGAAATCGAAACACTAAGACCTGTTCCATGCACTTCCCCTCAATAATAAGTGGCTGAATATTCAATTTACATTTCCTAAAGTCCACAATGATGTCTTTTGTTTTCTTTAAGTTAAGGAGTAAGTTGTTTTTCCTGCACCACTCCCCCAACTGCTCAACTTCCTTCCAATAGGTCGCCTCCCCCTCTCCAGCTGTGATTAAACCAACCACTGTTGTATCATCTGCAAACTTAATGATCTTATTACTGGGGTATTTGGGGGCACAGTCAGCTGTATAGAGCGTATATAAAAGCGGGCTCAACACGCACCCCTGCGGCGTTCCCGTATTCGTGATGAGATCCGCAGAGACGTGGGAACCCAACCTGACCCTTTGGGAACCCTGCGCAGTCTAAGGCAGCTCTTAACATTCCTTTTGTATTACTGGTTTCACATACATTGTAAATTCATTTTTAATAGATGCACTTCATGACTAACGTATACCATGTTTTTTGCTCTATAAGACTCGCTTTTTCCCTCCTAAAAAGTAAGGGGAAATGTGTGTGTGTCTTATGGAGCGAATAGAGGCTGTGCAGCTATCCCAGAAGCCAGAACAGCAAGAGGGATTGCCGCTTTCACTGCGCAGCAATCCCTCTTGCTGTTCTGGCTTCTGAGATTCAGAATATTTTATTTCTTGTTTTCCTCCTCCAAAAACTAGGTGCGTCTTGTGGTCTGGTGCGTCTTATAGAGCGAAAAATATGGTAGGTTGCAACTACAAAAAAAGAAAGAAAACCGATTTACAGCATATGTGAAACCAGTAATGTGAATGGAACAGAGGAAGCTGCTTTATAATGCCTCAAATGACCACCTCCATGCAGCTAAATACTGTCTGCACTGACTTTCTAGGGTTTCAGACCATTTCCCCCCAGCTCCACCTGCAGACAGCAGTGTCTGAACCTGCAATCTTTCTGCATGCGAAGCATGAACTCTGATCAATGAGTTACAATTTCCTGAGTTGTCCAGCGTAAGTAACAAACAGCCCTGTCTATATTATACATAATACATAGTTTCTGACAGGGCTTAATTTATAACAAGGACATCTATGGGGTTTACACTTTAACTTACAAAGAGAGTAAGGAAGTCCACGTAGAAAGCATGCACTCCTGGTGCAATCCTGTACACACTTATCCGAGAGAACATCAATGGGGCATTAATATTTCTACACACATTCAGGACTGAGCCTTTGCACAAATTACTGTTTCTGGAGCTAAGCCCAGATACATCCTGGCTCAATTTAAGCTCATATGACCTGAAGATATTCCACCCTGATGGGCCAAATTTTGAATAACTGACGCATTGCCTCACTTTGCAGTCATCAACACTGGATCTTAGACCCTACAAACTAAGTCCCTGAATGCAGGAAGAGCAAAATAAAATCAAACCACAGAATACTTTGCATTGATCTGTTTCTCTTCTCAAGTTTCACCATTTGATCTCAACACTGGCTACAAATTAAGCCCTGTAATTCAGGGCAGATAAGAATGAAACTGACCCTTGGGGAAGCCAGCTATCCCTCTCTGCAAGCAAGACAGCAACAGTTGTAGATTGAAAGAGAGAGGTACGGGTTGGAGAGTTCCTTATCTAGCCTGGGCTTCATTAATATTTATAATTCAGTACAGTAAGATCAATGGAAGGTAACCTGAATGTCTGAAGTTGCCCCAAACTTAAGGGAAGAGAAGCGATAATTTTTAGACTGATACAACTTGTAGGCAGGTCTCTGCTAGAGAGGATTGTATATTTTAATAAAACATTTAGATGTAAGTTTTTGGCCTCAAACGATCTTACAAAACATTTTTTTAAAAAAAATGACCTTTTTACTGGCTTGGTAAAAAAACGGCATCATTTTTAAAGAACCTGGGGATCAGGCAACTTTAAAAACACACACATAAATTTAAACAAAGATGTTTTTGAAAAGGTCCTCTCTACATTCTCACTATTTTTAAGCAAACCACTTATTTTGCACTTTCCAAACCAAAACACAGCCATTCTTCAGAGTTTGACACCTCTGAATTTTCCAGTGCAGTTCTCCCACCAAGTAATTTGTACAACGATGCATACACTAGGTTAACGTAAGCATAAAAATGCACGTGTGGTGAAAATAACATACAAACATGCATTGTGTAAGGAGAAAACGTGTATACCAGCGGGAAACGAATACAAATATATGTGCATTAGGATAAATTTGCATTTAAAAGCAGCTGAATTTTCATGAGGACTTTTTTTAAAAAAAATTGCAAACTGATGTAGAAATGCTGAAGAACTGAATTTAGGATTGGAAAAAATGAGAAACTGAGAGAACTAAAATTGAAAGATCCTTAGACCTCACTCTGCTTGGGGTTAGAGGCTATACCTTAAAAGTGCCCCCCTTTTTTTCTTTTAACCCCCACCCCCCAAAAAATCTTATCCTTCTGCTTGAAATATTAATGCTGTAGTCATGCTAAAAAAAAAAAAAATTGGTTGGAAAAGCAAGTTAGCCACCCATAGAGTGTTTTAAGTCCAAATCAGATACTAATCAGGCCTGAAGTAAGTAGCTGGTAAGTGGTAAGTAACAAAGCAGAGATTAATACCCCGAGGGAGACACGACTCTGGAACAGGTTCAAAGAAATGATTGCTGCTTACTTAGTCACTGTGTTCGGTCTCTTGCCCAGACAGCAGAAAAAAGCATACTATTCCAGATTTCAGAGGATTAAAAATATTTATTTTGATGGGTGTTGCATGATGGAAAAACTAGTATAGATAACCCAAGAAATAGGATATGGGCTCCAAGTTGAAAGAAGATTAATTCACAGTTGAAAGAAGCACTGTTTTTTCTGAAGGGGATCTATGTTCCATCCACATTTACCGGTAAATACGGTTAGCACAAGTTTTCTGCTTAGAAACCAGAGAAAGGTTCCCTCGGTGAAGAGAAGATGAGGATTTCTATCTAAAAGTAGTCTTGAGCCCCCCAGACCTGTCAGGATCAGGCATGGCTTAATAAGTTCAGAAGGACAGGGTGGGGGCAATTGTGGGAACTGAGGATGGAAGTCCTCGCCTTCTTCAGGAGCAGAGGAGGGTGTAGACCAGCCACCAGACATGACTGAGCAAGAGGCAGAAGAAGCTCTTCAGGTGTCAGAAGGGGAGGGCACTGCCTCCATACATAAGCATAAGCACAGACTCACCCAGAGAGACAGGCAATGTGTCTATGAACCTGACATTCCCGTGAAGAAAGACAGTCTCGCAAGAAAGCTTGGCAGGAAGGTGTGGAAACTTGTTAGGACATCTCTGTTGTCCTAACAGTTCTGAGCTTCTTGCTTAGCTCCTCGACTCCTGCTGCTATGCTTGCACTGTTACTTGCCTGAATAACTATCTGTGTCTTACTCACAAGTAAGAACCTCTGTCATGTTTTGGGTGGGAGTCAGGACAGTATGATGGATGCTTAACATTGAATACCAACACAATGCTGGGTGCTGCACAGACACCCACAAACCATGTGCCAGGGCACTGAATCTTATAAATGGATGCAAGACAAAAGAGAACATCCAGTAGGCTACCCAATTTGGAAGAAGTGGCTATACAGGTGATGAGCATAATGGCACCTTTATTTCAACTTGGGAAGCATCTGCCAAGTACTGAGGCCGTGGCTGCCAAAGTGTTGTTGTTGTTGTTGTTGTTGTTGTTGTTGTTGTTGTTGTTGTTGTTGTTGTTAGCCCTAATGACACAATAGAAGTGCATTTGCACCATTTTCCATTGTACAGTAGGGCAAAAATGGAGTTAATTTCACAAGGACATTGCTATGACAAGGAACAGCTAAAGACTATGACCTCTGTGCCCTGTTTGCCAATGTCCAGTTGGCTGACTGGACATTGTGGCAGAGTTAGTGCTTGACCAGAATGTCATTTGGCCTGACTCAGCAAGAAAAAGAGAGGAAAAACAAGAAAAAGGGAGAGAGAGAGAGAAAACCTCCTCAGAGTGGTGCTCAGAAATAGCAACTTATTTGAGAGCTGCCAGACATGTTTCAAAATTATGTTCCTTGAGGGCAAAAAGATACTCTCATATCTTACTTGGGGACAACTCATTCAGGAAACATGTTTCCTGGATGGGGACAGAAGAAAGGTCCAGCAGCCCAACAAAGGTCAAAGATTGGACACTTCCCAGGATTTGGAGAATGGAAAAGTTCAATGGCTCTCACCACCTTAGAACTCTTGACTGGAATTTCCCCTAAAGGCCTCCTTCATAATGAAGATTCTACATCAGGCTTATGGCACCCCAGAAGAAGAAGAAGAAGAAGAAGAAGAAGAAGAAGAAGAAGAAGAAGAAGAAGAGGAGGAGTTTGGATTTGATATCCCGCCTTTCACACCCCTTCAGGAGTCTCAAAGCGGCTAACATTCTCCTTTCCCTTCCTCCCCCACAACAAACACTCTGTGAGGTGAGTGGGGCTGAGAGACTTCAAAGAAGTATGACTGGCCCAAGGTCACCCAGCAGCTGCATGTGGAGGAGCGGAGACTCAAACCCGGTTCCCCAGATTACGAGACTACCGCTCTTAACCACTACACCCCAATATTGGCTCCTTCAGTGTTTCCCAGACTTGGGTCTCCAGTTGTTTTTGAACTACAATTCCCATCATCCCTGACCATTGGTCCTGCTATCAAGGGATGATGGGAGTTGTAGTCCCAAACCAGCTGGAGACCCAAGTTTAAGAGACACCGGACTACATTAACACCATACAATTAGGTGCTATTATACTACTTAAAACCACCATGAGTTCCCCCAAAGAATCCTGGAGTGCTGTTAAAGGTGCTGAGAATTTTTAAGGAATTAGCTCTCCAGTTGGTGGCCCAATGTCCTCTTGAGCGACTGCTGTCTGCTTTTGCAGCACTAAAGAAGAAGGAAAAGACTAGGTCATTCTAAAAATGTAGAAAGAGGCTACTGGACCAGACCAGTGGCCCATCGCGTCCTGTTCTCATAGTAGCCACCCAGCCACTGGTGGGAAACCCACCAGCAGGACCTGAGCACAAGAGCACTTCTCCCCCCTGTGGTTCCCAGCAAATGATATCCAGAAGCATTACTGGCTCAAACCGTAGAGGCAGTGCAGAACCCTTGTGGCTAGTAGCTAAGGCTTATAGCCAGACTCCAACTCCAACAAGGTACTGCTTGCACAATAACAACAACTCTCCTTTCCATTTGAGAGCATCTAGAGCAGGAGCTCCAGCTCCACCACATCCGATGATGATGATGGGTAGGGGCAATGATGCAGGCACTAGGAATAACTTGTGGCATTCTGCAAGATTTTGCCCATCCACTTCTTTCCAAGAAAGTCAAAGATTTATGCATATATTCTGTACCAAGCCACTTGTGGCTTTTAGACTCATCGTTTATTTCTATTACTGGACAAACCATTAAAAACTTGAGGGTTTCTTAATGTTTACCTTTTACATACCCAAGCAATCTCTGTTGCTCTCCCCCACCCCCCCAACTTCTTCAAAGCAGCCGAAGTCGGCAATATGGAAGATTATATGTTTTTTTTCTGGGTTGGGGGAAGGGGAAGAAGCACTTTACTTCTATTCCTGTCTTTAATTCATCCTTTTCACATACAGCTGGGCTGCGGGCAAGTCCCCAAAGCCAAAGTGGCAGTTTGCTGTGTCTGCTGGTCTTCCAAAATTACCACTCTGCCTGCTGGTGATTCACAGACCAGAATAAGACCAGGGAAGCGAGAAGTGCACTCGGGGACTAGAATAACCCATTTGCACAAGGAAACAGCTGGCAGCTTAATTTTTCCTTTCTTCAAGACATTAAAATCGCTCTATATAAGCCAAGAGGAAATATATATATATATTTCCCTGACACAGGTTTTCTGTACAGCAGGAGCTGGAATGCCGCTTTTGGCACAGTCGGGAGAGGTTAAGTGGTACATTTGAAGGTCCCTTTATAGAAGGAGTGAGTCCCATTCAGCAGAGGCTGGGGCCCATTTGGACTGGTAGGGCAGCAGGCAGAGGGGCCAACTGTTGATGAAGCCAAAGCAAATGAGTGGCAGAACCAGAGCCAACGATAGGAGGAGCCGACTAGTTCTGGTTTGGTCCATATGCTGTGGGTTATCAGGGGGCGGGGAGAGGAGAACACACACAGCAACACAGATTTCCAGACAGATATGTCAGCTAAATTTGCATTTCTATGAAGCACAATAGTTCTTCATTAACATGACCTTTAAAAAGTATTCAGTGGTACCTTGGTTACTGAACGGATTGGCTCCTGAACGGCTTGGCTCCCAAACGCCGCAAATCTGGAAGTAAGTGTTCCGGGTTTGCGAATGTTTTTTGGAAGCTGAAAGTCTGTTTCGGCTGTCGGCATTGTTTCCGGGGCCAATCAGCCAATCAGAAGCCACTCCTTGGTTTGCGAACATTTTGGAAGTCAAACAGACTTCCAGAACGGATTGCATTTGGGAACCAAGGTACCACTGTGTGTGTGTGTGTGTGTGTGTGTGTGTGTGTGTGTGTGTGTATTTTCAAGCTCTCTCCATCTGCACTAATGTTGTAGTAAATTCAGAACTACAGTATCCCTTCATGACAGTCACAGCAACACCCCTTCTAAGATCACACAACTTTCTAAGATGATACGCATGTGCACTGAATGATCACTGCAGATCTCCATGTGCACCCTTTCAGCTATATCTACTAATTTCTGAGCACGTCCCTCGGAAAAGGATTTGGAGTGTGCCATTGTCATCTTCTGGAGTGACTTATTTGTGTTTCCCTTGAAGTTTTCCTTGTATGTAACAGAATTGAACACTATTCTCTAGAAACCGAAGCACCTTGTGTATTCAGTGTTCCTAAATGCTTAGCTAAGGAACACGCAGAAAATGCTTATTTCCCAAGTCATCTGCATGCTCAACAGGACCTGAGAAGGGAGGAGGCAGGGGCAACCACAAATAATGGCTGGCTACCAAAGTGAACCAAACATGTGGGTCTCTGCAAATCCAATGCAAGCTAACAATCCTTATGCTGAAGACCCTCCACTTCTCTGCCCAACTTGAAGATTACAAGATCCCCACTGCTGGCACTGCTTCGGGAAAGGTTACCCAGGATAGCTCACTGCAATGTAACTTTTCCATATGTATTAATTCACAGGGTTGTTTTCTCTGAAGAGACATACACAATCAACCTCTGTGGCTTGGCCCTGTACTTAAACCAAGAACAAAAGGATAGTGTTAAGCAAAAAGTCAGACTTAGACCGTAGATAAGTTTTTTTTTGTTTTTGTTTTTTACAGTCACGATGGTTACCAAGAATTGCCACTTCACATCTGACAAAGCAAGTCACTGCCCAATTTTCACCAAGGTGACTTGTCAGGCTTGAACATTTGAAGAATTTCAACCCATTTCACTTCTAAGAAGACCGAAAACCCGACAGCCTCTGTTTTGTTTACCCATGAAGTTGGCTATTTTGACATAATCCCCGTCTCCCACGAAAGAAGAAATGGAATATAACGACTTCTCTCCTTTGTTTTATCATCTGGAAATGAGAAGTTTGGCTTCCAATAAGTTTTAAAAGTTACACCCATGTAAAGCTTTCACTTCAGAAGAATTAAAATTCGCGACTGCTTTGGAAAAGCTGCCAACTTGCTACAGTACTGAAGCATCCACCTCTCCCACTGAAATGTTTCCAGCTTCTTGTGTTCAGAGGGAAATCCTTCACCTTCTTCGTCTAGACTTCCATCCCAAAACGTTCAGAGAAAGGGACAGAACTGGAAGACTGACAGAACTGGAAGACTGACAGAACTGGAAGACTGACAGAACTGGAAGATTAACATCCCAATCCTCTGCATCTTCACCTGGAAAGAAGCCTTGCTTTATTCAGTGGGACTTTCCCTCCCACTCCCGCCCAAAAAAGGATGCATAGGATTGCAGCCTTCCTTTCTTCTCTGGAAAAACCATCCAACATCGTGGAAAAGATGCTTATTTCCCACCTAGCAGTAAGAATAAAAGTTGGCTCTTGTGTACAAACGTCCACCTCAAACGCAGGAAGTTGGCATACAGACACTAAAAGCGGGAAGGGGGGGGGATATAAATTGTGGGGCCAAAAGGATATGGCAATTCTGTCCAATGCTGGGAAAGTTAGCAGGGATGGAGAACCTTTTTCCTATGAAGGACCACTGAATGATTTGAAAAATTAGTTGGGGGCCACATCTGATGTTAGACAAAGTCAGTGATGGTGGAATAATAATAGTAGTAGTAATTTATTATTATTTATATCCTGCCCATCTGGCTGAGTTTCCCCAGCCACTCTGGGCGGCTTCCAATCAAGCGTTAAAAACAATACAGCATTAAATATTAAAAACCTCCCTAAACAGGGATGCCTTCAGATGTCTTTTAAAGAGAAGATAGCTGCTTATTTCCTTCACATCTGAAGGGAGGGCGTTCCACAGGGCGGGCGCCACTACCAAGAAGGCCCTCTGTCTGGCTCCCTATAACCTCACTTCTCGCAATGTGGAACACAGTGTGGCCCCCAAATGGGTGGAATTCAGAGCCCTGTGGTAAGGTATAGATCTTTTTCTGCACCACCCCATTCACCAACACCCACCAAGTGCTTTCCTTCCTTCCCATCTCTGGTCTTTTCAGCTTCCCTCCACTGCCACACAGCACAGGCCTAAATTTATCACTTGCAGAGGGCCACACAAAATTAGGCTGAGGGCCTAGGTTCACTAGCCCACTAAGTTAAAGCACAACAGAAGGGATTGGTGATACCACAGTCTTCCTAACTTTGCTATGATATTTGAGTGAGAAATTGGCAGCAATCGAGTCCTAAGCAAGCAGAATGTAACTTGCTATCAACTTAATGCAGCAATCTCCTTCACAAGTTCCTTTGCCGAAGTACAGTGTCTTTGAGATCAGCAACAGAGTCACAGGAGAGAGATGTTCTCCCCCTCATTTCTGAACATTGCCATTTTTTATGGTAGGTTTATGTTCTCTTTGTTCTTCTGTGCAAAGATTAACCTGTTTGTCCTGTGTATGTTGGGAAGGGGATTGATGACAGATGGAGGTATATACAACTGAGCATTTGAATGAGGCCCCTGGAGATAAAAAGTTTTAGGAGGAGAGATGATGGGATCCAACCAAGCCTGAATGAAAGCAAATACAGGTGGACAAAGACCACCTGTGGGGCAGGTTCACACAATCATAGAAAACCACCAAAGCGCAAGGATGGAAGGATCAAAACTGGACTGCTACAAAGGGGGGTGGGGAGACTTCATACAGGTCTGCATTTCTTTTTTAAACTGCTTAACCGCAGAGCAATTTTCTCCATCCATTCCAGACACAAGCGCACCCCATGCATTTGTACCATGAGCAAGCAGGGTTATGAGCATTTCGCTTAATCCCTTTGGCAGCAGACACTGTCTGGAGCAAGGAAATTAAATGTGCCATATGCAAAGAGATCCTAACTATAAAAAAAGAAATTCAGCTCCTTTCCCTTCGGGATTCCAAATTAAGTTGTTACTGCTGTCTTGCAAAAAGGTCAAAAAGATATGCATAAGTCAAAAGGGTCTGCGTGCATTTTTTATAGTCTCACTAGCAATGCATACCAGTGCAAACCAGAATGCTACAGTGCTTAGGATGTTGGATCAGGGCAATCCAAGCTCAAACGATATGGGGTCAGCCCCAACTCCCCTTTGAGAAAGGGGCTTTTTCGTTTAGATAAAAGGCGAGTAAAGGTAAAGGTAAAGGGACCCCTGACCATTAGGTCCAGTCGTGGCCGACTCTGGGGTTGCGGCGCTCATCTCGCTTTATTGGCCAAGGGAGCCGCCGTACAGCTTCCAGGTCATGTGGCCAGCATGACTAAGCCACTTCTGGCGAATCAGAGTAGCACACGGAAACGCCGTTTACCTTCCCGCCGGAGCGGTACCTATTTATCTACTTGCACTTTGATGTGCTTTCGAACTGCTAGGTGGGCAGGAGCAGGGACCGAGCAATGGGAGCTGACCCCGTCGCAGGGATTCGAACTGCCGACCTTCTGATCGGCAAGTCCTAGGCTCTGTGGTTTAACCCACAACGCCACCTGCGTCCCAAAAGGCGAGTAAGGTGTATAAAATTACAAACTGTGTGGAGAAAGTGGATACAAAAAGGTTCTTCTCACTCTCTTATATTACTAGAATCCAGTTATCCAATGATGATGAATTGTAGAAAATTCAGGACAGACAGCAAAGGAAGCATCGTTAAAATGATACAATTCACTACCAGAAGGATAAGATGTTGGTTATCAATTGAGAAAAGATGGGATTAGAAAAAATTATGGGGTATAAGATTATGCAAATTCACAGGGTATCAGAGACAGCATTATGGATGGATGAGAATTTTTCGTGATCTGCATTTCTAAGCAAAGTGACCTTAACTCACACCTTACAGACTAAGGGTTATATCTAACATTGTGTTAAGTTAAAGTCACTTGGCAGAATATTTGCCCCAATAGTGAAATGTGGAAAAGAGGATGCTGGAGCAGATAGGCTTTGAGTTTGGTCTAGCAGGACTCCCCTTATGTTCTCACATACAGTGGTACCTCGGGTTACATACGCTTCAGGTTACATACGCTTCAGGTTACAGACTCCACTAACCCAGAAATAGTACCTCGGGTTAAGAACTTTGCTTCAGGATGAGAACAGAAATCGTGCTCCGGCGGCACGGTGACAGCGGGAGGCCCCATTCGCTGAAGTGGTGCTTCAGGTTAAGAACAGTTTCAGGTTAAGAACGGACCTCCGGAACGAATTAAGTACGTAACCAGAGGTACCACTGTAATACTGACCTAGATGGACCAACGGTGTGACTCAGTATAAGGCAGCTTCCTATACTGTATGGAAGCTATCTGTGGCACTTCAGCAATCTGTGAAATGGGGACAGGTAGAGAAACTCATTCTCAACCAGTTTACAAAGAAAAATGCTATTTGCTCACCTTACTTGCTACAGGCAAGTGGCTATTTACAAGCTGTGTCGTGATTGCATCTAACACACGATGGGCAAGTAGAACATCTAAGTATTATTCAAGCTACTTGGATGGAAACTGAGTGGGGCGTGTGTTGTGGCCATTTCACACATTTATACAATTTTCGCCACAATGATTTTAACCTCCAACATCTCCAAACAGCACGGTGCCTGGTACAAAAGGAACAGCTGTTTATAGACAACCGCTCCTTGATTTCTTGCAAAATGGGCTCTTTTTCAATCCATCTCAGACGTTAGGCCAGAGACAAACAACACTAGTCTTTTGTAAGCCTTTATACCAGTAGTTTGCAAACTGTGTTCCGAGAAACACAAATACAGGACACTGCAAAAGCTTATCAGGGTTCTGCAAGAAGAAGGCTGGCAATGGGAGTCAAGCTGCATGACAGCCAATTAAGACTCTCTTCCAACAACTAAGGGAAGGCGTTCAGAGATTAAAGGTGGCATTTCCATTGTAACAGAAGAGAATGATCTCTCTATCCCAGAGACCATATTGCTGTCTACAACTTTCCTATTGCCTGTTACTGTAGGCAATCAAGACATTGTACACAGGGCCTAAAATGAGCCAGCCTTCAAACATTACTATTTCTGTAATACTCAGTCTCCTAGCCAATCCCATTGTTTTCAAATTGTGCTCTGTTGAACCCTAGGATTCATCAAAAGTTTACCAAGATGCCTCAAAGAGGAGACCAAGCATTTGTTATTTCTTCTATCTAGATACCCCTTCATCACCAAAGTTTCCAATCAGGACAGGCTCCTTCACAGAAAGACAGCTAGCCCACCAGCAAATACTAATTTCCCCTTTCCACCTATGGCTCTCCAGTTGCTGCTGGACTCCAACTCCCAACAGCCCCCAGCCAGCATGGCCAGTGGCCAGTGATGATGGGAGTTGAAGTCCAACAACACCTGGAGGACCACAGCATCTCCATCCCTGAGTCTAGGATGGACTCTCCAAGTCATGAGAGATAATGAGGAGGCCCAACACACCTGACCCAGGGCTCCCACAAAAACCCTGGGGTTATGTGGCTTCACTAGGAAGCCTCCACAGTGCATGGCTCATGCATGACTCATGTGTGGTGACGGTAGGGGTGTGGGGTCCTTGGCAGACAAGTCAAGCTTTAAAAGGGGTTCCCCTTCAATGTTCTGCTAACAGAACACATAAAGCCATGTGTCAGGAGTGCTCTGATGGTGTTTCCTGCTTGGCAGGGGGTTGGGCTCGATGGCCCTTGTGGTCTCTTCCAACTCTATGATTCTATGATTCTATGATTCTATGTTTCTCAGATCAAGTGAATCAGCTAAGTGAATCAGCTAAGCTTTGGATGATCTACGGCCAATTTGCTGCGTTTATAGCAATTGCTTTTCTTCATTGCTGTTTTGCTTTCAAGACCTGCACTAAACAGTTTCTTCCTCGTATGAGCATTCTGCATGCCCCAGTCCCTTCTCTTTTGAGACCGCACACAGAAAAGTTGCAGCAAGGGCAAGAAGCATGCTCTACGTGATGAGAAAATTGCAAAGAAGAAAAGTGTGATTATCTACCACCGCAACCCTGCTGGCTACGATTCTTAAGTCCGGAAGAAGAAGGTGAAGAGTATGACTCACATCCTGCTGAGGAAAATCCTCACCCTCAGGACCAAGTGAGAAAGGTGAAAGAACATACAAAGCTACTTCATCATGAGTCAGACACAAAAACGGCAAGCTTTCCCAGAAGAACACAAGCACACAGTTAAGACTCAATTCTGGTGCTTAAAAGTTTGCAATGGCTGCCCATACACTGCCATGGCAGATTCAAGTTTCGTGTGTTAATTTGTAAGGCCCTTAACAACTTGGATCCATGATACCCTTAAGGATCATCTGATATCTTATAAACCCTACCTGATCACAAAGATCTCTGGGGTGTGTGTCTCTGTTGCCAGTCCCTCGTGGTTCAGATGCATGCCTCAAATCCCTCAGGAGCCAGACATTCAGTCTTGTGAGCCCAACCCTGTAGAAACCCCACTGTGAAAAACTCCCCAGAAAGGCCCACCTCCCTGTCAAACTTCAGGTCTTTGAAAAAGACCTTTCTATTTCATCTGGCATTGGAAGTCTTATTTTGCCTATTTATGAAACTTACGGGATTTTTTGGGGGCCCCTGTGGGTTTTGTTTGGTTTTGTTTAAAACACAGCATTTGTTTGCTTGATGAGTTGCTTGACTGAATGTTGTATAAACTGTAGCAAAAAGTGTCCTATAAATATTGGCAAGGATAAACAAATAAATACAATAAGAAGATACTGGGGGTGAGGCAAAAGCAAACAAGGTCTTCTTGACAACACAAAAACTCAGTCAAAATCAGTCTCTGAAGACAGAGAAGGTCTCCCCTGCCCCACAATCTCCCTCCTGTAACTCTATCTATCTTTGGACTATCGGTTAGTCCATTTCCACCAGCACTAAAACTGGTGCTGATTCTCAGCTTATGCCATGTATATGTGGAGCAAGAGGGCGGGTGTTTAGGGAATATGGCCTTACAAACCCTGTCTCAGTACAGGCAACCAAAGGTTATTTTATAAACATTTCATTGGTTACTCTTTAATGGCAGCAGGAATACTGACAGCTAGAAAATGGAAAGAAGCAAATGGTTTTTTAAATGTACAAAAAACTGTATAATGTAATTTGGGGGTACAGCGCCTTCTGAGAAACTGATGCAAAAACTTTGTGTGGTTAGAGAGGGGAAAAAACCATCTTTTATGGCAGACTGGAACAAAGACTCTAGCGGACAAGCAGTACTTTCCACATCCCATAATATATGGTGGTTTTAACAACTTCCTTTGACATCACCAAATTTTGGACTCTCCACTTCAGTGCTCATATGAACTTTACTACTATTATTTAGATCTGAACTATGCCTTCAGGCTGGGTAAAGGGGGATGTTCAGATTGTCGGTTTTTCCCAATACATAACAACTAACATTTAATTGAAATTATTGTTATTTTAATTAAGATTTCCCCCGCACTTAATTTGGCCCATGGACCACAGGTTCCAGACCAGGGCTGCTTTCCTCACCATTGGGTGAAGAATTTCCTCACCACTGACCTAACTATTCCAACTCCCCATCTCCACTGTTGAAATTGATCTCTTTCTTTCCCCACCCTTTCTGTTATTAAGTAGAAACAAGCCTTTTGAACCCAGGTTTCTGCTTGCAGCAACTTTCTTTAAAAAACAACAACACATAACTTAAAGGCTATTTAATGAACAGTGTAATTAGTAGGCCACCAGTATTGTTAATGCCCATTAATACTAGGCTTTCTCTCGGAAATCCTAAAGGCAGATAAAATTGGTGACAATTTACTTCTTTTGGGAAGCCAAGGTTGACAAAAAGTTGATGTTTCGGTTAACCGTTTTAATTAATACCAATATTTCCAAGAAACACAGAGCAGATCACTGCAAATTCAAGAACACAGCTCTCATCCAAGTTGACTTGTTCACCTTAAAAAGAGGTGAAGACTTACTTTCAGCCTGAGGAAAACTAGAACACACCCTTTTCTTATATAATTCCAATCTACCACTGGCTGCAGGGCATTGGGTCTGACAGTCTAAACTGAAGAAGATCTTGGCGGACTTTCTTTTTTTCTTTTTTCTTTTTTTGAAGAAAAAAGAGAACTATTTGACTTTTCTTTTGAATGTTGTGAAAGCAGCAACTGCATTGCAGGGCGTTGCAGCAGATAACACCAGGGCAGAAATTTGTCCAGACTAATGGCAGCTGGCTCTGAAATATTTGCAGACTGAAGAGAAGTCTGCATAACCAACAGATTATGCTAATCAATGGATGGTAAATTATTACCATTGGTTTTACCATCTGGTCATACGCATCAACTATCTTGACTGGATGTTGCATTTATCAGCAGATTGTTTATCAAACCATTGACGTAGTTTGTAGTAAACTATTTTTATTTTGTGTTGAGGTGCTTTGTTCCATCTGGTTAACTTTTAGGGGTGGTCTTATATGGTACCAACAGCCATTTGCAATTGCACAGGATGTTTTGCTGCATAGAGGGCAATTGTTAACCATTAATTTGCAACTAGAAGACTAAAAAGCTGAACCAGTATGAATGTCAGCTCTGTCCATGCTTTATGGTCCTCGTTGTCTTCCGAAGGGTTGCCAAAAATCAATGCAATCCTTTTGGAATTTTCTGTTTTACAATAGATTTGTGTAGAGTGGGCCTGGCTCTCAGATCAGGGCAATTTGGATTCAGGTCCTGGGACCTGAAGAAAGAGCTTTGGGTTTGCTGTACCTGACATAGAGATGCAACCTGATTTCTTAGTGTGTGTTTTCAACCTCAAAAGAAGAAGAAGACTGGAAAGCACATTGTAAATCAAGAACTGCTTTGTAAACCTTTCACAGTGATCACTTACAAGAAGACGACGAGCTCATCTTTCAAGCTAAACAAGGCTATTAATTTGAACACAACCCACAGAGCACTGCTCCATTGCAAACCACACAAAATGTTGTTACATAGCAAGAATGCTTGGCAAGATTGCACCCTTTCCATATGAGCAAAAAAAAATGGGGATGTCGTATGTTCTGGGTCTGGTTGAAACAAGCACCAGTTAGAGCAGCGGTGGGGAACTTTTTTCCAGTCCAGGAGCTGCATTCCCTTATAGGACATTTCCTCTTTTTTGGTGATGGTGGCGAGAGCACAAGACAAGGGTGAGTGGAGCAACAACTGTGACTCTTGATGTCTGTACAGCAGGCCACAATCCAGCTGTGCAAAAGCCAGAGGTTTCTGCACATGCGCACATCTCACGCCCAGGAAAGCAAGAGATTATTACCACGGTCCAAAGCACAGGCACCAACTATAGGGGCCCTTGGGGACCCAGGCACCCACAAAACAAATTTGTGGGTGCTCAGCACCCACAGCACAGACTCCGATGTGACTTCCAGCTTCCACCAAAAGTCATGTTGGAGGCCTGACACAACCCCCAAGGTAATGTCCTAGGTCCTGCCAGGCCTTCAGCGGGGGGGACTTCCAGTTTATACCGGAAGCAGTGGCGTAGCGTGGGGGGTGCAGGGGGGGCTGGCCGCACCGGGCACAACATCTGGGGGTTAGGGTTAGGGGGCGCAAATCCACGGGTTAGGGGGCGCAAATCCACGGGTTAGGGGGCGCAAATTACTTGCCTTGCCCCGGGTGCTGACAACCCATGCTACGCCACTGACCGGAAGTCATGTCCGAGGTCTCGTGAGGCCTTGGCCATGATCTTCGAGGCCCCCAAGGCCTTGGAGAGCATGTCCGAGGCCCTGCTAGGCCTCAGAAGCACCGCTGCAGCATGCTGATGTAACGTGACATCGTGACGTCACGTTATGATGCAGGTGCCATTGGGCACCCATAACCTGGGGCCCAAGTTGGCACCCCTGGTCCAAAGGCACAGACTGCAGAGAAGTGTGTTCTGGGGAGAGGGGGGCATGGGAAGAGTTCCAAGGGCCAGACAGAGAGGCTTGAAGGGCTACATCTGACCCACCACCCGGACATTCTGGCACCATTCCACCTGTATGCTGCAGCATGTGAACATGTGGCGCAGTCCTGCAGGCCCCTGAGCTGTACAACTCAGTGGCATGCATTATTTTATTGGGTGGGCTGAAGACCCCTCGGCCCCTAGGAGGCTCCTATGGATGGAACTATATTTATTATATCTATGTATGTATTTATTTATCTATCCATGCATCCAAAAATATTCCCTGGGTGACTTGCAAGCAAGACAAGCTTTAAAAGTCAATACATATGCAGTAACTTAAGGCAAAAACAAAAAACACAATCACCCTTTGTTTGTAGCAAAGACAGCATGAACAGCTTGAAACCTGGGTTTAAAACAGGATTTATAAAAACCTGGGGGAATAGAAAGGTCTTCGTTTGGTACCAAAAGGACCACATAGAAGGTGCCAGGTGAGCTAATCTGGGGAGGCTATTCTATAGCTGGGGTGTCACTCCACAAAATGTATTTTCTTTGTAGCTAGTCCAGGCTGCTGCTATTAAAATCTGCAACTGATACATCTGTGAGTGAGAAGTGAGGATACAAGTTGCTCAGCAGAGTGGTTTTAGGCCAAAGCATAAGGTCTGATGTATAGCTATTACAGGCTTAACAGCAGGACAGCAAACCTAAATCATGTAAAAGAGAGAGTGGGGAAAGGAGAGAAAAGATGGAAGGGTACAGTTTTGGTAACTGAGGTATAGGGTAAGGATGACAGCATCGGAAGGGTATAATCACCAGAGAAGAGTGACAACTGAAGCACTGGGCAAAGCTGCCAGGAAAGCTTTAGTACAAAGATCCAAAAATAACGAGAGAGAAAATTAAAAATAACCAAAATTTGAGACTGACTTGCTTCTTGCAGGAGATTTTCTAGGCGCTGACGTTACCTATTAAGAATCCAAGTTATTGCTCATTCTGTGGTCTCTATCTCTGACTTTCAAGCATTTCGGCACAAGGCCAAGCATGACTTTTCATTCAGACAGCCATCTGTACTGTTCCTGTTCCAAAGCCAATGGATTTCCAGGGCTGCCTATATGGCTGTGATTTCACAGGCGAGCCGAAATCCCAGAGAATGCAACATGGGTGGGGTGCAGAATTCAGAGGCCAGGGAATCTTGTCTTCCATATAAGTGCAGGTTAAGAAGATGACCAAGGGCATAAGAAGAGTCCTGTTGGATCAGGCCAAGAAAGCCCATCAAGTCCAGCATCCTGTTCTTCCTGCACCACATATTCAGAGCTAACCCCAAACTATATGGGCCAATGGTCTGACTCAGCAAAAGGCAGTTTCCTATGTCCTAAATCAGCCTTCCGCATGGAAGGAGCTGCAATCTAGTCAAGTTTCCTGTTCTCATAGTGGCCAACCAGATGCCTTAGCTCAGTGATGTCCAAACTTTTTTCAAAGAGGGCCAGATTTGATGAAGGGAAGGGCTGTGAGGGCCAACCAAAGTTGTTCAGGTTTTTTTAGGATTTTACCCCAGGAAATAAACTGCTGCTGGGGCCGGATTAGACCAAAACGGACTTTGGTCATGCCTGCCTTAGGCCTGCCCATGAGTGCAACAGCACTCTGCCTACTTGTGACTCCCAGTATTCAGAGCCTCTGACAGCAGAGGTGAAATATAACCATCATGGTTAGTAGCCATCAGATAGCCTTATTCTCCACATGTTTGTCTAATCCATCCAAGTTGATTACCTTTACCCCATTTTGGGGAAACAAATTCCATTGTTTTAACGATGCACCTCGTAATATACTTTCTTTCGTCTGTCCAGACTTCTAGTCATCATGGCTGCAAAGGCATGTCTGAAAGGGTAGTGCCTGCTTAAATCTCAAAGCTCAGAGGGATTTTTTTTATTTTTTAAATTTTGTAGACTGCCCTTCATCTCGTCAACTCATCCCAGGACGGTTTCCTATTACTACATAAAATACAAGAAATGCAAGTACATGCCACTGATTAAAAACCATCAACCAACCAACCAACCAACCAACCAACCAATCAATCAATCAATCAATTCTGCTAGTCAATGAGAATGCTAAAACTGAAGGGCAGTCTTACTCATTTACTCCAAACAGAAGCTCAGATGTTAGCATTTATACAGGTGCATACAGGCAAACTTGATTCTGTGTTACCAGTTAAGGATGCAAACATTTTTAAGTTGGTACTTTTTATTAATAGGTGAGCACAAATAATGAGCAGCAGCATTTGGCTGGGCATATATTCCAGAGAAATGGGAGCGGGGTTATGTTTTTATTATGTATTTTGTGTTCTCAATAATAAAAAAGGCCTTATAAATTATGCAAGATTTTAAAAATAATAATCCTCACCTGCTTAATCTGCACACACTATAGAATTTACCGGTAATTTGAAATTTTAAAGTACCTAAGACGCACAGTCATATCAGCTGCTCACATATGCAAAGAAGAGCAGGTGCCACATAATACTCATTCCACAGTTGTAAGAAATCAATCTTTCCGTGTGGCAGCACCTAAACTTTGGAACTCCCTGCCTGTTGACATCAACCAGGAACCTCTAATGTACTGTATTTTTCGCTCTATAACACGCACCCGACCATAACACGCATGTAGTTTTTAGAGGAGGAAAATCCATAGGCATGCCACCCGTAGGCATTTCCTCCATAACACGCACAGACATTTCCCCTTACTTTCTAGGAGGAAAAAAGTGAGTGTTATGGTGCAAAAAATACGGTACTCTTTTCAGTGCGTGCTTAAAACATTTCTGTTTAGGCAAGTGCATCCAGACATGTAGAAGTTAAATGTGGTTTATTTCTTTACAGTTAAATACCCGTTTTTAAATCAACAATTTTAATGTTTTATTTTATGTTTCTTATAAACTGCTTAGAAGTTTCCTTCAACCAAACGATATATAAATTTTGTTAAATAAAATTGGTCCATCTGTCTCAGGACTGTCTACACTAACTGGCAATGGCTCAGACACTGGACACTCCCAGCCCGACCTTGAGGTGTTGGCTATTGAACCTGGGATATTTTGCATGCAACGCATGTGTGCTATTCACCAAGGTACTGCTAATCCCCAGGGAAGTCCCAAGGGACCTAAAAGTCCCTAAAAGGAACTGAAGCTCTGGAACGCCCTTAGAGGTACAATTGAATTTTGTCCATACATAAACATTTAGGAAGAATTTGAGAGGAAGGGGAGAAAGAATAAATGTATGCTTCATTTTGCAACTTGTTAGAAATGATCAGAAGGGCAGAAAGAGTCCAGTTAAGAGCAAGCCCATCCAAGTTCCCCTCTTCCAACTAATATTTATTTTTCCCTGAGACAGAAAGTTTGTGTCTGGGCAATACCATTTCAGACAGGAGCTTCTGCGATGGAACACTCTTCCGTACAAAAGCATTCCCTGCAGACAGAAAGCTAGTGTGTCAGGGGAAAGGATTTCTAACATGCTAATGTTCTATATGCAAGGAATTCTTTAAAATGTAGAAGCATTCCATCACAGGAACCACCAGTATGAAGGGTAGCAGCCCAGAAACGTATCCAACCAGCAGCTTTTAAAAATAATGTTAAATAGTATTGCCACACCAAATGCAGTGTTTTAGTTTTGTGTCAGTTAACAAATGAATGAACCTGAAGCAGTTCAGTCCTACCCTGGAGTAGAACTAGCACTGGATAAAACCCCATATAAATATATTTCTTCCATCGTTTGCAGCTCCATTCCAGATTGATATAAACAGAGCTGGTTTTAATAAGGCTCTTCCAGTTAATGCTCCAGTCTTTTCCATACCCCACATGTGCAAGTCACAAAAAAAGTGTTTTTCTTGGCTGGAACTGGAACAAAATTGCCTGAAGGTCATACATAAGGGAACTGAAGGAGTGTTAGGTTTAATAGACAGAGGCAGAAAATACTCTGTAGGGAGGGGGGGGCTGGAGTTCAGTGGCAGAGCACATGCTTGGCACACAGAAGACTGCAGGTTCAATCCAGTTTTAAAACGGCATGGGAAGGGCCATAGTTCAGTTGGCAGAGCATCTGCTTTGCATGCAGAAGGCCACAGGTTCAATCCCCAGCATCTCCCGATACGACAGGGAGAGATTCCTTCCTGAATCCCAGCAGAGCTGCTGCCAGTTAGTGCAGACAGTACTGAGCTAAATGGACCAATGGATAATGAACACTAATCATCCCTGATCAATGGCCACGTCTGGCAGGACTGCTGGGAATTGTAGTCCAAAAACATCAGAAGGGCACCAGGTTGGATATGGCTGGGGTACACAGAACAAGACAAGGTGGGCTGAAGGGTCTGACTCCACTTCAATATTTCATAGAATCATGGAATCATAGAGTTGGAATAGACCACAAGGGCCATCGAGTCCAACCCCCTGCCAAGCAGGAAACACCATCAGAGCACTCCTGACATATGGTTGTCAAGCCTCTGCTTGAAGACCTCCAAAGTAGGAGACTCCACCACACTCCTTGGCAGCAAATTCCACTGTCGAACAGCTCTTACTGTCAGGAAGTTCTTCCTAATGTTTAGGTGGAATCTTCTTTCTTGTAGTTTGGATCCATTGCTCCGTGTCCGCTTCTCTGGAGCAGCAGAAAACAACCTTTCTCCCTCCTCTATATGACATCCTTTTATATATTTGAACACGGCTATCATATCACCCCTTAACCTCCTCTTCTCCAGGCTAAACATGCCCAGCTCCCTTAGCTGTTCCTCATAAGGCATCGTTTCCAGGCCTTTAACCATTTTGGTTGCCCTCCTCTGGACACGTTCCATTTCATCCCAAGTCTTCCTCCTTCTGGTGCTTCCATTAGAATTATTCATTTTACCATACTACCGAAAGCAAGAGAAAATACTTTTGAAACACAGTTTTGCATGGGGGGTGGAAATCACACAGTGAAACAAACAGTTAAGGTGCTATCTATTATTAGGCCAACTTCAGCTGATGCCAGACTATCAAAGCTTTTCGAGATATGCAGAGGGGTTGTTTTTTTACGGGTGTGCTGCTATCTCAGGGCCATTTATAGAGCAACATAGCTCAGCAATGCAAATATTTTTTTTATTGGATATCTATTTTGTTGTTTCACTTTGTTCCCCCCCTCCCACTTTGCCTATAAGGTCATCTTTTTGTGAGCCTCCTTTAAACAGAACTGGGAGGTTACAAATAAATTCTTTGGGGCAAAGGGCAAAGCAGAATTTTATTAAATAGCTAGGCCTTTCTTTTTACAGTTCTGGTTAAAGCCTGTTCAAATGTTATCCCCACCACCACCATGCCAGACTCCCCACCCCCTGTGGAGGATGAGAGGAGATCCAATAATCAAGGAACCATGAAATATCCTGTTTGGTCATTCGCTTCCCCCTGCTGGGAGAGCAGTGGTGCAGGGGGAAAGCAAAGGAGGGAATACAGTGGTACCTCAGGTTAAGTACTTAAACAGTTCTGGAGGTCTGTACTTAACCTGAAACTGTTCTTAACCTGAAGCACCACTTTAATGGGGCCTCCTGCTTCCGCCACGCCGCCAGAGCACGATTTCTGTTCTCATCCTGAAGCAAAGTTCTTAACCTGAAGCACTATTTCTGGGTTAGCGGAGTCTGTAACCTGAAGCTTATGTAACCTGATGCGTATGTAACCCGAGGTACCGCTGTATGTGGATGCGAAGGTCCACACTCAACCTCTCCCCGGACGATCTCAGTGTGTGCGCACGTGCGTGATGCCTAAAGGAGATCAATCATTACCTGGGGCACAGCAACCCCAAAAGCATTCCGTGCAAAAAGGGAACTTGAGGAGATAAGTGAACCGTCAGCTATCAGCCTTGTGTTCTTAAAGCATTTATGGAATTATGTCATATTTGAGCCAGCAGGGTTGTAAAGATTAGAAATACCAGACAAGCTCCCCGTGAAACCATTAATTGCTTCATGGGGTTTCTAAACAGTGAAACAGTTAAACCTCCAAAGGTTGCTAAATCTGCACTTCAGGAGAGAGAGGCTTCCAGTCTCTGTAGCAAGAGAATTTCAACAATACCGGTAATTTTTTGAAAAAGCACACATCAAATACTCTGGGCTGCCTTTCGAATAAACATTTTGCCACAGTCCAACAATCTACGCAAAGGAAAAGCTGAATGCGCTGATGTTGTTTAGTGGTACAGTAGAGTGCAGCACAGTAAACGGCCTCAGTCCAGTATATCTGAAGGAGTGTCTCCATCCCCATCGTTCTACCCGGACACTGAGGTCCAGCACCGAGGGCCTTCTGACAGTTCCCTCACTGCGAGAAGCCAAGTTACAGGGAACCAGGCAGAGGGCCTTCTCGGTAGTGGCGCCCTCCCTGTGGAACGCCCTCCCACCAGATGTCAAAGAGAACAACAACTACCAGACTTTTAGAAGACATCTGAAGGCAGCCCTGTTTAGGGAAGCTTTTAATGTTTGATGCATTACTGTATCTTAATATTTTGTTGGAAGCCGCCCAGAGTGGCTGGGGAAGCCCAGCCAGATGGACGGGGTATAAATAAATTATTATTATTTATTATTATTGAAATGGGAGCTTCCAACAAAATGTTGCATGCAGGATACCAGCCACTCAATTCCACCATGTTCAGTTTCCCTTCCAAACAGTCAGTTAGCACTCTAAGGCTGTGAAGTATTCTCAGTCCTTATCTGGCTGCTTTGGCTCCTCTCTCCTACCCACTTAGGTCCCCCACCCAAATGATATTTATTTTATTTTATTGCGCATCTGCAAACTTCTGGGTTCTTCCCTAGTCTTGCTGATCCCTCCTGCACTGGTGGGCAGGTGATGCCATTCTGGCTACATATGCATTATTAGTCAGAGTAAAGAGAAGGAACGATAGTATAGAACATGAAAATTGCATTTATTTATTTATTGCTCAGTCTCTCACTTAATTGCCAAGTGGCTTCTACGCCTCTTATGATTATAAACCAATTACATACACACACACACACACACACACACAATTAGAACACAGAAGAAAACTAAGAAGAAGTTGAGGTTTTTGCCTCTGCTGTGAACATGTTAAGTGGCCTTAGGCCAACCGTACAGGGCTGTTGCAAATACAATAATAAGGTAAGATATGTGAAGAGCTTCGAACGCTCTGAAGCACTGTATAAATGTCAAGCAATCGCTTCCAATCTTGGGTTAAGTGGAGACTCCAAGAACATAGGAAGCTGCCTTCTACCGAATCAGACCACTGGATGAGTGTTGTCTACTCCAGGGGTAGGGGAAATCCAGCCCTCGGGCCTAATCAGGTCCACCAGGCTTCCCCCATTTGGCCCATAAAGCCATTTCAGCCAAGCCTCGCCCCCCTGCCCTACGCCTGACATCATACATGATGTCAGGTATGGAGAAGGTAAAAAGCTGGCTCAGCCAGCTGATTTATGGGATCTTCAGAAGCCCCTTTCAAAGCACTGCACAAGAAAGGGGCTTCTGAAGTCATGTGACTTCCCTATGGCACGGGTGATTGACAAGTGCAAGGCTTCACCTACCTGATCACCTTGGCCCACTGACCAGACCCAGGTCCATAGCCTTGCTCTGTACTGATTGGCAGAAGGTCTAAGGGAGATAACCTGGAGGTGCTGGGGAACTGAACATAGGGACCTTCTGTGTGCAAAGCACATGTTCTACCACTGAGCTAAGGCTCAACATAGTGAGACCTAGTTGTAGTTAACACAGTTGGTGATACAGTGCTGAACTCTTTCTTAGGTCCCAAAGGAGAAATTTGTGCTCTGGAATAGAGTGGGGAATGTTCTGATTGCTTAACCATGGTTAAGCAATCAGTGGAGTTGCGTCTGCTGCAGCTTTCGCAGTTGATCTATGTGGCATTTCTCATTGAATCAAGACAACTCTTTAAGTGTCCCAGTATATCTTGAAGATGATATCTAAGCTTTCACTGAACTTCGTTCTCTGGAATATGACTAAGGCTGCTGGCAGATTTATTAGAATTGACCAAGCACTTTCCTAACAATCCATCAGGAATGGCCTTGCACAGTAGAGCTGTTTTCTGAACTCACAAATCCAAACTCACGAACTGTAAATAAGTTGTCTGCCATCTGAGGGGGCTGGCTACTTACAGCAAATCTATGTATTCACGTAAAGGGGTTGTATGGGGGGAAATTTTAAGTTGCATTCGGTTATGAAAAGGCCTCAAGATCACAAAATGAAAAAGAAAGGAGAAAAGGAGAAAAGGAGAAAAGGAGAAAAGGAGAAAAGGAGAAAAGGAGAAAGGAAAGGAAAGGAAAGGAAAGGAAAGGAAAGGAAAGGAAAGGAAAGGAAAGGAAAGGAAAGGAAAGGAAAGGAGCCTGTACTGAAAGGAGGGGTGGAATCAAACATAGATCTGGTTTAGGACATTTAACAGCCTACCAATCCTATTTGTGCTTCCAGATGAAATATGTTTTCAGTAATCAAAACTGAAAGACCACTGAAACGTTCTGCACCATATCACACAATTTTGGAGGGAGTTGCGGAGACCACAAGAAGTGCCTTACTGGATCATACCAAAAATCCATCTAACCCAGCATTCTGTTTCCAACAGCAGTCAGCCAGATGCTTCCAGCAGCTTTTAAAGAAGACAGTGAAGGCTCTCTCTAACCACTTCCTCATGCTTTTCTTCAGCAGCAAAGGTGGTCTGAGCTTCAGCTATCCATTGAGTTTCTATATCATGACTATCAGCTCTTGATAGACCTAAAATCATGTTTTGTGGTGTATTTGGGGTCTTCCTTTCTTTTCTTTTCACCACTGTTCAGCAGATAGCTAATCAGCTACTCAGCTGGGAAAGAAGGGCAGAGCTCTCCTGGGACTTAGTGGGCCATGCAGAGAGAGTCCAGGGGCCACATGCTGCTCACGGGTTGTCCATTTGTGTCTTAGGGAAGAAGCAGATCAGGGGTCGCCAACACAGCACCCTTGAATGCAATGACACCCTTGAGGTCTTCCCTGCCACCCATAAAGCCTCTGAGCTTCCCCAACCATCCTTCACCTGAAGGAGTGTCTCCACCCCCATTGTTCTGCCCGGACACTGAGGTCCAGCTCTGAGGGCCTTCTGGCTGTTCCCTCGCTGCGAGAAGTGAGGTTACAGGGAACCAGGCAGAGGGCTTTCTCAGTAGTGGCCCCGTCCTGTGGAATGCCCTCCCACCAGATGTCAAGGAAATAAGCAACTATCTGACTTTTAGAAGACATCTGAAGGCAGCCCTGTTTAGGGAAGCTTTTGATGTTTAACAGACCATTGTATTTTAATATTTTGTTGGAAGCTGTCCAGAGTGGCTGGGGGAACTCAGCCAGATGGGCGGGGTATAAATTATTATTATTATTCACTGTCCTCTTGGCCACAAGGCTGTTGAGGGCGGTTATTTTTTTTCCTCCCATAACAAGTACAGTCATACCTCATGTTGCATCCGCTTCAGGTTACTTCTGGGTTTCGCCGCTCACGCATGTGCAGAAGCGCTAAATCACGTGCACAGACGCGGCGCTCCTGGATGCGAACACTTCAAGTTGTGGATGTGTCTCCAGGATGGATTACATCCGCAACTCGAGCTTCCACTGTACTTAGAGCTGAAGGAGCGAGTTGGAAGACTGGCCTTCTTTCCCACTTCCTCTTTCAGGTCTATGTGCTTCTTGAGGTTCAGATTAATTCTACTGGATACAGCTTGGAAAAGTGAAACACATGAATGCATCGTTTCACTCTTTCTGTCTCGGGTGGGAGGCTGATCTGAAGGAAGGGAAGTGGACCCAGAGGGTGTTGCCCGTGGTGCTCACTCAAAAAATAAAATGTGCCCTCAGGCCTAAACAGGTTGGCAACTCCCAGCTAAGGCTGATCAACAAGAAGGCAGGGGTAAAATGTAGTTCACCAATGCTGTTAAACAAGGCTGGCTTTGGGGAAAAAATGCCTTCTAAGCAATACAGGAGACAGCATCCTAAGGGAATTTGCAATCACACAACTTTCTGTGGAATGTGGCAGCTGTTACAGAATGGGAACAGTTTATGCAATCTACTGAATCAAGCAGGAAAACCTTTCCATTTTAAACTGTATTTAAAACTTTAAGTGTACTATTAAATCTATATATTAGATGTCTTTAAATGCATTAAACAACTTGTACTTAGGTTTCTGTGGTTCTGCATAAACAGATAATGATGCCTGCATCCCAGAGGCGGGAAATATCAGTCCTGATGGCCAAATGCAGCCCTCCAGACCTCTATTTGACCGTCAGAACTCTCCTGAGGTCATACCCCTTCAACAGTTATGCATTGCACACCGTGGTTTTTTGCCTGGCTGAAATGCATCCCTTGCACTCTGATGAAGCTTCTTGCATGCCTGGATGCAGGACAGAGAAGGGTAGAAGCTGGTGCAATGTGCAAAGGTAAGCTTTACATTTGTTGCTCCACCCACTTTTGCCTCTAGCTCTGCTCACCACTGGCATGTGATTCTTGAAAGCTTGCCCGGAAGCAAATGCAGCCCTCCAGCTATATAAAGTTGCCCACTCTTGCTCTAACGTCCTTGCCATCACACACAAAAAATAGCTAGGTTTAGGGTTAAATTAATTCTCTCCAGACCAGCCCTTGTGGAACAGATGGTTCACAACAGAGGCTCCCTAAGGAGGCTGCAGGCCTCTGGGAGAGAAAGAACAAGCCCACCATTCTAGGACTGCACACTGCATGGGACAGTGACATAGGAAGTTGCTGTATAGTGTGTCAGCTCAGTATTGTCTATACTGACTGGCAGATGCTCTCCACTGGATCTTGCCCAGCCCTACCCTTTTCCTATTGGAAACTGGAAGAGTGATGCTCTCTCCCACTTCCTTTTTCACCTCCTCTTTGCATCCATCTCAAACAGGAAGAGTGTGTTGTAGAAAAGCAAATTATTCCTTCTCCTGAGTTTGTAGTTAATACATGTGTTGGTTTAAACTACATGAGGGCACTGTTTGTGTAGCAACCTAGCAATTTGTAAGCCACTCTGTCTGAGTTAACTCCATCCCTAAAACCTGTTTTTTTGTTTGCTGTCCTCTCTAGACAAAATGTCTGCTACTTCTCTCCTATCTCCACTCATCCTTTAAATAGTTCCTGCATGAATAAAGCCTTTGAATCTAACTCACCCAAGCTGCAAGGTCTACTAACAGAGCACTCCCTAACTCCTTCTCTCTTTGAAAAATTATAAACATGTCAGCTGGGAAGGGACTGTACAGTGAAAGCACAAGAACATCTGCAGCTGGGGCTTCTTTTACTGTTATCATTAAAATAACTTAGAAGCATGTGAATGCAATTTCAAATGTATCCTTCTACCGGACACAGGATGCTGCCACACTGAGCCAGACCATTGATCCATCTAGTTCAGTACTGACTACACTGACTGGCAGGGACTTTCCAGGATTTCAGAACAAGATCTCTTCCAGTCCTACCTGGAGATGCTGAGGATTGAACCTGGGACCTTCTGCTTGCAAAGCAAGCACTCTACCATTCAGCTACAGCATTTCTCAAGATAGGTCAGTCTGGAGCCAGACACCATTAGTGCACTACAAGGCCATTCAAGTCTAGCTGGGAAAACCTCCTGCCAAAACAAAGAGGGTGTGTACAAACTGCTACATAGATTGCCTCTGAACTGCATTCAGAAACACTTGGAAGAAAATCCTGGTCCTGTTGTTAAATTGTGTGGGAAAGGCGGCAAATTAAATAAGAAGGGGTGGAAGAGACACCAACCTTGCAAGGAAGGCAAGCAAATATGCCAAGGGTGTTTAAAAATTCTGACAGGCTTGGGGGGGGGAGGGGAACAAACACAAGACTTTGCTTGGAGATTAATGTCAAGCATCTGACTTCAATATAGAAGAGGTTTCCATTCAGAATTTCCTTGTTCTCTAGATTGTCGCTCTGCTCTCCGGCAATCAAGAATTTCAGAGAATGCCGGCTACAAATGTCCAGGAGCCACAGGGCATGTTCAAAAGGAATAAGTGTGGATGCCTTGAGCAATTTTTAGTTTGCTTTGTGAGCTAATTCTTTTGGGGTGGGAAGCAGAGGGATTGGTGCCTTTTCTTTCCTTACCAAGCTTTCAAACCGTATCCTAGGAAATCTGGTGGGTTCAAAGAAAGGTAGGATGCTAGTTTAAGGACTGCAGATTTTGAGATATCACTTGTAAGGCCAATTGTCAAAAAATAACAGCAGCAACAACAAAACCCCATCAGTATTATCTGTATTATAATATTATAATAATCTCCAGCCTGACTGGCTTTCAGACAACTTTTTATAAGGGCATACATTTAAGAAGACCAAACCTACTTAATCATTAGTCATCTTTTATTTTGCCTGTCTGTAAATCTTAAATGTTATATCACTTCACTCTTTCCATTAAACAAAATAACATGAGTACAAGGTGAAGCTTAAATAAATGCAAGATTCTTTCATTTTTTCCTGCTTCTTTCCCCTTTCTTTCTTTCTGTGTTTATTTCTTCTTTATTGAGTTTTAGCTGCAAATTATGTAAAATGAGAGTTTACGCTGCTGACAGAATTTATGTATAAATGCTCTGTATATGTCAACTTGACATTTAACAATAATAAAAATAATAAAATCCTACTTCCTATTGGTTCATCTACCCCAGTATTTTAAACTGCAACCTTTCCCACTCTGGCACCCTCCAGATGTTTTGGACTACAATTCCCACCAGGCCCTGCTTCCTTCCCCATCCCCTGTCATGTCTTTTGGATTGTCAGTCTGCATGCAGGGAATTTTTATCCTTTTTTGATCATATGTAAGCCACTCTGGGAACCTTTTCAACTGAAAAGTGAGTAAAAATGTTTTACATAAATGAATGAACCCAACACTAGGATTCTTGTGAAGAATGTGGAACAAGGGCTTGGTCCAGCAAGGACATTTCTTATATTCTTAAGCAAAAGCATCTCCTAACATGGATGAGCCGGTGATTGCAGTGACCAAGAGCGTCTGGACCTGGGAGACCACCATTCGAATCCCCACTCAACAATGAAGCTCCCTAGCTGACTTTGGGCCACTCGCCATTTCTCGGCCTCACCTACCTCATAGGGTTGTTGTTAGGGTAAAAATGTTAGGAGAGGCATTCAGATGCTGAGAATCTTCAATAAAAGGTAAAGGTACCCCTGCCCATTAGGTCCAGTTGCAGACGACTCTGGGGTTGCGGCGCTCATCTCACTCTATAGGCCGAGGGAGCTGGCGTTTGTCTGCAGTCATGTGGCCAGCATGACTAAGCCGCTTCTGGCGAACCAGAGCAGCGCACGTAAACGCTGTTTACCTTCCCGCCAGAGTGGTACCTATTTATCTACTTGCACTTTTTGGGGTGCTTTCGAACTGCTAGGTGGGCAGGAGCTGGGACTGAACAAGGGGAGCTCACCCCGTCGTGGGGATTTGAACATCCAACCTTCTGATCGGCAACCCCTAGGCTCTGTGGTTTAGACCAAATGTAATAATACATTTTTTATGAGATTGGGAATATTCTTGCTTTGTAAATTTAACACACGTTGCTGGACAATAGGGATTGTTCTTTAAAAACAACAACAACACAATGCAGAAGGGCTGAATTCAGCCCTTCCACTTCAGAGCTATTTGGGAATCTTATCTCTTAGGACCTCCTTTGCAAAGCCAGGCAAGTCAGCCTCTTCATCCACTGTCCAGACTTGTCCCCAATTGCTCGCCATTTGCAGGATGGAAAGGTCTTGAGGAGAGGCCTTGTTAAAGATCTTAACAGCCCCAGGGCAGATGAACACCCATAAAGCACAGGAAGTCAAACTCCATCTTAGTGGAGCTAATCAGCTCAGATAATTAATTTTCCATGGTATAATCATGTTCAAGCAGAAACACGTCTACGGCTGAACTTTACCGAGGGGTGAGGAAAGACAGAGAGAGAGAGAGAGCCCTGCTCACTAAAAATGTTTTGGGTTTAAAGCATGTATTAACTTATCCTCATACTGTCCATCATTAGAACTGTAGATCTGGGTAATTAATTCTAGAAGAGGAAGGATGACGATTAAAAAAACAACCCTCAAAGAGATCCAAACTTTACACAGCAAGCAAGAGACCAATAAAATAGCAGAACAATTGTAACGAAAGGAGGATCTACAGCAATGACAGCTCTTTGAGGATAAGTTGACCGAAACAGGATATTGACAACAGCAACAAAACAACCTGGAAAAAAATAAAATTTGATGCTGCAGGTATCTGAAGCATTCCAGATCTGAAGCTAGGCACACAGCAACATGCACTCTCCCATCCAACACACAAGCAAATGCCATTTATGATGCCTCAAACCTTTGCAAGAATCTAGAGAACTGCAGTCCCTATTTAATCTAATCCTTCCCATTGCGCTGATAAAACTGAAATAACATAAGACTGAGAACCATGAAGCAAGCTGCTAAAGACAGTGTCATGAGTTACAAGCCTATATATTGATCTCCTTGCAAGGAATCTTCCTTTAAGGAAATGCTTCTGCAGGCACATTTTCCTGGGGTCGTAATATATCCATAGGGCAGAGGTGCAGTTCTTCCCACAGTGAACGCCATTTGGAGAAATGTGTGGAATGTGGTTGTGCCCGTGGTACAGGTCTGCAAGGGTCTGTGCCACGTATGCTTTCAAGGACAAGTGATTCAGGTCACTTCCCTTGCTTCAGTCCCAATTGGGCAGTAATACAGACCTGCTTGGGACTTGGGTGGCACGGTCCAGAGCCTAGGACTTGCTGATCAGAAGGTCAGTGGTTCGAATCCCCGCGATGGGGTGAGCTCCCATTGCTCAGTCCCTGATTCTGCCAACCTAGCAGTTTGAAAGCATGTCAAAGTACAAGTAGATAAATAGGTACCGCTCCAGTGGGAAGGTGAACAGCGTTTCTGTGCGCTGCTCTGGTTTGCCAGAAGCAGCTTAGTCATGCTGGCTACATGACCAGGAAGCTGTACGCCGTCTCCCTCGGCCAATAAACCGAGATGAGCACTGCAACCCCAGAGTCAGTCACGACTGGACCTAATGGTCAGGGGTCCCTTTACCTTTACAGACCTGCTTGGTCACCACGGGAGACCAGGAATTCACCACAGGAGAGTACACCGAGTTCCATGCAAGCGAGTGAGCAGGCTGGAGGAAGAGGGACAGATCTTTCTCTCCTTCCTCCACCAGTTCACTCAAGTTTCATGGAAGAAGGAGATCCCTTTCCTCAGTGACTAGGATGGAACTAAGCCAGCTGCAGTGAACTAATGACAGCTCACTGCAGAGGGAGAAGATGGGTTTTGACCTTTCCACCTTTCACTAAGCCCTTAATCCCCATTCCCAACTGTGACAGCATGCAGCTGCATTTGCAAATATTCACCCTTCACTGCCCTCGTCTCCCCCTCCCCGGTCTCTGCTGTCTGCTTTCCAGTGTCCGTTTTAGTTTGTAAGCTCCTTGGGGCTGGGAACTCTCTCTTCTTTATTTGCTTAGGAAACTATGTCACTGACCATTTACACCGATGACACAGGGCCAGCCCTAACATTAGCCATTGGGAGGTGACCACCTCTGGCAGCTGATTTTGGGTGCCATGAAAGGGAAGTAAATTGTTAGCTATTTCATTCATTATAATTGTTGTATTTTTGTTCCCAGGTTGCAGGGGGAAAGAAGAGGCAGTTACAGGAGTCTCTGACTCAGGTGCCAAAGAACATAGGAAGAGCCCTGGTGGATCAGACCAAAGGCCTATCTAGTCCAGCATTCTGTTCTCACAGTAGCCGACCAGATCCCTATAGGAAGGCTATAAGCAGGACCTGCACAAAACTGCGTTCTTCCCACTTGTGATTCCCATCAATTAATATTCAGGTGCATACTGCCTCTGGTACACTTGGCCAGTCTTGGGCACCATGATTTTTGTGCGTTGGGGGCAGTTGTACTTTGCTTTTCCGCTCCCATCAGGTATTATGCAAAACCTAACCTGCAGCACATAGTAACTTCACAAACTGCCACCCTCTAGGTGTACACAGAGAGTGAAAGCCAGTAATTTGGAGTCTCAAGGAACTAAAAGGGCCAAAAAGTGAAGACTGCCAAACAGGTGTACACTCCGAAGGCTTCTGATTATGGAAGTTTGAAAACTTACCCTCAGGCTACTTACTGGTTGCAGCTTTTGCCAAAATGTCAAGCAGGCAAGCAACTAAGTTGCAAGATCTGGCAAAGTCACACAAAGTCTTCAACATTTCCCTCAGAAGCAGGAATGAGTCCTCACTCCTTTCCCCCAACCCCCAATCAACTCAAAATTGCTATCTTCCACATTTTTCAAATGTTTAAGCAACACTTAATGTTTATCCAAAATGTTCAGCTTTTAGCGGAAAAAAGGCAACATGCATGTCTGGGAAGACGACAGCAGCCTAACACTGAAAACAGCTGTTTTTTTGTTTTAAAACTCCTTCAGTTAAAGATACATTAATGTATCCAAACAGGCGTCTCTCACTGTAGCAGATGATTAAGAATTTCTCTTTATAACTTTGTAACAAAATTATAAGAAGAAGAAAAATTGGGGGAATCAGTGCTATGAACAAAGAGATGGTCTGTCTTCATGCTTGTTGAATCAACCTTGTTCTTTACTAGAACTCCAAAATATATAAGCCAGAACAAGACGTACAGTTAAGAATTAAAAAGCAAGGTACCTCTGAGCACATTATTATTATTATTATTATTATTATTATTATTAGTCTTGTTTTCAATGCCAGAACTGAACCATGTTCACAATCCTTCCTAATTTAGGTGGGGAAAGTCTGTTGTTATTGTGATTGTTAAACAACTGATCTACTGCAAATCACTCCAAGGTCTATCAGTACATCCTGATCTACCTTCTGCACACCCCTGCTGGAAAAATCGTTCAAAACCACTATTCAGAGAAGTCCAACCTGAAAACTGCATTTGTTCCAGATTTGGGAAGAGGTTTTAGCACTGAATGAACAGCAGCAGCCTTTGAGCCACAAGTTGCCAGAATTACTGTTGGTCTCTTTGATTTTAAGAAATAAACTTTTCTGGATCCTTCAATGTCTTTTACTCAAGATAGCTTTTCCTGTTTTCAAGATAAGCCGGACATTTCTTCAAAGAAGATGACTGAATAGTCAACGATAAGAGTATCTTCTTATAATAAGAAGCTTGTTTGTCTGATGAGAGGCAGCGACTTGGACAGAAGCCTATCTGTTTTGTGACAGTTTGGCATGGTGGGATGGAGAGTGGAATAAATGGAGGAACAGGCTTTAAAGGGGGAATCTGCTACACAGAAAACTGAAAATATGTAGTAATGACCTCAAAAGAGAGAGAATATACAGTGACTGATGGATTTGAAGCTATGCCTAAGAGTCTGAATTTAAGAGAGGAAAGGGTTTTGATTGAGACATCACACACAAAATATTCCCCTTGCAGGCAACAGAGAGATCATAGCAGATTTCTGGGATTTATTTTTTAAAAAAGAGCAGATAAAAAGGAGTCAGACTGAACACTTGGGCCCATTGACTTGGCCCCATCATCACTGTGCATTTAAAGCAGTATCATACCACTTTAGACAGTCATGACTTCACCCAAAGATGATGTTAGGAGACCCCTATTCCCCTTACAGACCTACAATTCCCAGAGTGGTTTAACATTTGATCCCTCTTCCTAGGGAACTATGGGAATGGTAGCTCTGTAATGAGAATAAAAAAGGTAAAGGGACCCCTGACCATTAGGCCCAGTCGTGACCGACTCCAGGGTTGCAGTGCTCATCTCGCTTTATTGGCCGAGGGAGCCGGCGTACAGCTTCCGGGTCATGTGGCCAGCATGACTAAGCCGCTTCTGGCAAACCAGAGCAGCGCACGGAAACACCGTTTACCTTCCCGCCGGAGCGGTACCTATTTATCTACTTGCACTTTGATGTGCTTTTGAACTGCTAGGTTGGCAGGAGCAGGGACTGAGCAACGGGAACTGACCCTGTCGTGGGGATTCGAACCACCGACCTTCCGATCGGCAAGTCCTAGGCTCTGTGGTTTAACCCACAGCGCCACCCATGTCCCGCAATGAGAATAGAAGCATCCTAATACCTCTCAGAACCCTTAACAAACCATAGCACAATGCTGTTTTAAATGTACAGTGCAGATGGGTTCTTTAAATGAATTAACAGTCATTCCCTCTCTCCTGGGAATTGTTTTGGGGAGGGGGGATTTGGAATATTAATAGGTGTCTTCAAACTGCAATTCCTCGGATTTGTTAGAACCTTATGGGAGCTGGAGTTTAGCAACAATCCAGATGGGCACTGTTTTCCTGTATCAGCTTTACAGGAATCCATGACAATGAAACTGGGATGAATGCAACATATGATTAGACTGGGAGGGCTCAGAAGCCCATCAGCAGAGCAGCCGCAGAAGCTCATTGTTTCAAGTCTCAGCAACACCACCAAAGATCCCTAGGTAGCAAGCTGTGGAACAGACTCCCATGAGAGGTGGTGGAATCTCCTTCCTTGGAAGTTTTTAAGCAGATGTTGGGTGACCATCTGTCATGCATGATCTAGTTGAGATTCCTACATGGCAGGGGTTGGACTAGATGACCCTCAGGTCCCCTTCCAACTCTACAATCCTAGGATTCTAAAAGCTTCCAGATTAGGACAGATTCTCCACATATTTGTCGACAGTGGCATTAAATGGATGTACTGGCCATTTACAGAGACTCTTGCTGCTTCTCAGTGTGAAAAGCACATTACTATGGGAGAACCCTATAAAAGTCACAAATACCAGGCAATAAAGTCACCACTTTTAAATGGATGGAATCACTGTCCTAGGCTTTGGGGATGAAAAAAAAAAGGAGATTTATGGTTTCCTCTCAAGATGCATCCATTAGAACTAGACCGACCTAACCAACAGCAAGGGAGAAGACGGATTATGTGCAAATGAATACACAATTGTTGAGGGAGAGACAGACAGACAGACAGACAGACAGTTGTCTCCTTTACCACCCCAAACTGCCTTAAAGGCCAGGTGACAGAGTATACAGACCAATGTCCATGCAAGTGTTCATGAGAGGCATTTGTTTTGTCACTGAAATTTCTCACAAGCAGAGTTTTTAAACATCCCAAAACAGCATAATAAAGAGCTATTAGGCCACATACTTGCCACTGTGAGTTTTATTCTGTATTCTATAGAGAGAAACAAGCTGACTGAAAGGGAAAGATGGGGGGGGTGAATGCATGAGAGACACTGAGATTGATTGATTTTAAAAAGTTTTTAAAACCTCATCCTCTGTGGCTGAGGCTTCAAATACCACTGGCTAAAACGGATGCAAATGATTTAAATCAAAAAGAAAGCAACTATAATCACTGGGTTCCTAAATGAAAATAGGGATGCATTAGGTGCTGAAATAAATGATACCACTTCTCATTTAAAAACAAACAAACCAGAAGTACTGAACGATTTAAAACAGTCATAATTTAGCAGAATTTTTAGTTAGGATTTTTATCAATTTCCAAGTATGCACATGGAACAGAATGAGGTGGTCAAATGGAATGTGAGGAAGTGCCATTTTTAACGCTCCCCCACAACATATCTCACTGCAGGGCAACTAGTACAGAGAGGCAACAGCTGTATCCAAGTTCTCTTCCTACATTGCTAGCTTTCTACCTGAAGCAAACATTTGCTCTGAAAAATGACACCCTGAACTAGCAATGTGACATGGTAGAATCCTCTCCACCAACCTGGCCCAGGTTTAACTATAATTTAATGTGAAACACTTGCCCGCTACTCAAAAGCTGGAGAAGAGGTTTGAGAGGAAACAAGGCTGGCTTATGCCATAGGTTTAAAATGTTTCAGCAAAAATAGTAAACTATAGCAGAAGTAATTAATAAATACAAAATGAATGGTCTCCTCCTCCAAAATGAAACAACCAAGCTAACCCTACACCCCAGCCTTGAGCTGATAATCTAATGGTTCTAAACCCTTCAGCTAAATTTCTAATTATGTGGCAGATTTAAAGCCTTTCCTATGCTCCCCCCCCCCCGCCCCAAATGATATTACGGTCCATTGAATTTAGGCCAGTTAATACAGGTTGGCTATTGTTGTTAAGGCTGAGCCACAAAGCAGCTGTCAGAAGTGGGCCAGAAGTTAATCCAGGGAGTTAGACCCAAGAGATGCACAGGAAAAACCAGAGCAAAGAAGATATTGTTGCTCAGGCAAGGTTCCAGTCCAAACAGGAAGCCTTTCATCCCCCTTCCTGTCCATTGCGGCCAGCATGGGTGGGCAGAAAGAGACCAGAACCTAATTCTTCATGGCATCGGAGCATTTTCAAGTTGCACTTACAATAGCAAACCCGAAAGTCCCCCAGCCCCAGCAAGTTCTAACAGTTGTCAAGTTTGTGAGTTTGTCTCTAGCCATTGGCTAAGCTGCTCTGATGTCACAGAAGTTACTTGCCACAGTTGCTCTGCCAGTTTAATTCTGTTGTTGCTGACCAATTTTTGCAGATATGCTATGGTTACTAGTGAAGATGAATAAAGCAAAGATGCTTATAAAGACCAAAGCATTTTTTCCAGGTCCCCACCCCACCCTCCCCAAAAATCTTAACTCTGCAAAGTAGGTTAGATTGAGATCTACTGACTGCCCCCAGGAAACCCAGTGAGCTTCATAACTAACTGGGGAATTCAACCCAGGTATCTCTGGCTCTCAATAGCACAGAGATCAGGAGAATGGGAACTGGAAAAACTAGATTTCATGGATGTGAAGAGGGAAAGAGGCCAGAGGAAATGGAAGATAAGCAGGGAAAGACAAGGTGATAAATGAAATTTTTCTCCCCAACAACGGAAAGTTGTTGTGTTCAATAAACATAAGAGGTGTGAAGTGTGATTCTTAGACCAAATTATCTGATGAGAGGTAAGATTATATAACTGTCACACACTTCACGATAGGCAAAATTTTAAAATGAGGAATTCTGTTTTCTGAAAGGGTCCCCCCCACATCAGAAAGTGAACAAGTTGTGCAGATTGACATAAAACCTCCAAAAAAGAAGAGAAAGATTTAACAAAACCCTTTTAAGTGCAGGAAATGGCTTAGCCTTTACAAAATGAAAAAAGAGCACATCAGACAGACTCTCCTTTGTGGTTTCAACTTTAAAAGAAACAGAAAACACAAGAGAGGTTAAGACAAAGCACAGAATAATCCAGGGGGGGTGTGTGAAATATATCTGTATTTAGTTGTATCCATCCCCCAATACAGATGTTTGTTTTTAGCTATACCCATTCCCCAGCACACATAAGGAGACAGATTTTTTTATTATCACAGGAAATTTCAATTTAAAACGAAACCAAAGCTTGCCCACCAATGCACATACATCAGGGCTAGTGATCTTCTATGAAAAAATGACCAAACAGGTAAAATAGTACCCCTAAATTATTATTTCCAAATGCCTAAAATCTGCTAGTAATTAAACTACTGAGACATATTTTGCCATTTCAATAAACACTTTCCACCAAACTTATCTGTTTAACTGTAGCAAAACAAATAAAAAAGTATCATAACCTGAACCAACTGTTACATGATGTTACAGTGTCGGTTGTCTTAAATCCCACTACTGAATCCAAAGATGATTCCACAAACGGAACTAGTATTTGCGTTCAGAAGTTTAAACTTGACATAAGATGCATTCTTTGCAAAATAATTATTTTTTGGAAGCCAGCCTGTCCACATACAACATGGAAAGGTATCTTATCCAATTGACAAGGGGTCAGTTCTCACACACACAGCCTCGGTGCAAAGGTTTTCAGTGTAAGTGGGGGCACAGAAGAAAGCTTGACCTCCTGCAAAAAGCCTAAATGTCGTGGTTGTGCCTGAACCAACCTTAGGATTCCTCTTGCCTGATGCTACAAGTTATCACTCAGAACAACTCAGAACACAGGGAAAGAGAATTGTTAAACTGAAGGGTCATGCTCAAATTCAAAAATGACACATCATTTCTTAATTGAAGTCACTTGCCTATGTAAAGGGACGCGGGTGGCGCTGTGGGTTAAACCACAGAGCCTAGGACTTGCCAATCAGAAGGTCGGCAGTTCAAATCCCCGCGACGGAGTGAGCTCCCGTTGCTCGGTCCCTGCTCCTGCCAACCTAGCAGTTCGAAAGCACATCAAAGTGCAAGTAGATAAATAGGTACTGCTCTGGCAAGAAGGTAAACGGCATTTCCGTGTGCTGCTCTGGTTCACCAGAAGTGGCTTAGTAATGCTGGCCACATGACCCGGAAGCTGTACGCCAGCTCCCTCGGCCAATAAAGCAAGATAAGCACCGCAACCCCAGAGTTGGCCATGACTGGACCTAATGGTCAGGGGTCCCTTTACCTTTACCTGCCTATGTAAACTAATTGTTTCTACATACAGGGAACACTGTCCACACTGATTTGTCAACTGAGCATTCCCAAGATTGCTTGGGATACATTATAGGGCAAAAAGTGAGGAATATCAGACCCAGGGACCAAATATAGCACTCTAGGCATCTCAGTCTGCCCCTCCCTGAGCTACACCACCTCCTCAGCTACACCTTCTCTCTCCAGGCCAATAATGCCTCTTACTTGCCTGGACTGAAGACAGAGGGATATGTAGGTCTAGAAACTAGCCTTCTGTACAATGTAAAAAAATTACATTGATTGCTACATCCACTTCTGGCTCTGGCCACCACTGATGTGTGCCCCTTTGAAGGTGTGGCCCTCTGTCTGAAAAAGGGTTCCCCATCCCTGACTTGAAGGGGGACACTGCTGGCCCTCAGCATCACCTGAGGCAGCCCCCTTAAAAACACACCCAAGCTTCCTCTCCATGTGTGTCCTGTGGGGAAAGATGAGCAGCGGTGGGCAAAGTCGCCTGCAATTGCTCATCTTCTCCTTGAAGAACCTGGTTGTGAAAGCAGGACTCCAGACTAGATGGGCCATTGGTCTGATCTGGCAGGCCTCATCTTTATGTCCTTGTGGACAACAACAACAACTTCCATGGTGAAAGCTGGTTTAGGACACAAGAAACTGCCTTATGCTAAGTCAGACCACTGGCTCATCCAGCTCAGGAGTGCCTCTGAATACCAGTTGCTGCAAACTGCAAGTTGGAAGGGGTGCTGTTGTGCTCAGGTGCTGCTTGTAGGCTTTCCGTAAGCACCTGGCTGGTCACTGTGAGAACAGGAAGCTAGACTAGATGAACCATTGGCCAGATCCACCAGGACTTGTCTTTTTGCAGAAAATTACCTTTTATCTGGTCAGGCTATTTGTCCATCTAGACCAGTATTACACTGGCTTTCTCCAGCCTTTCCCATCACTTTCTACCTGGTTCTTTTAGCTGGAAAAGCAGAGGATGAGACTTGGGAGCATCTGTCTGCTATGCAAGTGCTCATCCACTGAGCCACAGTCCCTCCCTACAAGGAAGGGTGAGGCAATCAGCAATTTATCAAACATAACCACTGCATTCCTGGGTGAGGTCAAAGTTCCCCAAATTCTGCTTTTCAGCAACAGACAGTGTTTGCAAGTAGGAAGTTTATCATCTTCACCTGTCAAAGGACTTCTGCAGTCGTGTGTTCGCAGCATTCAGATATACTGTCTTTGTACATGGAGGTTTTGGTAAACAAAAGCTGGCACTTCAGAAATGCTAAACAGCTTTTTTCATTCCCTAAATAGATGTGAAAAACAATCACTTTTTTGGCCTTAATTATCAGCTTCATCAATTAACTAACTATAGTTTTAATGTACTGATCTGCTAATTAAATTTTCCCACCCTGGTAATTTAATTCTGCTAAGGAAATAATACTTATTTTTTCCAACCCTTGAGATGAATTAACCAGAATACTTCTCCTCAGAGGCTAGAGGAGCTGTGTGTGTGTGTGTGTGTGTGTGTGTGTGTGTGTGTGTGTGTGTACAAATGGTGCTGATTTACTTCTTATATTTTGCAAAAGCTTTTCAAAAGCACATTACAGTGGTGCTTCGCAAGACGAAAAGAATCCGTTCTGTGATTCTCTTCGTCTAGCGGTTTTATCGTCTTGCAAAGCAAGCCCATTGACGGATTAGCGGATTAGCGCTATTAGCGGCTTTTAGCGGCTTATCTGCTGATCGGATCAGCTGATAAGCGGCTTAGCGGCTTAGAAAAAAGGGGGGAAAGGAAAAAAAACCTGCAGGAACTCGCAAGGCATTGTCGTCTTGCGAAGCAAGCCCATAGGGAATTCGTTTTGCGAAGCACCTCCAAAACGGAAAACTCTTTCGTCTAGCGAGTTTTCCGTCTTGCGATGCATTCGTCTTGCGGGGCACCACTGTATTTTAATTTCAAGATGAGACAATATTTACATTTTATTTTTTAAAGAAATCAATCAGATTGTATTGAAACCTTACAGCAGTCAACTAAATATTCAACCAGAACATGGGGGAGAGAGAAGAGCCAATATGAAGAGCAGGACCCCCATCCCCCAAAACCCAGTCACATGTTCTCCCTATAAAGGAGGGCTGGTTGTCAGTAGAGCTATAATTCATTCAGAATTCAGTAGAGAGCTTGCTCCAGCTCGAGGGGGAAACGGCGGGGAGTTCTGCACAGTAACGGATCTGTTACTCTTACACATCACCCGGGTCGTCGCGACTGGCTGGCATGACTGTGCATTGAGAGAGGACTTTGCAGCCGTCACAGACAAAGGCTCCTTTGTGTCCTGTTTCCTAGAAATCAGTTAGCTAGAAATCGCATCGCAAGCTGTATCCGCTTGCAGCTCTGGGGCTCAAGTTTTCTGCAGGGGATCAATGACAGGCCTCCTCTCCCTCCGCTGAGACCCACACTTCCTTCATTCACCATTTCAGTTCTGCTTTTTGTTGCTTTGCTTATTCATTTAGTGAATATGGTCACACCAGTGCTTAAAGCCCTGAACAACTCAGGCCCCAAATATCTGAAAGACCACCTCCTTCCCTACAGACCACCCCAGGTGTTAAGACTGGCAGGGGTACTACCCTCAGAAACTCAAGGTGGGGGGAGTAGCCCAGGAAAAGGGCAGCCCCTAAGTTGTGGAACTCCCTCCCCACAAAAGTGTGCCTGGCATCATCTTTATACAGCTTTCAGCAAATTCTGAAGGCAATCGTCTACATCCTGGCCTTTGATACATGAGATGTATTTTTGGGTGTGACAGTGAAGTTGTTTTAAACTGTGTTTAACAGTGTTTTTAATTGATGTCACCTGCCCTTCAGGTGAAGGGGTTGTTGTTGTTAATAATAATAATAATAAATAATGCCATTTTCCAATCACCTCACAAGGGCCACTGCAGACATACTCTGAGAACAACAATTAACACCTCAGACAAGATTGCATAGGGACCTATCCCTTCCATAAAATTCTACTGATCCAGAAAGCTTTTGGTTTTTCTTAAAATGTCTTTTGCATTCATATTTCATATTTTAATTGAACTTGGGTAAAATATTTGTTATAATGCTGCACACACTCATTGGCATGTGCTAGGATGTCTATCAACAGCAGGGTTTTCTTTTTGTGAATGGCCACTGTTAATAGAGTAAGTATTGCCATCTATAAGGGATCTGGGTGGCACTGTGGTCTAAACCACTGAGCCTCTTGGGCTTGCCGATCAGAAGGTCAGTGATTTGAATCCCCATGATGGGGTGAGCTCCCGTTGCTCGGTCCCTGCTCCTGCCAACCTAGCAGTTCTAAAGCACGTCAAAGTACAAGTAGATAAATAGGTACCGCTCCTGCAGAAAGGTAAACAGCATTTCTGTGTGCTGCTCTGGTCTGCCAGAAGCAGCTTAGTCATTCCGGCCACATGACCCAGAAGCTGTACGCCGGCTCCCTCAGCCAATAAAGCGAGATAAGCGCTGCAACCCCAGAGTCGTCTGCGACTGGACCTAATGGTCAGGGGTCCCTTTACCTTTACCTATCGCCATCTATATTTTTCTGCATTCCTTTTCTTCTGCCCTTACTGCTTACAATTATCCCCATCCCAATCATGTGTGCACATGTGTATTCACATATGCACATGCACACACGTAACTCAGATTAACAGTTTATGCATCTGATGAACTGGACTGTAGTCCACAAAACTTTATTTCATAATCAGAAGTGGGGAACCGCTGGCCCACCATTGTTCAACTACAACTCCCTCCAGTGCCAGCAAGCATGGCCAATGGCCAGGGATGATGGGAGTTGAAGATCAGCAACATCTGGAAGGCCAAAAGCTCCCCTGCCGGCCATAATAAATGTGTTCATTTTTAAGTGCCACAAGACTCTGTTACAAACTAATGTTGCTACCCCTTTGGAAAATAATTCAGCCTCGCTGTTTTTCCTGCTGCTCAGGTTTTGTCATTTTTAATAGAATTGCCAGGCTTCTACTGTTTATTCGGCCTTTTTCATTTAGTTGAGAGTAGCCATACTGGACATCTCCAGCTGGAGGAGAAAAGCAGAATATAAACCTTGCAAGAAGCAAATAAATACAGATGCATTCCTCACTCATGCTTCAACCACAGTTAAGCACTAAATTGGCATATCACAAAATTACAGCTATCTGGGGCTTCTGCCTAACCAAAATTTAACACCAGGGTTTAAAGCTGTTTTTACACACTGGTTTCACAAGACGCCTCGTTAGTTTTAAATGTGGTGAATATTGGGGCGTACATCAACAGTATTGTGTGAAGTAAATGGTAGTAATAAAAATATCGCATGCCTAGCATGAACTATGCCCTGTGCAAAAGACAAAAAATGAAACCTTTCCAGAGGTTTACAGTCTTAATCAGTCATCCAACAGTACAGATGGGAAACTTAAGTTAGAAATTAATTCAGCCCCAAAGGTTTCCAGTCAGCTGAGAGCTAAAACGGGAGATTGGAGTCCAGCTCTATCTCTCATGTGGATCACACTGCCTTGCAATCAAACAGGAAGATAAAGAAATATGAAAAGAGATAGTGGATAACTATCTTATCCACTTATTAAGGTCAATCTATTTATTTCGTGACGACCCACGTAAACACAGTTGCACGCAAGTGGGATGTGGGGTGCCTGTAATGGCTTTCGGAAAGTTTTTAACTGTAACTGCTTTTATAGCAGTTTTTAATTGTTATTGGTTTTAGAAGGTTTCAATCTGCTTAAGAAAGTGTCTACTTTGCTTTTGTTTCTACACAGCGTATCTGTTTCCCTCCCTGGCTTCTTGGAAAGGAAGAATGGGATATAAATTCTATTTTAAAAAACAGCATTTTTAATTAATTTAAAAGGGTTGGGGTTTGAACCCTGCATGAGACTTTAGTTAGGCCTTCTGTTTGGCTGATGTTCTAACTCAGCCTTCCCCAGTCTGATGCCCTCCAGGTGTTTGGGACTACAGCTCCCATATCCTCCCAGCTAGCTGAGTTATAGTCCAAAGAATCCGGAGGGCACCAGGTTGGGGAAGGCTCTAAACTTAAAACTTCAGAGCAGATGCCTTCCACTCCCCTCCTGCTTCCCTCATGCATGAATGGTTGTGTGAATTGCCAACTGCCAAATCACTATCAAAGTTTGCTTTCCTTAAAACCTTCTGGTTCAACACCCACACTCTAAGTAAGGTCACTCTGTACAGTATCCTGAAGCTTCAAAAACCTCCTACTCATGAAGTCTAGACACTAAATGCAGGAAGAAAACTAAACAACAAAACTCACTGACCTGGGATGCCTTGCTTTGTATTTTACAGGACATATTATCGCCCACCCTTTGCCTCAACATGTACAGAATTCGGATTCTTCTTTACCTCAGCCATTTAACATTTTTGTGTGTGAACCGTAAAGGTTGAATTCAGTTTCTCAGAACGTAACAGATCAAGAAGTTGGGGGAGGGATAAAGGGAGCTTTAACTCAACAATATCCAGAGGGCCATAGACTGCCCACATCTGATTTAGACAATGCTGGGATAAATGAGCAAAGTCTCTGCCCTGCTATTTTTCTTTCCTCACAACAACCGTGTGAGGTAGGCTAAACTGAGAGACAACGACCAGCCCATGGTAACCCAATGTGCTTCGTGGCTGGGTGGGGATTTGAACCATGTTCTCTGAGGCCTTAGCCCAACACTCAAATGCATGGGTAGGCAAACTAAGGCCTGGGGGCCGGATCCAGCCCAATCGCCTTCTAAATCCGGCCTGTGGACGGTCTGGGAACCAGTGTGTTTTTACATGAGTAGAATGTGTACTTTTATTTAAAATGCATCTCTGGGTTATTTGTGGGGCATAGGAATTCATTCTTTTTTCTTCTTCTTCTTCAAAATATAGTCCGGCCCCCCACAAGGTCTGAGGGACAGTGGACCGGCCCCCTGCTGAAAAAGGTTGCTGACCCCTGCTCAAATGCATCTTCCTAAGACCAAAACCATTCTCTGGCCTACAGATCTTAAGAGAGGATGCCTTGATGAGTTTCATCAGCATCTCTGGCACTTTTGGAGGGGCGGTGAATTTGGTGACAGTACAGAGACTGATCCCACACCTGACACACATTCAACCTTGGGCCTGTCAGCCTAGCCTACCTCACAGGGTTGTTGTAGGAATAGAATGTGCAGGGCGGAATGCCTATAACATCTTGAACTCCTTGGAGGAAAGTTGGGAAATACAGTGGTGCCCCGCAAGAAGAATGCCTTGCAAGACGGAAAACTCGCTAGACGAAAGAGTTTTCCGTTTTGGAGGTGCTTCGCAAAACGAATCTCCTATGGGCTTGCTTCGCAAGACGACAATGTCTTGCGAGTTCCTGCTGGTTTTTTTTCCTCCCCCCCCCCTTTTTCTAAGCCGTTAAGCTGCTTATCAGCTAATCCGATCAGCAGATAAGCCGCTAAAAGCCGCTAATCCGCTAATCCTTCAATGGGCTTGCTTTGCAAGACGAAAAAACCGCTAGACGAAGAGAATCACAGAACGGATTCTTTTTGTCTTGCGAGGCACCACTGTATATCTAATAATAACAACAACAATTATTTCAGGTTCTAGTCCCACTGCGGTGGGCTTGAGGCCTAACGCAAAGAAATCACTGAAAAGAGACTAATGCCTGAACTTTCTGGCGCTCTCACCTAGACTCCCTGAAACTTTCTGAGGCCATTTTCAGAAGTGACACCACAAAGCACCGCTGGACTTTTCTGGCACTTCTTCGTAAAAATGTGTAAATGTTATTAGGCACAAACCAGGAAGCCCAGGGGAGCCATTTTAAACCAGTCTAGCTAATACAGTGCCAAACAGTGTACACATCAGCCCTGTGACAGAGCATACAGGTGGGGAGGGACCCATGGTGAGACCACTGTGTAACTATTTGCAAACTGCAGTGTGGGAACTGAATTATGGCCTGGGGTTTATTGTCAGGTGTGTATGTTTAGTGGGGGGTGGTAGGAAATATGATACACATACACCCAGCAAGACAAAGTTACAAAATAATCTGCTTGGGGGTGCGGAATCATTCTCCGGGGGGGGGGTGCAGTTCTTTAATGGTTCGAAGCCAAAACAGATGTGCGGCAGAGCAGCTACAAAAGAGTCTTTGTGTCAGTCCCGGAGGAACATGGCTATTTCTGCAGGGGAAATATGCCTCTCGATAGCCCAAACAGAGAGTTGATCAGGGAACTGTCTTATTTATTTTTAACACTACCTCTAGAATTCCTCCTTTTCCTCTGCTCACTGGCTTCAACTTTGCTTGGCTCTATATTGAACACCTAACTCTTCGTCTTCTGGGTATTGTTCGGACGTGACAGCTAGGCGTGGGACAAGAACTGCTTGGTGGAAGGTAACCACCACCTTGGGGCAAAGCTGGTGGGGGTACCTGAAAGACCGTCTGCCCCTATATAGAGCTAGAATATCAATGAAATTATCTGGGCCATCCCTTGCTATAGGCAAGGAGTGGGGAGCATCAGGCCCCGTGGACAAAATGTGGCCCTCCAGGCCACTCTATGTGGCTCTTGGCGCTTTTGCCAAACCACATTCCCTCTCCACAGGCCACTTCTCTTACTAGATCTGCTGACTGGAATGTGTCCTTGAATGCTGATAATACCTCTTACATATCTGCATGGAGAATAGAGAAAGAGGTGTGTCTGTGTATCACAGAAGCAAAGAGCTGGAAGGGGCCCCAAGGAGGATCTAGTCCAGGCACAGGCAAACTTGACCCTCCAGCTGTTTTGGGACTACAACTCCCATCATCCAGAGCTAGCAGGACCAGTGGTCAGGGATGATGGGAATTGTAGTCCCAAAACATCTGGAGGGCTGAGTTTGCCTATGTCTGTTCTAGTCCAACCCCTGGCAATGCAGGGATCTTTTGCCCAACACTGGGCTCGAACCCATGTCCCTGAGATTCAGGGTCTCATGCTCTACCGACTGAACTACCCCACGGTAGAAACTAGATTCTTTGAAAACCACAGAAATAAATGCAAACATAGAGAGCTGTAACAATCTATGTGAAAGTTGGCTCCTAGGGAACTATTTTATTTCCATCACACTGTGCACGCCCAAGAAAGCGGAACAGAACTTGGGGTGATGCAGACGAGAGGGCAAATAGCTGAGTCACCCTTGGGAGCACAGAGCAAACTAAATCACCAATCCAGCCGTGCTTCTTTTGGGTACACATCCATTTCTTTTCTACCGTATGGGAGTAAATCCTGCAATTCATGCTTGGGAGGGGATTAAACTGGTACAGTTGGGAGGGCACTCAACCCCACCCATCACTGTGGCAGGTACCATTATTAACCACCATGTTCATAGGAACATAAGAAGACCTTGCTGGAATCAGCCCAATGGCCCATTGAACGCAGCATCTATGGAGGTAGAAAATTGCCATCATAGCTAGTAGCCATTGTTAGCTTTATCCTCCATTAATTTGCCTAATCCCCTTTTAAAGCCATCCAAGATGGTGTCCATCACTGCCTTCCATAGGACTCAATGACATAGCTCAACCTGCTTCAAACGGCTGAACTGCTCCTGAGACGCTTTCAAAATCCACCAGCAATTACAGTAGCAATCAAATTTAAATACCAACAGGGCTACCAATCCTCCTATGACCTCACTGGCTGGCCGTGCGCTTCTTCCCTTCCCAACCCCATAAAATGTCTCTTGCGCAAGACTACATCAAATACGGATGGAGGATTGGATCTTTCTTTGCACTGGAGGGAAAGAACGGAAAGTCACATTTGTGTCGCATCCACCCCAGACATTTACACCGCTTTAACAGTTGTGGCTCCCCATGCAGAATCCTGGGAAGTGAAACTGAAGGTGGTAAAACTCACAGAGCTACTGTTCCCAGCATCTCTAACAAACAACTGTTTCTAGGATTCCCCACGACTGTTAATGTGGTATAAATGTGTTTTAAATTTACAGTGTGGGTGAGGCTTTGCTGTGCTGCCATTGCATGGCAAAGCAAAGGATTATGGTCTCAGACACCGAAAAGAAAAACTTGTTTCTTTTGCGGTAGGGAGAACATCTTCTCTTCTCGCTCAACAGATGTTCAAGCTGAAAAAAAACGAGCATATACAGCCAGGAGATGCTACAGAGTTATTTTTGGCCAGGGGAGATACGATCTCAGACTACCTCTTCTCATAAACGATTAGAGGGCAGATGTGAGAGGATGAGGCTTGGAGATTCTATCAGGCTCATCTTAGCATCAGGCTTCACAGACTGTTCCAGCACAAGCTAGAATTCCCACCCCCCTCTCTCTCAGCCCTCTTTGAGCCTACATAAACCATAAGAAGGTCACTGAGCAAGCCTTAATTTATTTTATATAAAAAAATGATATTTTTTTTTCTGAGCAGGGTCCATTTTCTTGGGTCTTGGATTTAAAAATACATTTGCAACAGAGAACTATTGGAAAGAAAATGAAGCTCACTTACAAACACTTGCTCACTGAGCCAAGCAACCTATCTACCACTTCTCCTTTTTTAGAACACATATAAGATGCAACAAGGTTGGGAGGATTGGATGTGAATAGAAAGAGACGGTGCTCCAAGGCACATTTTACCCCCAGCCACACTGTGTGATAAGCATGCTTTTAGATGTGGCTATGGTGCAAACAGGAAGTGCAGCTGGCTCGTGCTTTCAGTCTCGTGACACAGCTCCAAATTGCAAACCGAGTGCATAACACACCTCCTCACTGACAGAGAGATGCAAAAGATCCATTTCATACAAGACAGACATGCAGAGAAATATTGAAAAATAATAGGTGGCTGCGTATCCTGTACTTTCGATGCTGATGTTAACACCTGAAGCATATCTAAAGAAAGAAGCAAGGGACAATACGATGAATCTGGGGTGACATGGGGGGACCAGGAGCTTTAACACAGAAAGTGACTGGAAACCATTATGGAGACTGACAGAAAGGAGTAACACTGAGAGAAAGACTAGTTTAGTGGCATCATTTTGAGTCTCTTAAGAGAGGGAATGATGGGAGGAAAGAAGCGAGCAAGTCCATACACAGTAACCCAAGGTACCACTGTAATTCCCACCCACCTCCTCTGCAGACCCAAAGCACTGAACAAAAGCAAGGTAAAAATAAATCCACTAAAGGCTCCAGCAGAAGACCTCTGCCCTAGACCCTAGAGAGGCAGTTAAAGAAGCCAGTACTACAGCAACCAAATAACCTGAGCTGGAATAAGGCAGATTCCTATGTTACTATTAAGCTGACAACACACCCTGATGGCCCAACAACCTAAGTCTGTGGTTTGAAACAAGGGCCACATTCCTTCCAGGCAATCTTCTGAGGGCCACATGCCAGTAGTGGGCAGACCCAGAGCAAAAAGTGCTCATGTGCAGGGGGAGAGTTGAGGCAGAGAGTAGCCACCATTATGGGCTTTTTTTTACCTCAGAACAGTTGGGGTTGTGCCTGTGGTCTCCTTTTCATAAGAGCAAGTCAATACTGAGGTTTCCCCTTAAAGTTTTAAAATGAGTGGTGAAATTTCCCCCAGTTCCACATTGTCTGTGGATATCCTTTGCGTTATGAAGGGCTGCAGGTTTCAGTTTCCTGAACGCCAACCCTTTTGAGAAGACTGCTCTGGAGCTGAGGTGAATGAGATGAGGCAATTTCCTCTCCAGCCAGAAGAAAGACCAAGCTTCAGGGAGAGGTTTTGTGGTGGCACAGAACTTCAGAAGGACAGCGCTTGGTTTTATTAATGTTGTGACACTTACATAAATTATATCATTTATGCAAAATCCTTAACTGAGTACTCCTGTTCGATGTTGGAGAGCTTTATGTTATGTGCCATTCCCTTAAGTCCCTTCAGAGGCTATAATAATATAGACCTTTGACATACAAAAGAACGTTCAGAAACATAGCCCCCGGAAAAAAAACCCTACACAATGAATCCAGGTTTTTACTTGTTATACAGTGGGTTAGTTTCTACACATCCTTCTTTAATCCTCCATCCAGGCAAGAAAGAAGCTGTATCGGAAGACAAGGACGCTCTCCAGCCAGGCAAAGACACTCAAGAAGGGTGTGAAGAGAGGCCTAGGCTAAGGTGTGTGGTATGGGGAGAATCCTGCTAACAAGACAAGAGAGGCTTGTTTAAAACCTAGGCCGCAATACCTCAAGGACCACCTCTCGCCATATGAACCCTCCCGGACCCTGAGATCATCTTCTGAGGCCCTTCTTCATGTGCCTCCTCCGCAAGAGGTCCAGAGGGTGGCAACATGTGAACGGGCCTTTTCTGCAGTGGCTCCCCATTTCTGGAATGCGCTCCTCAGGGAGGTTTGACTGCTGACTTCATTACACATTTTTAGGCGCCAGGCGAAAACGTTCCTCTTTAACCAGGCCTTTAGCTGATTGACATCTGGTGGCTTTTTAAAATATGTTGTGGAAGGGGAGATTATTGGATTGTCTTTGTTTTTATTACGCATTTTGTGTTCTTTTATATTGTGATTTTATGTTGTGAACTGCCCTGAGATCTAGGGGTATAGAGTGGTATACAAATTTTATTATTATTATTATTATTAATGATAATATCACATAGGAGCCGCCATTTAAATGCATACCACTATGCTCTCAAGAAGTCAAGATAACAGTCACAGCTTCATGCAATGCCTTCCTGTTAACATTCCACACCAACTTGACAGGGCGATAAAGTAAAGGTAAAGGTACCCCTGGCTGTTGGGTCCAGTCGCGGATGACTCTGGGGTTGTGGTGCTTATCTCGCTCTATAGGCCGAGGGAGCCAGCGTTTGTCTGCAGACAGCTTCCGGGTCATGTGGCCAGCATGACTAAGCCGCTTCTGGCGAACCAGAGCAGCGCACGGAAATGCCGTTTACCTTCCCGCCATATTTATCTACTTGCACTCTGACGTGCTTTCATACCACTATGCTCTCAAGAAGTCAACATAACAGTCGCAGCTTCACGCAATGCCTTCCCGTTAACATTCCACACCAACTTGATAGGGCGATACACACAGCCAAAGCATTTTGGTCTGCTTCAAGGTTGTTTTTTTGTTTGCAAGGGCTTGTTGCCAAGTAATTAATCACGGCCCAACGCTGCAATGCTTCATTAGTGTGGAAGTGCTATTCACAGAACAGCAATATCCCTGCCGGTCATGCCCATACTAAGTTACTCACACACTCTCTCTCTGGAAAACTTTCACTGTTATTCAACAAAAGAAAACTTGTTCCTTTCAGGAAGGCACTGTGACAGAAGGGCTTGGATGAACAAAGATTATTATTAGAAGCAATTTTTTAAAACACACATAAAAACCAAAAGGCACTTCCTGCATTCACATTCAGAGCTGTGCACCTGTTAAAAGCTAATAAAGCAGGGGTTGCTTTTCTGGAATTATATTGCAATCGATATGAAAAGAAGAAAAAGCCTTCAAGACTTTACATGCAGCCCATTTTCTCTGTAGGGTTGACTTACTTTCCAACTGCATTCACAAACCGCTGCAGTGGGGCTAATAACAGAAGCCCACACGAAAACTATTAGAGTTGGCTGGCTTGGCAGAATAATGTTATTTAAAAATAAAAATAAATAAATATGACTACTGCCAACAGAGCTGGCCTTATCTAAATAACATTACGACCCTATTAGGTTATAGGTGCAGTTTCTTGTCCAAGCATAAGCTGTTATTTAAGAGCTGCTAATTTGTTGTTAAGCACCAGTGAGACTTTCCCAGTTGTCTCAGAGCCGCTGTGCCCCTCCTTTAACATTTTCCAAAGATAAGAGGACTTTGGCATGGGTTGGAACAAGGCTAGCCTAATTAACAGAAGCCCTGTTTATGTGTTTGGAGCAAACAGGCATGGGCTTTAAGAGAGGAGGGGGAGGGTGTGCAAGCCCCACCTCCCAAGTGCATGCCAAGTGCATTCCACCTCTCTAACCTTTGCACAGAGTGCAAAGGTCCAAAGGGATCTTCTAATTGCCTTCAGCTGGTCACTCTTAGAAACCTCCCTGCATCCAGAAGCTCTGGATAATCAGGATTCTTGGAGGGAGACTTCTAAGCACACTCACCCAAGCACACTTCAAATGCCCTTTCAGAAATTCACACTCAACAAGTCAAAGTGGGACAGAAAGCTGGCGTGCATAAGGTTCTTGGAGGGGGGTGGGATTGGAAGGAATCCTTGTCCCACTTTGAATCTACATGCATTCACCCTGAATGCAGGGCTAGGGCCAGAATCAATGTTGGAGCATTTGTACAACAAGCCAGGCAGCGCGCGCGCGCACACACACACACACACACCAGATTAGTGCAGGAATCTTTCCAAGAAACCAAATGACTTCAGAAGCAGCCTTAACACTGGGAGGGCATGCTCTCTAGGCCAGCTGTGAGGAACCACTGGCTCTCCTGACGTTGCTGAACTACAACTCCCATCAGCCCCAACCGGCTTGGCCAATGGTCAGGGATGATGGGAGTTGTAGTCCAGCAACACCTGGAGGGCCAAAGGCCCCCCATAGCACCTGCTCTGCGTCATTTGGAAAGGTGCTGTAATGCAGTGAGTTATGCTTTGCATGCAAAACATAACATCCCTGGCATTTCAGGATGGGAAGGGTTGGGAAAGACCTCAGCTTTGAATTCTGCTTCCAGTCAGAGCAGGCATCATAGGGCCAGATGGAGCCAATGATCTGGGTACAGCATAAGGCAACCTCACATGCTTATCCCTAGTCCACAATTTGGAAAATGGCCCCGAACAGGATGGGCGAAGGGTAATGAAGGAGAGGCCACTGATAGACAGAAGAAAACAGGAAAAAGAGGAGCATTTGTTTACAATAGGCATGGGGAACCGGTGGCCTGCTGGACTACAAATTTCATCACCCCTGACTATTAGCCTTGCTGCCTGGGCCTGAAGGGAGCTGGAGTCCATCAACAACATCTGTAGAGCCACAGTTTCCTCACCCCTGATTTGCAAGAAAACACACATAAGAACATGCACAGATTTTCCCATTCAGGGCGAGTGTAGCTTGATTGAAAGGGAATTGTACTCCCTCTAAGGCTAGACTTGAATGTGCAAAAGATAGATAGATGACTATTTAAAGATTTCCCCTTCCCTCTTGCACCCTGAATATAATCCAAAGAGGGGAGTTTTTCTCTCTCTCCCATTGCTTGATTCTGCTAAGCACTTAAACAGGCCCTCAACTCTACCTAGGGCAGCACCCAGCTATTTTGAAAGCAATTTAAGACAATATACCCTGGCCTACTAAATATTTTAAAAGTTTTAAAATAGCTACTGCCAAGGACGTAGGGGGGAAAGGCAGTTTTTTCCAAGATTCTTCACTGCTCAATGAGAAAAGATTGAGCTGTGATGAGATTGGCAGAGCCAGAGCTATCCAGTCCTCCAACACTAAGGACAATAGAAAACTCTCTCTTTTTATTGTTGCTAAAACCACACAGCAAATCCTTGACAATAAAGATGATTTAAAGTGGCAATAGCCACAGAAAATCTTCTTTTTAAAAAATAAAAAAACAACTGTAGCAGAAATTCATTGTTTCACTCCAAACAAAACCAACGAGCCATTTAAACTTCCTCAAATGCTCAAACCATATTAGCAGTACGACAGACTGGTACTCTGTGCCACGTCCCTGGGCTTGGGAAGCAAAAACTTTAAAGGTCACTTTGTCCCAGCCTGGGCAAGGAGATAATCCCTACTCTTTTAGACAATCAGGATTCCTGGCAAGATTTTGAGAGGCTCCAGCTGGCTGCCAAGAAAGTTCACACCATCAGGGGGTTCGGAAAAGCTTTTACTGCTAAAAATGCTGGAGACTGCTTTAAGGCTCAATTAAGGCTAAGCCTGGCAACTGAGAAGCTGCAGAGCTCCGGAGATTTGTTTGCAAAATGTCAGTCAAACAAGGAACCCCACCTTGCATTGCTTGCAAGTCTAAAGCACCACCATGTCTGGCAGGTGTGCCAGACACTCCTTATTCCTTTCTTACTCTCTATTGCAGCAGCTCTGCTGCCACTGATAGTCTTATCACAACAGTAAGAGGAAGAACCCTGTCTCACTGCTATGTTTCCCACAACCTGCACCACTTTCAGAGGTCCCCTCTGCACCACACATATGAAGCGATATCAATCCTGTGGACTGTAATACGATAAGGCTGCCAAGAGGTGTTAGGAGATCCTGTATTCTCCTTCACAGAGCTGCAATTTCCAGAGGTCCCTGGGAAGAGGGACTGACTGTTAAACTAGTCTGGGAAATCTGAGGAGCACTCACTTTTAGTTGGCATTTAGCCTATAAGCAAAGACAATAGCGCATTCTTAACATTTGTCTGTAGTGTGCATTTTATCTTATGGAATAAAAATATATTATTTTCATGTTTGCAAAAAACCTCATTTTGCCTTAACTATGTCTTTCTTTCTTTTCTTTTTTTGAAGCTGTATTCTGTTAAAGGGAGTGGAACTTTTTCTTCTGTTTCGTACACTTTTATTGTATGACTTCATAACCTACACAAATGAAAGAAGCCTATCAACTCCTCCCCCCTTTCTTCCACTGTGGAAGAAAACCTGAATTATGGATAGTCTTGGTTGTTGGTCTTGAAAAGCAATTGCCCATCTGCACAGTCAAACCTAGGGATGGGGAAGGAAAGCAAACATCAAAACAGAACTTACTGCTATTGCTAGGCATGACTGTGTAAGCCTCTGAGCAATGATTTACACCACTTGTGGGTTTTGTGTGTATAATATATTATCTGTATGTACGTAAAGGAAAAGGTAAAGGGACGCCTGACCATTAGGTCCAGTCGTGGCCGACTCTGGGGTTGCAGTGCTCATCTCGCTTTATTGGCCAAGGGAGCCGGTGTACAGCTTCCGGGTCATGTGGCCAGCATGACTAAGCCACTTCTGGCGAACCAGAGCAACACACGGAAACACCGTTTACCTTCCCGCCAGAATGGTACCTATTTATCTACTTGCACTTTGACGTGCTTTCGAACTGCTAGGTTGGCAAGAGCAGGGACTGAGCAACGGGCGCTCACCCCGTCGCGGGGATTCGAACTGCCGACCTTCTGATCAGCAAGTCCTAGGCTCTGTGGTTTAACCCACAGCGCCTCCCGCGTCCCTGTATGTACGTAGTGTGTGTTAATTAAAAACGAATGTAGACTTTGCTTCGTCGTAAAATATTTTGATTACTTAATAAAGTCTTTTTTAAAATAAAAAATAGCCTACAGTACAAAGGTAAGAGCTACGGCCACAGATCTACCCTCTGTTCTCTTGCCTCTGGACCTGCTAGCCACTGGCATGTTGCCCTTGAGAAGTTTCCCATAGGCAAATCCAGTCCTTTGGGTAAAAAAGGTTCCGCACAACTGCATAACAGCAACAATCAAGAACATGACTGTGAGCAAAAAAAAGCCTGCAGCAATGCAAGAAAAGACGCAACAAAGGATAAGGGAATGACACATAGGAATTGTGCCCCGAACCCCAATGGCTATGGTCTACCTCTACTGTCTGAGGAGGTATGCATCTGAATAGCAGCTGCTGGAAACTGCTGGAGGGAAGAGAGCTGCTGCATTCAGGTCCTACTTGTGTGCTTCCCGTTAGTTGCCACTGCGAGAACAGGATGCTGGACTTGATGAGTCACTGGCCTAATCCAGCAGGACTCTTCTTATGTTCTAAACCACATTGGGAAAACATATGGTACGGTATAAAGAAGTGCCCTATGTCCCTGGGTCAGGCTATAGGTCCATTGACCTCGGTATTGTCTACAGACAATACTGACAGAAGCTCTCCAGTTCACAGCCAGGATTTCTTCCACTCCAATGTGGAGGTGCTGGGGTTGGGACCTGAAACCTTCTGCACGCGATTCAGATGCTCTGCCACTGAGCTCAGACCTTACCATAGCTGTGTGCATTACCTGGAGCACACAGAGAACAACTTATCAGTGCTGGGTCTAAGATAGCTCTGGAGTAAGAACCAGGAACCTCTAGGCCACATATCTTCAATCTATTCAGACTCAGGACTCACGTTTGACACAGACATGCATCTGAGGACCCCATTCTTAATATATATTTGTATTGTGGGAGTGCTCCTGTTGCAACCCACCTTGGATCAGGACAAGACCCACCCTCTGAAGACCAGTGCTCTAGGAAAGAATTGTATGGGGGAAAGCTCTAGTCTGACCAAAAGCCTTTGAGCATGGGGCTGGGGGTGGGAAGGGTTGGCCTGGGAGTTGAGAGCAATTATGGGTCCTAGAAAAACTTGCCCTGGCCTGCTTGCCCTACAGGGGCAGCAGTCCAGGGAATCATAGTTCCTGCAGCCCTCAAGACAGCAGCCAGGTTTTAATGCAGCCTGCGCTGATGAAAAAAGAAGGCTGCAGATCGGTGGATGGGATTGTTTCTGGCAGCCTTAGTGCCGTTTTGCCAGGAGACACACCATGCACAAGAGTTTCCATCAAAGTCATAAGGTTCCACTTTGGTAAAGGAAGAGCAGGAGCTATTTTTTTGCGGTGGGGTGCCCATCCAGAACCCAGAATACTCTGTGCAAAAGAGAAGCTTGCCCATCACTCGCACCTTTGTAAACCACACAGAGGTTTATTTTGGGCAGCTCCCCCCACCAGCCCTTTGTTTTCATTTCCAACTTCAGAAATACTTTGGGGTGTGTGTGTTATTTTCACAAGGATAAGTTGCTAAGACTTGCAAGATGCAGAAACAGGAAGAAACAAACCCACTTTCAGTTTTAAAAACTCAATGGGAAGAGGAAGAAACTTTGCTCATAAAGACCCAGAATCTCCCTTCCTTTAAAGGGCAATTGCAAACAAGAACACAGAGTATTCCATGACTTTACAACACTATGAAATGCCTATTGTTAGAAGAAAAGAAAATTCAAGACCAGCATATGGAGTGCACCAAGTTTTTGATCATCTTTTTTGATACTGAGTATGTCAGAGGTACTTTCGAGTTTAAAACATTTTGTTGTTGACTTTGATAAAGAGAGGATTTATTGTATTTGCTTTTAACTTGAATGGGAGGTTGTGATGTTATCATAATATACCTTTTCACTTTATTATGTTTCTATGTTTATGGATGCCCAATTTATTTTGCTTTTAGATTACGGTGGCCTTCTGGCTGCAAGCCATAAAGTTCTTAAGAAAAGAACAAATGAAATTTCCAAGACAAATCACCGTAAGGTCCTTTCCCCACACAACCACCCATTCAGCTTGCCATCGCCTGCATTGCACGCCAATGCCCTATCAGTTTCAACAGCCAACAGCTTACTCCCTTAGGAGAGGTCATTCTAACTAACTGGAAGCAGATTAACAGCGCATCTTCTCACGAAAGCTGGCCTCCCCTTCTTCCCAGGCACCAACCCATATATACAAAGCAGCTGCAATGTCTACCCTGTCTCCTCCTCTCTACTATCACCCGATGAAGGTCATTCGGAAGATACCAGGATATAAAAGTAGCGTAGCCAGACTAGCGTAGCCCTGTCTTTTTAAGAAGTACAGCTGCATAATTCCTTTTATAATCTCTGGTGAAAGAGAAAGAAAGCTACTTTCTCAGGGCAAAGCTGGGCACAATCACCGGCGAGTAGTATCGTGGGGTGTCATAGAGATTACCTTTCTGTGCCATCGCTTAGCTGCCATCTGCCCACATTATGTTCAAGGCAGGCTACAGATGCCCTTTAATAGATTCTCACTTGGCTTTCAGGGTTTGACCTGGTAAATAGCCTACAATAGGGCCAAATGAGACACAAAAGTGGCCTCTTTTCATTCATATATGTCAGACACGTCCAACTCTCTAGAGACTGCAATCTACTCCCAGTATAATAAAACTGGCAATGATCTACCCATTGTCATTGCCAAGAGTTGTTGAGCTATTTTTTTCTGGGGGTGCATAAAAACTCTACAACAACACTACGCTAAGGGAGTGAATACAAGCTTTCACAGCGGCAGCGGAATTAGTACATAGCACCGGGGGCAGGGCATGGGGCACGGAGCTACCGATCAGAAGCATGCAAGTGATCAATTTCTTCAATCGCACAATTGACCTGCAGCATCTTGGCGATCTACCTGTCGATCACAGTCGACCGGTTGAACATGTCTGATATATACACATGACACATGCCATGCACATATAGAATGGGGTCTGTGCGTTGTAGCTTAACAGTAAATGAAATGTGGACTGCCACAAGCAAATGGAACTTCTGGGAGGCGAAGGAAGAGGACTTGCCATCAGTCTCTCCCCGCCCCCACCAAGCATTTCCCTTTTGCAGCTGTCGGCCTCCTCTGGAGCCAGCTGTTAAATCATCCAACCTGGTAAGGAAGACCCCCTCCCTTCTGAAATCTATTTAAACCAGTCTGCTGAGACTCTTTCAGCAAACTGGAAGTTTATTGCACATTAGCTTTCTCTTTGCTCTGTACTTATATATTTGTGACTAGATTGTTTTACTTTTCGTAATAATGAATTTATTCTGTGTTTGCTAAACAGCTGATTTGTAAGACTCTAAGAAAGGGACGCGGGTGGTGCTGTGGGTTAAACCACAAAGCCTAGGACTTGCCGATCAGAAGGTTGGTGGTTCGAATCCCCATGATGGGGTGAGCTCCCGTTGCTCGGTCCCTCCTCCTGCCAACCTAGTGGTTCGAAAGCACGCCAAAGTGCAAGTAGATAAATAGGTACCACTCCGGCGGGAAGGTAAACAGCGTTTTCGTGCGCTGCTCTGGTTCGCCAGAAGCAGCTTAGCCATTCTGGCCACATGACCCGGAAGCTGTATGCTGGCTCTCTCACAGAATCGGTCACGACTGGACCTAATGGTCAGGGTCCCTTTACCTTTACTTTTAGACTATAAGAAGAGCCCCACTGGATCAGATCAATGGTCCAGCCAGTCCAACATCCTGTTTCTCAAAAAGGCCACCCAGATGCCCATGGAAAACCCTCAAGTAGTTACCGTGTGCAAGAACGCTCTCCCTTCCTGTGGTTCCCAGGAACTGGTATTTAGAAGCACTGCTGTCTCTCAAGGTGGAGGCAGAGCATAAACACCATGACTAGTAGCCACTGATAGACTTACCCTCCAGGAATTTGCCCAACCCTCTTTTATAGCCATTCAAGTTGGTGGCCATCACTGTCTCCTGTGGCAGTGAGTTCCATGTTTTCGTCCTCTATGTATGTACAGTATAGGTACGTTTTGCAAACTGGTTTTTCTCTACTGCGCGTACACACACCCTCAAAGTTCTGCATTTTGTTTCTTGCAAGCTATTTTGGACACGGCTCACTGTGGGAAAGCGGCATACAAATGAAACAAAACTAAATCAAAACGTATCTCCTCAACTCTTAGAGAACAGCAAACACTATTCTATCGTCTCAGTTTACTTCCAGAGTCAAAAAGAAGGAAAGTGTTTTGAGCAATGGACTAGGGGTCACATGGGAGGGTGTTTCTGTGCCCTTTTTACTGATAAAGTAACCCCAACTCTCTAAACTCCTGCCTTAAAAATGGGTAATGCAAATAAAGTGGTACCTTGGGTTAAGTACGTAATTCGTTCTGGAGGTCCGTTCTTAACCTGAAACTGTTCTTAACCTGAAGCACCACTTTAGCTAATGGAGCCTCCCACTGCCACCATGTTGCCGGAGCACGATTTCTGTTCTCATCCTGAAGCAAAGTTCTTAACCCGAGGTACTATTTCTGGGCTAGCGGAGTCTGTAACCTGAAGCGTATGTAACCTGAAGCGTACCACTGTAGGTGGATGGTTACAGCCCATTCATTTTCTTGTTCAGCTCTCAGTGGTGAGTCAGGTGCTCAAACATGGAACTTAAGAACTTGAGTCAAACCACTGATCCATATAGTTCAGTAGTCTACACTGACTGGCAGCAGCTGCCCAGGATTTTAGACAAAATCTCTCTCTCTCTCAGCTCTACCTGGAGGCACAGGGGTCGTACTTTGGACCTACTGCATGCAAGGCAGATGCTTGACCACTGAATTCCTTCCTCAGGGGGTTGTTTGGTTTCTTACAAGAGTATATTTTGCAGGTACATGTTTTAACCTTCCCCTCTTGTTGACTATCTGGGTTCTCAAAGCTTGAGAGAAAGAGAGTGCGACTTAGAATGTGTATGGAAACAGGAAGATGAAATACAGAGTGATTCTGATCAGTCAGGAACTGAGATCAGGGAGAAAAGGTAAGAGTTTATGTGAACAGTTTCAGAATAACCTCTCTAATACAGACCAGTCAACTAAGCATACCAAAGCTAGCTTTCGGGTTTCAGGGTATTCTCCCTCAAGCTCAGCACTAAAAAATAAAAAGGGGAAAGAGGAATGCAATGGAGTGGGGGGGGAATGGGTGTCACTGGCACAGGGCATGTTAAAGTCCCATCTGCAAGGTGATTCAGGAAGCTCTTGCAAACTGGTTGGCTTTTGCATGGTGCAAAAAGATCGCAGGTTGCACCACAGACTGACAAAGAAGCAACGGTTGCTACCCTTTCGGAATAAATTTAAAATGCCAGAGGTTACAGTGGTGCTTCAGGTTAAGAACTTAATTCGTTCTGGAGGTCCGTTCTTAACCTGAAACTGTTCTTAATCTGAAGCACCACTTTAGCTAATGGGGCCTCTCGCTGCCGCCGCACCACCGGAGCACGATTTCTATTCTCATCCTGAAGCAAAGTTCTTAACCTGAAGCACTATTTCTGGGTTAGCAGAGTCTGTAACCTGAAGCGTATGTAACCTGAGGTACCATTGTAATTCATTCTGGAGGTCTGTTCTTAACCTGAAACTGTTCTTAATCTGAAGCACCACTTTAGCTAATGGGGCCTCCCGCTGCTGCCGTGCCGCCGGAGCACGATTTCTGTTCTCATCCTGAAGCAAAGTTCTTAACCTGAGGTAATATTTCTGGGTTAGCGGAGTCTGTAACCTGAAGCGCCTGTAACCTAAAGCATCTGTAACCCGAGGTACCACTGTATTTAGATCTGCCTCTGGCACTAATTAGAACACATGAGATGGTGGCAGTGATGACTAACAATGCTATTTTTTTGGCCACCTTTCCTTATAAAGAAGAGAGCTGAAGAAAACGGCCTCCCCCATCCTGGAGTCTTCCAGATATCTTGGACTACAACTCCCATCATCCCATCATACAGCTGATTCGAGTTGTAGACCAAAATACCTAGAGGGCACCAGGTTGGAGAAGGCTCTGTTAAACATTATCCTAGCAACACTGAAGATTTAAGATCTATATAAGCCAAACATCGGAGTATTGCCTAATGGGAATTTAACTTCCTGTCTCACACCTTTAACTTCCTGTCTCACACCTTTAACTTCCTGTCTCAATTTAAGATTTCTCGCACGCACATCCTGAGTTTGGGAGGTAGTTTGCCAAGTTGCTGTCTTCAGCAAGATGTCCATAAGAGAAGAAAGGAAAACCACATTTTCTCCTTCAGTTATCCTCTGGGCTTTGCCTCAGTGCTAAAGAGCTTAAGGCAAGCTAGGGACTTACTGAACTGCAATGAACCAAACATAAACCAAACATAATCAAAATGTAACAAAGGGTACTGAACGCCAAAATTTTCTCATCCGCCCCCCCATCCCACCCCGCCACACAATGCAGAGATGAATATTTGCCTAGATTAAATTTTAACCGAAATTCCTCAAAATCAAAACCATTAGATCTGAAAGCAGATTTCCTGGAAGGCCTCCAACGATCGCACACAATTTGAGGAATACTAGTTTTCAGCCCATATGCTGTGGGTTGCTCAGGGGAGGGGGGAGAACACACACACAGCAAGAGAGATTTCCAGACAGATATGTCACCTAAATTTGCATTTTTCTCAAAGCACAACAGTTCTTCATTAATATGAGCTAAAAAAGAAGTATTAAAAAACATTTAAAGCTCTCCCCATCAGCACTAGTGTAGTGGTAGATTCAGAATTTCAGGGTCCCTTCATAATGGCTACAGCAACACCCCTTCTAAGATTATACAACAACCTTAGAATTAAATAAATAAATAAATAAAAAGGAGGCACTAGAATCATCAATGCTGATCTCCATGGACAAATAATTTGGAGTCTTCCAATGTCTTCTTTCTGAGCGACTTAAGTTGTGTTTTCCATGAATTCCCTTTATATGTAAGCACTGAAAACACAAGTTTCAGGAGCACCGAAAGCACAAGTTTCAAGAGAATGGTGTGCAATGGAACTTGCAAACCATTCTCTTGAAACTTGTGTTTTCAGTGCTCCTAAATGTTTAGCTTTGGAGCACACAGTGGCCAAAATGCTCCCACCTTCCATGCTGATTGAGAGACTCTGGGATACTGGAGACAGGGACCCTGCTGCAGAAGCAGCAAGAAGTCTTCAACACTCCCCTCCTCCCACACACCGTTACCCCGGACCATACCAGCTACATACCTCGTAAGACCAGACGCACTGCACTCCTGCAAATCTCCGCACGCATCTCCCAATCTCCACATCCTCGTGGGTCGTGTACATCTCTCGAAGGCACTCCCCGATATGAGGGACCATCCTCCGCAGGACTTCCCGGCTCATGATGACGCCTGGGCCCCCCATGCAGAAGTTCTCCCCGGGCTCCAAGGCCAGCTTCCCCATTTCTTCCGTGGTGCCCAGACCCGTCTGCCCAAGGAAGAGGGGCTCGCTGCTGTTCAAGCTCCGAAGGAAGTTCTCCAGCTTGTCCCCCTTGACGTAAACATCGTCGTCTGCCCGCATGAACCATTCGTACTGGTCCAAGTAGTGGTCATGCATATACTTGAGCATCATGAACGATTTCTTCTGGGGTGGGTAAGAGTCATCCACACCAGGCAGCGGCACAATGGGGATGGGGAGAGAGGTGTCTGAGCCCTCGCTGGAGAAGAACTCAACCTTGCCAGGGATGGTGCTGGACCACGTTCTGCAGAGTAGAAGACCAAAAACCAGTTACGCAAAACCGCGCTGTTTGCATATTTGTGGAGACTATAGGAACATAGGAGGCTGCCTTCTACGAAGTCAAACCATTGGTCCATCTAGCTCAGCATTACACAGACTGACAGGTTGCTGTCCTGCAGGGGTTCAGGCAGGCGATATTCCCAGTCCTACCTGAAGATCTTGGGGAGAAAGCAGATGCTCTGCTGTTCTAAGCACTGGACAGGTGGGGTCTGGTAATGACCAAAGAGGCCTCGCCTGTGTTTTGATTGGCACACGATCTTTAATGCCCCCAGCTCAGTGGATGAGCATTTGCTTTGCAGGCAGAAGGTCCCACGTTCGATTCCTGACATCTCCAGATAGGGCTGGGGGCGAACTCCATCTGAACCCCTGGAGAGCTGCTGCCAATCAGTGTAGCCAATGCTGAGCTAGCTAGACCAATGGGTCTAACTCACTGTATTGATAAGAGCCCTCTGCCCTGGCTGTAGAGCTGTGCTTATTGTGACCAAAATCGCAAAGAGGGCATCTCATCTATATCTCATTTCTAAAGCTTCCTACCTGCTGCCCTGAGGACGGATCCTGCTGAACAGTAAGAGGGTTTCTCTGATAAGACAGATGGGGTGAAGTACTTGTCCTGCAGCCGTCTAAGAAATTAACCCACATCACTTCTTTTGACCAAAGGACTGAAACCTAGGCGTTTAGATACATACCCATGACCATAAGCTGATAATTTCAGGTATAGACAATCCAGAGTCTTTAGACCAAGCACTTTCTGGCCCATATGAATTCACATTTTGTCATTCTTTGAATGAACGTAGGAAGCTGCCTTATACTGAGTCAGAGCCAAAGTTCTTGGACATTCCCATCCCTACCTGATAATGCTGGGGATCAAACCTGAAGCCCCTTCCTGACAGTGTACGCTCAGCCCATGAATGTAAGGTCAAGGACCTTTTGCAAGGGAGTTTGTTGAATGCTTTATGGAGGTTCAAGCACATAATGTCTAGGAGAACATCCTCATCTACGTGTGTGTTGATATTCTAAGAGGCTTTTGAATCGTGGCAGGTGAGACTGATAAAGAGTTGTGGTGCCAAAACATCTGGCGAGCACTAAGTCGGGAGAGACTGTCTTAGTGTTTGTCTGAATCCACCAGGTACGCATTTCAGTGTGAGATTCTATCATTTTAACAGTCACAAGCAGCAATGATTGGGCACACTGCAAATCTCTTCAGAACCCCTCAACAGTGCATTATGGCAGAACCAAACTAATCTGGACAGCAAGGCCACACTCAAAACCATACATTGTTCCCAAAGTGGTTTAACAATCAATCCCTCTTCCCAGGAAACTCTGGGAATTGTACTTCAGGCAAGGGAGTAGCTGTGCCCTATCAACTCTCAGCACCCTTACAAACTGCAACTCTCAGGAATTTTTTAGGAGAAGCCATGACTGTTGAAAGCGACATCATGGTGCTTTAAATGTATGGTGTGAAGAATGTGACTTAACATAGACTGCCGTCGCCACTGTAATGCAAGGTTTCTGTTGCAGGTCTCTCTCAAGTCAGACCCAAAAAACAAGAGCCACCCAAGGGACAATTATGGCCAACATACACATTCAGTGTCTGCTCCAGGCTTTCAAAGACCATGAAGTCTAGACTACCCAATGTTCTCTTCTCAAATTTCCACCTATAATTTCTACCTACAAGAAGTGTGCTTTTGGCAGGAAAAGATGAGGGGGGAAAGTCTCTGCTCAGTAACCAGATAGTTTTATAGCCGTCACCTTTTCTTCCTTCCCTGCACAAAGGTAGAACATTTTTAGTTATGTTAGACAGCTTTGTTCCAGACATTATCGATGTTCAGAATCTGACCTGAAAACACTCAAGAGGTGCAAAAATAAAGCACTCTTTAAATGTGTTCTTCTTATTTTATACTGGAGGCTCACCAATAGTTTTAGACAATCAACTGATCTGTTCACACATGACTAAGAAAAGGAAGGAAAGGCTGACTATTTTATGTGGCATTAGAATTTAAAATACTCACACATTTTAGAGTAATTTACATATACTTAAACTACCAGCCTATTTGGAAACAGATGAAAGTGGTTTGGGGTTTTTTTCCAGCATAATAAAGTCAGGAGGAGCAGAAAAATTGCTGTTGATATGCCCAATACGTATTAAAGTCAGCACAGTGGATTAATTTATCAGAATTCTATCAACCTAGCCTGTCCTACAGATATGGACTGGATAACAACAAAATGAAATCTGACAGAAAATAAATAAAATGTCCATTAAAACGAATATATGTTAAGTGTAATTTAGGCTATTAAACTCTTTTGCTGTCCAGGCACATGCAAAGTATCTGGCAAGCCAATTAGAAAATAAGAAGGCACAATTTAAGATAGGGAATCTATTGAGATCCTACTTCTGTGAGCAGAGATGAGCCAGCCCTTCTGCGAATACAGAAACTCACGGAGGTGTTTGCTTCAGCCGGAGCACCATTACAGTAAAAGCAGGCAGTCAAAAAAATAAAAAAGAACAGAGGTTAGATTTGGACATTTGGCACCACCAAGAAAGGAGAACAAGAGGGATCTTGAAGCTGCTCATCAACAGTTAGCAGCACAGACTGAGCAGGCACTCGGGTCACCTGATCACAGTCCCTTCCTACTGTTTCAATTACAGTAATTATTTCTAAAAGTGTATCGACACACATAAGTTAGCAGATGCAAATCTGTGCCCACTTATGTCTTCTTTCTCGGTGATGCGTTTCCTCTTTTTTAAATGACGCGACAGGCCGTTTGTAAAAAGGGTCTTTTCTTCTGGGCTGCTTGCCATGATGTCTACTCTGCCTCCACTGTCAGGAGCCTGTGTGCTTCTGAAGACCGGTTGCAGAAAACCGCAAGAGGAGAGAGTGGTCTTGTGTTCAAGTCCTACTTGCGAGATTCCTATTGGGGTATCTGGGTGGCCACTGTGAGAACAGTATGCTGGACTAGATGGGCCACAAGGCAGATCCAGCAATTGCTTCTCCCAATTGCATTTTTTGGGGAGGGGGATAGACCACTCTTCTCTGCCCCTTATCCTTTTCTCTCACCTTGCCAATTCATTTTTTTTAAGCCCAAACCAACACAACTACGGCTTACTGTGAGCAAGAAGTTTCAAAACAGCCAAACACAGAACATATTTGATTCATTCTTTAGAGATCGTATCAAGGAAACAAAAGTTTCTCCTCCCTAAAATTAAACAAAAGTCAACCCGAAGCAGCTTCTTCCCCACAACCACCAAAGCCAGAAAGAGATAAACAAACATTAATTTTGGGTTTCTTCCCTTCTCTGAGTGTCACAGGAATACAGAAACTCAAGGCAGAAACTGTAGGGATCTGCAGTTGTTCAGAGGCCACAAAGTTAAGCATTTGGTATGTGGGATTTTGTGTGTGTAAAAAACCCAAAAAAAACCTGTTCTTGCTTTCATTATGAAGGAACCCTTGATTAATAAAAAGCACTCCCCCTCCCCCACCCCAACCCCACTCCACTCCAGGCAGATTCATCTGATAAAGTGGCAAGATTAGGTTCTCCCAGCTACTCCTGTTTAATGACTTCCCTTTACAAAAGCCAATTAATTCCCTTACTTGCTTCCCTGCACCATGAAAGATTAACTGCTCCCAGTCATGACTGCCAGAAAATACAGGCAGGCAGTTTCATTTGTACAAAAGACGAGCTACACCTAAGGCAGTGGTTTTTCTAAGCATCTGCCTTCAAGGAATCAGTTCCACAGACACTAATCTGCAGAGGAATTCCTTTGAGTTACTCTTCTCAAGTTGGCACCTCGGGTCACAAGACCCTGGATAGGTGCAGTGTTCAGAGTGCCGCATTGGGAGACCTGGGTTCAAATCCCAAGGGCCTGACAAGAACTCTCAGCCTAATCTACCTCACAGGGTTGTTGGGATGATGTTATGTACTGAGTTGAATAGAATCCAAAATGCAGCAGTCTGATTGGTCCTAGAACAATAGGATTCAGAATGAAGCAGTCAGATTGGTCCACAGGAGCCACACAATCCAGCTCCAGGTGGAAGTGAATCCACAACCTGATTGGCCTACAGGAGAATCCCGGAATTAGCCAATCACATGGGGCCTATTGTGTAAATAATATATATAAAGCAGACATTCTGGGGGAACTTCCATTCCTCCTCACCACTATGAGCTGAATAAAGAGAATGAAATCCACTCTCAACTCCGAGTATCTTTGAGATGATAAGGGAGTGGGAAGAATGTGAATGATGATGAGCTCTTTAGAGGTAGTTTAGAGTAACCTTGTAAATAAATAAAAACAAAATAAATGAAACAAAACAGGGGAAGAAAACCACCACCTTGGGTTCCACAGTGGATGAAATAAATATTCACCTGGATACTGTGCACAATAAAATGAGCCTGTAGGATGCCTGACAGATACTCATCAGGCAAAGAGGAACGTTGCCAATATTCTTTAAAGTGTTTTGCGGGCATTTGAACTACACCAAATAGATATATTATCTCAGCCTTCAGCAGATTAGTATCCATGGGACTACAGCTTCCCTCAGACCAACGGACCCAGCCAGCACTTTGTGTGACCCAAATCCCTCTGTGATGTGCAGTTCAATGTCAAGACATGTAGAGGTTCCTCAGTAGTGAAGCTGTATTGTAATTTCAATAATTTTAAGAGTTGGATAATTTTAAGAGTTGTCACTGTTTTTTATGGTTTTAGAGTGAAGCATCTTCTTAAGTTTCCAGTTCATCAACAATAATCTTAGTCCTGCCTCCAGGCTTCCCAAAGACAGCTGGTTGGCCACTGTGAAGGCAGGTTACCAGACCGGACGGGCCTTTGGACTGTTCTACAGCCACTACCACAGGGAAGTCTAATTTAGGACACTGGAAACTGCCTTATGCTTAGTTTGGCCACTGGTCCATCTAGCTCAGCACTGCCTCTGAATACCAGATGCTGGAGAACATGGACGGGAGAGAAGACTGATTGTGCTTTTACCCTCCTTGTGGACTTTCCATAGGCACCTGGTTGGCCACTGTGAGAAAAGGATGCTGAATTACGTAGATGGCCCATTGGATTGATCCTGCATGGTTCTACTTACCATCCTATTTACCATCTCCCAATCAATTTGGTGTGGGGTTTTAATTTAACATTGGCAAATTTTTAAAAGAAAATACATAAAGAACCACGTGTTGGAAAGGAAACGTGGGAGTTGTTGTTTTCTGCAGAATGTTGATCACACAAACAAGATTTATGGAGGGTGGACATTTACAGCTGAGATACAGTGGTACCTCAGATTAAGTACTTAATTCGTTCCGGTGGTCCGTACTTAACCTGAAACTGTTCTTAACCTGAAGCACCACTTTAGCTAATGGGGCCTCCTGCTGCTGCTGCACAATTTCTGTTCTCATCCTGAAGCGAAGTTCTTAACCTGAAGCACTATTTCTGGGTTAGCAGAATCTGTAACCTGAAGCGTATGTAACCTGAAGTGTATGTAACCTAAGGTACCACTGTACTAAACATCTCTAAGACACTAGCATCTCAGTGGAACAGACATTGAAAATCTGGTGATCGATACTGTAACTAAAAAAGCAAACTCAGCCAGTCAACACAGGTAGGCTGCCTAATATGAAGTCAGGCCACTGATCCACCTAACTCAGTTTTGTTGACACTGACTGGCAGCGGCTTTCCACTGTTTCAGACAGAGGACATTCCTAGCCCTACCAGGAGATGCCAGGAATTGGACCAGGAACCTTCTACAGAGAAGGCAAATATTTCACCATTGAGCTATGGCCCTTCTCCCAGCTGCTGCTTTAAGTGTCTCACTCAGGCCTGGCCTACAAAGTAGCAGAAATTAGTGGTGGAATTGTATCACAAGAGTCTGCAGTAGAAGATAGCGTTTGTACACTCCCAGTGTGGGGAGCAACGAGGAATTGTCTACAAGAAACCTAGCACCCTAAGGTTCTAGCCCAGCCTACTCCCTGCTGGGCTAGTTTTCCATCATGTAAGAAGGGCTGCTTCTTACATGAGGGGAGTATTCAAACACTGCACCCCGACGCCAGCAGTTTGAAGTGGTACAGTCCATTCTACTACCTTGAGAGGACTCTACCACCTCATTCTGCAGCATGTGTAGCTTCAGACTATATATGCACTCCTCCTGCGGTTAAAACCCTTACACTGGCTTCCCATTGCCTTCTGGATCTAATTTTAATCTCCTCGTCTTTAGCTTTACTATTAGATAGATAGATAGATAGATAGACAGACAGACAGACAGCATTTATATATCACCTTTTCATAAAAGATGAGAGATAGTGGACAGCAGCATTTGAAAAAAAAAATTAAAAGCAATACAAGAGAGTCGTTAAAATGACTGGCTACTCAAGAAAAAATTTAATAGGCCTGTTGGCATAAAAAAAAGTATCCAAGAGGAACTTGGAAATAAAAAGCAAGGCTGCCTCTGCTGCATCTCTGTTGGAAAAGTGTCGCACAGCAGAGGACCAAAGACACTAAATGCCCAGCTTACAATTAATGCCAGTCGGGACTCTGCAACTCAGGGGACAACAAACAGCTCTCCTCTGGATGATCACGGTGATGGGGCTGGGATGTACAGTAAGGGCTCAGGCGGTCCTTAAGCTATCCTGGTCACAAGTTGTTTAGAGGCCTCTGCAGCATTTCTCCAGCCTGTATATGGGTACTTACCGTATTTTTCGTCCCATAGGACGCAGTTTTTCTGTCTTAAAAACTAAGGGGGAAAGTCTGTGCGTCCTATGGAGCGAATGCAGGGGGGGAGGCAAGCAGGAAAAGCCCCCAAGAGCCACACACAAGCTTCGCGCGGCTCTTGCGGGCTTTTCCCCAGGAGGGAGAAGGGACTGACGCGGCCAGTCAGTCTCTTCTCCCTCCTCTAGAAAAGCCTTGCGCAATCGCTCCAGTCGTGGGAGGCTGCGCAAGGCTAAAGAGGAAGCCCGGGCAGCGAGCGGGATGGATCGCACTCGCTGCCCAGGCTTCCTCTTTAGCCGTGCGCGCCTCTCCAGCCGCAGGAGGCTGCACAAGGCTAAAGAAGCCAACTTTTAAAAAATCTCTCTATCTCTACCTCTTTTTCTTTTTTCGTCCTTTCTCCACCCCCTTATTTTCCTCTGGATCAGTGTTTTTATCTAGATTAACGTTTTAGTTTGGAGGGGGGGAATATTATAAAAAAGGAAACTTTGCAGCTTTTATTTTAGTATACAATAAAAACAGATTAAACAAAACACAAGAGAAGGAACTAGCATAGAAGAAGAAGAGAAAAGGGAAAGAGGGAGGATACAAAGCCATTTACCAGAGGTAGATCTTAACCCTTGCCTCACCTGGGAGCTTCTCTGGACAGGAATTCCCTCGGCTTAAGTGGGGTGAGGGAAGAGTGGCAGGTAGGGGGGTACCTACCTAGACAGTGAAGCCACATGTCTCTCCAATGAAAATTGGGAGTGGGCATTGTGTGAAGTGGCTGTGGATCTCCTGCCGCAGAAGTGTAGGACTGTATAGAGTTGGGAGGGCCACCCGAGGGTCATCTAGCCCAGCCCCTCACAATGTAGGAATCACAGCTAAAGAATGCCAGGCAGGTGGTCCCCCAACCGCTGCTTAAAAGCCTCCAGTGGTGGAGACCCCCAACAACCTCAGAGGTCACAGAATTGCAGGGTTGGAAGGGAACCCCAGGAGTCATCTAGTCCAGCCCCGGTGGACAGCGGGCATGATCCATCCCGCTGTGCAAGGCTAAAGATGCTGCTCAAGGCTAAAGAGGAAGCGCACAGCCTGTCCGTTACTCTTTGGGGCTGGGGGGGGGAATAATATTTTTTTCCTTGATTTCCCCCTCTAAAAACTAGGTGCGTCCTGTGGTCCGGTACGTCCAATACGGTATTTCCCCGCTCTTTGCTCCTCTGACTCTACCATCCTGAGCTGGCCAAACACACCCCTACATCCTGAAATACTCTTCCCATTCTCACTTACTGCCCTTACGCCTTGAACTCTTGTTGTTTCTGAAAGTGCATGCGAAACCACCTCTCTTCCTCAAAATGTTCCTCAAAAACTCATCTTTGCTGCACACACAACCAACAGACACGTTATGCTTAATTGCAAATAGTAACCTTGGCAAACATTCACGTCGGCGCTCTCGCCCGCCTCTCCACTTCCATCTCTTCTATTGGGCTCCCCATTGACAATTTCACCACTGCAAGCTCTGTGAGGCCAAGGAAGTGGCTGCAACTTGCTTTTGCTACAAAACTCTGCAAAGCTTATGAGTTACACGCATGCGTGCACACCTGAACAAAGCAACCAAGTGAAGGCTACCTATATACCAGTATAAGCAAACCAGTGAAGCCTCCTCTGAATTCCTTCATTGCAGGGGGTTGGACTAGATGAAGGTATCTCAGGGTACCTTCCAGTTCTTACAATTCTATGATTCCAGCAAATCAAGAGAGTTAAGTTATCAAAAAGGATAGTTTTCGTTACATGCAACACTTGGTGTCACCTATGTGAGTTTTGCGCATGGGGGGGGAGGTCCTCAAAAAAGGGATAATAGGCTGGAGTTTTAAAAGCCTGGTGAATTACCCAGGACAACATGGCTATGACTCAATGGCTACTAGCCATGATGGCTACTAGCCAAGGTTGGAGGCAGCAATGCTTCAGTTGCTGGAAGCGACAGGAGGTGAAAATGCCTATGTGCTCAGATCCTGCTTGACAGTTTCTCACAGGCATCTGGTTGGCCACTGGATGCTGGACTACATAGGCCATTGGTCTGATCCCCCAAGATCTTTTTCTTATGAAGCCTACAAAGGGCTATGTTTCAGGGGAAGGAAACATGCATTTAAAAGGAGATGGTCCCATGCTCAGCATCCTGATATGTCCAGTTAAAATAACCCAGGTAGCAACACTGAAAAAGATCTCTGGCTATAATACAGTGGTACCTCGGGTTACAGACACTTCAGGTTACAGACGCTTCGGGTTACAGACGCCACTAACCCAGAAATAGTACCTCGGGTTAAGAACTTTGCTTCAGGATGAGAACAGAAATCGTGCTCCGGCAGCACGGCGGCAGCAGGAGGCCCCATTAGCTAAAGTGGTGCTTCAGGTTAAGAACAGTTTCAGGTTAAGAACAAACCTCCAGAACGAATTAAGTTCTTAACCTGAGGTACCACCTTATTGAAAACTGACTGAGCCAATGAATTGCTTTGGATCTCTATGTATTGTACGGCCAACACTCTGGTGGTGTGTATATATCTGTGTGTTAGTTAACAAAAGCACTTCCCCTCGCGATCTTCACATAGGCCCATAAGAAAACCCCACCACCATCAGCTAAACTATTGGCTCCCTGGAAGTTGAACTTTCTGTATATGGTAAAGGGGTCGGGGCGGGGGGTGAGTGGGATAAAATAATTTCCCAATCAATCAATTACATTTTTAAAAGCTTCCACTCCGTTAGAAGCGGGGGGAAAGAAAATGAGCTGGTTTCAATTACGGGCTCGTTTGTGCCAGAATCCTTGCCAAAAGTTATAATTCAGTACATGAACATTAGCTTCTTACAGCCTCGCTGAGAACAAGGGTGCTTAATCGATGCCACCTAAATGATTCGGAGGAAAAAAGATGAGCCACGAACGAAGGAAGCCTCTTAAATCACGGCTCTCAGGTGGATTGCAGGCACCAGTTTTGCTGAATAATACACCATGTATTTAAAGTACTCTAGTACCACTTTAGCAGTCATGTCTTTCCCCAAATAATTCTAGGAGCTGCAGTTTCTTATAGGTGCTGAGCGTTGTTTGAACTCTATTCCCCTCCAAGAACTCCCCTACAATTTCCAGAGTTCCCTGGGAAGAGGGATGGGTTGTTAATTTACTGGGAATTCCAACTCTGTGAAGGGAATAAGGGCCTCTTAACAACTCTCAGCCCCTTACCAAACTGTGGCTCCCAGAATGCATTGGAGGAAGCCCTGACTGTTAAAGCAGTATAACAAGTGTTTTAAACGTGTGCAATGGATGCAGCCTAAGTATAGCTGAGTGCAGAAGGTCAGCCCCCCTGTTGTGAAAAGCAATCCACCTAAAGAGCCTGCAATATCCTGTCACTTTCTCCTAACGTCCCACTACACCAGGGGTTGTCAACCTGGTCCCTCCCGCACACTAGTGGGCGTTTCAGGATTCTAGGTGGGCGGTAGGGGGTTCTACAGCACAAGTGGAATCCTCCTTCCATTAAGCACTGGTGGGAGGTAAGGAAATTTTACCATCAAGAAAGATGCATTAGGGGGCGGTGGGTATAAAAAGCTTGACTATACACTCAGCCAGGACAGGCTTGGTTCTTAATGCTTTTGGGTCCCAAGGTGCAGGGAAGAGATTTAGCTATTGTCTATCCCCCTCAAGGGGATATTGTCTATCCCCCCCCCCAAGGGGACGCGGGTGGCGCTGTGGGTTAAACCACAGAGCCTAGGACTTGCCGATCAGAAGGTCGGCGGTTTGAATCCCCATGACGGGGTGAGCTCCCGTTGCTCAGTCCCTGCTCCTGCCAACCTAGCAGTTTGAAAGCACAAGTAGATAAATAGGTACCACTCTGGCAGGAAGGTAAACGGCATTTCCGTGCGCTGCTCTGGTTCTCCAGAAGCGGCTTAGTCATGCTGGCCACATGACCCGGAAGCTGTACGTCAGCTCCCTCGGCCAATAAAGTGAGATGAGCGCCGCAACCCCAGAGTCGGTCATGACTGGACCTAATGGTCAGGGATCCCTTCACCTTTATCCTCCCCAAGATCCCTGACTGCCCCCTTTCTCTACTATCATATGGAGAAGCACCGGAACATTGGGAGCTGACTTGTACGGAGTCAGAACATTGGTCCATCCAGCTCAGGACTGTCTACACTTTCTGGCAATCTCTCTCCAGGCTTCCAAGCAGAAAGTGTTTCCCAGCCCTATCAGGAGACGCTAAAGATTGAACCTTGGACCTTCTGCATGCAAAGCAGATGTTCTACAACTGAGCTGCAGACCTTCCCCAGAAGCATTGCATTCCCAAATCCAAAAGGCATTACATTTGCAAGCATTGATTCGGTTTGAGGGCTAAAGTTGCCCACCACTAACACTGAATGGCCTAACATCTGATAGCATGCACCTCAAGTGGATATGGTGCCTATATGCCCTTCACGCATATAGGCATCATATGCCCTTCACGCCTTTCATAAAGGCAGACATTTATTACCTGGCTCTCAGAACACTGTTGAAAGAATTGAAGTCAGGCCAGCTTGTCTGCTTTAGGGGTTGAAGAAAGGACTTGAACTCTTTCCCCCCGCGTTCCTGCCACACACTTGATCAAATCTAATAGTACTTTGGCTAATGTAAAACAAAGCAAACGGCTATTTACACGCACCCGGAAAACTGGATTTGCCCCTTCCAAGCAAAAGGTCACGAATACGTTTGTAGTTTGCAGAGCAGAGGTGGAGAACCTGTGACCATCCAGATGCCATCGGACCACATCTCCCATCACCCAATGCATGGCTAAACTATGGAACTCACTTTCCAGAGGGCAGCGATGCCTTCCAACTTGGACGGCTTTAAAAGTATTAGTGATAGAACAAGACTAGCAACGGCTACTAGACATGATGGCTATGCTTTGCCTTGGCAAGTGGAGGCTGCAGTGCTTGTGAATGCCACTTGCTGGAAACCACAGGAAGAGAGAGTGCTAATGTGCTCCCCCAAGCATGTGACTGGTCGCCGTGAGAACAGGATGCTGGACCAGACAGGCCACTGGCCTCTTCTTCATGGTCCATGTTGGCTGGGGTGATGAGCTGGAGTCTTAATCTGTAGGGCCACAGACTGCCCACTTGCATTAAAGAGAAGGGGATATTCAACCTGCAGAATGCATCACACTCCTGGCCATTCCTTTTCTTTTCCCCTTGCAGAGGAGCCATTAAGCTGGGAAGTCCACCATCGCCAACAGGCTGTTCTGTGTCTACCCAATTGCATCACTTCCTACCTATGCAGCTTGATTTAGTAATTCTTGCGGTGTCTGCAACAAGCAGAGGAAGAGTCTCAGACCGAAGAAACAAGAAACTGCAAGGAGGCCCAGTGGTAGAGCATCTGCTTTTGATGCAGAAGGTCCGTGGTTCAATCCCCACTATGTCCTGAAGAAACCCTGCAGAGCGGCTGCCTGCCAATGCAGGCAACACTGAGCTAGCCAGTGTAGCTGACTCTGTGTAAGGCAGCTGCCTGTGTTCATTCGAAGAACATCAAAACATGAATTCATACGGGCCAGAAAGTGCTTGGCCTAAAGTCTCTGGGTAGTCTATATCTGAAATTATTTGCATGTGGCTGCGTGTAAGCAACTAAGGACATAAGAGCCTGCTGGATCAGGCCAGTGGATCATTGAGTCCAGTATCCTGTTCTCACAGTGGCCAACCAGATGCCCCAATGGGAAACCCACAGGCAGGACCAAAGGGCAAGAGAACTGACCCCACCACCCTGCTGAACTGGCATTCAGAAGCATCACTGCCTGCAGCCATGGGGGAAGAGCAGAGTCAAAACTCGGGTTTCAATCATTTGGTCAAATTAAGCTGTTTTGGTTTCATTCCTTAAACAGATGCAGGGCAAATATTTCACCCCACCTGTCTTATAGGATAAACCCCCGTTACTGTCCAGCAGGATCCTTCTTCAAGTCACCGAGCAGGAAGCTTTAGAAATGAGATAGAGATGAGATGCCCTCTTGGGGGATTTCGATCACAACAGCAGGCACACAAAGCTGTTATAAAGATTGGCTGCCCATCAGGACACAGGCAAGGCCTCCCTGGTCAATCCCAGTGCCCATCTGTCAGTGCTTAAGAGAAGCCAGCAGGTATTCAGCAAGACACCCCCCCCCCCCTCCTGGAATTATGAAGCAGGTTTGAGATGCTTATGGGGAGGGAGGAGGGGAAATAAAACAAGATTCCCTTCCTCTCTAATGCAAGCCTTTATCTTCTTAACAGATGGGAAGCTAGCAGCACATATACAAAGGAAGCAAGCTGGTCTCAATCTCTCTCCCCTCCGCTCCAGAGATCTCCAAAACCAAGGGAGGGTGTGTCATGTATTTTCACATACAGAATTATCATGCCAAGGAAGCTAACTGGCAGAACTTACAAGCCGCATTCCCTATGCCAGGGATTGTTCTCTTGTGAGAGAGGGCCGCCAGAGAGGAGTGGCTCTCACATCCCTGAAGAGCAAGGAACAGGCAAAAGAAAACCCTGGGAATGAATTCCTGGAAGAGGAGGACAGGTGAGAGGGTTCTCTCCCCATCTCCCATGCGCAGTGGAAAGAGAGACCCGTTTAACATGCACCATGCGGTTGTGCAGAGTGGGAGGAAGGTGATGGGGTGTCAGTGAGACAGGCCTTGCCACATGCATCGCTGGGCACGGAAGAGAGACGCAGGATAGCAGTTAATTGCAAGGTAAAAGCTAGGGAGACAGGGAGCTGCCTTATGAGTCAGACCACTGGGTTCATTTAGCACGGGGCTGTCTAGGGGGACTGGCAGTGGCTCTTCACGATTTCAAACTGGGGCCTCTGCCAGTCCTACCTAGAGGTTCTGGGGACTGAACCCCAAACCTTCTGCATGCCTTACCACTGGACCACAGTTCTTCCTAACAATCTAAGGTTCTAGTCCTCATTGTCCTGAATAAAAAGTTGACTGGAATGGGAAGCTGCTTTAGATCACTGGCCCGTACTCTCTCAGTGACTCTCCAGGGTAGAGGCCTCTCCCAGCCCTACCTGCAGTGCACTCTGAATGCAAAGCAGGCGCAGCAGCAATGAGCCATGTCCTGTCCCACAAATGGGTGTTAGAAGCCTTCCTAGCCACACAACAGAGGGTAAATTAAGTCTGCGGTTCAGAAGGTGGGTGGGAGGAAAGAATGGAGGTCCTCACCTGTAAGCCGCCACCGCTCGGTTCTGCAGGTATTTCTGAGCCGTCATGACCCCCACGAAGAGGAAGTTCTTGGCAGGCAGGATCTCGCCTTGGTGCTCGGCAGGGTCCTGATGCCACAGCAAGGCCCCCCGGGAGTCTCGGTGCAGCAGCCCCCCACTGGCCTTTGTCCGGCACCCTTCCAGGCTGGCCTTCCGCCGGTGCTGCCCTGCTCTCTTCAGCTCCGAGGCTCGAGGGAGGATGAGCCGGGAAGCCAGGATGAAGCCCAGCACCAGACCGAGCAACACGCTGAGCCAGGAGCGGCGGCTTCTGCCAGCCATTCCCCACCCCCTGCCTCAGCACACCCAGGGCCCCCCAAAACAGACACACACACCCCTCAATTTCAGATCTCCAGAACAGGGCGCCTTCTCTTTCCGTCCCTTGGCCACACACTAGAGCTCCCCCCAAAACAGGAAGCACCCCAAGAGTAGTGCGTGGAGGGGGGGTAGGTCTGAGCTCTGGAATCCGAAAGGGGGGTTTCCTGCACCCCTCTCTGCCTTCTGAGGCCTCCCTCTTCCTGTCCTCCCCAGATATCCCAGTCCTCTGCCACCTACCTCAGTTCTGAGCTTTTCTGTACCCCTTCTTCCCAAACCCCACCAACTCAGCAGGATTCCGCCGCCCCACAACCTAACTGACCACTCCCCCTCCCCAAAGGAAACCTAAGCACTCTTCCCAACTGCGCCTTGCACTCTTCCCAACTGCGCCTCCCCCCACCGCGCCTTGCTTAATCGGCTGCCTGCAAAAAGAAAAAGGGAAAGCGCCGCCTTGCCTCCCCCTTTCTTGCTTAGGACGCCCCCCCCCCTCAAAAAAGAGCAGCCCTCTCTTTATCTCTCTGCCGCCCCTTCTCTTTCCTGGCCGCCTCCTTCCCGCAACTCCAGCTGGGACACCCCCACCTCCTCGCTCCGGCCCAGGAGCGCCCCGCGCCCCCGGCCCTTCCTCCTCCTCCTCCTGCTCCTAGCCGGCCCGGCTGGGCTGCCCCGGCGGCGAAGGGAAGCTCAGCGTCTCCGAGAGCGCCGCGGCCATGGGGGAGCCTCCCGCTCCGCCTCCTCCGGCGGCGGCTGTGCTGCTGTGCCGGGGAAGCGCGCTTTGTTCGGACGCCTCCGCCGCTTCTTCCTCCTCTCCCTCCGCCTCCTTTGCGGCCGCTAGTGCTGCCGTGGCTCGCCGCCTGGACGCAGCCCGGGGCCGCCGCCTGCTCGCCGGGCGCCCGCGGGCTCCGCCTGGCCCTGCTGCTGCTTCCGCGGCTGCTGCTCCTCCTGCCGCCGCCGCCACCGCTCCTGCCCGGCCCGGGGATACTGCCCGCGCATCCCCACACAGCTCAATTCGCCATGGCGCGCCGGGGCGGGGGGAAAAGAGGGCGGAGCGGGGAGGCGGAGGCGAGCCAGCCCCTGGCCGCCACCTCTCCGCCTGCCAGCCAGACGGCCCGGCCGCCGTTCAGGGCGCACGGAGCCCGGGCGCAGCGCAGCGCGTCCCGGACGCAACCCTCGGCCTCTCCCGCTCGCTCGCTCGCTCTTCGCCAGCGGCGGGCTCCGAGGAGAAAAGGGGGTCTCTCCCGCACTTGGCAGGCCGAGGGAGGAGGGAGGCTGCTGGCAGGGAAGCCGGGGGGCCCCGGAGAGGGAAGGCCGGCGGGGAGGAAGGAAAGGGGAAGAGGGAGGGAGGCTCGAAATCGAGATTTTTTGAATGACGACTCGCCTCGCCTCGCCCGGCCCAGCCTGGCAAATAAGAACGCGGGCAAGTTACTAGCCCCTAAGAACAAAAGTTCTGCTGCGTTAAAGCGGGTTGTTGTTATTTTGATTATATATGTTGTGGTTCTATATTTAGATTTTGTACTGTGAACAGCCCTGAGACCTCCGGGTATAGGGTGGTATAGAAATTCAATAAATAATAATAAATAATACAGGGTGAGTCCTTTAAAAGAGGCCCCGTGGATGCAGAGTACACATGTTCCATGGAACCTCTTTAAAGACTCACCCTGTATTTATAAGGAGAGCTTGTTGCATCAGGCCGATGGCCCACCTAGTCCAGCATGGTGGTGGCCGACCAGGTGCAGGCAGGACCTGGGCACAGGGGCACGCTGGCATTCAGAAGCATTACTGCCTTCCACTGTGGAGGCAGAACAGTAGTCACCATCCCTAGTAGCCATCGGTAGCCATTCTTCATGGAAGTTCCCAATCCTCTTTTAAAGCAATCCAAATTTGTGGCCATCTCCAGCCCAGCCCTTGCCAGTTTGGGGCCACCTTTCCAGCTGTTTTGGACATCATCTGATGGGAACTGTCATCCTAAAGAGCTGGAGAGGGAGCCCCAGAAATATTCACCCAAAGATTCCCTGCCAGATTCTTCTTGGAAGTGATTATCCCTTGCTGTGAGTAAAAGTGAGGAAGCCAGAACTAGTCCTGCATTCTAGGTCCTGATGGCCCCCACATCTGGTGCATATACAGAGATAGACTGCATCTGGACATGGAGGTTCTTTTCACCTGACCTTAAGTGTGGCGAATAGCCAGAGACTTACCTGGTCCTTTTTCAGATGCTCGGAGCTAATTGGTTCGAAATGCCATTGATTTCAGTGGGCTGTATTTCTAAGTTAATCAGTGATCCAATGTATGCTTAGGGCCCCATCTGCACTATGCCTTTAAAGCGCTATCATACCACTTTTAATAGTCATGGCTTCCCCCAAGAATCCTCCCCATTCCATGTACAACAGCCAATGAGGCTGGCTATTGAATCTCACTTCAATGCTGGCAACAAGATGGAACCCTCCGCTGCACCTGAGGGTAGCAAACCTAGGAGGCACAGGACTCTGTCAACTCTTTGCCACCTCTCAGCATCTGCTGTCAGAGGCAGCTGCCTCACTGTGCCTCGTGATGGGGCTGGTACGTTCTGTGTCTGCAGGCCCACCCAAAAGAGGGACAGTTGGCCTCTGACTTTGTAGATTAATGAGCCTCAATGTGGCCCCAAAATGAGCAGGTCTTCTCAGGGCTATCTTTTGTATCCGGGTTCCAATAAAGTAAAGGTAAAGGGGCCCCTGACCATTAGGTCCAGTCGTGACCGACTCTGGGGTTGCGACTCTCATCTCGCTTTATTGGCCGAGGGAGCCGGCGTACAGCTTCCGGGTCATGTGGCCAGTATTACTAAGCCGCTTCTGGAGAACCAGAGCAGTGCAAGGAAACGCCGTTTATCTTCCTTCCGGAGCGGTACCTATTTCTCTACTTGCACTTTGATGTGCTTTCGAATTGCTAGGTTGGCAGGAGCAGGAACCGAGCAACGGGAGCTCACCCCATCGCGGGATTCGAACCGCCGACCTTCTGATCGGCAAGTCCTAGGCTCTGTGGTTTAACCCACAGCGCCACCCGTGTCCCATTATTCTGGTTCCAATACCTGAGGACATAATACATATGCATGGCAATTTAAAGCAGGGGGCTGAGGGCCAAATGCAGCCTGCCAAGCCTTTTTATCTGGCCCTTGGGACTGGCCCCCAGGCCATGCACACCCTCTCCCTAGACTAAATCCCTTCATCAGACCATCAGACCATCCCCTAGGCCAGGGGTGTCAAACTTCCAAGAGACTGCTTGGGACTGATCTTCCAAGAGATCTACTCCCACTATAAATAAACTGGCAGTGATCTACCCATTGATCTGCCCATTGGTTTGCCCCTGGAAGATTGCTCTGAAGGGAATGTGGCCCACCTCTAATTTAAGGTTTGCATGTAATTAAGGGAAGACTGGTACACTGGATGCAAGTATTTCAATGGGGAAAGTTATGTGAAGGCCACAATTCTAAGATAAAGAGTCCAGGCACTGCATGCCAAAGATCCCAGATTCACCACTATCTCCCATTAAAAGGATCTGAGAGATCAAAACTGGGAATTCCATTGAGACCTTGTAGAGCTGCTGCTAATTGGAGTAAGACAGTTCAGAGCTCTAGATGGATGACTCAGGATAAAGCAGCTTCATGCTGTATGTTCGTATAAACACTGCAGATGATACAGGCGGCCTCTTTATTACTTTATTACTCAACTCATATATTTTCCACTTGGAGATTGGAACTCCAGAACAAAATGTACGACCATAAGGCAGCAGCTTTCACGAATGCTCTGAGGTGGCCAATTTTATTTCTCCCACTCCTTGAATCGACTTGTGCCTGAGCCCAACCCGAACCCAAGGCATTGAAACACAGCCAGTGGTCTGTTTGAGTATTTTATCAGTGAAGTACTCTTATCTGAAGTTTACAATGTGGAGGAATGATAACGTTCTTATGTTCCTGGTCAGCAACCAATGGTCAATGTGGGTCAAAAGAAGGGCATAGGGTACAGCAGCCTGAGCCTCTGATAGGCCTCCCTTCCCCTCACAAAGCTGTCTTGGATTACAGCAGTGTTAGGCTTCCAGATATTTCTGAATGACAACTCCCATCAGCCCCAGCAATCATGGCAAATCGACTGTCAACATTGAAGCTTATTCAAGATAGGTGGATAGCAGAGCCTTCTGATTGGCTAAGAGGCTACCTAGACCAGGGGTCAGCAAACTTTTTCAGCAGGGGCCAGTCCACTGTCCCTCAGACCTTGTGGGGGGGGCAGACTATATTTTGGAAAATAAAAATGAACAAATTCCTATGTCCCACAAATAACTCAGAGATGCATTTTAAATAAAAGGACACATTCTACTCATGTAAAAACACGCTGATTCCCAGACCATCCAGAGGCCGGATTTAGAAGGCGTTTGGGCCAGATCCGGCCCCCAGGCCTTAGTTTGCCTACCCATGATCTAGACCAGTGGTTCTCAACCTTGGGTCCGCAGATGTTTTTGGCCTACAACTCCCATGATCCCTAGCTCACAGGACCAGTGGTCAGGGATGATGGGAGTTGTAGGCCAAAAACATCTGGGGACCCAAGGTTGAGAAAGGCTGACCTAGACAATAAAGAAGAAAACGTGGAGTTGCTAAGCGATCTGCTGGATTAGGCCAAAGGCCCATCTAGTTTATCTTGTCCAACTCCCACAAGAGGTAGTGAGGGCCACCAACCCAGATGGCTTCAAAAGAAAATTGCACACATTCAAGGAGAATGCATATTGATGGCTACTTGCCATGATGACACTGTTCTACAACTACTGCTGAAGGCAGTATACCTCTGAAGACCAGTTGGTGGGACTCAGAAGCAGGGAAGAAGAAGAAGGAGAAGAAAAAGAAAACAATGGCCAGGTGGCCTATGTTGAATGTTGCTCAATCTACTCCCCAGGCCTTTCTAACCTGGGCAACTTCAAGGCCTCTGCTCACCTCCCTTCCTACAGTTCTTCATTTCATTTTCAAATTAGACTTGGCCCAGAACAGCTCTTCAAATGCTTTTTTAAAAAAAAGTTCTGTAGTTCTTTAATTCTTGTTGGTTTTTATGTTTCAGTGTTGTTTTATGACCTGCATTGTGTTTCATATTCTACCTCTGCATATCACTTGGGTATTTTCTGAATGTAGAGCAGTTTGTGAAACCCTGCAAGAAAGTTTAAAAAGTCGTTGGAATAAAAGATGGCTAGATGGCTGTCCGCTGTCAAGGAGGGCACCTTGCCTCCCTTGCCATCTTTCATTTGTTTAGCTCAAGGAAAATCACACAACCAGTGTACTCCAGCAAAGAGAAGAGTGTTCAAAACAGTAGCCTGTCTTCCTGTCCTTTGAGCAGATCCACAACACTCTCCTCTCTCTGTCTCTCTGTGTGTGTGTGTCTGTCTGTCTGTCTCTCTCTCTCTCTCTCTCTCTCTCTCTCTCACACACACACACACACACACAAGCACACCATTGTCATTCCAGCTTCATTTCCAAGTTGCTCTCAGAGCAGCCTCTCTCTTGGAGACACACACAGGGGATGTGATGTAAAATCCACTGAAATCCAACTTTGTTATATAATGTGACTCAACTTCTACCTTCAAGCAAAGCTGTCTCAGTCTCCCACAGGGCTTTCCAATCTATGTTTATTTTTATTTCCCCTTTGCAACATGGTCAAAGAGTCTATTATTTCCTTGTTGTTATTAAAAATAGGAAAGAGGAGTGAGAGCTGCATCTAAATTTTGCAGTGTAGTCTGCTTCCAGGCAGTCCACTGCATTCTGCTGCCCCCTTTTCAGTAGTCGGTTCCCACCCCCTAACAGTCAGTCAGTTGTCTGCTAAGTACTGTATGTTCTGATCTCATTGGGTTATGGGGTTGAGGGACAGAGGGGTACCCCCCCTTAAGTATTTTCCATTTGGAAATTTATTGTACTTCTGAAAAACTCAAGATCTCCCTGAGCCTACTGCTGTCTTCCTATTCTGCATGGCTGATACAGTTTTGGCAGCAGAAGGACCTTAGGTAAGCCCTAAAATTCCCCTTTCAAAAAACTATTCATTGTACTTCTGCAAACCCCAAGGTTCCCCTAGCCCTGCTGCTACCATTCTGTTTTGCATGGGTCATACAGTTTTGCCTGTAAAAGAACTGGTACTTGGAGAACTAAATCACTATTTAGTATAAATGATTTGCATTTTAGGAGAGGTCCCAAGCTAGAAAACAGGCACAGAGCAATGGGCTTTGTGCTAAACTAGATGTGAGACCCCCCAGGAAATTTAGGAACAGAATTTCCCACATAAAAAAAAAGATTAAAGCAGCTACAAGGGTGAGGTGCACAAGAGGGGTCTGATGTTCAGGGGGTGAAGGCGTTTAACCCTTTTCTCCTGCACTGTTTCCCCCGAATGAATGGCACCCCCATGAAGGTGCCATATTGATGAATGGGTGGACAGATTGGAGAACAAAACTCTTGTCACTAAACAGATGCAAAGGAAGAGCCACAGAGCCCCTCTGCCCACCCACAGGGAATTACAGCCAGCGGTGGCTTCTAGTTCAATACTGGAAATTCAGGCTGCGGTGCTTGAATGCAAACCTCACCTGGTCACCCAATATAGCCAACTCACTCTGTTGCCTTAGGCAGGTTGTTATCTCTCAGCCTCAATTCCACCCCGCCTTACAGAGTTGTTGTAAGGACTAAGATACTGCACAGGAAGCACTTGGAACACTCAAAGCTACATTATTATATAATACAATATTTTTTTAGTAGTAGTGTTTTAATGTTCAGGCAACTTTCTTTCGGCCGAAGGAGACCAACAGAGTGCTGTTATAAAAGAGAGCTCAAATGCTCCCTGAAAAAAAAAACCTCACAAGGCCAAAATGGCAAAACATCTCTTTAAAATAGGCATTGGGCTAAGATGCAACTTTTCCATGAGGACGTGTGGCACAAGACGTGCCCTAGAATCGTATGGCAAAGACTTACAAAACCTTCCTAAAATGAATGCTGAGTGATGGGGCAGCTTCCTTCGTCTAATTGCTTGGTAGGCTGGTAGGTAGAGATTTTATAATGGCACGGACAGCAGTGTCCAGGTCATACTGAGTCAGACACCAGATGACATTCCAAACAACAGTCTCTTAAGGCCTATTTTCCCCCCTGAGTTGGTAAACCTATGTCTAGGCTGAGCTTCAGACAGAGGGTGGGGCAGAAGATAGATGGAGCAGTCGTGTCTCCGCTCTCTATTACTTTCACATATGTTCATTTGTAAATCCCATATATTGGGACTTCTAGTTTAGATAAATGGCGAGCAAGCAGCAACAGAAGGGTACACAATTATTCATGGCGTCATTGGCGTGGAGAAATCGGAGGCAAGTTTTTCTTCCTCTCTTGTGTCCTTGTGGTCATTCAATGAGGCTGAACGATGGAAGATTCAGGACAGTACTTTGAGCAGCACATCAGTAAACCATCATTAAACCAGAGGAGACAGTGGTGGCCACCAACTTGGATGGCTTTAAAGAGGAACAGGCAAATGGAGGAGAAGACTATTGGTGACCATGACAGCTGTGTACTACCTTCCAGTATTGAAGGAGATATATCTCTGAATACAAGGTTCTGAGAACTGCAAGTGGAGAGAGCACTTCTGTACTCAAGTCCTGCTTGCAGGCTTCCTACAGGCCTCTGGTTGGCCACTGTGAGAACAGCATGCTGAACTAGATGGGCCATTGGCCTGTTCCAGCAGCCAGGCTCTTCTTTATGTTCACTTCCAGACCAGTCTGCTGGCTTTTTTTGACCACAGAACATTTTTCATTCCTGGTACGTATACAGTCGTACCTCAGGTTACATACGCTTCAGGTTACATACGCTTCAGGTTACAGACTCCGCTAACCCAGAAATAGTGCTTCAGGTTAAGAACTTTGCTTCAGGATGAGAACAGAAATCGTGCTCCGGTGGCGTGGCAGCAGCAGGAGGCTCTATTAGCTAAAGTGGTGCTTCAGGTTAAGAACAGTTTCAGGTTAAGAACGGACCTCCGGAACGAATTAAGGACTTAACCTGAGGTACCACTGTACTCACTTACTGTATGCTACACAAACCATGTTGCAGTTGGTTCTATCGTTGATCTTTACGGTCAACTTTTTGAAACAAATTTCCCCCTTTATTTTTGTACAATTTTTTTCCACAAAAAAAATGTATTTTGGGGACTCCTCTAAAATATGCATTTTGTCCACTTTCCCCCTAAAAATACACATTTTACCTAAAATAATGGAGTTTGGGTACATTTATTGGGTTGAGAATTGAATCAGAAAAACTGAAGAATTACTGCATTCCAATCTGTGTGTTAGTCTGGGGAGTGTGGATCAGGTTTGTTTGCTTAAAAAATGTGGATGAAACAAAATATTCAGTCATCTCAATTTGCCTGATTGAATGCTCGCTCCACACAAAAACATTCCCCCCTGCAAAGAAAAACAGCACATCAGGAAGCAAGCTAGGATTAGAATTTCTACTCCCTGACAGGCTAGATTTCTGTTTGCAGAGAGTTTATTATATGGAGGAGCATTCCCCACCTACAGTCCGAAGTGGTACAGCCTCCAGGCTGGCCCTCTCTGTGAATATGAGGCCAAAGTTTCCATTCAAGCACCACACTTTTCCCTGCCAGCTACAAGGTCCCGTTTGTTCCTGAGTCTCAGAAAGAGAACAGCCAACCAATTCTTTTTTAAAAATGCTTTTTAAAATTAACGAAAATGAAAGCCGTCACCCAGAAATGAAGCTAGGCCTGCATGGTGCAAGTCAGACGGCTAGGTTTGCAGAAAAGGTTGGCGAGTATTTTAAAAACAGAGAAACTTGAGCAACATTTTAACAGTGAGAAGGACGCTGCCAGGCTCCCATGATAGTGCTCTCCTCTCCCTCTTTTGCAGGTACGACTATTCTGTGCAGAAACCACGTCCAAATTTTTGCTGGACCAGGACAGCTTCCTGTTTGCTGTTCCTGAGGGATGTGATGGACTACAATTAAGGAGACAGGAACACAGGCTGCCTTATACTGAGTCAGACCCATTGCTCAATCTCACTCGGTGTTGTCAACACTGACCACAAACAGCTCTCCAGGATTTTAGACACCAGGAGGCTTTCCCAGCCCTACCTGGGGATTGGACCTGGGACATTTAATTGGTATCTTGACTTGCTCACAGTCTGGCCAGCCAGATTACTGCCTTTATAACCCCAAGGTCCAGGAACTTCAGTGGAAATAGCTTAGAGATCCTCCAACTGGTGAGAAAGAACTGAAAACAATGGGTAGAAGCTAAATCCAAATGAACCTAAAGGTTAGCAATGAATTGAAGAAGTCAATATGCTGTAGCAAACCCTCAGCCAACAGATGCAGCCAGGGCTTTAGACTACCAGGAACACCCTTGTATTGCCACGAGGGGCAGATGAGGTTGTAGCAAATGGGAAAAGAACACTTTTATTATTATTATTATTATTATTATTATTATTATTATTATTATTATTTTCCAGCCTCCTGAGTCAAAGAGCTCCGAGCAAGTTTTCCTCTCTCCTCACAAGCTGCGAGAGAGATGTGGCAAGTGCATCTGCGTATATTTCAAAAGGCAGTATAATTCAAACCAGGGGCTAAATCAATATTAAAGAGAAGAAGAAGAAAAAACCTCTCCTGATTCCAGGGAAAGATGACATATCCTAAAATCACAAGCATTTTCTGACAGGAAAAGCCAGGAGCCAGTGTGGTTTTTGATGCAACGAAGGAAGTGGCTGGGCATTGCCGCATGACCCACTGGCTCCTTCCCGTAGGAAAAAAAACAACCCAGCTGTCAGAGCTGCCTTATTTTACTTGACAATGGTGGCAGCCGGAGGGGATGAAGAGAGGACAGGAAAGGGGTGAAGAAAAAGAAATGGGGCTTGCTGTACACGTGCCTACATTTCCCTAGGCAAACAAATACATAACGAAGCCCTGGACTTTTCAATTCGAACTGCCCCCAGCTGGAGTGCATTGTGGGGAATCATTGCTTTTGAAAACGAAATGAGATCAGAAGCAGCACAAGACACTGATGGATAGAGCTGTCACTGCGCCAAAGGCTTCTTGTGACTTCGGGGGTTTTTTGCCCATAGTGTATATTATTTATTTCCTTCCAAAACCTTAAAATAGCATGCAGCAGAAGGGGTGGGGACGCAGCATGCCACCAGCTGTATTCCACTATGATTCTGTTACCATCCAACTTTTCAAAGGTGAATATGGGTGAAAAGCAGCACTCTGGCTACAGAGCTACAAAGCTCCAAGTGGCTTAGCACTGCAACAGGGAGAGAGAGCGGCTTTCCAAATCCTTAGGATAAAAAGAACAGAGCAGCCTAAATGTGGTTGGTGTCAAGCAAGGAGAAGAACGTGGTCTCAAAAGCTTCACACTCCATGAAAGACCTGGCCAGGGATTCATAGGGTCCATGGCACCCTTGAAAGATTGCCTAGGCTTCTTGGTCAGCAGGCACCAACTATGCACTGACATTTAAAATTTCCCACAATGCACTAGAGCACCACTCTGGGGCATTAAGGGGGTTTTAAATGGCTCTTTACTAGGGTACCTGAGGCACTATGGGGGAATATAAAATGGTGGCTCATTGTTGCAACACCACTTGAGGATGGTACAAGCAGCAGGAAGGGGTCTATGGAGGGCATTATATCAATGACCCTGTCAAGAATGGAGCTGGATCTCATCCTCCTTGGGTTCCATGACAGGAAATTTTAAGGGGAGGTGACATAGCTGAGTAGAGTGTGTGCTTTTCATACAGAAGGTTCCCAATTCAGTCCTTGTTATTGCAGTCAAAAAGAATTGTGAATTACAGATGATGTGAAGGACTACACTGTCTGAGGCCCTGAAGAGTTGCTACCAGTCTGGGGCCACATTCACACAACTCATTTAAAGAACTATGATGCTGCTTAAGGCAGCCGCGGCTGGGAAGGTTCCCGGGAAGTATGGTTTGTTAAGGGTGCTGGGAGTTGCTGAGAGGTACCAATTCCCCTCACAGAGCTACAGTTCCCCATGTTTCCTGGGAAGAGGGATTGCTAAACCACTCTGGGAATTGTAGTTATGTGAGGGGGAATAACGGTTTCCTCACAACTTCCCAGAATTCTTTGGGGGAAGCCATGGCTGTTTAAGGTGGTATCATAGTGTTTTAAATGGGTGGCGTGAATGTGGCCTGGGTTAGGTGGACCAAGTGCATGGCTTGATATAAGGCGGTTCATAAGAAGCAATGACACAGAGAAAGGCTTTTTTCACCATGAGATAGACATGTGCACACACACATGCACACACTTAAGCTTATTTCTAGTCAATAAGCAATTTTAATTACACATCTCATAGACAGTTTTAAGTAGATGAATCAATTAAACCTCTAGGTGATTAACTGCAGGGGACAACTTCCATTTACTGAAAGAAATTTTAATACTTGGGGCTTAAAGTGTGTTCTTTTTGTCAAGCCTACTTCTGTGTGTTGCAGTATCAACAAATGGACTTCTAATGAGTGGTAGGCTGGCATCTTTCTCTCTCTTTTTAAAATACAAAACCTTTAAAATAAAAAATAGGAAAACATGTGGCTGCCACACAGGATGGTCCAGATTAAACCCCTCACATCTTCACATAAAGGTGATGGATTAACACAGGGGTGAGGAAGCTGTGGTCCTCCAGTTGTTGGTCTCCAGCACCCATAAACTCCTGCCAATATTTAGGGATGATGGGAGTTGTGGTCCAACAATACCTGGGGAGACATAGGCCCAGCCCTTAGTTAGCAGTTTGCCTCAAATCTTGGAACATAGGAAGCTGCCTTATACTGAGTCAGATCATTGAACCATCTAGCTCAGTACTATCTGCACGGACTGGCAGCAGCTCTCCAGGAAGTAAGCTCAACTAACCTCAGTGGGGCTCACTTCTGAGCAGACATCTATAGAAGTGCACAGTTTTGAAATTACCTTACATTCCTTCAGCATCTCAAAAAGGCGCTTCTGGGGAGGATTTGGCAATGTGCAGTTTTATTTGAATGCCATCAATCAAGCATGAAAAGGCAAGCCATCACCTAAAAGTTCTCTAATGTAAAGAGAGTCCTAATTACAGTTACAGATCCTCCAAAGTGTCCCTATTTTCCAGGGACAGTCAGAACTTACAGAAGCCGCCCCGTTTCTGATTTGATCCCAGAATATCCCACTTTTCCTTAGGATACTCCTATTTTCATCGGAAGAATGTTGGAGGGTGCGGAGTTATGCGATCCCTGAGCCAAGAAAATAAGTAACTATACAACTTTTAGAAGACATCTGAAGGCAACCCTGTATTTTTAAACTTTTAATGTTTTATTATGTTTTTATATATGTCGGAAGCCACAGAGTGGCTTGGGCAACCCAATCAGATGAGTGGGGTGTAAATAAAAAAATTATTAACTATTATCTGTTATGATTATTATCATCGAATAGAATAGATGTCCCTATTTTCATTGAAGAAATGTGGGTGGGTATGCAGTTAAGTAACAGATACAGATCAGAACCATGGAATTTGAGACATCTTGTAGACCACCTAGTCCCAGGTTAGCCAACATGGTGCCCTCCAAATGTATGTGGACACCTATACATTAATCCCTGATGGAGTTGACTGGCATTGGAAGTTCAACAGTGTCTGGAAGGAACCATGTTATGAAGCTAATTCATAGTTATTGAAGCCAAAGTAGGCCTGAAATTGCCATTTTGCAAGTGGGCACCCCAACCAGCCCATCAGAACCACGCAATCAGGGTGGGTGTGGGGAATACACCCCTTTTGCATATTCAAGGTAACAGAGTCATCGTGGAAAAACTAAACTGGGCAAGCAGGAGCATTTGTCTGGGTTAGAATTATTTCCAACAACTCTCTTTTTCTCTCTCCCTGGGCAGCACAGACACCTCCTGGCTCCTTGCAGATTTCCAGATGTTTAAAAGCATCCCCACTTCATCTTGTCAGGCAAATATTAATCATATCCTTGGATGAGCCATTGTGGAGATGTGTAGAGCGGCTCATTCAAAATCCAGACCGATGCTGCCCTCCAGAGGGTGTCACACAGCAAGGCACATGCGAGCCGAGAGCGAAGGCCACAGACGTTTCTCTTTTTGAGACAAGAGAGATAAACTAAATCAGTGACTTCTGATACCTTGGGATGGTGTGTTGCTGCTGCTCTGTATCTGAAGTCAGCCCATCCCAGAGTGCGTGTGTGCCTTATTGCATTAAGCCAGAAGTGGGCAACCTTTTTTCAGCCAGAAAGCCACATTTGCAACCTTCCAGCCATGGGAAGGGGACAGAAGGAAAAGTGAGAAGAGCGACAGAAGCAAATTTTACCTTCGTACAGTAGGCTAGTTTCTCCACGGACACTCACAGAGCCCTCTTGATCCTCCATCCCAACAATCAAGAAGCACAATCCGTGTTCGGGGACACATTCCAGGGAGTTGATGACCCTTGGGTCCCTTTCAGCTCTACAATTCTATGAAAAACAGTTGGGCGTGTGAAGCAGGGCTAGTGAGGGGTGTGGCACGGGCAGAGGTCCAGGGGCAGCAGAGAGGCATGGAAGGCCATATTCCCTAACCCACCCCCCATTGAATCCTCAGGAATCCCAGAGAGATCATCCAAATGCAGAACAAGAAGTGGCACGTTCAACAAACTGTTGCAGCGTGGAGTGCATCTGGTCAGCCCCGTGAGCTATACCCTCTTTCAGGATGTTCCATTCCGTCCAATTCTACACACACACACACCACCACCAGACTTCCACCTTCCACCATCAGCACTCTACTTCCACTCTGCTGTGCCTTCATTCAGCTGCTTTGGGTCACCTCCACCACGACCCCACCCAAAAGAAAACACACACATGTCCCTCTGCAAAACTTGGCTCCCCCCCCCTCCCTGCAAGCCTGCTTTTACCTCCTCCCTTGCGCACCGATGGTGCTGTTTTGGGGCTATTTCTCTCTATTGTCTGAGTCAGGTGAGGCTGTGCAATTGCTTGGGTTTGGCAAGGGTCTGTCAACTGAAGCCGAAACCTGCCAATGCAGAGATGAACCAAAAAGCTGGTTCTCGTGCCCTGGCTTATCCTGAGGCCATCCACATAGCTCAGTACAATCTACACAGCAGCTTTCCAGGGGACATCCTTCTTGGGAGCTGCCAGGAATTGAACCAGAGACCTTCTGCATGCAAAGCAGATGCTGCAGCCCTCCCCATAAAGCCAGTTACAGTAAGGGCAAGCCCACAGCTTGGCTGCGGTGAGCAGTAACTTTATGCTTTACTGAAGCTGGCGCAGAGCTTGTCCCACTTTGCCTTACTCATCGTGCAGCTTCTAGATCCCTCTCTGGGCGCTGCTAAGATTTTCCATTCCCATTCCAAAATCCAGGAGTGATTTGCTTTCGCAAAGTCTTGAGGGGAAATGTCCCTCCAGCTGCACGGCACTCGGCCAACATTTCACACACCGTCGCTCAATTCAGGCTTTTTAAAGAGGACCTGGAAGTGCAGCTCTCAACTCTTATGCTGTTCATCTGCCAGCCATGCAATTCTAACAGGATCACACCATCCAGTGTATTCTTGATTTTTGACTACAACCCAAGGGAGGAACCACTGACCCAGGGACAAGCAAGTGCTCAGCTGAAACCTTTAAGCCAGTGATGGCCAAACTTGGCTCTCCAGCTGTTTGGGGACTACAATTCCCATCATCCCTGACCACTGGGTCCTGCTAGCTCTGGATGATGGGAGTTGTAGTCCCAAAACAGCTGGAGGGTCAAGTTTGGCCACCACTGCTTTAAGCTGACTTGCCCAATATTTTCAAAGCATTTGGGCTGTGTACACACTCCTGCTAACTTCGCCTCCAGTGTGCTCTCACCACTGGTGTAACGGGGGGGTTAAACCAAATCAAAAACTTTTTCTCTGGTTTATTTCTGTAGATCGCAGCATGAGTAAAAGTTGGCATACGTAACTTGGCATAAAAAAGGATCCCACAAAAAAAAAATCCTCCCCATGTTTAAAAAAACATGTCACCTGGGCCCTAACTTTAATAAATTAAGACTCCTTTGCAGAGCAGCTAAGTGCAGGATAAAAATCTTTCCATGTTAATTAAATCCGCCTTCCAGGAAGGAGCTTTGGTCAAGGCTTCGGCCTGAGAAACGTTTTTTTGATAAGTAGCAAGAGCCTTTTGCAACTGTTTTCACCCACGGAGATGTGTGTTAGCCTGCACAGCCACAGCAGGGCTGAGATCCTCTACTCACCTTTCTGCAGCTCCAGAGGTTAGCACCCAAACCGATGGGATTCAAATTACAAAGAAGGAGATTAAAGAGTAAATATTAAGCAGGGCTTTCTGTCGGGAAGAGCTGTTTGACGGCAGAACGGACGACCTTGGAAGGTGATGGACTCTCCTTCTTTGGAAGATTTTAAACAGGTTGGATGGCCATTGATGAGGGGTTCAAAAAAATGGATGTACCGTGCCATATTAGAAGCCAAAAAACTTGTTCTGATGAATTGGAAGAGCCGCAAAAAGATTCCATGGAGCACATGGATTGACAATATGGGCAGACTAGCCACATATGAACGAATTGCATGTCGACGCAAATTAAGAATGGATAAATGTTTCCTGCTTGGCAGGGGGTTGGACTCGATGGCCCTTGTGGTCTCTTCCAACTCTATGATTCTATGATTCTATTAAATATAAAAAAATCTGGAAGGAATCTTTAAGCGATAAGGCAGATGGTGGTGGGAAGTAGGGGGATGAGAGGTGGGGAAATATTGTTAAAAAGGTGTAGTCATAGGTATATCAGTACTCAAATATGAAATGTTAAATTGAATTATTAGTGTTGTTGCGGTTTTTGTTGCATGTGTTTTTTGTGGTTATTATTATTGAAAAAATGATTAAATAAATTTTTACAAAAATTGATGAGGGATTCTTTACTTGTGATTCCTGCATTGCAGAGGGCTGGGACTAGGTGACCCTTGGTGACTCTTCCAACACCATAGTTCTCTGATTCTCTGAATAAGTTCCATTGAGATGAATGTAACTTGCTTTTGAGAGGATCACATCCGTGGCAGACTTGGGGACTGCTGCTGAAGATATTTTCTCGTGAGTTCTTCCCACGACTTGTTTTAGTCTGCTGTACTTTACAGGGCAATCCTATATAATGCCAACACTCAACGGGGCTTACTCCCAAGTTAAGTGTGTACAGCAGTAGCCACCAACATGATTTCCTCCTCAAGTTGTGGACTCCAAGACCCACCAGCCCTGGCTTTCAAGGCCAATGGTTAGGGCTAATAGTAGTTAGTAATCCAGCCAACATCAAGAGAGCACCATATTGGCTTTCCCCCATGTACAAGGACTACAGCCCTAGCTTCATGTTTCGTTTCCAGTTGTTTTATTTACATGATAGTCTTTATTTCTGCACTGCTTGCAAGCCTCTTTTATTTCTCCTTTTTGTCAAAGAAGGAGTCCAAAGTATTTCAAACATATGCAGATAATATCCTCCTCTCCAGCAAAATTTTGGGTTGCAAGCTAAGCTCCCTTAGCAAGACCTGCTTTGTTCTGGGTATGTTTCCTCCCCTCCCTTATGCTTCTCTGCAAAGACTCCTGTACGCTGCTAGCACTATATAAATAATATTTATTAATTAGCAATATTTTGAGCGGGGAGGGAGGGGCGGGGAAGCAAGATCTTCAGGAAAAGCCACACACAACCAATTTACTTGCTTGAGACACATCTATTAAGCTAGAATACATACTTCTCTATAGAAAAAAGCTACAGAAATTGCTGTAATGTTATTTACAGTATATATATATTTGTCATACAAAGCTGAGAACATAAAAAGAGGAAATGGCAAAAACTCTCCACTTGCTGTCTAGTTTCAGCAGCCATTAGTGGTACGTTCACCATTTATAAGGACTGCATCATTCAAGGCTGCTTGGTACAGAGACAATCGCATCCATAACTGTGGACGTTGAAAACTCCCAAAGGCAGGGCTGGGGAACCTGTGGACCTCTGGATGTTGCTGGACTACAACTCCCATCAGCCCTGACAATTGGCTGTGATGGCTGGGGCTGAATGGGAGTTGGAGTCAGAAAACCTGGAGTGCATCAGGATTGGGAAGGCTGGTTTCATGCGTTTCTCACACAATACTTTCCTTGTTTACATAGGAGAGATGGAGCAACAGAAACATTAACACATGCTTGGGGCTTTTGTATGCAACTTTGACAGAGATGATCATAACAGATTATTTACTCTCATCCTATTAAAAATACCCAGGAATGATATTCGAATTGTATTCGGCCTCGTTATGGAATAATAATGGAAACTGGTGCTGAATCTCTTTTAAACTGCAAGAGACTCATAAAAGACTATCTTGTTAATTTAATTTGTGGTTTGTTCCTGTCCTTGGTCTATATAAGTACCATATATTCTAATTTGGCATATGTTAAAGTTGTGTGATTTTCATATTTTAACGTCCCTTTATGAGGTCTTCGACAAGCCCTCTTGCAAGGCAGAATGGGCAACATCCCCATTTCACAGAAAAGGCGTCTCAAAAGAAAAGCCCGTCATCCAGACTAAAGTGCAAAGCCATGGCCACCAGGCCTCTGGGAAAGGAAAGGAACTGTCCTCCCCCGTCCCGCGAGCATTGCTTTTTGTCAACGCTCACAATTTATTTTGGGCAGCTTGGCTACATTAAAATGTTTTGGAAATTCAACGTTGCACTCCTCCACTCAATGCAAGCATTTTTGCTTCCCAGATGCAATGATCTCCCCACCCCCCATGCGCTGTTCCTATGGTTCTCCTGACCCCTCCCCCTAGCCAATTTCAAGGGGCACAAGGAGGGAAGAGAGGGAGGAATGCCCCAATGTGCAAACTAAAAGTACCTGCTCAGGGCTTCTGCAGACAGGATTCAGTAGCTGAATCCCACCTGTTGCAGTGCTAAAAACAGCCCCCCACCCAAAGTCCCTGTGCCAAGCAGCCCACAGACAGCCACAGTTGTGGAGTTAAGTTAATGCCTGCCGGTGTCGATGGACAGCACCGGCAGAATTAGCCTCATCCACCCGAGGAAGGCCCGCGGCGCCCTGGTCTCCACGAGCAAGTCCCGCCACCTTCTCCAGAGAGGGGGTTGTAACCTGGGAGAAGAGAGAAGCAAGAGAGAAACCGTAGCATGACTGTTCAAGGAAAAGAAAGGGAGTTACAGCGCAGTCTCTTGAGTGACTTGAAAATGTGGTCCAGACAAATGGAATCCGTTCCAGAAGTCCGTTCAACTTCCAAAACATTTGGAAACCAAAGCGCGGCTTCTGATTGGCTGCAGGAAGCTCCTGCAGCCAATCAGAAGCCCCGCCGGAGGTTCAGGTTCCAAAGAACGTTCGCAAACCGGAACACTCACTTCCACGTTTGCGGCATTCGGGAGCCCAAACAGAAGAGTACCAAGGCATTTGGGATCCAAGGCACAACTACGTTCCACTCACTTTTCTACTATATCAATAGATTTCAACAATTTAGGGGGTGGGGAAAAGTCTCCCTTTACAGTGGTACCCCGCAAGACGAACGCCTCGCGAGACGAAAAACTCGCAAAACGAAAGGTTTTTTCGTTTTCGAGTTGCCTCGCAAGACGAATTTCCCTATGGGCTTGCTTCGCAAAACGAAGCTTGCCCCGGGGACAGCGGATCTTCTCTTTGAAGCAAGGGGCCGCGGGGAGATAGCGATCTCCCTGCAGCCCCTTGCTGCAAAAGACCGGGGGAAGCGGGGAAGCGAAGCGCTTCGCTTCCCGCTTCCCCCGCACCTCTTCTAAAGCAAGGGGCTGGGGGGAGATAGCGATCTCCCCGCAGCCCCTTGCAGCAAAAGATGTCGGGGGAAGCGGGAAGCGAAGCGCTTCGCTTCCCCGCTTCCCCCGCACCTCTTCTAAAGCAAGGGGCTGGGGGGAGATAGCGATCTCCCCCCAGCCCCTTGCAGCGAAAGATGTCGGGGGAAGCGGGAAGCGAAGCGCTTCGCTTCCCGCTTCCCCCGCACCTCTTCTAAAGCAAGGGGCTGGGGGGAGATAGTGATCTCCCCCCAGCCCCTTGCAGCGAAAGATGTCGGGGGAAGCGGGAAGCGAAGCGCTTCGCTTCCCGCTTCCCCCGCACCTCTTCTAAAGCAAGGGGCTGGGGGGAGATAGCGATCTCCCCCCAGCCCCTTGCAGCGAAAGATGTCGGGGGAAGCGGGAAGCGAAGCGCTTCGCTTCCCGCTTCCCCCGCACCTCTTCTAAAGCAAGGGGCTGGGGGGAGATAGCGATCTCCCTTCAGCCGCTTGCAGCAAAAGATGTCGGGGGAAGCGGGAAGCGAAGCGCTTCGCTTCCCGCTTCCCCCGCACCTCTTCTAAAGCAAGGGGCTGGGGGGAGATCGCTATCTCCCCCCAGCCCCTTGCTTTAGAAGAGGTGCGGGGGAAGCGGGAAGCGAAGCGCTTCGCTTCCCGCTTCCCCCGACATCTTTTGCTGCAAGCGGCTGAAGGGAGATCGCTTCTCCCGGTGCTCCGAAGCCGGGCGGGGGGCATGGGACACCTCCCGCCGCCGCGGGGACACCTTTTGAAGGCAGGCGGGGGGGGGCAAAGACTTTGGCCCCCCGCCCGCCTTCAGAAGAGGTCCAGGACCTCTTCTGAAGGCTGGCGGGGGGCAAAAGTCTTTGTCCCCCCTGCCTGCCTTCCCAGGGGCTTTTAAATCGCCCCGGACAGCGGAGAAGTCCTCCGCTGTCCGGGGCGATTTTAAAATGCCGCCCGCCAGCATTTTAAGATCGCCCCGCACAGCGGAGAAGTCCTCCGCTGTTCCGGGGTTTTTTAAAATGCTGGGGGTGGGAAGAAAAGCCCTTGTCCCCCCCCCCCAGCCTTCAGACGAGGTCCGGGGACAGACTGTCCCCGGACCTGGTCTGAAGTCGGTTTCCCTAGGAACGCATTAATTGATTTTCAATGCATTCCTATGGGAAACCGTGCATCGCAAGACGAAAAAACCGCAAGACGAAGAGAATTGCGGAACGAATTAATTTCGTCTTGCGAGGCACCACTGTATATCACGCGTGAGTTTTATGAGAATTCAGTTCCATTGACAAGTGCGCCATTACAGACAAAATAGCAACAATTGAGGCTACAGGCCTACAAAATACTTCATTTTATTACACTGAATGAATTGAGAGTCAAGTCAACACTCATTATTCCCCTTTGTAACTTTCAATAGTGCCAAAAAAAAATATGCTCATGACAAAGGGAATATATCCTGGATATATTGTATCTTGGAATCAAATAAGGCTGGCTCTTATGATGGTTTAAGGACTTGTTGGGAACATGATTTAGGTGAGCTCTCCCACTGCATGGGTTAACATTTGGGACAACGCCCCATCTGTGCTAGTTTTAATCTGGGTATATGAAAACCTCCTAAAGATAGTCTGCTATTGCTACATGTCATCCTACTTATTAAGCAAGATCAACCAATTAAAAGCTTGACCAATTAAAAGTGCTGGTGTGAACTGGATCATAGAAATTGTGAGTAAAATGGGACAAAACCTTTTGCCAAATCCCAAATGGGATCTCCTCTTTACTAATTGCACCCAAACTCACTACAAGAAGAACATTGGAAGCTGACTTGTTTTTAGCACTGCCATGGTCAAAGCTGGAGCCTGTCCCTCATGGAGAAACTACTACTCCATCACATGCGGACCAGAAGTAATCAAACTACAGAAGACACATTCTCTATGAATTGGTTCGTGTTTATTCAATATGCTACAACCAAAGAGCATGGTTTCTATCCTCCATTAACTCAAGAAAGCACTGGCTCAAACACTCTGAATGGTTCTTGAAATTATACGTTTCATTTCATGTTTGCATATGTTGCTTTGTAATCTGATTTAAACAATAAAAAGAGGTCTGGGGTTGTTGTTGTTTTTAAAAAAGGATATAATGGTGACCTCCAACTTAGTAATTGGTAACACAGAATCAGGTTTGCCTGTATATACATGTAGGAATACTAGCATAGCCATGTGAGGCTCTGTTTAGGCTAAATTAGTATTCTCATTAATTGATTGATTGGTTATTTTTAATCAATGGTATATGCACTTGAATTTATTGCATTTTATGCTGGAAACTGTCCTGGAATGAGTTGATGAGATGAAGGTCATTCTACAAATTAATAATAATAATAGTAATAATAATAATCATCATCATCATCATCCCTCTGCACTATAAATCTGGACAGACAAAAGAAAGCACTTTACAAGGTGCATAGTTAAACAATTGAATTTGCTCCCACAAAATGTAGTGATGGTTGCCAACCTGGACGGTTTACAAGAGGATTAGAAAAATTTGTGGAGAATAAAGCAATCAATGGCTCCTAGTCATGCTGGCTATGCTCCACCTCCATGGTTGGCGGCAGTAATGCTTGCTGAGAATCACAAGAGGGGAGAAGGTTATTGCACTCAGGTCCTGTATTTGGGCTTCACATGTGCATCTGAGCCTTTGGTCAAATCCAGCAGTGTGTTTATGTTCTTATGGTCTACAACAATTCCCATTGGTAAAGCTGATTCAGGGCACAGGAAACTAGCCGGTGCTGAGTTAGGCCATTAAGCTGAGCATAGCCTCTGAATACCAGTTGCAGAGAATCGTACATGGGGGAGAGAGCGCTGTTTGCTCAGGCCCTACTTCCTACGGTCATCTAGTGGACCACTGTGAGAACAGCATGTTGGACAAGATGCCCAATGGTCTGATCTGGTAGGGCTCTTCTTATGACAAAGCAAAACTTGTTCCAATGTGTTGTGAACACTGCAAGGCCTAGGTGGGACTTCCCCATCAGCAGATACTTTCCCCATTAAGCTGCATATACTGTGTTGAACCAGTCACAGGGAGCACCCGGCAGGAGGACAGAACTAAGTGTGAGACCCCAAACCTTGTTTGCTGTTAAACAGACTTGGAACTTACCAGCACCTCGCAAAGGTTTCCTGTTGGGTTTTGGCTTTGGGGCAACAGCCGCTGCAGGTGCTCCAGGCTCAGGTTCCTGCTGTTTAGAGGAAGAGTTAATTCAGCAATTTTAGCTCATTCTCAATTCTGAAAGCAGTGGTACCTCGGTTTTCAAACGTCTCGGAAGTCGAACATTTCGATTTTTGAACGCTGAAAACCTGGAAGTTAATGCCGAACTGAATTTGCAAACCACCATTTGAGCCTTGGCTTTCAAAAGTTTTGGAAATCGAACAGTCTTCCAGAACGGATTATGTTCAAAAATCGAGGTACCCCTGCATATTTGTCCCTCCCTTCCCAAAAGACCAAACCAACCTGATTCTGTTTCAGGGTCTCCTTATAACTTTTGCCTTCCTGCATGCTTTCCCACATGACAATCTTCTGCCTTCTCTTCTCTTCTTCAGCCTAAGGAGAAACAACAGATTTATTTTAGATTATTTTAAAAAGCCTGATAACAAAATGTAGTTCAGACCTACACCAACTTGGATAAGCCACCCAACTGAATGTGCATCTAGCATGTGCCAACTCAACTGCTTTGATCTGCAGAATTGGCACTTTTATCAGCGCCATGTAACATTCATTCTGCAGTTGCAAGGAATGTGGCAGTAGCTAATCTCTGGAGCTTCCTGCCTACTGATAAGAGGCCGGTGTCTTCACTGTACTGTTTTCCATTCCTGCTAAAAAACACCCCAACCTTTTTTTATTTAAGCAATCCTACTCAATAAAGTAGGAGAAATAAAGAAAGGAGTACGACAAGGCTGTGTATTGTCTCCCTGCTTATTTAACTTATATGCAGAATTCATCATGCGAAAGGCTGAGCTGGATGAATCCCTAGCCGGAATTAAGATTGCCGGAAGAAATATCAACAACCTCAGATATGCAGATGACACAACCTTGATGGCAGAAAGTGAGGAGGAATTAAAGAACCTTTTATTGAGGGTAAAAGAGGAGAGTGCAAAATATGGTCTGAAGCTCAACATCAAAAAAACGAAGATCATGGCCACTGGTCCCATCACCTCCTAGCAAATAGAAGGGGAAGAAATGGAGGCAGTGAGAGATTTTACTTTCTTGGGCTCCATGATCACTGCAGATGGTGACAGCAGCCATGAAATTAAAAGATGCCTGCTTCTTGGGAGAAAAGCAATGACAAACCTAGACAGCATCTTAAAAAGTAGAGACATCACCTTGCCAACAAAGGTCCGTATAGTTAAAGCTATGGTTTTCCCAGTAGTGATGTATGGAAGTGAGAGCTGGATCATAAAGAAGGCTGATCACCGAAGAATTGATGCTTTTGAATTATGGTGCTGGAGGAGACTCTTGAGAGTCCCATGGACTGCAAGAAGATCAAACGTATCCATTCTTAAGGAAATCAGCCCTGAGGCTCCAATACTTTGGCCACCTCATGAGAAGAGAAGACTCCCTGGAAAAGACCCTGATGTTGGGAAAGATGGAGGGCACAAGGAGAAGGGGATGACAGAGGACAGGCAAAAGTAGCTTGGCTGGGCAGCGAGAGACTGCACTCAAACGGTTCACCAGTTCTTTTTCCCCGCAGGAGGGAAGGAGTACATAAAAGGCCAACTCAATATAGGGTGCTTATTTTCCCTGGAATGCAAGGAGTTGGCAGGCCCACGAGTCAGCATAGTTTTACCAAACATCAGTTTGACTGTCAAACACAAGGCTACCTGGCTCAAACAGCATTACCTTCTTCTGTTTTTCTTTGAATTTTTCCGCTTGCTCGTTCAACTCTTCTTGCATGCGCAGACGGGCTGCGAGCAGAGCTTCCTGTCTTCTCACCACAGCATCGGGTTCTAAACCAATCACAGAAAAGAGTTATCAAAAGCTGAGATCACAAAGTAGTCCAAAGAGGCTCGAGCTACTTTCTGTTGGATATCCTCTGTCTGTGTGAGAGAGAAACATTTTTTCCAGAAACAGAGAAGTTTCAAGAAGCAACATAAGGCTGAGATTATTTTCTCTGTGCAAGGACATTTTCATGGGAACTGTTCTTTGTACATGCAGAGTGGGACAGGAAGTACTGATAACAATGGTTCTGTGGAATTTGTTGTGTCTCTTGCTTGCGTCTTGCGGTGAGAGAAGAAGACAGAGAGGCTTGGACTCTTGCTGGGCTCTAAGCATGCCTTGACTACGGCAGTGGTGAATGTCTGTATATATTTGCCACCAATATGCTTTTATGCCTGTCAAGTAAACATCTACACTTGACTGAATCTTTATGGCGTCCATGAGTGTTTACTGCCTACTGTGTGTACCTTCAACCCCAAAGACGATTCCAGGGCAGGAGCTGTGTTGAGATATAACTCTGCTGAGTATGGATACTGGCACAAAATGCACAGTGAAAGTGATGCCGGACCCAATCCTTCTAAATCATCCACCAGAGGTTGATGGATTGATCCAACCGTTCCAATATAAGCCAATCCCAACTTAGCTATCTTTTCCTGCAATACCATTCAGAAATAATTAGTTAACCCCCTCTACATTATTTGACTGGTTCACCTGAATAGTCAAACTGAAATCCACAATTCACTAATTGCAGAGTCACTTCTGGCCCTTTCAGATGTTTGTTTTGTTAACAAAGCTTGCAGGAAGACCAGATGCCGGCTGCTGTCTAGAGAACAGGGGCATTGCTTCTGCACACTTCTGAAAACCTCCTGGGTCCCCTTCCTACAGCAAACCCCAAAAGCATTTGGGGACCCTCCAAAGAATCACCTGGCTGAAGGGGCAAAACACCCACCCAGGCCCAAGTGTGCCAGGAAGATACAGGTGACTCCCCACTTTACACAGGGGTTACGTTCCGGGTCCCCATGTGCATAAGCAAAATTGTGTAAAGTGGGGAGCACCCTCTAAACACAATTAAAACACCCTCTCTGCCGCTTTCTCTTCAATCCATACCAAAAATACGGTATCCAAAAATATCTACAACTAGAATTGAAGCTCTGGGGCTGGCTGGAGGCCAGAAGGTACGCAGGAAAACAGCTGCTGTGCTACCCTGCATATCAGCTGTTAGGTCGGGGAGAACAGGCACAGTAGATGCCTGCCTTCTCGTTGTGATCCATCAGACCTCTGTGATGGGAACAACTAACAGTGCTGCTCTGGGGTGATCTTAGTGAATGAGCTGGGATGTCATTCATTCAAATGGTCCTTAAGACACCCTGGACCCAAGCTGTTCCAGGTCCAGGATACCTTAGCCCTTATATCCCAGCTCATTCATGAATATCATTAGGAGGAGAAACTATGGCCTGCGTGTGTGTCACACGTAAGCTATGCACACAGATTTAGCTGTGTGAAGTTTTATGGCATGTGTGTAAGTCACTCTGTATGGCAAAACAGTGCAAGACAACACATCCTCTCCCAATCCCATACAAACCAACAGCTGCTGCATCCAAGCGGGGCCGCCTCTTGTCTCGAAAGCTTCGCGAGAGCTTTTGTATAAGAAGATAGACTGCAACGGAGCTGAGGAGGATGTACCACCCATAGTCCGCAAAAAGTGAGCCCACTGGAAGAGAACACAAAGAGATACAATAATTAGGCTTGGCTGAAGGGCAGCAGGAGCCAAAGTAATGCCCATACGATGCTGATGGACTCTCATCTGTCCCCATCAGAATGTCCATTGGATAGGGATGGGAAGTGAAGTCCAGCAACCACTAAAGAGGCGCACAGTCTCTTGTGTACTCTTGTAGTTACTGGGGGTTAGAGAACTTCCCTGTATCGGGAAGTTTTTTAAATGTTTGATGCTTTATTAAGTTTTATATATTCTGTAAGCCGGCCAGAGTGGCTGGAAAAACCCAGCCAGATGGGTGGGGTATTAATTAATAAAATTATTATTATTAACACTTACTATATTCTTTCATGAGACAGTTTCCTGAGCTTCTTTAGAGAAGCTTCCAAGCCTCTTCCTCAAGGGGACAAATAATTTTGTTACAAGAAGTAAGTCAGCTCTTTGGTCATTTTTTACAACTGATTTGAGGCTGCAATTTTGGCCAAAACCCAAAGTGTCCCGTTCGAAATTTGAACAGATACAGTTGGTGGGAAGGAGTCGGCAGCTCTGCCTGCAGCCTCCTGCACACCACCAAGATCTGGTTCAGAGGGTTGGTGGTGGCACACACCTGAGCAGAAACAGCCAAGGCATTCACTCATGTGTCATTGTGCAATTTCTAGTTTGCCTCCTGCTCAGGTGACTTTAATAAATTCCTGACTGACTCAATCGCAGTATAACTTAAAGATAGCTTCAAACATTCAATACCCAATTGATCACTGCGTTCTGCAGGAGAGGGCAACTTGCAGATACCATCTTATCAGTAGGTCTATTCAACATATTATGTGGTGGTACTTACCTGTTGGAGCTTCCTCTTGTTACATATCAGAAAAGTGACATCTCTATAGTTTTTTGTGTCTGTTTCCTCTTCCAAAAAAGCCTTATAAGTCAAGATTCTTATACATGCACTAGTTCTAACTGAGCTGTAGCCAACACTGTCTGTAGTGCAGGTCCTCTTGTATTAGAGAACAGGTGAGTTTTAACGCTGCAGAACAGACAGCACAAGCTATTGTGCAACATATTTAGCAGTCATCTACTCCTGCGTTCTTTTGTGCAACAATGTTTCACCAGTGGAACAACTACGCTAAGTGACTTTCACTTAGTGCTACATTGGATACACCCCATTTTTAGATATGCAATAGTTTTGAATATAATTTTACGGTATTGTGAAGTCACTTTGAAATACTTCATAAGAAGCAAATTCATAAATGAAATAAATTATTTTGCTTTCAACATTTTTATCCTACTTTTTAAACATGAATTCCAGCCATCTTGGCTACAAAGTGTCATAGCATAACATTAATAAACACAAAAAACACAAAACCATGAACTCCCTACTCACTGGGACTCAAAAAAGGGGGGTGGGAAGAAAGAAAAACAGCAGCTAGAAATTAGTCTAGAGCAAGGATGATAAGCATGCTAGTTCCACACACCTAATCCACAAACTGGAGAGATAGCTTCTGAAGTGAGGAGCCTGCTCTGCATGTCCCCCCCCCCCACAAGAAACATTTACCGTATTTTTCGTCCTATAGGACGCTCCGTCCCATAGGACGCACCTAGTTTTTTGGGGGGGAAATAAAGGGGGAAAAAATTTCCTTTATTCCCCCCCCCCAAAGCAAGTCGGGGAAACAGAACCAGGTCGAGGAACAGCGGGATGGCGGCGCTGCGCCTCCCTGCTGTCCTCCGAGCTTGTGGGGCTGGCCCGTGTCTGCCCGGCGCGAGGGGCACTCTGCGTCAGGGCGCCCCGTCCGCTGGGCGGCAGGCTGCTATCCGCAGCGTGGGGAGCCTTGCAGGGAACTCCTGCAAGGCTCCCCATGCTGCGGATGTCTGCCTGACGCGGGGGGCGCTCTGCTTCAGGGCGCCCCTCGTGCTGGGCGGCAGGCTGCTATCCACAGCGTGGGGAGCTTTGCGGGGGACTCCTGCAAGGCTCCCCACGCTGCGGATGTCTGCCCGGCGCGAGGGGCGCTCTGCTTCAGGGCGCCCCTCGTGCTGGGCGGCAGGCTGCTATCCGCAGCCTAGACATCCCTACGGGACCTCCCGCAGGGCTGCCTAGGCTGCGGATGTGTTCCTGGAGCCTGGAGAGCGAGAGGGGTCGGTGCGCACCGACCCCTCTCGCTCTCCAAGCTTCAGCAAAAGCCTGTATTCGCCCCATAGGACGCACCCAGATTTCCCCTTCATTTTTGGAGGGGAAAAAGTGTGTCTTATAGGGCGAAAAATACGGTAGTTTGCTAGAAAACCAGGAGTCTAAAATGCACAGCGTTCCCTTATGAGTACAAAAGGCCCTTGCAAAAGTTTTCTCTGACGTGTAGAAGGTGGGGTGAATTTAGCCTGCTCTCCTTTATCATGTGAGCGATCTAGAACACCTGAATGCAGTTGCAAGTTATCAAACAGATTAAAGCAGTGTTTCCCAACCACTGTTCCGCGGCACACTAGTGCCGCGGGAAAAATTAAAAAATTCGAAAGATTTTTTTTTTAAGTCAAATTTTCGATTGGGGCGCCGTCACTAGATGACCCCTGGGGTTCCCTCCCTCCCTCCCGCTCTGCGCCTCCCTCCTCCTCCTCCTCCTCCTCCGGGGAGGCCCTTCCTGGCTCTCGGCCAAGGCTTGGCGGCTGCCACTCACTCACTCACTCGCTCGCCCACCCGTCCCTCCATCCCTGCACCCGGCCTCTCCCCCTCCGTCCCCGACGCGGGGGCTGCCGGGATCCGTAGTCCCCTCGCCCTTGGGCTCCGCGCCCGCACGGGGTGCGCGAACTACGTTTCCCAGCGTGGCCTGGCGGGCCGGGCATTTTGTTTGAAGCACTCTTCTCCCGGCCATGGAATGAGCGCAGCGGCGGCGGCCGGGCGGGCAGGGGCTCTTCCGCGCAGACCCCGCGCAGCCTGCCTGCGCCCCCGCGGAGATCGGGTGGCAGGATGGAGCCCGGGGATCCCTGCGGAGGTGGAGCGGCGGAGGCGGAGGCTGCCCCCCAGGTAGGGCTGCGTCGGGGGGGGGTTATTTTTGCAATGCTGCATCCGTGCCGGAGGGGACGCATCGGACCGCGGGGAGACCCCTTGGCGGGCGTGCAAAGCAATGCATGCGTGCAGGCGTTGCATGGAGTGCAGTGCAATGCAATGGCAACGCGGCGCCCTGCATGCATGCATGCAACTTCCACCGGCGCTCCGGACTTGGCAGGTGAGGGGGGTCCCCAGTGGGCGGCAGAGAGAGCCGGGAGGGCGAAGGGGAGCCGGGGGGGGGAGCAGCGCTGCTCCCCGAGCTGAGCCCGGGGGGAAACTTCGGCGTCGTTGCGCCGGGTGTTGGAAGCGGAGGCTGGCGGGGGCCCCTCACCTGCAAAACCTGGTCGCCTCTCATATATTTCGTGCATTGCATTCATCGCCCGCTTTCTCCTCCAAGGAGCTCCAAGGGGCGCGCGTGGTTCTCCCCGTGTTATCCTCGCAACAACAGCCCTGCGAGGTGGGTCAGGCGAGTGGCCCAAGGGAGCACCCAGGGATTGTCCTGGCCAGGTGGGGTGATTTGAACCCTGCTCTCTGCCCGGTCTTCGTCCTCATTTAGCCCCCACATGTGCATGACTGTGCATGACTGAGGTTTTCCCCCCTTGTCTTGGCTATGGTGTGAGTCTGTGCTGTTAATTAATGGGGTTCTGCCTTCGGAGAAGATGAGCCAGCCCTCAAGGAGGTGATTATGTAATTTGCTAGCAATTCATGTCCCTCCCGGCGTGACGCTGCGCGCTGACGTCACGGGGCTGTAATGGTGGTGTGCCTCGAGATTTTTTTCATGAAACAAGTGTGCCTTTGCCCAAAAAAGGTTGGGAAACACTGGATTAAAGGCAAGAATCTCATCCGAGAGGCAGGGAAAATAATAAAACTGGTCAATTGTTTTAGACAGCTATACAAAGCATGATACAAAGCGCTGTTCTGCTAGCGCAGACTTCCACTTGTGCAAGGGAACTTTCCACTACTCTCCTCTGTAACCCCTGCTCCCTACCCCAAAATCTACCCCAGAGAGATGGTGGAATGCCTGGAGCATATTTTGAAACTATGCAGGGAGAGGAGAAGAAGGGGAAGTCCCACTGCATGAGCAGAACGCCACATGCCCAGTGTTGGCTCCAGCCCTTAATATGAACAAAGCAAATAAATCATAAACATAACAAATCGTAGCCACTGTAAGGTGCCATTTGTAGATTGCTGCACGTCACTTTGAGAGCCACCCTTGGCTGAAAAGTAGGCCATAGGTACAATGCCATATTACACAGTACATGTGACACACAGTACATGATGTGGCACTTTTGTCTAGGTCTCATCTGAGCCTGGATGGGGGATTGCCTGGGAACACAAAATCCCATTAACCAAAGATATAAACTAAACAAATACTTAGTACACTAAAAATAAAAAAACAGGCAGAAGCACCTACAGGTTGCTTGATACTGCATGTATCGAGGTGGCATACATGGTTCTCCCCCTCCTCATTTAAACTCTACAACAACCCTGTGAGGTAGGTTATGCTGAGAGACACTGTCTGGCCCTAGGTCAACCAGTGAGCTTCATGGCTGAGTGAGGGTTTGGATAAATGAGATGGTGGAGGCTTTGCTGCATTTGGAGGTGCTAGCAGTGGCAACTACTTTGGTGCTTTTTGCAGCGTTACATCCAAGCTAGTACAGCAGAATCATCCATATTGGAGGTTGCCATATTGCTTGCCCATGATTCCAGCAGGTGCAATGGAGACTTCTGCCACATCCTAACCCACCCCCACCCCCGCATACAGGATTAGGAATTAGCATTGTTCTACTTCAGGCATCCCCAACCTGCGGCCCTCCAGATGTTTTGGCCTACAACTCCCAGGATCCCTAACAGGACCAGTGGTCAGGGATGATGGGAATTGTAGTCCAAAACATCTGGAGGGCCGAAGGTTGGGGATGCCTGCTCTACTTGTACCTGCATTCTCTCGCCTCCCTCCTCCCTCTCCATTCCTTTCCCCTCCTGTATCATATCTATCCAATTGTAAACCTTTGCAAACCTCCGCGGAGCGCTTAGAATACTACAGCAAGCAAGCCAAACCAGTTTTTATTTATCACGACATAGGCTTTAGGACGCTGCCTTACAAAAAGTCAGACCATTGTTGGCCCATCCAGGCCTGTGTTCACTGCGCTGGGATTTCAGACAAGAATTCTCTCACAACCTTGCTTGGGAGATGGAGAGCACCTTCTGCACGCGAAGCAGAGGCTCTACCACTGACAGCTACAGACCTCCCCCTGTGACAGATTGCGAGATTAGGCCGTTGAGAAGACCTATAAATTCACCTGCCTTTTGAAAAGGTGCCACAAAACGCAGCTGCTCCTCTACAGATCGACAGGCAGGCGCTTTAACACCGATAAACAACGACGACCCCTCTACTTTGCCCCCAGACAGCACCTGACAGCTTTAAAGTAGGCTATTCCTGAAAATGGAGGCTCTTCGAGGGCCGCCGCTTCCTGGCCCCTCCGCCTCAAGAAAGCCATATGCTAATCCCCTCCCCCCCCACAGAGACCCCCTCACCTGTCTGCTGAAGGAACTGGACCCCTTCCCGCTCCAGGGGCGGATTCCCCTCTTGCGCTGCCCCCAAATCCATCTCACAGCAGACCCGGAACTGCAACTGACCCTCCTCCGCGGCAACATCCGGGTCCTGTTAGCCGTAATCACCACGCCCCTTTCGTTAACTGTCCAATGAAAAAAACCGCCGCTCAGAACTCCAGTTCCGAGCCAATGAGGGCGTGGAGAAGCTTAAGCCAATCAGGAAGAGACAGGAGGGGGAAAACGGTGCTCCTCGAGCAAAGTGGAGGCGACAGGAGGGAGGAGCTACAGCCAATCCGTAGAAGGGGGAGGAGCGAAAGTTAAGATGACGGGGCAAAGTTTTGAAAGCGAAGGCAGCCGTCGCTTTGCTAGGGAATAAGGTCTATGGCAGGGAGCGGGGCTTACTCCAGAGGAGACCTGCACGGGAAACAGCACAAAGCCTTTGCAAAAACTCTGGCTGCGGCGCTTCCGACATGTTGTTGTTGTTTAGTCGTTTAGTCGTGTCCGACTCTTTGTGACCCTATGGACCAGAGCACACTAGGCACTCCTGTCTTCCACTGCCTCCCGCAGTTTGGTCAAACTCATGCTGGTAGCTTCGAGAACACTGTCCAACCATCTCGCCCTCTGTCCTCCCCTTCTCCTTGTGCCCTCCATCTTTCCCAACATCAGGGTCTTTTCCAGGGAGTCTTCTCTTCTCATGAGGTGGCCAAGTATTGGAGCCTCAACTTCAGGATCTGTCCTTCCAGTGACCACTCAGGGCTGATTTCCTCCAGAATGGATAGGTTTGATCTTCTTGCAGTCCATGGGACTCTCAAGAGTCTCCTCCAACACCATAATTCAAAAGCATCAATTCTTCGGCGATCAACCTTCTTTATGGTCCAGCTCTCTCTTCCATACATCACTACTGGGAAGTATGTTTGCGACATACTTACTGCATAAAACTGAAATAGCACTTGATTGTATTTTTTCTTTAAAAAAAACCTTCAACCCTCCCAAATTCTGCGAAGCAGCAGCAGCAGGAGCGCAGCCGGGTCAATCCAGGCCGGCCTTCGCCAACCTGGCGCCCCTTGAAAGCTTTGAACCGCAACTCCCATGCTGATTAGCTCGCCGCTCGCGGGAATTGTAGTTCAGCACCTGGAGGGTAGCATGTTGGGCAAGGGGGGCAACTTGAAAGAAATATTGGGGGGAAGGGGTGGAGTGGAAGCAGGCAAGCCCACACCGCATAATCGATCACATAACACGGCACAGGCACGCCCTATTTGAATGGCACTGCCTACCAACTTTGGGGGCGGCCCCCTCAAATATTTTATGGGGGGACGTCGGCCCCTAGGAGCTGGCTCCTAAGATTTTGGGGGAGGAAGCGCGGGCGTAGCCAGGATTTATGGGGGAGGCAAGTTTCATGTCAGGGGGACAGAACCTCAGATAAGTATTTTTATTGATTTACTTGATTTGGGGGGGGCAGCTGCCCCCTGCTCCCCGTTTCCTTGGCTACGCCCATGGAAGCAAGACATGACTTTAGAATGTTCCTGGAAGGGGCGGGGGCTCTGGCTTCACCCGCCCCATCGCTGGGCTGGGCTGGGCTTCAGGCACAAGTAGCGGAGGACGGGTCCAGCAAGCAGCTAGTCTCGAGCAGCGCCGGGCGGCTAAGCAGACGCAAGGCGAAGTTTGCTCGTCTGCAGCCGGGCTCCGCAGGCAATGGGTCCCGGCGGGAGGAAGCGAAAGGCGCCCCCACCCGAGGACGATGACGGCGGCAGCAGCAGCAGCGGTTCCGAGCAGGAGCCGCCGCCGCCGCCGCCGCCCATCTCTCTCCTGCCTCCGGAGCTGCTGATCAAGATCTTCGAGTACCTGGACGACGAGGACCAGGTCCAGGTGTCGCAGGTGTGCCGCGACTGGCAAGCCGCTTCCTACCAGATCTTGTGGTGGCGTTCGGAGGCCCCCGTGTCCCTGTGCCATCTCCGCAACGACCCGTCGATGCTGGCCAACATGGCAGCCTGGGGCATCCGTCGGGTGCGGATCGTGATGACGCCCTGTGTCACCATGGGCTTCGTCAGCCACGCAAGTTGCACCCCCGAAACCTACAGCGAGCTGTGCCGGGCTTTGCGGGCCGGGCTGCCCTCCCTGCGGGCGCTGAACATGACCGGCTGCCCATCCGTCACCAAGAGGAGCCTGGCGCAGATTGGCAAGCATCTGAAAGGCCTGGAGGAGCTGGTGCTGTTCGGGTGCAGGCACGTGAGTGACTCGGGCCTCCTGCTCCTCAGCAACAGGCTGCTGCACCTGAAGAAGCTCAGCCTGGACCACTGCAACCTGGTCACCAACGTGGGCGTAGGGCACCTGGCGGGCATCACGGCAAGGGGCTGCCTGCAGCTGGAGTGCCTCAGCCTAGAGAACTGCGACAGACTCAGCGATCTTGCCCTCCACCACGTGGCCCAGGGCCTCCCCCGCCTGCGCTACCTCAGCGTCCGCTTCTGTGGGGGCATCAGAGATGAGGCCTTGGTGCCCCTGTCGCGCCTGACCAGGCTGAGAACCCTCAACCTCAGCTTCTGCCAGAGAATCACCGACGTGGGCATTGGGCACCTCGCGGGCATCACTGCCGACGGCTGCCTGGAGTTGGAGGAACTCGACCTGGCGGGCTGCAGCCAGCTCAGCGATCATGCCGTCCGCTACGTGACCCAGGGCCTCCCGCGCCTGGTCCACCTCAGCCTCCGCTTCTGTGGGAATATTGGGGATGGGGCTCTGCCGTCCATGTCGCTCCTGAGCAGGCTGAAGAGCCTCAACCTGAGCTTCTGCCAGAGAATCAGCGACGCGGGCATTGGGCACCTTGCGGGCATCACCAGCCGCGGCTGCCTGCAGCTGGAGGAGCTCGACCTTGAGGAATGCGAGCGGCTCACCAATCTCACCTGTCGGTATCTGGCCCAGGGCCTCTCCTGCTTGCGCCACCTCAAACTCTGCTGCTGTGAGAAGATCAGGGACGAGGGGCTGCTGTTCCTGTCGGGCATGAGGAGCTTGAACATCCTCGAAGTAAGCTACTGCAATATCACCGACCTGGGAATTAGGCACCTGTCGAGGGGGTGCTTGCCCCTTTCAACCTTGAACATTACCTGCTGCGAGACTCTGGGAGACGCAAGTCTGGCTTATATCGGACGGGGCTTGGGCGGGCTGCGCAAGCTCTACCGCTGTGGTTGCAACTTCAGCCTCGACTGCATGCTAGAACTGGAGCAACAGATGCCTGGACTGTCGATTCTCTGAGATCTGTGTAATCTGCCAAACAGTTTGTCTACTGACGTAGCTCGGTCAGTAGAGCACGAGACTCCTAATCTGTCAAGGAGACCCATGCTGGGCAAAATATTTCTGCATTGCAGGGGGTTGGACTAGATGACCCTTGTGGTTCTTTTCCAACTCTGCAAGTCTATTATTACTGTTGCTTTTCACCAGTGCCTTTCCGTTTTGTATTTTTTCTGATAAAAAGCATGTGAAAACTAAGGGTATTTGGTTATTTTCTCCTCTATTCTGCAAACCATTTTCATTTTGTGTTGTGTTTTTCAGATGGTATGTCTGAGGTCATTAAGAGATAAAAACTTTCTTTTTAGTGATTTGTAACTTGCCCTGGAAGTCTTTTTTTTTTTTTGGCAGAGGAGCAGGATTTCTTTAAAAATCAAAAACAATCCCTAATTAGGTATTACTTCAGTTGCAAAAGTATGCAATTAGCAGACCTCTCTTATTCCATGCTGTGCAACTGCTTCTACATTCCTGATGTCTTACGACAAAATAAAAAGTTTGCCAACCCTTTTGAAAAGAAAACAATACTATGAAAAAGCACACAGAAACTGAAAAAAACAAAACAAAAAAAAACAAGACATGAAATCATAGCACCTTCACGGGTCCAGGAATTTTTGGCGCTACAAGTCTGGTGCTAAACACACGTACCTGGGAACATGCACATTTTGTTTGTAGAAACAAATATATATTTAAAATAAAAACATTACCATGATACAAGAACATGAGAAAAGCCCTGCTGGATCAGGCCAAAGACCTATCTAGTCCATAAGATGCTTCTGTGAAGCCCAAAGGCAGGAGCAGAGAATGAATGAATGAGATCCTTATTTGCATCAGCCATCGGCCATAGCAATAAAACAACAATACAATATACAAAGAATAGAAATAAAAAGTCAATTATATAAAATACTGTGGCGTTTGCCCTCCTAGGTGTGTGACATCATACTGGGTTCCTAAGGAAAGGGTTAACTAATTGTAAAATGCCTAACCCAAGGGGAGGAGTTCGAGTTCGAGTTCGAGTTGTTAAGAAGTCAGTCTGGAGTTAGAGAAGAGAGAGGGAGGATAAGTCTGTGGGCTGGGCTAGTCTGATGTGAGAGAATCTGTTAAGAGGAGTCAGACAAACAGTTGAGATAATCAGACGGTATTAGGAAGGTATAGGCCGGTAAAGAAACTAAGGTTAAGAAACTGACAAGAAAATTATCTGAGAAACCATAAACTTGTAAATGCTTATAAAATAAACTTATTTGGTTTAATTTTAACTGTCTGGACTCAGTGTGTACCCGAGAGTAATGGGTTGGTGGCAGCAGGGAAGCGAGCACAGTGGTGGCACAGGGATCAATAGACCGTCAAACGTCCGGGGACCCTGTGTGATCACCACAAATACATTTTAGGGTTCTGAATCAATAGTCAAATACAGTCATACCTCAGGTTACAGACGCTTCAGGTTGGGTTTTTTTGGGGGGGGGGGTTACGGATGTGCCGAAACCCAGAAGTACCAGAACGGGTCACTTCTGGGTTTCAGTGGCCGCACATGCGCAGAAGTGCTAAATCACGCTTTGTGCATGCACAGAAGCACCAAATTGCAACCCATGTGCGCACAGATGCGGCGCTGCGGGTTGCGAACATGCCTCCCGCATGGATCACGTTCGCAACCCGAGCGTCCACTGTAGTGGATCTTATTCTGAGTGCCCCAACTAAAAACCTTGCAACCTTTGCTGTCACTTGCTCATCTTGATCTGCCAAGAGAAAGGACACTGGCAGTGGTTGGGCGACCCGGAATGGACAATAAAATAGGGGTGATAATCTCATTCCTCAAGTCTTTATAAAGAGTGCAAGCTAGAAGGGCATGCGCCAATTCGGTACTGCCATCTCCACAGGGACATAAGTGTTTTTCATGTGGAATCTGTTGGAATTGTTCCTCGAGCACAGCCGAGGGCAATACATTCAATCTTGCGAGAGTAAAAGTGTGTCTATATTTCAGAATTGCTAGGTTATGTAGATAGGGTGCCAGGGAGTTGAAATGGGAAGGTGAAAGTCATACCATGGGCAAAATTTCCTAATTGTGCCCAAGTTGTTCTGACGCTCGGTATCATTTAGGCGCTGACAAATTAGACTGCTTTACTAAAACTCAGAGTAGCTGTTGAGGTGATAAACCACAAGAGTCAAGTTTTTGATAGACAATTTTAGTCCAGGCGCTCTTGTGACCAGAGACCATCACCACAATCACTGCAACCCCAGTAAGCACTACTCCAGTGCATCCTACCTCCAACAGTGGAGGTAGACCGTAACCAACATGACTAGTCATCACCTCCATCCTTTGTGGGGGGGGATACTGTGGCAACCAATGGCAACCTTTGTGGGGCCTGGCGTGAGCCTGCTGACCTAGATACTGATGCAGGATCCGTTTGCCAGTGCCTCCCATCACCTGCCACTCTTTGGGTGATCACAGGATGGGTGGGTGTAGAGTAGCTACATGGCTCTAGGCTTTGGCCCTGGGTGTTACTACACAGAAGCAAGAGATGGAAGGTTTTGTGTGTGGCTCATAGCCCCATCCCAGACAGGACAGAAGCAGCTAGGTCAAGCCACAAGAAGCCCAGAGATCTAATGGTTGAGGGAGTCCCATCAATAAGAACTGGCTCCTCCCGCAGCAAGTAAAGAAGAAATACTTGCAATGTTAGTGCGCTCATACCCAGAGCATTTGCTAATAAACAAAGGGTGGCAGTGGCAGGCCCTTAGACACTAAAAATGGGGAAACTGCAGCCACTGACTTGATTTCACATGGGGTGGGGGCGAATGGAGGAGAGAAGGAACAATTCAGAATTCCACTGAGAATGATCTGTCTCTCTCCAGGCAGCTTCCCGGGTGCAGAGGAAGTAACATAAAACCCTGCCCACTTTTAGCTCTGGCTCCACTTACCACAAGCTACAGCCCTGGTCCACCAACAAAATGTACCTCCCACAAAACACCCCCCTAAGGGAATCTGGACCTCCACAAAAAAGTGTTCGGGCTGAATGATGGGGGTGGATTATTATAAGGTGTGACACATCCAACACTCACCAAGGCACGTAACAGAAGCAATGCAGACGTTCTGGCTGACATTTGTGTCAAAATAGGGGTCAACCTTACCTTCTCTGAGGTAATAACTGCTGTAGTATAGTTATTGATTCACACTTGTGTGCATGAAAGGCCTAACCTGAGCCCTGAGATGAAGTTGCCAGTGTGGGTGTGGCTTAGCAGGCTCTTAGAGTAGGGTTACCAGTCGTCCCCGGATTTGCAAATCTGTCCCCTGGAAATGTGGCAGTGGCAGCCTCAGTAGCCCGGAGCCAGCTTGGTAGCGCAGTTGGCTCTGGCTGGCTTCAGGAGCTGCTCGCTACTGCCGCCACTGCCGAAGGGGAACCAGGGACGTCCAGTGGTACAGATCTCCTGCCCCCTTCCCCCTTTGTTTTGACAGAACAGGGGAGGTTTGGGAGTCATGGGTGGGCGGGCATTGCCCAGGAGGGGCGCAAGGTGCGTGGTTTCTCTGCCAGGCAAGGTGCAAAGCCCTTCTTTTGAACCCTGTGATACATAAATGCGCAGGTTTTTTTAAATAAAAAAACTGGGCAACAGCCACCCACCCATGACTCCCCGATCAGTCAAAACAAAGGAGGAGGGGGGCAGATCGGGGGGAAGCTCAGGAGTCACGGACGTGCAGCATGCTGTTGCCCAGTTTTTAAAAAACTCTGTGCATTTATGTTTCACAAGGTGGAAAAAAAGGGCTTTGCACCTTTATACAATATGAATGTTTGCTTGGGCCCAGGGTCTTTTGCCTCACCATCCCCACTACTGACTCCCTGTTGCTACTCAGCTTAAAAAAAAAAAAAAAAAGTGTCCCCGGATTCATTGAAAAAATCTGGTAACTGTATCTTAGAGGCCTCTCCTCCAACCCTTTCTTCTCTGTGATTTCTGGAACAAACAAGAAACCATGTGGCCATGGCTCTCTGAAAGTGAACTGTATCTCTCCAAAAGGAAAGTTTTTAAATGAACAATAGTTCACATGTAACCTCCTGGTATGGAGGGCAAGTGCAAACTATGGCTTGAAACTTTAGATGTAATGGCACCAACACATGCACATGGAGGTGGGATGGTGGTACACGGAACATAAGGCTGCAATAATACTATTTTAAAACCAACTGATTGCACCAAATGTTATGCTGCGTTTAGGAAAAAAGTTTTAATTTTACTTCAAAATGTACAGTATAAAAAATTAACAAGAGTGATTCTGAACAAAAACTACAAAAAATAATAATTCCACTTCAGCAATCAATCAAAAGGCTTTGACAGACAATGGTACAGAGTATTCTGTAGACTTCCCAGATGCAGAAAAATGCATTTTAGGATCCATTGGCAATTGAATCTTCCTCCATCTCTTCTTCAGCCTCATCCATAGGGCCTAAAGAAAAGAGCACAATTTCTTAATATTTTAATCATTCCATCCACCACAAATGTGAAGCTGATGATAAGGAGTGACTGTACAGGTCTGCTTTTTTATTCTATGGAAGTATTCCAAAGATGGGCTTTTGATGCTTCAAATTTAGCTCACTAGCATTAAGTGAATTTGCAGGTTCTTAACTTATTTGCTTCCTCAAGCTGCAATAATGGCTATTCTACTAACTACTGCTGCCAAGAAATACTTAATTTTGCATAGTGGCCTTTTCTAGGCTATGGAAAATCCTAGCTTTCTTAAAACTTCTGTCTAAAAATCAGAAGCTGCCTTATACCATCTTGGCTGTGAGTCCTGGAAGATCTGCTCCCTGCCTGGCAGGCCTTTTCCCACCTGGCCTGGGAGGGCAGGGCTATGATTGACTCCAGCTACAAAAGCCAAGGCTGCTGAACAGATTCTTGGGCTGGGGTATTGTTTGGCTGGTGGCAGGGGTGGGTGGGTGTGTTGTTGTTGACTTCTGGCAAGGGCCAACTCCCCTGTGTGGAGAGGAAGAAAGCGACAGAAAAGGGGCAGTCCAACCTCTGTTCTAAATGTCCTGCAAGAATAAGGGTTCCAAAGATATTCCTTACCTGCTTTACGATCTCTGCCAGGTATCTGACCAGCCTGCAACAGACCCTTCAGCCTCTCTACTTCAGCAAGTGTTGTGGCATTAGCAATGGCATTCTTAAAGGGAAAATCAAAGGTCACTTATGCAACACTGTTAACATTAAATTCAATGCCTGTTTCACAACAATTGAACTGTGCCTATTACAACAGTGCTAACAAGACTGGTCTGAACACCAAGGAAGAAGAAGAGGAGTTTGGATTTGATATCCCGCTTTATCACTACCCGAAGGAGTCTCAAAGCGGCTAACATTCTCCTTTCCCTTCCTCCCCCACAACAAACACTCTGAGGTGAGTGGGGCTGAGAGACTTCAGAGAAGTGTGACTAGCCCAAGGTCACCCAGCAGCTGCATGTGGAGGTTCTCCAGATTATGAATCTACCACTCTTAACCACTACACCAGTGTAGAGCCAGTGTGGGGTAGTGGTTAAGAGCGGTAGTCACGTAATCTGGGGAACCGGGTTGGTGTCTCCGCTCCTCCACAAGCAGCTGCTGGGTGACCTTGGGCCAGTCACACTTCTCTGAAGTCTCTCAGCCCCACTCACCTCACAGAGTGTTTGTTGTGGGGGAGGAAGGGAAGGGAGGAAGGGAAAGGAGAATGTTAGCCGCTTTGAGACTCCTTCGGGTAGTGATAAAGCGGGATATCAAATCCAAACTCTTCTTCTTCTTCTACACCACAATGGCTCTGAAAACGATTCAGCATGTCAAGAAGAGTTCAATTCAATTCCAGCTAGAGGGTGACATTTTATTACCTATTACATTTTAGCTGTTCCTCCTTAGACAAATACATATTTAACCTACTGATATCTACCCCTAGCTATCAGACTGTGTTGATCTGGCCACTTAGAAACTTGAATTTTTGCAATAAGGTGCAAGACAGTTATAGTATGTTTACAAAATCTGAACTCTTTATTTGCAAAAGAAAGCTATGCAAACTATGTCAGTACCTGAAAAACAAAGCAATGTGGCACACTCAATACACACACAGATAGATCTATCTTCTGGAAGTAAATGACAGTGAATGTTTTTCTTGGTAGATTCCTCCCTGAAAAACATTACCTTAATAGCCTCCACATCTCCTGGGGAAGGGCCCACCTTCTTTTTGTCACTTGGCAAGCCAGCACCTGGGTTGAAACTTCAGAAGGAAAAAAGACGCCTTGTTAAAGTCAAAGAGTTATTGTCATGCTTCTCAAGCTTCCGAAGAGAAGTCTCCGGAAGCACCAATTTCAATCAGGTGTAGTATCTTATCTTTGTTAACAAACTGATACAATCAAGTAATAGCTCCTTCAGAAACACCAGCAGAGTGACCTTCCCACATCCCACCCTTTTTAGAGCCTTTTATGAAAAAAAATATCAATCAGATGTGTTGTTCAAGCTGCTAGCTTGGATGTTAAAACTGTCAGGGTTCATAATGTACTTGTCGGGAAAAAGAGGCAATGATTGCCATTCATCAACAAGGCAATTTTGGTGCTAACTAGCACACCGACTACTCAATTTTCTTACAGCCCAAGAGTATTTACAAACTGGCTGTGGTGTTTCTGAAGGAGACTGCCAGTTTAAAGTGGTTATCTGTATCTTACGTTTTTGCTCTCCTGGCAATATCCTTTGCAAGCTGTGCACCCCGCTTGCCCTTGAACATTTTCTCTGCCTCCTGACGCTCCTACAGCGATACCACACACACAGAGTTAATGCAACATTCAATAGAAGCATGTATACGGTGCATAGCTCCTGTCTCCCAAAAAGAAATGGCACGGTGAGGTGCAATTCTTGAAAAAACGAGGTGGCATCAAGATGAAGCCTTAAAAGTTGGCCCTAGTGAAACCTATAACCCTTCACAAGAAAGATCTATTTTCCATTTAGCTCAGATGGCAAGGGAGTCCACTGAGATATTCCCCACCACGCAATAGTTCCTGTCCATTAATTTCACTTCAAAAACAGTATGAAGTTGATTGAAGTCATAGCCAGCAGGCAAACTAGAGTTTATTTGTTACACAAGAAACTAACATTTAATCTCAAAGCATATTTGATAAGACTCTGCTTTCTTTCCTCCAGCCACAGCTGCGGGCAGGGAACAGACACCCCCCATTTCTAGGAACTACCTTCACAGAAACTATTTCAAGTAAATGGAACACACAATAAGATACAGACTAAAATGCTTCAGCATGTTTATCGTCTGAAAACTGCTTCAAGCTTTCATTTAGGCTAACATTTGCTGATTGGTGAGGAGAAGGCAATCCTGTATTTATGTTAATAATGATTCAAATCTAAAATACAGTTCCAAATAAAAAAGCTTCCAGGCTTATGACTGCAGATTCATAAATGTGTTTTCATGATATCTGTACGGTCATGAGAAAGGCATTCAGAATTACATTTGCAGAGCCATAGCCATAAACTAATGTCACAGTCTGAAAATGCGTTTTAATGGGGAAATTATGTTGTACTATAGGCACGAAAAGAAAACACAAGTAGTAAACATTTAAATGTATAGCTTCTCAAAAGACAAATTCTTCACAATTGCCAAAACACTTACTTTTAATTTCACTTTTTGGAAATCCAGGACTCTGACTTGTGGGACCTTGAAGATGACATACAACCTATAATGCTTCTTATTTGTCACTGGATTCCTTAAAATACTGAAGGGAGGAAAAGGAGAAACATATTTACACAGTTCAAACAAAGGCACTGCTGAAGAGGAATGTTTTGGCCCAACATTCCCTATTGCCAAGTGTCTTTCCCCTTCATCTCCCAGGTTCTTACCAGTGTTGGGAATAATTATTTTTAAGAGGCCAGACCAAATGGCAAGACCCTAGTCCTGCCAACCTCTTAACCATGCTTTGGTCCACCAGCCACTTTGAGGACCGAGGTAAAAAGCCGAGTTGCTTGACTAATTAAAGGGAGATTAATAACCAAAAGTAAACTGATTACACGATTTGACGAAGAATAAGAGCTTTGATTGCTGTCACCGTTAGTGGGTTACTGATGCCAGAACTGCTCTCAAATTTAATTTTATTGGAGGCAGGACCTACTAATCTGCTACGTGTTAATGTATATCTGTTTGTGATGCTCATGAACATAAAGGTTTATGCAAACATTACAAACAGAGACAGGAAGACGTGACACTTCTTTCAAAGACCTATGCTATCCAGTGCCACCTATGAATCAAAATATTATCTGATAACTATATGAAGCATAATATTTTCATTTCATTCTGAAAAAGCCTCAGCAAAATGTTAAAAAATGAACCATGCAAATGTTAATTACATAAAATAAACAGGGATCTCTTCAATATATAATTATTTATCTCATCATACTTTTATTATACTCTCCTCTTGTGAAGAAGCATCACTCTGTGGTAAGAATTCACATCTAAAGACCCCAGGTGTACATTTTTATTATTTTAATAATGTTTCAGCGTTTCACTTTCTTTGCATTTAACTGTTAGACAGAATGTGTTAGGCTTGAGTTTTGTGTGTTCTCATTTGTGAGTCTCTCCCGCCTACGCTGCATTCCATCTCTCCTTATCTGACCTTGAAAGCAGCACAAATGGCAGGATGTTTTCACATGAGTTAGTACCAGAGTCTTAATCAAAAATCCTTGGAAGCTTCCTGAAAGATAGATGGAGAAACGTCAGCAAAGAATGATAATAGACTAGGCTGCCAGGGCAATGTGGGACATCCAATACCCAAAATGGGCAAAAGGTCTAGGCACTGCTGGTCAACCACAAGGCGACAGCAGGGGGAGTGGAAAGCAGGAAAAGGCCATACATTTTTTCTGTTTCATGACCTGTAACCTTCCCTGACGTATGTGAAGATGTTTTATGACTCTTCGTTTGCTGTGTTTGAACTACTATATAAGCTCAGAGCAAACCCTCTCAACTGGCACTCTGGGTTGAGTTCTATTGCAATAGATACATAAAATAAATAAAAACGCCGAGTCCCTAAATCTGGATGCTGGACTTGAAACAGTTTCCTTGGTTCTGTGGTTCATTTAAAAGGTGGTCCCTCACCTGGGTAACAAACAGTGGGGGTGTAGAGGTGAATTCTTACCACAACTCCACACTCGGAAATCCCTAGAGAGCTTTTGGAAAACAAAGCAAGCCCTCTTAGGTCTATTAAGTGTTGAAGGCTTCGGGGGAAAAAATATTTGGCAGATCATGTTGCCAACCTTAATTTATAGGACAGATGTTTGGTAAGGAAGGCATATTATAATATTTGATCACAAAGGTGAATTATCTCATACCTCAGATATGTTAGTGATTTGACAGTTGCCAAAGGATCTAGATCACCCTGAATAAGAGAAACACAAATGTAGTTAAAGCTATGTTAATATATGTTTTCCAGCTCACACTGAGGCCCCTTAACCAAGAGTTAATTATACTATAAAATGAGGATCATTGCATGCATTTCAAACTTTATAGCTTAAGAACAGTTAGGCTTAACTCACTATGTGAAACATGTTAAACACATTTGCCTCAGTTGTATGGCTTTACATTGTAAAAGCAAGACAATTAACCCTTAGTGTCTTTGCATTCAAAAATTCACCCACAACAGAAGCAACAAAAGTTATTTATGGGGTCAGTTTACATTCTATGGTTTATTTTCAACTGATTTTTTTCACTTGGTTACTGAGCTCTTCTCCAAGGGTGTGTATGGCTTACTACACCCAACCATATTGTATGTAGATGCTATTTCCAATTGGACATTGCTTCTCTCCACATATAAATGCACCAAAAGAAAAATCTGTGATCTTATACGGAGACAACACGTGCACCATTTTCCTATACAGTGGTACCTCAGGTTACAGACTCCGCGAAGCCAGAAATAGTACCTTGGGTTAAGAACTTTGCTTCAGGATGAGAACAAAAATCGTGGGGCAGCCCCATTAGCTAAAGTGGTACCTCAGGTTAAGAACAGTTTCAGGTTAAGAACGGACCTCCAGAACGAATTAATTTCTTAACCCGAGGTACCACTGTACAAATATCAATGACAAAATTGCATATTAACAAAATACAGTGTCTGATTAAGAAATAATTTTAAGTTCAGGTTTTTCAGGTAGTTTTGGATCATAGAGCTTATTTGTTTAACTCTGCTTTTCCTAAGCTCAGACAAGCCTTTATGGCCATTTATTTTCAGACCAAGCAACCAGCCAAGATTGATGGTAGATATCAAAGGACTGCCATGCTGACTGAAGGCAGCAGGAGTCCATTAACATCTGGAGGGCCACAAGCTTCAAACTGTTGTTTCTGCAGCTGGCTTGATTAAACTTAGCAAAATTTGTTACAAATCACAATCTCTAGGTCATTCGCAATGATAAGCTGTGATCAGTTGAAAGCAAAATTTAACTGCTGCCAAGGACTCCCAGCTGCATGGAAGGAAGAAATGGGAGAGCAGTGTTGTTCAGGGTCATCTTGCTCATGCATGTAGCACAAAACCATGGTTTAATGTTGTGTGCAAACCTGGGCCATTTCTTTATTTTAAGCAACAACATAGAAACAATATTCTGAGTAACATTTCACTGGTATTATCTGCTACATTGCAACTGCTCTCAAGAAGTCAGAATGGGTAAAATCTTCACTGAGAAAGTTGCCACATGTAATCAAAAAAAGGCAAGAAAACCCTATCTTAGAAAATTTGGGGCCTTTCTAGTGATTACATGTACAGTGGTGCCCCGCAAGACGAAAAACTCGCTAGACGAAAGGGTTTTCCATTTTTGTGTTGCTTCGCTAGACGAATTTCCCTATGGGCTTGCTTCGCAAGATGAAAACGTCTTGCGCTTTTTTTTAAAAGCCGCTTGAAGAGGCGCAGTTGCGACGGACCGTGCTTCGCAAGACGCAAAACATCGCAAGACGAAAAGACTCGCGGAACGAATTCTTTTCGTCTTGCAAGGCACCACTGTATGTCATTCAATCATTCCAATTTCTTTCATCCTTTATTTCACTTACCAATTCCATGATGTTATTGTTGGTAAGAATGAGCTCCTTGAGATTTGGTAACGACTGTTCAAGTCCCTCACCTATTCGGCTAAAAAAAATAATGGGGGGGGGGGGGGAGCCATCAGAATAATTATTATCTTGGAAGTTGTAAGTCCTCTTCCCCAAACTTCAACTGCTTTTAAGCTTAGACTTGAATAAGTGGTACAAGAAGTAGAGTATTGAGAACTGCAGCCAAAGAGATCTCAAAATTGAAGTTGGAAAGACACTCACCTTAACCTGTTGTTATTCATCAGCAATGTTTTCAGTCTTTTCAGCAGAGGAAACCCATCTAACTTCCGAATCTCATTGTCGGAGAAATCGATAGCATCAAACTGGTCCAAGGTAGCGCCCAAGTTCTCAATCACAGGGATCTTATATCCTGATGATGCAACACGGGACAAAAACAAACAAACTATAGTGCAGGAGAAATATATACTTCAGTTATGCATTAGACGACATATGAAAGAAAACTATCACCTCAGTGTTTCTTACAACTATCCTGACAATTCTGAGAGGATGGACTTGGGGTTACTCAGTGAAATTGCGTGCCAGCAGTTTTAGGATAGGCAGAAAAAAATAGTACTTCAAAGCACTCAATACTAATTTGTAGTTCTCACTGCTACAAGTCATGTTAAGTCATGGGTGTGCCTTCGCTCACAGGTAGAGCACATGCTTTGTTTGAAGAAGGTCTCAGGTTTAATATCTGGAAAATTCAGGTAGGGCTCAGAGAGGCTTCTGTCTGAAACCCTAGAGAGTCACTACCAGTCAATGTAGAAGCAACACTGAGCTTGATAGACCAATGGTCGGCTCAGTATATGACAGCTTCCTTTGTGGTAATAGCCATTCTCTTAAATTGCTTTAAAAAAGCAGGCTCACAGAGGGAAATTCCATCAACAGTTAACAGCTGCAACAGCTAATTAGGTAAAAGCTCTATTCTTAAGAAATCACTCTAGATGCCAAATACTTGTGGGAGGGAGGGTTATTAGGTGTTTTTGTTTCGCTTTGGTTTGTATTCTGTGTTCCCATTTTGCATTTTTATGTTGTGATCTGCCTTGTGATATAGAGATTTAATAAATTAAAATGAATACTAAACATGACGGTGTAATGGTCTTCATTAGCTCCTTTTGAGTTTCCTGGAACTGTGTGGATGGCCTCTTATTAGAGACTGTATATATATGCAACGGGACGCGGGTGGCGCTGTGGGTGAAACCACAGAGCCTAGGGCTCGCTGATCAGAAGGTCGTGGTTCAAATCCCCGCGACGGGGTGAGCTCCCATTGCTCGGTCCCTGCTCCTGCCAACTTAGCAGTTCGAAGGCACGTCAAAGTGCAAGTACAGTGGTACCTTGGGTTACAGACGCTTCAGCTTACAGACTCCGCTAAGCCAGAAATAGTACCTCGGGTTAAGAACTTTGCTTCAGGGTGAGAACAGAAATTGTGTGGCGGTGGTGCAGGGGCAGCAGAAGGCCCTATTAGCTAAAGTGGTACCTTAGGTTAAGAACAGTTTCAGGTTGAATGGACCTCCAGAACGAATCAAGTTCTTAACCTGAGGTACCACTGTAGATAAATAGGTACCACTCCGGCGGGAAGGTAAACGGCGTTTCCGTGCACTGCTCTGGTTCGCCAGAAGCAGGTTAGTCATGCTGGCCACGTGACCCGGAAGCTGTATGCCAGCTCCCTTGGCCAATAAAGCGAGATGAGCGCCGCAACCCAGAGTAGGCCACGACTGGACCTAATGGTCAGGGGTCCCTTTACCTATCTACAGTACAGTGGTACCTCGGGTTACATACGCTTCAGGTTACAGACTCCGCTAACCCAGAAATAGTGCTTATTATTTATACCCCGCCCTCCCCAGCCAAGGCCGGGCTCAGGGCGGCTAACAAGCAATAATAAAAACAAATTGAATGAATACAACTTAAAAACAAAATTAAAATACAACATTAAAATATTGAAACCTCATCGCAGGAGGAGAAAGGAAAAGAAAAAAGAAAGAGGGGGAGGGAATCAAATTGGCTCCAAGCCAAAGGCCAGGTGGAACAATTCTGTCTTACAGGCCCTGCGGAAAGAAATCAGATCCTGCAGGGCCCTGGTCTCATGAGGCAGAGCCAGAGTTGAAAAGGCCCTGGCTCTGGCTGAAGCTAATCTAACTTCCTTAGGGCCCGGGACCACTAGGGTGTTGCTTTTTATGGACCTTGACGCTCTCCGTGGGGCATACTGTTAAGAACTTTGCTTCAGGATGAGAACAGAAATCGTGCTCCGGCGGCGCAGCGGCAGCAGGAGACCCCATTAGCTAAAGTGGTGCTTCAGGTTAAGAACAGACCTCCGGAACGAATTAAGTACTTAACCCGAGGTACCACTGTATATGCAACAGGGTTCTTCTTACGTTAGCACCTGTCCATTATTTTGGGGGTGCCCACCGAAACAACTTTGCTCCTTAAGGCCCAGGTGACCTCTGCGGCATTGGGCTCCTATTACCACCAGCTGCAACAGGTACGCCAACCACACCCTTTCCAGGACAGGGGCGGCGCGACCCACGTGGGCCACCTAACGTGACCCTCTTGAGCCACCGTCCCCCGACTCAGCTGCCCCTCCCGCTTTGCCTACTGCCCCCGCGCTTCAGGCCTACTAAGGCCAAGCAAGCGCCGCGCGCTTCCAGCTCCCAGGCCGCCGCCGCCACCACCACCACAAGGCCGAGTTCCTCACCGCGCAGGTCCAGCTCCCGGTCCCGCACGGCGTTTGTGTACTGCGCCGCCTGCTCGATGAGCTCCGCCGTCAGCTTCACCATTTTCGCTCCCCGCGGCCGCCGCACACCAAAAGAAAACCTGAGCGGCACGCCGACGGGGGAGCCGAATTAATACGCATGCGCCGGCCGGCCGCGCAGCCCGCAGAGCCGAGTCGCCGAGCCACGTAGACAGGGTAAGTCGAGTGCCGAGCGGCGCCTTCGGAGAGACGCTTGCTCGTCGCCATGGCGACGCTTTGAGTTCTGGGAGGCCTGCAGAGGCTTTTGGGTCCAGTTGCGCTTACCCTCGAGAAGAGAAGCATACGGTGCCCGCTTGGTTAGACGCAGTTAAGTAACATGCATTTAACACGGTTCTGTGCATATTTGCCACCAAATTCCTTTTAGCACAATTCTGTGCCAACTTACAATTTCTGTAGCACAGTTCTGTGCATAAAAAGGTAAAGGGACCCCTTACCATTGGGTCCAGTCGTGGAGGACTCTGGGGTTGTGGTGCTCATCTCGCTTTATTGGACGAGGGAGCCGGCGTACAGCTTCCAGGTCATGTGGCCAGCATGACTAAGCTGCTTCTGGCGAACCAGAGCAGCGCATGGAAATGCCGTTTACCTTCCCGCCGGAGCGGTACCTATTTATCTACTTGCACGTGACGTGCTTTTGAACTGCTAGGTTGGCAGGAGCAGGGACTGAGCAACAGGAGCTCACCCCGTTGCGGGGATTCGAACCGCCGACCTTCTGATCGGCAAGTCCTAGGCTCTGTAGTTTAAACCACAGCGCCACCCGCGTCCCTACCTATTTATCTACTTGCCACCAAATTTCTTTAGTACAATTCTGTGCATACTTACAACTAATTTCTTTAGCACAGTTCTGTGCATACTTGCCACCAAATTCCTTTAGCACAATTCTGTGCATACTTGCAAGCAGGTTCTGTTGAGCTCAGAAAGGCTGCTCCTAATTAAGCACACGTACAATTCCACACATACTGAATGTTCCAACTGACCTCTGGTTTGTAGTCCTTGCTCTTGATGAATTCTTGCTGTTTTATCCTTATTTTGTCATTTGGTGAGTAACGAGCACCAGAATAGCCCCGCTGGATCAAACTGATGGTCCGTCTAGTCCAGCATCTTGTTCTTAGATTGCTTATCCAGATGCCTCTGGGAAACCCACAAAGAGCATGGCAGAACGAAAATCCCTTTCCCAGTCGTGATCCCCAACAACTGGTATTCAGAGGAAATCCTGAGCTAGATGGACTATTGGTCTGATAGCATAAAATGTTATGTCATGTCTTGATTGTAGCAGTTTTGCTGGTGGAATTCAATGAATTGAGGGGGCACAATTAAATTGGATTTGTTCTTGTGCTATAAACATTAAAAATGAAATAAAAATGGCCCTTTTTGCAGTAAGGAACTCAGTGGGGAATGTACTACTAGAAAGTGTGGGATAACAGGTGACCTGCATACAAATAGGCTTGCCATATGTCCTCTTTTTCCAGGACACATCCTGTTTTTCATGGGTATGTTAAAATGAGAGTCGTCATAGTGATCCATAGTTAATAGGAGAAGGTGGCCAATGTGTCCACTTTTTTGCTCTTCAAAATATGGCAACTATAAGTCAAATGAATAAGCAGCCAACCTCTTACAATCTCCCTGCAAACTTTGGGCAAACAGATCAGGATGGAAATTCAACCAACGGACCACGTAGATGCAACCCAAAATATCCTAGACAAGCCACAGCAGCTATTTCCTCTGCCATACATAATTTTAAAATCTTTATATTTCTTTCACTGAAGACCACATGGTGGCACACTAGCATCAAATAAATTTCCACTTCTTCACTATTCCATTTGCAAGCTATTTAACAAAAGAAAAACGTTTTAATTTTATGGCAGTGCAGATCCAGGTAACAGACATCACTATCAAAGACGGACACAATTTGCGGCTAGCCCACATTTTTGCCAATGAATACAGCAGTAAATTATTCTGCACTGTGCCACACTCTGCCAAAGCTGATTACTAAAAAAAAACTATTGAGCTTTTCTGGTTCCAGACGGTCACCCACGAGTGTGAAAATTTTATACAAAAGAAAAGAATTAATAGTTGCCTGAAAGAGTTTTTAAATTATTATTGTGTACAACCAAGATGAACTAAGAGCCAGGTACAGTGGTGCCTCGCAAGACGAAAAGAATCCGTTCTGTGATTCTCTTCGTCTAGCGGTTTTTTTGTCTGGCGAAGCAAGCCCATTGACGGATTAGCGCTATTAGCGCTATTAGCGGCTTATCGGATCAGCTGATAAGCGGCTTAGCGGCTTAGAAAAAGGGGGGGAGGGGAAAAAACCCGCAGGAACTCGCAAGACATTTTCGTCTTGCGAAGCAAGCCCATAGGAGATTCGTTTTGCGAAGCACCTCCAAAACGGAAAACTCTTTCGTCTAGCGAGTTTTCCGTCTTGCGAGGCATTCATCTTGCAGGGCACCACTGTACAAGGCCCAACCCTAAAGAAAAGTTATAGGACAGGGAGGGGCATATTTAGGTGTCCTCCAAATCTCTGGTTTTATATCTGCAAGAGGGGATTATGTAGAACAGAGGAAGCTTTTTGGCAGCTACAGTGGTGTAGCGTGGGATGTCAGCACCCGGGGCAAGGCAAGTAATTTGCGCCCCCTAACCCGTGGATTTGCGCCCCCTAACCCGTGGATTTGCGCCCCCTAACCCGTGGATTTGCGCCCCCTAACCCAACCCCCCAGATGTTGCGCCCGGTGCAGCCGGGCCCCCCTGCACCCCCCACGCTACGCCACTGGGCAGCTAGCAGAACAGGACAGATCTGAATCTTTCTGAACCCCCACAGAGCCACCCACCTGTCAATTATCTGGAGGGGAGGGCATCTGCCTTGCCAGAGTAGTCTCCACCAGGAACACACTGGCAAAGCAGCACCCAGCTGGACTGAACACTCCGCTATCCAGCTGATGAGAGGAGGATTCAATCCTGCAGAGCAGTACCTGGGGAGGCGGGGGGTAGCCAGGTTATTTTTGCCCTCCAGAGGGATGCCATTGAGGCCCCCAGCCTGTGTGTATGTGTGTGTGTGTGTGTAAGCAAATTTGCAGATGGGGTGTGTGTGCGCCAAACTGTGTCTTTGACCCAGCTGAAATAAAACCTAGTTTTGCCCCTGAACCCTGCTGGCTGCAGGGATCTGCTTTGACAACGGATTCCTTACAGGGGATGCAGTGTCCCAAGTACCAGCAGGACTGAGCCCAACCCTCTTGCCTATAAACTGATGGACTGTGGGCATGGCTAGAGAAAATGGGCTCACATGCTAACCTGAGCCCTGCAGTGGGCCAAGACTGGTATCCCCCACCCTTGTTGTAAAAGAGGCTGCTGAAGCTGTCAAAGCAGTCTCTTTGTTAAGTTAATGCCCCTAGCCAACATTTCTTTCTTGCCAGGCCTTTGGCTTTTAATTATCTGTGGTCCCCTTCAATGGGTGGGGTGTTTTAATTCTGCTTTTTAAAAATTTGCTTCTTCTGTGCTTTGTTTTATGGTGGTTTTACTGTTATTTATTTATTTATTGTTGTGGGTCACCTTGGGTTATAATGGTAGGAAAACAATGACGAATAAGTTTAATAAATAATAAGAACTCTGAAGTTAGTGTGGCTTATGTTTTCAAATTGTGCAGAAGCTGGGTTGAGGAAAGACACACCAGACAGTTGTATTTCTCAAGAAATTACAGGATAGGTATGGATTGTGGCTAACGTCATGCGCGCACAGCTTGAAGCAGCGGCAGTGGGAGCACACTGGAGCGAGAGTAAATGGTAACGCTATTCCTCTCCCTGCTGCTAATTGCAGCTGTGTTCGGCACCGGGAGTTGCTCGTGCATTAAATGCGGTGTCTATTAACTTCTTTGCCCCTGTGGTATTTGCTGAGAGTGTGCTGGCATTTCTACCACCGCTCCTGTTTGCGGAGATTGGGAGACGGAAGTTCTGGACATGCTGATGACAGGATAGGACATTATTATAATTACAGCTCTGGGTCAGGGAGGAAATGAATGTATAAATCACAGGCCCCCACATTCACTCTCCTCTGCTGCTGGGTTTTTGTGACCCTGAGAGACAAAAAAGCATGCTTCCTTGTGGTTACCAAGGACCCTTGCTTGTACCACAGTTAGCAAGGGACAAGCTAGTAGTTTTTTTAAGGGTGCTGAGAGTTATTAGGAGGCCCCGGTACCCCCCAGAGACCTACAATTTCCAGAGTTCCCTATGAAGACAGATGGACTGTTAAACCACTCTAGGAGTGGAATAAGGGTTTCTGAACAACTCTCTGCAACCTTAGGAAACTAAAATGTTTCTGTAACTAAAAAGAAATAAAAATAGTTGTATCTACAGTGGTATCTCGGGTTACATACGCTTCAGGTTACAGACGCCGCTAACCCAGAAACAGTACCTTGGGTTAAGAACTTTGCTTCAGGATGAGAACAGAAATTGCACGGCGGTGGCGCAGCAGCAGCGGGAGGCCCCATTAGCTAAAGTGGTGCTTCAGGTTAAGAACAGTTTCAGATTAAGAACGGACCTCCGGAACGAATTAAGTACTTAACCCGAGGTACCACTGTACTTTCCTGTTATTGAGCTTAACGCAAATTGAGCAGCCAGCCTTCCCTTCAGTTTAAACACAGGCATACTTCTGAAACAATCCTTTCTCTTCGTCGGCAGGTCAAGCCTCCCTCAGTTGTCAAATGAACACAAATCGCGCACACACCATTTTTGTAATTCCAAGCAGGGTGCCAGATTTTCCAAGGTCCACCATAAATGGCTGATGGGCTGCATTTTTGCCCCGTGGATTATGAAGCGCGCAGGCCAGATGTCAGGGTTTCTCATCGGGATTTATTTTTATTTATCAGCCGTGCTTACACTTTGAAGAGCTTTGACTAGCTTCCATATGGTTCCCACATGGTCTCCTGTCCAAGCAGCTGACAAGCAGAAGTTACTTTGGGGCTAGCAGATGGCGCAGGAGCACCTGGTGATACAGGCCTGTCCATAGTCACCAAAGTTACTGTATTTACTCAAATGTAATGCACACCTTTTTTGGCCAAATTACATCGCAAAAATTAGGGTGTGCATTAGATTCAATGGCGCATTAGATTTGCGTAAATACAGTAAGTGGCTGCAGGCCCGATCAGTATTATGGGTTGCCACTAGGAGGCCTATATACATATAGGGCTTTCTTTCAGCTGGAACTCAGTTCCAGAATCTCTGAGCTGGGTGCCACTGCCGTTCTAAGAGAACAAGGGAGGTATTCATGATAGGGTCTTGCACCTAGTTTTGATAAAGCTGCTAATGGACCAAATACAGACACCTTCAAGTGTCCCTATTTTCCAGGGACATTCCTGGATTAACAGAAGCTCTCCCGGTTTCTGATTTGATCCCCAAATGTCCCGTTTTCCCTTAGGACGTCCCTATTTTCATCGGAGAAATGTTGGAGGGTATGAAATTAGCGTTTGAACAGGAACAGTTCTGAAGGGGGAACACACACACACACACACACACATATATATATAATGTACATGTGTCACCTGCTATCCAGATACTGCCCACCAATACTTGAAACACAGCAGCTACCCCGGCTTATAGGACCTCAGAAGAGGTATTTTCTCCTGACTGAGAAATAAGAGGATCAGGACAAAAGCCCATCTAGTCCGGGATTCTGGGCAGCAGTCAACGTTGTGCTAAAATGGTCCATGGGAGCAAGCATTTCTTCTTGCCGGATGGATGGATTTTTCTTTTCCTCACACATGCTGTTCTGGGGGGTTCTCCTGAACCCCCCACCCTCCTGGGGGCGAACAGTGGGAGGAGAGAAGGGAAGCCTCATTGTGCTAGTGGAAGTCACTGCACAGGCTTCAGCTGGGAGGGTCAGTTAGTTGAATCTGGCGCACTGTTCCATGGCCCACCAGATGCCTATGGGAAGCCCATAAGTATCTTCTGAAATTCCTACATTAGAAATAATCAACAATATTTTTAAGACCAGCTGCCCTGTTAGAGCAAGGGACGCGGGTGGCGCTGTGGGTAAAAGCCTCAGCGCCTAGGGCTTGCCGATCGAAAGGTCGGCGGTTTGAATCCCCGCGGCGGGGTGCGCTCCCGTTGTTTGGTCCCAGCGCCTGCCAACCTAGTAGTTCGAAAGCACCCCCGGGTGCAAGTAGATAAATAGGGACCGCTTACTAGCGGGAAGGTAAACGGCGTTTCCGTGTGCTGCTCTGGCTCACCAGAGCAGCGATGTCACGCTGGCCACGTGACCCGGAAGTGTCTGCGGACAGCGCTGGCCCCCGGCCTCTTGAGTGAGATAGGCGCACAACCCTAGAGGGGTACCTTTACCTTTTACCTGTTAGAGCAAGCATAGGGACCCTGTGACCCTCCAGATTATGATGGACTCCAAAATCCATCAACCTCAGCCAGCATGGCCATGGATTATGGGAGTCGTAATCCAACATCTGTAGAGCCACAGATTCCCCATCCCTAAATTAGAGGCACCTTGAATCATGCTGAGGGTCATTAGCTCACTCACTGGGAATAATCTACAAGATGAATCACATCCCAATGGATTTTTGTGTGTGCATCTCATCAATAAATATAGGTCGTTGATCCCCCTCCAGATGGTAATTAAAAGACTACACAGAAATAGGATATTCATAGTAAAATAAAGCAATTTACTTTGGTTGCTTCGGGGTGGGGTAAGTACAGAATAACTCATCAGGACTATAAACATTTTATTCATGGTGTGGTTGCCTTGTCAACTTCTTGCCATTGATCACATCAGAAACACTGTGTTGGCTTTCACTATTCATTCAAGCCAAGTTTGAGAGCGCATGGGTCTAAAGCAGTACGGTCATGTCAGTTAATTTTAGCCAGGAAAAAAAAGCTTAGAAAACTCACTTTGTTAAGAGCCAATTAATGTTTTACCGCCAATTTCATGGACTGAAGGTTTAACTTAATAAAACAGCCAACAACGCGAATCAGAACAGGCATTATAAGAAAAAAGAGAAGTGTTGTTTACATATGTCTGAAGAGGGGGAAAAGGGACATTTTTGTTGAAACTTACAAAGATGTCACTGGAAGGGAAGGAGACACATAAAAAAAGGTCTGTCCCTGTAAAAAATAATTTAAGATTTCTGTGAATAAAGGCAATGACTGTATAAGTTACTTTTTTTAAAAATTCTGTAAGACAACATAGCCAAATATATTTAAACACAATTATATAAACACCACACAACAAACTAAAAAATATATATTATTATATGTATATATATATATATATATATATATATATATATATATATATATATATATTTATATGTATAGTGAATACATTCAGATGTGTTGTATAGCGCCGTTCGGTACAATTGGTTGTTTCCCTTCCCTCCTGGCTGGCTAAATAGAACGTCTCCTGGAAGGGATTGCTTACTAAAGTCACTGAGCTGTCATTAGACAGGAAAGGTTTTGTCAGCAAGTTGTGGTAGGCCAGAAAAATGAAGCCATCAATCAAAGCTGAAAAAGCTAGGAGATGCAAACATTTGGGGAGGGGAGGAGGGCAGAAATAATCTTTTGTTGCGGAGAGGAAATTATTCTGGTCTGTGTCTGCAGACAAGAGATGAATTTATTCCTAGCAATTTCACGGTGAAGGCTTCAATCCTGCAGGGTGCTCAGGGCTACCGGGTTCCCGACAGTCACTTAGGAAGGATTTGGCTACTCAGAACAGCTTGCAGTAAAGGTGGACACTTGGGGCTTAGACAAAGACCGCTCTCACCTCTTCCTGCCAACTCTGGGATCGCCTCTTTGGTGACTGCCAAGTTGCAAGTTTGCTAAGGCCAATTTTGCTCCTAAAAGGAAACTGGGGATTGTCCTTATTTTTCACCACAACATTGCTGGGGTGAAGTGCATCAAGCCAGGGTTGCACTGGAAGAAAACTCAATCACTGTACAGCTAAAGGGCTGTACATTCTTTTGGGATGGGTGGGCAAAAGGTGCCCTTTTCTTCTCAAAAGTGCAGAAATACCTTAAATCTGCCCAGTCACCCGCCTGGATACTATTTGGGAGGGTTGATTATTTTGAATGAAGCTGGGCATGTGGACTTTGGTGTCACTTTCCATTTGCAAGACATGTCCAAGAAGGATTTGTGTTCCCATCTGCATTTTTATTTATTTATTTTTTTTCTTTTTAAGATGCAACAAGCAAAACAAGGATGCTACCTAGGCTTCGGTGTTAACCAGGCGTGTGGCACTGTAGAAACCAGACTGGCAGGCAATATTAAAGTGGTCCGAGTTGCAAGCCGAAGCTTCAGTCAGCGCTGGGTGAAGCTTCCCAAAGTGTGGGGGGGGAGGGGTAGGGGTAGGGGCAGAGAGGGAAGAGAAGGGAGACTTTGTCCTAGGGAACTGGCACAACAGGGCCTCCAGAGGGCGGATATTTAAATCTTCGGCTCAGCCAGCCAAGAGGCACGTCCGACAGCAAAACTGTATAAATGGCTTGCGCTCACAGAGTTTGTTGGATTTCACCATCTCACAGAAGACCTCATCAGCTGGGAGAGCGTACAGACATTTGGAAAGAGGGAGGAGAGGGGGGGAAGAAATTGGATTAGCATTTTAGCCAAACAAAGTAGGACTGGAAAAAGCACAGCAAGAGCTATTCTGCTACACGAGAGATAACGGAAAAAAGCAGCTCATCCATCTGTTGGAGAGTTTCGAGATGGGGAGAGCCATGTGCGTTTCATGAGCATAGCTCTTACACATACATAGACTTCAGAATGGAAATATTTATCTAATCCTTCTACCTACCATATTTATATCCCAACCTTTCCCCCCGTGAGCTCAAAATGGCGTACATAGTTCTCCCCCATCTCTGTTAACTCCTCACAATGATGCTGTGAGGTAGGTTAAACCGAGAGGCAGTGATTGGCCATGGCAGGGTGGGAATGTGAACCCTGGTCTCCCAGGTCCCAGCCTGACACTCTAACCACTACACAACACTCTCCTGCTCAAGTACTGCACAGATGCACCAACACAGTTGAGCCGTACAAGGGGATGAGCAAGAAGGGAAAAGAAAGTGACAAAATGGCCTCACGCGGCATTAGGATAATATGGAAAAACTGAAGGATGGTGGGGATGAGTTACTGCAGCTCTGAACCCTGGCTGTCCATTGTGCCCACACCACAAAGGAAGATGCCATATACGTCAGACTGCTGGGTCCACTTAGTTCAGTACTGTCTATAATAATAATAATTTATTATTTATACCCCACCCATCTGGCTGGGTTTCCCCAGCGACTCTGGGCGGCTTCCAACAAAATATTAAAAACGATAAAAGATCAAACATTGAAAACTTCCCTAAACAGGGCTGTCTTCAGATGTCTTTTAAAGTCCTTTACATCTGATGGGAAGGCATTCCACAGGGCGGGCGCCACTACCGAGAAGGCCCTTTGCCTGGTTCCTTGTCCCTTTGCTGGGAGGGAACCAGCAGAAAACCCTTGGAGGAGGACCTCAGTGTCCAGGCTGAGCGATGGGGGTGGAGACGCTCTTTCAGGTATACTGGACCGAGGCCATTTAGGGCTTTAAAGGTCAGCACCAACACTTTAAACTGTGCTCAGAAACATACTGGGAGCCAGTGTAGGTCTTTCATTATGTGGTCTCGGCTGACTGGCAGCAGTTGTCCAGGGTTTTTGGCAGGGGGCACCCTAAGCCCAGCTTTGCCGCTGGAACTGGAACAAATGTAACTCCACAGAAAAGGTGAGTGGCGTCAAATTCAGCAGTAAATAGTGGCTTTCCCTGGGGAAAAGCAGTGGAACAAACAGGAAGTGTGGATGAACCCTGAGGTGGGTAAGGAAAGCTTGGTCAATCTGTCCCTTTTTAGGGATATCTCCCAATATTCTCATTGAAACAGCTGACAAAGGGTGCAATGACGGACAGGCTGAATTTAAGAAAGAGATATAAAAATGTTTTTCAGCAGCATCATGTATAGACTTGGAATATGCCAATTTCTCCCATCCTTCAGCAGCCGATTCTTAAAACAGCTCCATGCAAATTCTGTGCCAGCAGAAATTACAGGAATTTTCTTTCTTACTTACCTTACCTGCACATTTTCAGGTCACTGATTCTTCTCTACCGCCTGCTGCCCCAAAGTTAAATTTCAGTAAAGTTCATTATATATTCCATAAATATGAAATCTCAACCTCAAAAGTAATTAAAATTGCGGCAAGTTCCTGATGCAAGAAGGGAGTGAAGAATGAGCAACATCTGGCCGAAGACAAGGATGAGATTCTAGGGAATGTAGGTATGCAGAACTAGTAATGATTCAATCGAAATGTTAGCTCCTAAAGTCCCATCACATTTCTTCCCTAGATGCCCTCCAATTTGATACTAAAATCTAGTTCCATTTGAGCTGCACGGGGTTCCCCCCCCCCCTTTGCTCCCCAGCTGCATCATCTTTCAACTGCTCTGATGGAACTAAGCAAAGGGGGGCAGAGGCTGTATTAACAGTATAATTTAAAGCATACGATCTACCCCAAAGAATCCTGGGAACTGTAGTTGGTTAGTGGTGCTGGGAATTGTCGCTCTGTGGGGTGTATACAGTTCTCAGGATACTTTGGGGGAGGCCATGTGCTTTAAGTGCCTGGTGTGGATGCAGCTGTATCAGTGGCTAGTCAGGTGTGTGTTATATTGCCTGACTATGTGGGTACTTGGGCAGAGCCACACCAAACATTTAAAGTGCATGCAATGCACATTTAAAGCATGATCCTGGGAGGTCTCGTTTCCCACTCACAGCAATACAATTCCCAGCACAAACTTTTTAACCAAAAACGCTTCTAGGATTATTTGGAGGAAGTCATGTGCTTCAAATGTGCATTGGCTGTGCTTTAAATGTATGGTTTAGATCTGCCCATCTTTAATAAACGTCCATGCAAATACATACCATTGTGGCATCTGTCGCTAGCAATGCACGAGCCACTAAGCAAGCTAAAGCCTTCTTTACACCGGAGACATTTTCTTCCTGAGCTGTCGCAACTTGAACAGTTATCTTCACATCTGAGGAAGAGATGAAAAAGGCAACTCTTTCTAGTAGCTCATAGTAGCCCATAATCCAAACTAAGGCATGGAACCCACAGCCCTCCAGGTTTTGAAGGACTACAACAAACCTACCATCATCCCCAACCACTGACCATGTTGGCTGGGACTAAGGAATCTGGAGTCCAGCCAACATGCAGAGGGTCACAGATGTTTCCCATCCTTGGCACAGATGGAAGGAGGGTAGACATATCTGACCACTAGCTTATCCCACAGCCCTACCAAAACTCTCTTCCTATACAGAGAATTTGAGGTCTCCCATCCAGACAGTTGCTGTCCCTGCATTGTATCCAGCACAAGAGCCATGCCAACCCACCAGGACAGTTCTGTTGCTCCTGTGTAGTCCAGAACTCCTTGCCCTGATCTTGGGACTCCTTAACCATGGACCACTGCTTCTAGCTTGGCTAGTCTCATCTTTCCTAGTATAGCTCAGTCAGTAAAGCTCTAGACTCTTAAAACATGGTGTCGTGGGTTGAGCCCCACGTTGAGCAAAGGATTCCTGCATGGCAGGGGGTTGGAATATATGACCCTCATAATCCCTCCCACCTCTACAATTCTATAATTCTATGCCTGAGGGCCGTGGCTGCCATGACTACCTGTTGCTGAGTCTGTATGTCTCCTCTGCTTCAATAGAGATCTCTCTTCCTTACTCTCAAGGAAGAGCCTCCATTGTCATGGTCTGGGAGGGAGCTAAGACACCTTTCTGGAGATGTGGGGGTTTGAACTTGTGACTCTTTATGCGTAACATATGCTCAGTATCTGAGCCTGGTTCCTGGAGAGAAGGGGAGGCGTGTGAGGGGTCTTGGCTAAATGCCATTTAATAAGAATTCACCTCCCAGTTCTTTCCTTGTTGTGGAAAGAGATGTTGCAGGAGGTTAAAAGAGGACAATATAAACCTGGTATACACGTGGTAGACGAAGAGGAATAAATTTGATTCTGACAATTATCTCCTCCTTAAATCTGACCACAACAGAGCTGCTTTGAGTCAAGAAGAGAGATCCTTGTTTGTATTATGCCAAAGCAGAGTGCTTGGCAAGGGTTAACGCTTGCTCCCACGCTACTTTCACAAAAGGATACCAGGACATAAGTGGAATCTGCTGGATCAGGCCAATGGCCCACCTCTCTCACAGTGGCCAACTAAATGCCTGTGGGAAACCTGAAAGCAGGACCCAAGCACGAGAGCACTTTCCCTTCCTCCTGTTTCCAGCAAATGGTACTCAGAAGCATTACTGCCTCCAACAACCATGGAGGCAGAGCAAAGCCATCATGGCTAGGAGCCACTGATAGCCTTTGTCCTCCATCCATTTGTCCAATCCTCTTTTAAAGCCAACCAAGTTGATAGCCATTACAGCCGCCTGTGGGAGTGCACAGTTTGAAGTAGCATTTTTATCTGTCCCGAACCTTCCAACGTTCATCGTCAGAACCGGGTTGCCAAAACTGCTTGCTCTCCTACCTTCTGCAGACCTTGTGGGGGAGCCCACGCAACTCCTCGGGGTAAAAGCCTTCGCCGCATGCTGGGACGCACCTCCACTCGTGCAGGTGCGAGTTCCTGGCGCACTGGATGCATTCCTCTCGGCCCGGCCCTAAGGAGCATGGGGAAAACAAGCACACCAGTTTGGTAAGACAAACACTGTACCGGGTGCAAACCGGGGGATAATGGAGGCAAGGAATCAGCCTGTTGCTCTACTCCTAAGGGAGGAGAAATGAGTTGCTAGAGCCCTTAAGATTCTCATCATTTTGCCTTTGTTAATGTGCAACAGACGACAGTTCTTGGATACCAGTGTGAATGAATCACTTTTGAATTTCTATGGCTTAGAAGAATGGAGGATCTGGTGTGATTCATGCTGGTGGCCAAGGACTATCACCCAAGGCAAAGTACTCGGGGTCTTTTGAAAAGAGTAAACGTAAACGGAGGAGGAATTCATATGAATTTCTGTGAGATTACATACAATGGAAGTACAAGCTGCTATCATTGTGAGGTTTGTTTGTGTGTGTGTTTTTTAAAAAAAATAATGTGACATTAACAAGACAGCAGGATGAATCTGCTTTGGTTTCCTTCCAGCAGGAAGATAAACATGAACCAGAGAAGCTTCATCTCTCCAAGGACACCCTAATGCAAAAAATCTACAGCTTACATACCAGCTAGCTACTGCTAGGGCGTCTTTTGCCATTTCATGCAAGCAGAAATTTGGATTCCTCAGATTTGTTCTTTAAGAAAAGGATGTTCCTAGCCCTTGTAGAGCTTAGTTTGAACACAAGCAGGCCATTAATCTGCAAACGTCTTGAAGCACTCAAGGAGCCAAGCTTCTGGGTCATAGAAACCTACCTGCTCTTTGGCAATTTCACTCCTAAGCTGTTTGTCACTCTTTTAGCTGCTAATGCTGAGCTTATCAATAGAGAGAGACAGGGAAAGGGCAACAGCATAACTGAATTGTGGTCAATAGCCACCTTCAGTTTACCACACAAGTTCAGGCTGTGTGTTATTCAAGTCTTATTTCATCTCTATCATCATATCTCACCATACATATATATAATGAACCTCTCATTCTTTTCCTAAAGAGCTCAGGATGGTGCACACATGGTTCTTCCCATCTTTTGTTTTATCCTCACAACAACCTTGTGAGGTAGGTTAGGCTGAGAGATGGCTGAAGGAAGCTCACTGAGAGTTTCATGGCCGAGTGAGGGCTTGAAATTGGGTCTCTCCAGTACTGCTCCTTCACTGTAGTCACTATACTACACTGGCTCTCTAACAGAGAGAGAGCTTTCTAACCACCTGCTGTTTACAAACTGTTCCCCACACTCATAAAGGGGGGTGGGGAGGAAGAAAGCAGGAGGTTAATTATAAAGACGTGCAGACTGAATCAACTGCACCTTGTAAAGAACCACAAATCCTTCAACTTCGCAAATTTTGAGAATTGCACTTGAGCATTCTGTCTGGAGACCAACAGCCATTTGGGATATATAAGTTGAAGAGGCTTGATTACAACATGTGGCCAATGGCAGAGTCCCGCGTGGCTGGTGGCACTGCAGGAGAAAGCATTTTACAGGCAGGGACAGACTGACTCGTTCCGAGTACATTTCGTGGAAAAAGCACAAGTCTCTCTCAATTGCGATTTGGCTACAGACCAGGCCATTAAAGGGGCAGCTGCAAAGACAAAATGTTTCTGGCATGGAACAAATGACTTGGGGGACTCCAAATTGTAGGACTCGGGTAGCAGAGCCACTCAGGCCATAAAAAGAGTGTATATGAACATACCAGCGAAGTTGAGCTTTGCGTTCCCTCAAAGCTGGCATGTATGCGGTTGGCAATCTGGGATCGGACAAAGGAGGTTTATGGTCTGTGGTGGTAGCATCCCAGCATGAAATGCTGACACGTCCTTTCTGGGGGGCACAAAACTACAACTCTCAATATCACTGATATTGTGTTGTCTGGAGCTGATGGGAGTTGTAGTCAAAAACATTTGGAAGGGAAGGCTGGAATAGGGAACCTGAGCAGCAGAACTCCGGGATGCAGTGCACCCAGTGCTCCACAAATTTGCACCTGAAACTCAACAATTGTGACATGGCTCAGAATTCTGCTGTTCAAACGCGTGACAATTTGCTTTAAGTTCACGCAAGCCCTTGGGCATACATAAAGTAGCTCTTTGGATCGTGGCCATACGCTCTGGAAAGGGGAGATTGCCCGGCTTTCAGCAGAGGAAAAAAAAAGGATTCAGCACATGCTTTGTGTTCACTCTGAGTTTTGTAGATCTGCTTGGTTTTTTTAAAAGTGCATTTGCTCTTGAATTATTACTGGTCTGGGGCAGAACAAGCTGGAAACCGAAGCAAATTCTCAGTGGGACACCGCACAAGCTTCCCATGCAAAGTACAGATTTTGAAGCACTGACACTTTTATGTACTCAAAAAGCTCTCTTGTGCTGTGCTTCTTACAGGCTTTTCATATGGCTCCCTTTGAGTCCCATGAAAGGTAAGGCTTCTATCTTTAAAGCAGAAGGAATACAAACAACAATACTCCAATCACATATATATATTTTAAAGTCTTCTTGAAACACATCCAGAATATGTGATGGAGTAGAAAGGAGGCTGTCTGTCTCAGGCACTCATGTCATTAGTAAAATATAAATGAACTTTTTTAGCTTTGTTCAAGTAATGTTACATTGAACACACCTTTTGATTTACAAACTGCACAACAAAGAGTAGGTTCCGGTGGGCCCTTGGGCAGCACAACCCTCCCCCTTATTCCCCAGTGAGTCTACATTCACACTGCAACAGGTGCAGGGGGCTCTTGTCAGTGGCCCCTCTGCCCAGCCATGCCCACGTGTGATGCTGGCCCTGGCAGAGCAAAATCCAGTTGGATTGTGGAAATTTTCTATGGTTTAAATATGGAGTTGGCTGTTTTTCCTTGTGAGCTGGCAAACTAGAAGGTGTGTGAAGAGGGCCTAGGACTCTTTGGGGTTGTACCCAATCCTAGTTTTACTCAAGAGTAGATCCATTGAAATTAATGGACATGATTAACTTAGGTTCATTATTTTCAGTTAATCTACTCTGAGTATATCTTAGCTTGATGCAATCCTTAGAAATAAGAATCTGAAGGCAGACTTAAAACAGATACAGAGCTCAATGCTCCACAGACAGACACCTATTTCCCCTTTTAGAAACCCCATTGGCTTTTCAGTCTAAAACAGCCTCCCGCAACTTCTCTGGTCCTCTCTGGATGTTTTGGTCTACAACCCCAGCCAGCACAAAAAATTCTGAGTGACAGCTTGACGTGCTCCAACTGGCCCAATGTATTAAGGACAGCTCCTTCCTACATATGCACTAGAGCAGCCTCCCCTCAACTTGGTGCCCTCCAAATGTTTTGTACTACAACTCCCATCAGCCCTAGCTAGCTTCCTGGTCCACAGCAAACCATACATTTGCCATTACATTTAATCAGCTATGGTTTGTGCCTGCACTCCAAACAAGAAATGGAAGCCAAGGGACTGGTTGCCCATGACCCAGGGAGTCAGAAAAAGCATGGGCCTATAGGCTGGCTCATGGTAAAACCAAACCATGGTTTGGGATCATATGTGAATCAGCCCAAACCAAGGATCAATCAGGACAACTCTCCTTCTTTGGTGGAGCCGCACATCCAGTAGCTTTCATTTCTGCAACTCCTGCAGGCTGGCTTTGTCGTTCTCTGCAGTGAAGGACATGCAAAGCTTGCAACAATTCAGATCAACAAGCTGATGTTTCCCACGTACTACCTGCCTCTTGTAACTACTTCACACAACATACCCACGCATGTCCGGCAGTTTGACTGGCATCCCTCACATCGTACTGGCTCCTTGATCAGGTACATGCCCGGCCTGCATCCTGTAACGCAGCTATTGTCTACAAGGCTGTGGAGGAAAGCAGTGGAGATCATCATCAATGTCATTTCAATCTTGTGGTTGACTGGCACGTTAGGAGTGCCCAAGGGGGGGGGGGTTTACAAAATTTTAAGAGTGCAAAACACAATGTAAAATAAAAGACAATGCATTGCAACAAAGGCCATACAACAATAACACATAAAACAGGTCAATAAAACAGCAGCAAAATGTACAATCAATAGTCAGCAAAATCACTGTAAAGCAGTCAAATGTCTGGGAGAAGAGAGATGTTTTTACCTGGCGCTGAAAGGATGCTAATGGTGGTAGCAGGCAGACCTCATTGGGGAGAGCATTCCACAAGCAGGGTCACCACAGAAAAGGCCCTGTCCCTTAAAGGGTGCACCTAGAGGGGGGTCCCAGATAAAGACCAAAGGGTCCAGTAGGGTCCACACTAGCACTGAAGCCTAGAAATATGCACACACTCCCTGCATCCTGTTCTCATCAAGGCCAATTAGATGCCTATGGGAAGCCCACAAGCAGGACCCAGGTGCAACAGCAACTCTCCCCAGTTGTAATACTCAGGAACTGGTATTCAAAGGCAGACTGGCTCTGGCAGGCGACAATTGCTTTTTCTGCAGGAACCGGTACAACTTCTATCCTATTAAGGTTTGGGTCTCTGGACATCTCTCTACCTGCTATTGCAATATTGCCTCTTCTGCCCAGCTCAACCTACCCAACTCAAAGCAATAAAGATTTTATTTTTAAAGTGCAATTACAGGTGGGGAGTGGGTGGGCACAAAAATGGCCAGCTGCCTGTTCTGAAGAGCATGCTGACAGTGTCTTTAGAGGCAGCTGAAACAAAGCTAGCAGCACAACAGAAATTAATTTCCTTTTTGGGGAGCAGAGGAACTACTGCCTTAAAAAAAAAAAAACTTTCAAACTTAGAGGAATGGGCAATGTTTTATCCGTATCTGGGCAGTCAAGCCTGACTCTCTGAAGATCTTCATCATGAACAACCCACAGAAACTAGTAATAAATGGTTCCTAGCTTTTGGCTGCTTTTTTGTAATTTCTCTAGCAGTGACCCTTTCTTACATAAGAGGTTGCTGTGCCTTGATGTGATTGGGGCTGAAATGTTAGAAAGGTCCCTTGAATAACTTTTAAACCATCCAAGGTCATCTAACCTAGCAGACCATGGAATTTCATCCAACCATTCATTAGTGGAGCTACTAACATCCAGCTGAGGTCAACTGTTCCTTTGGCAAAGCCACTGAGTACAGATAAAGGAAAGCTATCACCCATGGAGAAATGGAGGCAAGGAAACAGAATAGGATCACGGCCAAAAGGTCCATCCTGCAACATCTACCTATCTACCCAAACCGAACAACAAGCTCTGCTTATATATCTGCAGCATATGAAGATCTGGTAGTGCTGCTTGGGGCATGCCCAGTGGACTCAGTCTCACTTATCCTCTCCCCACGAAATGTGATCATTTCTACACAGATGAAGTCATGAACAATCCTGGGGTGATGGAAAATTGCTCCTGAACCAACGGATGTGCCCTACTGTTAGAAGTGCATGTTCTTTGGCAGTGTTTGGTTGGCTAAGAGCTGAGCTACATGATGCGTTAGCCATACAGATGTCGGAGAATTCCAACCAAAACCGAAACAGGAGTGGCAATTGCAAATGTTTGCTCCTCGTTGTGTTATATGTAGGTTGGTCCTTAGGAGTACTTCATCACGTGCAAAGGCCTGCTTATTTTCTCAATGCCGCTGTGTAGCATGCAACCATTTCTGCAGTGCTGCTTGCACTTTTGCTAGGTGCCACAGTCCATATACCAGCCTTCACCAACTTGATGCCCTCCAGATGTTTTGGACCAACTCCCATCAGCCTGACCAGCACAAACTCACTGACCAATACTTATTAAGACTCTTGCGCCTAGCCATGCACTCATATATTTGTGCAGATGATGAATTGCGTGAGAAACGCCCCCTTCTTGATTACTTTTAGCAGCTATGATCTCATCAAGGCTGTGTAGTTGTCTCAACACTTTAACATGCTCCAATGGCACAAGCTAGGAGTCAGGTATCCCTGAAAGATATCCCAAGGCAAACACTGCAATTCAGTAGTAGAACATCTGGTTTGCATGCAGAAGGTCCAGAGTTCAATCCTGGGCATCTCCGGGTAGAGCTGGGATAAAACTCCCTCCCTTGAGAACTACTGCCAGACAGTGTAGACCAGGCATAGGCAAACTCGGCCCTCCAGATGTTTTGGGACTACAACTCCCATCATCCCTAGCTAACAGGACCAGTGGTCAGGGATGATGGGAATTGTAGTCCCAAAACATCTGGAGGGCTGAGTTTGCCTATGCCTGGTGTAGACAGTACTGAGTTATATGAATGCCACATACTTTCTGTCAATCCATGAAGGGGAAATGGGGTTATACCATTTAGCCCCACTCTTGGTGGTCACACATACAGCTGAGAGGGGATTTGAACCCAGATCCCGTCTGTCTCCAGTCTCACACAATATCCACCACATGAAGAGCTTTCGTCCTTGGTCTAAGCCAGGTGTGGGAAACCTTTGGCTCTCTAGATGTTGCAAAACCACAACTCCCATCATCTCTGTCCATGCTTGCTGGGGCTGCTGGGAGCTGTAGTTCAGAAACCGTTGTAGGGCCAAAAAGTACCCCACATCTGGTCGAAGTTTTTCATCACACCATCCTGCCATTTAAAAATAAAGTGATGTTTTTGAGGCAAAAAGGCCCAAACTCTACAGAATGATCAAGTTCAAGACCAGGCCATCATTACTTTATAGAGATATGGAGACACGATTCCTCAAGTCCATCTGCACTTCCTCGGTGAGCCTGATTTACAGCTGAACCATCCCTGTAAACATCTCTTGGTTTCACCCTGGAAGATTTTTCTTTTTTTAATAAGCAGAGACAGAAACGTTGCTGGCAAAATGCTCTTCAAGGTGACAAGCCATGATTTTGGGGGAGCAGCTTAAGGAAGTTAGCGGACAATAAAAAGATACTTTCCCCCCTTTCCTAGGAAGTAGATAATCTTTGGAGGCAACTTGCAATTTTCCACTTTAGCCAAAGTGCCGTTATTGAAGCAGTCACTTCAGACCAATTACTGCCCTATAAATGAATCAGGCAAGGAGGCCTTGGGCTCTGCAGTGGAGCAACACAGACGTGTAGCTGCTTGAGGTGGCCTTGGGGCTCCCGCTTGAACAAATTGTTCAGATAAAGCTTCTGGTGTTTGACATTTTAAGTTCCGCTTCTTTCCCGGGGGGAAACCTATCAGTGGGACCCATCTTCCTAAATCCACTCCGAGTCGCCATGTATCATTTTCCTCATGAAGGCTAGATGGAACTTTATTACTGGAGAAGGTAAGGGAGAAGAAAACCCAATGGGGATTATAAAGAAACTAATCTTTCAATAGAGATTCCATTTTGAGGGAGGTATTGCTGTGAGTCCTGTGAAGTTGTCTAGGAGGAGGGGCTCCGGATGACCCTGGGGAGAGGTCCTGGCAGAATGGGGAGAGTGGAATTGGGACCCTAAGACGTGCCTGAGTCTGGAGAAGAGGCCAGTAGTCTGGGGAAAGGAGAGTTGGGACTAAGAGAAGGTCCAAGCAAGTTGGCAGAGGAGTGTTTTTCTCCTGTGGTGCTGGACAGCCCTAGTCAAATGAATCCTACTGAGAAGCAACCCTTGGCACCTCCTCCTGTCCGTAAGGGGCTTCCTTCAGAGGAGGAGATACCTGAGAGCCAACTCCAAGGACACAGAGACAAGGATAAGCCCAACCCACTTAAAGGAGTGTCTGTCTGCTAGTACTTGGACGGGGCCGCTTGCTGTACTAAGTTCTATGCCTGCCCATTCTTCAAAAAGAAGTTACAGGGCAGGGTGTCTGTGTCACTCGTTGGATCAACGTATTAACTTGTACTTAGCCATGAATCTACAGCTCTTATTTATTTACTGCATCTGGCAACTTCTTTGTCCTAGATCTTCCAATATTCAGTTTCATTGGCTGTCCCCAGTGAGTTCTAGTATTTTGAGATGGGAAGGAAGACTTTTTTCTACTTTCTCCATACCATACATAATATTATACAGTATCATCTTACTTGCCTTTTCTCTAAACTAAAAAGCCTCAAACTAGATGCCCAGCTTCCCAATAGCACTTAGGTTTAAACCCAATAGCACCCAGGTTTAAACTGGGTCTCCAGCTGTTTTGGACTACAACTCCCATCATCCCTAGCTAGCAAGACCAGTGGTCAGGGATGATGGGAACTGTAGTCCCAAAACCGCTGGAGACCCAGGTTTGGGAAACACTGGTTTAAACCAAGGTTGCACAGCTGATTGCTAGACTTCCCCTACATCACCTTTAACAAAATAAAATATGTTCTGGGATCATGCTATTTATATTGTAGCAACATGGTGGATTTGGGGGGGGGGGGGAGTAAAAATGTTTGCAGCTCAATCAGTTAGCCAAGGCTAATCAAGGAAAGTTTCTCAAATCATTTCTGAAAGATCCTCATTCAGGACTCGTGCTGGCTTCTGCTTGTCTCATGCTTAGAAAGAACGGAGCCGGGTGGTTTTCCATTCACCCTGCTGCTTTCCCCAGGAAAACCTGCTCTTTAGCACTGAATCGGAGCAAACATCAGTCTGCGGAAAACCCAACTGACATTTGCTCCGATTCAGCACTAAAGAGTGGGTTTCCCTGGAGGAAAGTGGTGGGACCATCAGAAGTCAGAGTGAGCCCTCTGTTCTCTTAAGCAGTCAGTTTCAGCACAGAGCAAAAACTATAGGGTGAATCTTCATGCTCAGTAAGGTATATTAGACACGCCTTCATTAGAAGTGTACAGATCAAGACCAGTCATGTTAAGTAAACACAACTTGTTTGGAATAATAACTCATACAGTACGCAACACACACAGCCTGACCTAGGCAGGTCTGAAGGAGGCACCAGGCAGAAAAATGTGTGTTTTATAAAGTTCAACATAAACATATTTATTTGCTTTCCCTCTGCCCTCCCTCTCCTGAAGGATGCTTGCACCCTCTTCTTTTACAAACACATCTACCGCAGGAAATTTGAATTTAAGATGCAGGTAAGCACATGGTTGCCAGTTCCTTTCTGGGCCTAACTCAGGGTGCTCATGTTAGTGTTTAAAGTCCTAAATGACACAGGCACCAAATAGCTGGAAGTCTGCCTCCTTCTCTACAGACCTTCCCATGTGTTAAAATCAGTGGAGCGGTCCTCTTGTCAGTTCCACCTCCCTCAGAAACTTGGAGTGGGGGTGGCCTGGGAGAGAGCATTCTCTGTGGCAGCCCCTGAGTTGGGGAATTCCCTCCCGACTGATGCGTGCCTGACATTTTTACCTTGCAGCTTGCGGCGGATGCGGAAGATGCACCCCTTTATCCTGACCTTCGACACCTGAGACTTGTGCTTTCAGGGCTCACTCTATTCCTGTTTTAACTGTTTTAAATTTTAAATTGTTATACCCACCCTTGGACCTGCTGGTGAAAGGTGGGTAATACATTTATTAAGGTAAAGGGACCCCTGACCATTAGGTCCAGTCGTGACCGACTCTGGGGTTGCGGCACTCATCTCGCTTTATTGGCCAAGGGAGCTTCCGGGTCATGTGGCCAGCATGACTAAGCCGCTTCTGGTGAACCAGAGCAGCGCACGGAAACACTGTTTACCTTCCCACCGGAGCGGTACCTATTTATCTACTTGCACTTTGATGTGCTTTCGAACTGCTAGGTTGGCAGGAGCAGGGACCGAACAACAGGATCTCACTCTGTTGCGGGGATTCGAACCGCCGACCTTCTAGACTCTGTGGTTTAACCCACAGTGCCACCCGCGTCCATTTAGTAATAAAGTAATAAAAACAACACCGCTGGTATACCAGGAAAAGGAGGGCTGAAGCCTTATAACAAGCAGATTCCCCATGAATCTTGGGAACTATAGCTGAACCTTCACAGAGCTACAATGCCCAGCAACCCAAATTCTTGCCGACTCTACTACAAGAGATTGCACAGGTACGCAAGATTACAGGTGTGCATGGGTAGGGATGAGGAGAACAAAGCTCTGGTAAATTGGAATTTCTGTGTGCCAGGTGATAGCGACAAACTACTGGCCACTGTGGGGGAAAAAGGATATCAAACTAGATGGACCCTTGTCTGGCCTGATCCAGCAGGGGGCTCAACTGTACATGCCTAGTTTTGACCCATTTCCCCTATTAAATAATTTGATAAATTCAATGTTAGTTTCTTCAGAAGACATTCTGAAAGCCTAGCACAATTTTTTCCCCATTAGCAATTTACCTGAATCCATCTTTGCAGACAGTGCATTTGTCCATCTCTCCAACGCATTTCTTACAATTCTGATGACATTTCTGACAACGTCTCTGACCTTTATTGGGGAAGAAGGGGAATCAGAAAGATGATCAGTTGCAGATATTAGAGTTTATAAGCTTCAGTTTCTTGCAATTTATTTGTCAAATTCACAATAATCTAATACTAAGAGTATAATTGTTTTTAGACCAAGTGGGAAACATATTCTTAGTTTTTATGACAAAAGAATAACTGACAAAACTTATCAGCTTCAACTTTAAATTAGTAAGTTTCTAGACTTCATTGTTTTGGGGAAAAACATGAAGAATTAAAACAGCATAATAATTAAAAGCTTGTATATTTTTAATGGGCAAGGACAAATGTTAACAGCTGGTGCTGCAAATTATGAACAGTTCATAATTATGAACTTGTTGAGACTGTTTTGGTTATACCGTGTCACTGTGAGAGAGAATGAAAAAGAAAATACTTCTAAAGCTTTTCTTTCTAACAAAGGGGGTTGGTATCTGTTGATCAAATTGTAGGTGCTCTTACCCTTCAATATTTTTCCTTAAAGATGGGAACCTACAATGAGGGGTTGACAGTATGCACAACTTGAAATCAATTAACACAGAGACAATTATATTGGGTAAAAACAAAACAAAAACCTTCAATTGCTTAGCAGCCCTTAGCTGAGAAGCATTTACTTTCCTTACCCTCATCAGAGTAAAATCCAGCTGGACACAGCATCACACACGTATTCGTCTCTTGGTGGTGATAGAAGCCGCGTTTGCAGGCTGTGCACGAGTTCTGGCTTCTGCCCAAGCACGCTTCACAGCCCCTGTAGCATCTGCGGCATTTCCGCTGCGAAGTGTCCCCAAAGTAGCCAGGGGGGCAGGAATTTACACACTTCCTGGGGGGGGGGGATAGAAACACAAGGAAAGTGAGAGGCTGCAGCACAACCAGCATAGTTGTTATGGTCCTGTCTCCATTGTGAGCATCACAGTTCTTTCCTGCCATCTAAATGTTGCATGGTTCTCTGATCGCCCATTCACCTGTTTGCTTTGCCAACATGTGGCTTCCGGAGACAAAATAAGAGACTGCTGGATCAAGCCAATCGGGTCCTGTTGCTTTATAGCAAGGGCAGGGAAGCTTTTTCAGCCCAAGGACCACATTCCCTCTAGGAAACCTCCTGGGAGGCCACAAACTGAAGCCCGGACACCGAAGTCCAGCTCCGAGGGCCTTCGGGCAGTTCCCTCACTGCGAGAAGCAAGGTTACAGGGAACCAGGCAGAGGGCTTTCTCAGCAGTGGCACCCACCCTGTGGAACGCCCTCCCACCAGATGTCAAGGAAATAAACAACTAGCTGACTTTTAGAAGACATCTGAAGGCTGTTCAGGGAAGCTTTTAATGTTTGATGTTTTATCACGTTTTTAATATTCTGTTGGGAGCATCCCAGGGTGGCTGGGGAAACCCAGCCAGATGGGTGGGGTATAAACAATAAAATATTATTATTATATCAATAATATACAGAAGGGGCCACAGAAGAGGAAGAGTTAGGGAGACAAGCACCCACCCAGGCCTGCAGCTCGCATCCATTAAAAAATCAAAATAAAAAAATTCCTTCCAGTAGCACCTTAAAGACCAACTAAGTTAGTTCTTGGTATGAGCTTTCGTGTGCATGCACACTTCTTCAGATACCTGAAGTGTGCATGCACACGAAAGCTCATACCAAGAACTAACTTAGTTGGTCTTTAAGGTGCTACTGGAAGAATTTTTTTATTTTGACTATGGCAGACCAACACGGCTTGGTCTTTAAGGTGCTACTGGAAGAATTTTTTTATTTTGACTTAGTTGGTCTTTAAGGTGCTACTGGAAGAATTTTTTTATTTTGACTATGGCAGACCAACACGGCTACCTATCTACTATTAAAAAATCAATACAACTTAACTTTAGAAAAGATAGATATGATGGGAATATTTTGTTTTGTTTTTTTACATTTATATCCCAGTTGCCCTGCCCCTAAGGAGCTTGAGGTGGTGTACTTGTTTCTCCCCCTCCCTATTTCAGCTTCACACAACAACCCTGTGAGGTAGGTTAGGCTGAGAGACAATGAACGGTCACTCACCCATGGGCTGAGTGGGAATTTTGGACCTAGCTCTCCCACCACTAAACCACTGCACCTGCTCCTTTGGAAAGCTAACATGTGCGATAAGACTTCTGTCCACTTTACCTGCCAGTTTTAAGGCTCCCGAGGCTGAAATGGAAGCAGTTCAGGCACTGGTCGGCGTTGGGGCCGTCGCATCCTTTGTCGCCACATTCCGTATGGCACGGACCTTAGAGAGACAGACAGTTCTGCTGAAAGAAGAGATATAAAACTCCTCCTAGTTCAACCCACAAAATTGCATCCGGTGTACAGTCTATCAAGTGTACCACATACCAGTAGGATTAAAAAACAACAACAACCAACCCAAAAATGATGGGAATACTTTGCACTCATTTTCCCTCCTTCCCCAACCCCAAAGGTTTACCATAATCATACTGAGAGCCAAAAGCCAGCAAGGCTCTTTCAGTTGGTGTATGCCTGGCACGAGGAGCACGAAACTGACTTAGGTTTTAAAAAGGGGGTCCATGGCTTAGCTCTCCTTTAGGTGCTCTGCTTCAGACTGCACCATGATCGGTGGTTTAGTGGTCAGGAGGGTGTCATTACCGTTTCTGTAGCAGGGTCCCTATCTCTGGCACCCTAAAGCTGCTCAATCAGCATGAAGGGGGAGCTTTTTAGCCACTGTATGCTCCTAAAGCTAAGCATTTGCGGACGCTGAAAATACAAGGTGTTTCAGTTTCAGGAGAATGGCATTCAAGTTCTGTTGCAAACAATGAAACCTTGTGGAAAACACAACTTAAGTCACTCTGAAAGAAGATACAGACCACTCCAAAACATTTGCCCATGTCTATGCACAGAAAATAGGGACGCAGGTGGTGCTGTGGGTTAATCCACAGAGCCTAGGACTTGCCGATCAGAAGGTCAGTGGTTTGAATCCCCGCAATGGGGTGAGCTCCCGTTGCTTGGTCCCTGCACCTGTCAACCTAGCAGTTCGAAAGCACGTCAAAGTGCAAGTAGATCAATAGGTACCACTCCGGCGGGAAGACAAACGGCATTTCCGTGCGCTGCTCTGGTTCGCCAGAAGTGGCTTAGTCATGCTGGCCACATGACCCGGAAGCTGTACGCCGGCTCCCTCGGCCAATAAAGCGAGATGAGCGCCGCAACCCCAGAGTCGGTCACGACTGGACCTAATGATCAGGGGTCCCTTTACCGTATGCAGAGAAAATAGTAGATCTAGCTGAAAGGCAACACACGGAGGAAGGGCCACCAGCTCCTGAGGGCCGAGCCCTTTGGACCTTCCCCAATATTTTGGGGGTAGGGGCCAGGTGCCCCCCAATGCCCCCAAAGCATGGAAACGTTTTATTTGCAGCTGTATAGCTGAGTCCCAGGACTGTCTCCAGGCCACACCCTTCACTGTCCCTGTGCAAATGCTTTGGTCTGTCTGGAATCCATCCCTGAATTGTGAAAATGTCGTTTGGGGTCCAGATTTTATTGGTATTGATATATACAGTCAGAGGTATAAGTACCCTTAAGCTTGGTTTTGTTTACTTCTAGAATCCAGATACTGCCAGCAAAAAGTGTCAAGGGTAGTATGGCAAGCACAGCCCAAAATGACATAAATGAGCGGAAGAACTTGCATGTCCCACAAAACACAGAGGTCCAATATTGGGACAGGTTTCAAAGCTGAGCTGAGCTATGCAGCTGTGTACGATTCTACATTTTTGAGGGTTTTGCCAACGTTTATGAGACCACCTGGAAAAAGACTCCAAATGCCACAATAAATTTTGTGTGAATAATTTAATAGCGCTGGGGAGGGGTGGGCAGAGCTTGGAAGGACAACAAAGCTGCATCTGCGGCCGGTTTTTAACAGGAGGAGTGGGCTCTGTCCAAAGAAACCCATTCACCTACTCCTGAATTCTCGGCTCACAGGAAGAGGCTGTATAAACCAAGAGTCAAACAGAGCCTAACATTTATCTCGCAGCCATAATATTAGTATACAGGATATCAGCCAAGCCAGCAGCAGCAACTCACATTTCTTGCTCATTTCTTTATGGGGCTTAGAGTTACAAGGCCTAAAGTGGAGCTACCAGGCCAATTGAATGTCTTGCCCTGGAAATACAGCTTGTCAACTTAATTGTCTCAAGGAGGTGTCCATTTAAAAAAGCATGCGCATTTCTGAAACTTCTGGTATCCGTGATGTTGGGTGGTTGCGTTTTCCCCCTTATATTAAAACTGGAGACACAGTTCAGCCCTAAAGATGCATCTAAATTTACTAGGGACTGCCACCCTTGCTTGTGTTGCTTACCAATCCCACCAAACCCCACCCCTCTCCCTTTACATCTCACCTAACCTATATCTCCTCACAGCCTCTGCTGTTGTTCAAAGCTGCCATTTTAAACCTTCCTTCTGTTTTGCTCCCTCCTCCTGTTCGGAGTTCATGAAATCTAGGATTGTGATGCACCACTACAAATCCTCCAACAAGGGCTGCGTGATGACAGCCTTACATTTTTATGTATATAGAAAGATAGGCATAGAGACACAAAAGTGAAACCAGCAGCAACAGCAGCTCCAGTAGCTCCTCGTACCAACACAGAAGTTAATACTGCCTCCTGGGCATTCTGTACTCCCGGACTATCAAGGCAATGGTTTCTAGGCAATGGCGGTGCTTCACACCTGTCATGCTGTAGTTCTGGGACGGGGAACCAGTGGTCCTCTGGGTGCTGCTGTATTTCAGCTCCCATTGGCTCCAGCCAGAATGGCCAGGGATCAAGGATGATGAGCGTTGTAGCCCAGAAACAGCTGGAAGGCCACAAGATCCTCAACCCTGCTGTGTTGAGCAAGGCTGTGTCAGCTGCTGCACATCTTTATCCCCCTCACTTAGGATGAGGTTGCTGCCCACATATTTTCAAAGAAAGGAGAGGGATCACAGATGCATGGGACCCCTCTGAAACAAGACAGGCATTTCTGGTTTTCTGAAGATTGAGAGGAAAGCAGTTAAGCCAACGTTCCTGGGGAGGGTTCTAAAGATCCAGCAAAACTACAGGAAAGTTACTAACTCTAACATGGGGTAGTAAAAGTGGTGCCCTCCAGATATTGTTGGGTTACAACTCTCATTAGCCCCAGCCAGTATGGGCCATGGTCAGGGATGATGGGAGTTAGTCCAACAATATCTGGATGCCAACCACATTGGCTACTCCTATTCCATCACCTGGTCCATCATGACACTGATACGAAACTCTGCTTTTCTTGAAGCCTCTGCGTCATCCCCCCTGAAGCATGGGTCAGCTATAGCTTAGCGGTGCATTTTGGAATCCCACTGCATTTTTACTCCATCTTTGAGATGATGGCACTGCCAATATACTGGCGGAGATAGTAGGCATCAACTGCATGGCGCCTCTCTATGTTGAACAGAATGGAGTAGCAGATGTCTTGCTGCCCTGGGCTCCTTCAAGAGGGGCAGGAAAGAAATGGAATAAGTACATGAATAAAATATCCCTCACTTTTCAAGGCACACTTCAGTCCTTCTTAGCAGCGCACCCTGACATGCAGTGTGGAGTTATCATATCATACGATAGTGCTTTGCTGCATGATGTTATATCCTCATAATTCGCAGGGTGGTGCATGAGCCCACCCCACAAAGAGATACAAATCAGAAATCTGTGCTAAAGCAACCTAAACTGCACAGCCAGATCCCCTCTGTTAATTCTGGGCTCTGTAGGAGATAGCCAAATTAAGTACATTTGTATTGTGGTTCTCATTCTGCCATTTGTACTGTTTTCCAAAACATTCTGTTTTGGTTTCTGCCAATCACCGGAAGGGATATGGGGTAAATTTGATTCAGTTCACATTTAAAGACAAACCACCATAATTCATCCATTACAAAGCAAATAACAGGAACTTAAACGCAGCCATCCTTCGAGATTCACACTTTTTCTGGATTTTGCTATGCAGTCCTCTAGCGAAGAAATGTGTACTAAAAGGTATAGGCTACAGTTTGCAAAAAGGCGTGAAAATAACATACAAAAATGCTTTCTACGAGGAGGAGAAATTGCTTTGCAAAACTGTGCATATTACACCAAACTGCATACAGATCTATGTATATTAGGATAAATTAGCAACACGATACTGATGAAATTTCATGAGGGAATAATAATTAAAAAAGAAAAAGCAAGCTGAGGTGGAGAACTGAGCATAACACTGAAAAACCGAGAAAATGAAACTGAGAGATTTGCCATGCCCTGGTCATGAAAAAGGGGAAGGACTGGTGGTGTGGTTTTCTGCATCCCCACTTTATATGTATGTATTCATGTGTACTTTAATGAACTGAATAATGAGTCATGGGGGTGTGGGGAGTGTGTGCATAAACTTAGCAGGGCTTATCTTTTCAGTTGCTAATCTGTTAATGTTGTTAATACTGTTTTGTAGAACACCACATTGATTTGTTAATCATATATTATGACTTTTCCTGTAATTGTGACGCTCAGCTTATTTTTAGTTGCTGCTTTGTTAACAGTGCTTCATAGACAGCAATTGTTTTATTGATGGTCGTCAATTATTTTATATTAATTATGCTGCCTTTGTGATGTTCTATGATGTTATTGTTAGTTGTTTGTAAACTGTTCTGGGATTCATTCAAATGGACAGAGGCATAGAAATACAATAAATCAAAATCAATTTGCATTCTGAAATTTAACAGGCATTGTCCATACCTGTCAGAAGTTTATCTGTATAACCTCAAAAGGCTTGGAAACTTCCTGTTGTAATGTGGTTTTAATTTCCTTTATGCTAGTAGGGGCCGCATCATGCATTTGGGATTAACCAGTTTGGAATTAGAAACATGGACACCAAATCCCAATGTTTTCAGGAATCTGAACGGATTCTTGTACTCGCTGAACACCAAGGGAGAATGGACAAAACATTGTACTAGTTTGGGATAGGGTCAATTTTTTTGGAAGTCAATGGAGCACCATCTTTGTTCATAGTACTTGTGGTGGATATGGCAATAAGACGGCTTGGTGTACTGGATTACAAACAATCTCCTAGTTTTTCCAAGATGAGGGGAGTGACAGCTCCGGTTGTTTGCATAAGGAAGTGGAGTTTGAGGCGGGGTAGGGAGGAAGGGACAGACAGAGAAATGGGATTTGGGCACTTTACCTGTGTATTCCTCTTCATCCTCCAGGATCTCCATCTGAGTTTGGAAGAAAGCTGCTTTTGAGGCTTCCATGTCAGAAGATGGCATCTCCAGCATCCTTGACCTGGAGTGATGGGAGCTGGAATTGGAATATGGGCTCTCAGCTGTTCCATATAAAATGAGGCTCCATTCTTTTAACTTTCCTGCAAAAGATTCGGCATTCATAAATATTGCCCTGGTTTGCACATTAATACTAAGCAACAGTGCATTAAACTATGGTTTATATGATAGTCTGGAGCCTGTCCAGGGATTTGTTTACTCCCAACAAACCACAATCGTAAGCCACAGCTTGTTGTTACCTTACAACTTTTTGAAAATGATTACTTGGCATTGAAGTGTGAACCTAGCACTGTTCTTTAACTATGGTTTGCTTGGCCGCCCCAACTCAGGTATTCACCAAGCTATAAAAGCACGAGGCAAGAGCAGCTAAAAAACAATCCAAGTTTGGAGGAACAAACCATAGTTTGTTTGTTTGATTGTCTGTGGGACAAATCATGGTTAACTCATGCTTTGTTAAACAAACCATAGTTTAAACAATTTTTGAAACAGCTTTTCCCAGTCTGGTGCCCTCCAGATGTTTTGGGTTACACTCTCATTATCCTAGGCCAGCATGGCCAATGGTGAGAGATGATGGGAATTAATAGTCCAAAACATCTGGAGGGCACCAGGTTGGGGAAGGCTGCCTTAAATGAACCAACGCTTAGCATTATGTATGATCCAGGTCATTAAGTCTATTAACTGTTAATAATCAGTCATCTGCCTTAACTGATGGAAATGCTCCCCGGTACCACCTACTAATGGATTATTTGACAAGGTTGTAATGGACACAATTACTTAAAATGGATAAAACACCTATGCAAATTAAGGCAGCTTTGCATCCTAATTTCAAGGGTGATTTCTTGCGAAAATGATCCCTATTTCAGGTAAATATTCGCTCCAAAAGGGAGATGTGTAAAAGTCTTGCTAGAACTAATCCTATTCTGATGTTGATCTGTTTTAATGAATTTGATCCTTGATGACTCTGAAAAGAGAACGTGGAAGAGGAAATTGGCAGTTACGTTTGAAATGAGTGCTTAATGAAATCTTGGTAAATGTGTTACTCTTTTGAAATGTTTGAATGCTCAAATAAAGTGGTTGAGACATCAATTCAAATTAAATAAGTGTGAAAATTACAAAAGTCTACTATATGTTTTGGAAAGTTCTTGGTTCATTCCATGCACATTTGGAATGAACCAATTTGGAGTACCTTAAGATACTCTAACCAAATATTGCATGATGCTTCCTGAGGTCAAGAAGCAGGTTTTCATCTATGTTTGGATACACCTGGATGCCATTTTGAATCAAGATGGTGGACTGAACCTTTCAAAACTGCACTGATTTTTTTGTTTCCAATATTTCCCAAGCAACACTGGTTATGAGGAAACTAATGTACACATAAGTGACTTTTTGAGATAACAAGGGAATGCAGGGATTGACAATTTAGTTTCTCCTTCATCCTTTAAGACCTCATTGACACATACCTCAGAATGAGGTGGCAGAGTTATGAGACAGTTGAATGGCCTTTAGTGCTTAAAACTACAGAAGGGTGAATCATATTCTTCAACGCTTCCACCACAGCATAAATATAATTCATTCCCTGGCGGATGTACATTGCTGAGGAAGATCAGTAGTGGCCCGAAAGCTGTCTATCAAAACTGCTGGTCTGCTTTTGATGGTCTTCTAACTGAGGGATCTCCAACGTGGTGCTTGTGAGCACCAGTGCGCCCACCAGATTTTGTGTTCTCACACTCCCACAGCAGCCATTTTGTGACACGTGCTCATAGTGCTTTCTCAAAATTCCAAATGTGCCCCCAAAGCTTGGCAAGCTTTGTTTTAATTGGAGGAGTTCCAGACAAGTTTTGAGTGACTTCAGGACTTCCTGGAAGACAGTTTGTAAGTCTGTGCGGTCACCCTTCTCCAGTGTAAAGACTGCAACTTGATCTGGTGTCCAAGATTTACAAATGGCCCTCAAAAAGGCTGGCTATTCAAGCATTTAAACATTTGTTATGAAGCAGAAGCACTAAATCATTCTCAGGAGAGGGGGCTAAAGATTTGCTAACATGTACAATTCCTTGTTTTTTGCTCATTCTTTTCATAAGCATGTTGTTGTTGTTGTTGTTGTTGTTGTTGTTGTTGTTGTTGTTGTTAAAAGGAAAAAAACCTAAAACGTATCAACCAGCCTGATTCAAGTCCGCAATCCTAACTCCACTTACCTTCTGAGTAGACATGGTTAGGATTGTGCTGCAATGGTATCACAGAAGCAAAAGGGGGGGAAGGGGGGGCTGCCTTTCCAATAAAAGCTCGGGAATGGGGTGGGCTTTGAGGGTTTTATAAAAAACAAAACAAATATCAAGGGCATTAGAAGTAATCCACCTGAGCCCAGAACAAATTTGCTCTAAAGAGCTCCAGGAAGGGCATGAGGAGGAATCTGTTCTCAGGGATTTATTGCTGCTTCCCGTGGTTAATATATGTTGGGAGGCGTTCAGAAAAGAAGCTGCAGTAACTCATTCCCAGTGGGTGCAGCGATCATAAGCAGCACCCACAACGAGCACATTATTATTATTATTATTATTATTATTATTATTATTATTATTATATTTATTTTATTTATTTACAGTAAGCCTGCAACTTACGCACATTCAGGCAGAATAATTTAAAAAAATTAAAAAGGAGGAGAAAAGAGGGCAGGCATCTGGAAAAAATGACTTCGGCAATCCCACCCACCATTGCACTCAATGTATTTTGACTATGCACAATTTTGGCTTTAGGCATGATCCCCAGAACATAACTTAAGTTGCAGGTACGCCATTTATCTCTCCTTTCCTTTAAGGGGCTCATATCTGCCCCATTGGCTGTCGCTTTTCCAAAGAAAGCCGCCTTACACAAAGGTAAGACGATTGTTCCAACTAGCTCAATATGGTCCACACTGGCCGGCAACAATTCTCCAAGATCTTGGATTGGGACCATTCCAAGTCTAGCAGGTAGATGCTTGGGGAAGGGCCACAGGTGGCTGGAAGAGAATGTGTGTTGTGTGTCCCTGGTGCAACCCCACTTCTTTGCAGCCGGCGCAGCAATGCAGACTAGGAGACGGGGAGCTCTCCCAGCCCACCCTAGGGATTCTGGAGACTAAACCTTCCTGCATGCAAAGCATGCTCCACCACTGAGCTACAGCCCTGGCCCAGACCTGTCCTCCTGCTTCCAGAGTGCTTCTTGGTGGTGGAACATCACATTCCAGATCGACAAAATGTAAATATTGAAGAGCAGCAAAGCAGGCACATTTAACATGCCTGTGCAGCATTAAACAGACTACGTTGCACTGATTTGCTTAAACCGAGTGCAGAAATGTAACACTGTTGGGTGCAAGATGATCATGGCTTTCATTTTTTTTTTATATATATATTTATTGAAAATTTTTGAAATTACAAAGAAAAAACAAAGCAGAAAAAGAAAATAGAAAAAACAAAGAAAAAACAAACCACATCCAACAATACAAATTCAAAAAACAAAAATACACTGCAAACAAACAAAAATAAATCCATCATTCTCAAATCCTCAACTCTCATTACCTTCTTTCTATGACCTCCTCCTCCTCCCTTTTTTTGTATCCTGGTTAATAATTATGCAGCAAATCCTTTCCATATTTCATAGTATTCTGTCATTACATTAGCTTGATCTATTTTCATCTTATCTTATAGAAAACCTTAAAAACTTAAAACTTAAATCTTATTTTTACCGACTTCTCACATGATCATGACTTTCAATCCATCAAATTTATGTTATGGAATCCCAAAATGTCATGGAAAGCGTGAGGGGCACACATTTGAACATCACAGGGAGCTTCTGCCCCATGTTAGTCTTTTAGTTTCACATCTGTTTTGTTCTAAATGTGTGCGTTGTTTTTCTGTGTTTAACTTTTTAAAATTATATGATGTGCAAATTGCCTTCAGATGGTGGTTTAGGAGGAGAGTGATAAAGCAATGATCAATAATAATAACAATTCTCCCACTTATTTACAAGTGGCAGGGAGTGCCAGGAGCAGCCCAGGAATTTGAATAAACCAAAAAAAAATTGTGTTTTTAAAATGAATAGCATAATTTGTGCATTTTGAACTGTCGGGTTGAGAATCAGGCCAAATCAGGCCAAAGTCGTGTTTTGGTCTGCCATCTTGATTTAAAATGGCACCCAGCACCCAAGCATCAAAGAAAACCATTGCACCCTACTTTGGAAACCCTCATGCAAAGTTTGGCAAGGATATATCCAGAAGCAGCAGAATCTAAGCCAAAAGAAGGGTGAAGTCACGTTTTGGACCGCCATCTTGATTCAAAATGGTGCCTGGTGTCCAAACGTTGACAAAGACTCCCATCTTTGTCCAGGTGGCAATATTCCCCTCTGCAGCACTGCCATTTATTTCTACACCCAAATAACCTGAATATTCTCAGCCCTTCGACAAAGCTAAGCCAAAGCTGGTATGTCAACTGTGAGAGCCTCAATGGAAAATTATAGCAAAGGTCACATGGGGGGGGGGGAGAGGAAATTGTGCCCCTTTATTTCACTGCCAAGGCTTGGAGACCCAGAATCACACCAAGGAAAGAAAAGGACAAGAATCCTGTCCTTACGCCAGCCCTTTACACCCTGCTGTAAAGGCACAGACTCCTGACATGCGTTGTTCAGTGTTTAAAAGTCAACTTGAGGCCTTTTAATGGCATTTGTATCAGAGGTATTTCATGCTGTTTTGCCCAAACTGCAGCCAGTTCCTGAGAACACTGTCTCCTCTTGTATTAACAGGGGGGAAATGTTTCTGAACACCATTCATGACTCTAACCGGGAGCAGGATGGGTTGGGGGTTGGGGGAGAGACTAGGGGCCAGAAATCTTGGAGAGGGAGAAGGAGCGACTCCTAAGGAATGAAGAGGCCTGCGTACCAAGCACAAAAACACACACCGTCACTTGTTAATATGTCATCTCTCTGTAACACTGCAAAGCTTCAGTCGGCGAGAAATAAATATAGATCTATACCGTATGACGCAACCTACAGAACAGCCCCGTCCAGAGCTAAAAACAGCACGCAAGAGGCGTTAAAAGAAATCCCTACATTGCCAATGCAAACACTGCAGGGAAGCTTGAGTTTTATGTGCTGATTTTCACGTTTTCATGGCTGTGGGGTGAGAAAAGAGGGAAGGGAGTTGTAGGGTGGCAGCCTGTCACATGTCTCACCTGCACCAAACATTTGGGCCTCTCGCCGCAAGAGACGACACAATCCAGAGGCACTTACCTTGCATGTCTGGGTTTCGCACGTGGTATGGCTTATCCTGGATTTCCAGTGTCCATTCTCCTGCAGCCCTTTCTCCCCAGCAGTGGACAGTCATGAACTCCCAGTGCTTGAAACCATTACTAGAATCATCGTGCTGTCTGTTAATAGGATGACAGACATCAAGAGGTCACACCAAGAGGTGGCAAAGAGAACTGGTGGGCTATCTAGTTCAACCACCTAATTTAGGCTCACAGGCTGAAGGTTTGCCATCAGTGCCGGATTTACGTATAAGCTAAACAAGCTATGGCTTAGGGCCCCACTCTCTTGGGAGCCCCCCAAAAAATTAAAGGGGGGAAACTGGATGTACATTTCCAAAATATAAGATAAAAAACAAATAAAATAAAACCTACATACAGCAACAGTGTTTTGTGTTGAGTAGGCTCCTATGATGTAAGTAATGGGCCCCGCCTGCTAGCCTGCTCCCTAAAATATCACTGGTTTGCTCATATCTATATATAGGGTGCCTACATTCTGCATGGACTGGTCAATAAATTACCATATAGCATATATTCAACACAAAAAACAGCGACAATTTGTTGTTGACAAAGGACAGCTGGACATATAAAGGGCCCCATTACCTTCAGTAGCTTAGGGCCTCATCAAACCCTAAATCCGACCCTGTTCCCCATGCCTACTCTAAGTAGGACTGGTTGGATTCTACCCATTTATACTAAAGCTAAGAACAGAACTCCAAATTCGACTTTGCCATTGACCCTGAAAACTCTCCTTTTTGGCACCAAAGGAATAGGAATTATTTGCGAACATCTACACATCAACAGAGGGATGCGGGTGTTGGCTTTTTGCAGTTTGGTAGTGCTGCAGAGAGCTTGCTGGGGAGACCATGCATTAAAAGAGGGACTCAAAAAGTACTTAAACAAGGTTTTAATTACAAAAACAAAAACTCCATTTACACTAAATACATCAAACATGACCCAACCACCAACCCATCCCCCAGGGTAATGGGAGAGCCAGGTGCTGCTCCTTATATACTACACCCAATTGCTGACACAGCTTAATCAATACAACTCAGCAGCACCTGCTATGTTTCACAGCTGTAAAGCTGGGTCTCGTTATTTTGCTCTGGCCCTTGCTGTGGCCCCTTAAAGACATACACATCGGGTGGAACAATGATGAACCTTTACATTTAAAGAAACCATTCAACAGCGGGTGGCACTGTGGGTTAAACCACAAAGCCTAGGGCTTGCTGATCAGAAGGTTGGCGGTTCGAATCCCCGCAATGGGGTGAGCTCCTGTTGCTTGGTCCCTGCTCCTGTCAACCTAGCAGTTTGAAAGCACGAAGTGCAAGTAGATAAATAGGTACCGCTCCGGTGGGAAGGTAAACGGTGTTTCCGTGCGCTGCTCTGGTTCACCAGAACCGGCTTAGTCATGCTGGCCACATGACCCGGAAGCTGTACGCCAGCTCCCTTGGCCAATAAAGCGAGATGAGCGCCACAATCCCAGAGTCATCCGCGACTGGACCTAATGGTCAGGGGTCCCTTTACCTTAACCTTTTACACATTGACAGAACAATGAATTAATATCTGCCATAAAAAACTGGAGAGGAGGAGTTGTGGGGTGGGAGAAGATATCTAGGCGAGCACTTATTTCAGCATGCATGTCTCTGGACACACTCGGCTGCTTTCTGCCAGCATGCATCCTGGAATGTTTAACTGTTTTGATTCAGCTCCGCTGCCATAGAGCAGCTTGTATCTAGAGGGCATCAGTTGCTTTTCCCGGATTAGCAGACCCTGACTTGGCAACACAAGCCCTGTCAGCATCTTTATAAAAGAAAATCCAAAAGGACAGTAACGGCCTCCTGCTCGTGTTCACGGTACGTGAAGTTGCAGCTGGCAGAGGGACATGCAATTCCCCGAAAATGCACTGTTTCCCACTGGCTCTCTGGTTTCCAAATCACCTAGTGCTAATAGGAGGGGAGAAAGTAGAAAGCAGCATGGCCGAAAAGCCTGTTGCAAATATGCAAAACAGGTCCAACTGGAAGTAGAGACCAATGAGGGCAGGTATCAGTAAAATGATGAACGCCAGCTCTCAAGTGCCAGTGGATTTCAGTGGCTACCTATAACCACCTAAACATTAGGAAGAACTTCCTGACAGTAAGAGCTGTTCGACAGTGGAATTTGCTGCCAAGGAGTGTGGTGGAGTCTCCTTCTTTGCAGGTCTTTAAGCAGAGGCTTGACAACCATATGTCAGGAGTGCTCTGATGGTGTTTCCTACTTGGCAGGGGGTTGGACTCGATGGCCCTTGTGGTCTCTTCCAACTCTATGATTCTATGATTCTATGATTGTGTAGTGTGGACATAGTGTGCAACCTGGTCTTGATTACATTGCCCTCGGTGGGGGGACCGGATCTTGGAGGCACCAGGAAACTGCCATGGGATTCTTCCCCAGAGCCTCAGCCTTGAGGAGAAAGGGTGCAGTTCTACTGTTGTCCTCCAGGGGTCAGGAGGGAGGTTCTCCCTGGTTTTTGACTGGTTCCCAACCTCCTTATGGCTACCTTGCCTATCTTCCAGCAACCACCTGGCTTCCTGCTCTCTATACAGCAGGGGTGAGGGACATCGGATGTGGGAGCCACACAAGTGGCCCTTTGAGACTCTATTTGGCCTTCAAGATTCTCTCCAGGCCAAGTCCCTCCCTCAACATCACACCCCTCACCAGCCCAGCAAGTGCCTTTGCAGGGCTCTAAGATGCTCTTGAACTGTGGCACCTCTTGCTTGCTTAGATGGAAGATGGAGGTGTGTGTGTGTGTGTAGAAACCTCTGAATTTTAAAGGCAGACGTGTCCTGCTTTACGAATGCTCACTACGCAAATATTCATTTATCAGAACACAAGGAATTAGCACCCAAAGCTCCTTACATGTACAGTGGTACCTCTGGATGTGAATGGGATCCATTCTGGAGCCCCATTCAAATCCTGAGTAGAGCGTAACCCGTGACTGCGCGTCTTGAGATTCGCCGCTTCCACGCATGCGCGTGACATCCTTTTGAGCGCCTGCGCATGCACGAGCAGCAAAACCCGGAAGTAACGCGCTCCGTTACTTCCAGGTCGCCGCGGAGCGCAACCTGAAAATACTTTACCTGAAGCTACTTCAACCAGAGGTATGACTGTACACACTGCAGATTCTGTGGCCAGGAATCAATAGGAATCAGTGGAAATTGTTGACTTGTTATTGTGAACAGAAATTGTTTACTCATTATGCAAACGCTCACCTAACGAATGATTTCCAGAGAACACATTTTGTTCATAAGGCTGTTTTTGCACAGGCTTTTCCTGCATAAGACTGGAACTTGTGTGGTTTTTTAAAAAAATATTTTCACTGTAATTAAATTGTTTTTGTGTTTTGTGTCATCGCACATTGCTTAGAATTTTTTTTTTTTAATGTTAAGAAATACTTTTCAGTGAAATAAATAAACCCACGCACTCCAGGTCTTTTTTAGAAGCTCATGGGCTTGCAGTCTTGCTGGGGTAGGTCACGTTCCACTCTCCTCCCTCTCAATCCTTTGCCTGGTTCTTTATTTTTAAAGAGCAAAATGTCTACCCCGCTTTTTGAGGAACTCCCCCCAGAAACCAACTCACAATCTCTAACCTTGAAACAACTCTGCTTGACAACAAAATGCAAACCACTAAAGAATAAACCAGCATAAAAGATGAAATACAGAAACAGAATTGAAATATACTCAGAGTCGCAAAGTGATTTCATGCTCTTTGTTCAGCTCATAGTGGTGAGGAGGAATGAATGAAGGTCCCCTCAAAGTATCTGCTTTATATACATTATTTACACAATGGGCTGCACATGATTGGCTAATCCCGGAATTCTACTGTAAGCCAATCAGGTTGTGGATTCACTTATATCTGGAGCATGATTGGGTGGTTCCTGCCAACCAATCATACTGCTGCATTGTTCTAGGACCAATCAGACTGCTGCATTCTGAATCCTATTGTTCTAGGACCAATCAGACTGCTGCAATTTGGATCCTATTGTTCTAGGATCAATCAGACTGCTGCAGTTTGGATCCTATTCAACTCAGTACATAACAAGAATACAGTGCATAATACAGATGAAGAAAAGAGTATTAAAACATAAAAAAATAAAACTGCAGAAAGACCGTGTGGTGTAGTGGTTAGCGTGACGGGAGACCAGAGTTCAAATGCGCATTCAGCCATGAAGCTCACTGGGTGAAGAACAAAATGGCGAGGGAGAGAACCACCCTGGGCTCCTTGGTGGAAAAGTGGGGTATAAATGTAATAATAATATATTTATTAAATTTTTGAGTAATTTGGGAAGGCTTTTATATTATTTATTTACATAGGGTTGCAGTCAACCAACTTTTACTCAGAGTAGACCCATTGAAATTAATGGCCAGGACTAACTTAGGTCCATTAATTTCAATGGGTCTCCTCTCAGAACCCCCCCCCCCCAACTAAATACAACCCATACCATTTAATGCCAAAAATAGGCATATGAATGGGCAGGCCTAGTAGAGTTGCAATCCCACCTGCAAAATCCAAGCTGTCCTCACCCTGTACCACCTACTGGCATTCATGAGGAGCAGACCCAGAATGCCTTTTCAACCTCAGTGCAGCTGGGCTACAAACTCTCAATAGGGCATCTGTGTGACGGCTTACCTTCTAGCCAGGAGCTGGGACTTCGTACCAGAGGGAGAGGTGAGGTTTATCTGCAGGTCTCCCCGGCGCGGGTGTGCAATAGAAACCCGCACGATGACGTGCTCCAGATAGGCTACGTGATGGTCAGGGTGGTCCACACAGGCGTTAGTTAGAGTTGCCGTCCGCACCGTCTTGTTGGTGGGGATGAACCTAGAGAACGGGAAATAAAGGGAAGCCTTCAGAGGTCAGCAGTCCAGAATCCTGGCAGAATAGGTTCACCCTAAATCAGGGCTGGGGAATCTTTGGCCCTCCAGATGTTGCTGAATGGCATTGCCCATAATCCCTGCTTACTGGCCATGCTAGCTGGGGTTGATAGGCATAGGAGTCCACTAGAAAGGCTACAGCTTGCCCATCCCCAGCCTATGAAATGGGCTCCAAGCCTTCATTCATTTAGACAGCCCCTTTCTATTATCTTTTCCAGCTCTTTTATACATGGCGAGGCGCATTAGAGAGGTGGCACCCAGCTCTGGTGGTTCGCCAGTTTCTCTTTCTACCTCCCAATTCTCTGTTGGAAAAACAGCTATAATATCCAGACCATGCTTTCCTTTCTTCCTTCGTTGGCCAAGGAAGCCTGCAGCATTCGTTCTGAGCTGGAGCTGAACTTGTTCTCGCTTGCCAAATCACACTGAACTACAACTCCCATCATCCTTGGTTACCAGCAATGATGGATGGGGCTCATGGGCATTGGAGTCCAAAAACATGTGGAAGGGAGGGCCCCAGGTTCCCCAGCCTTGCCCTAAGTCAAAGTGGAACACTTTAGACATTTTGTGTGATGGCCTGGGATTTGGACTCGGATGCTGAACCTGAGGGATCCCAGCCTGCACAGTATTCCCTGCCTCCAGAACCAGCTGAGCCGGGGCTGGGGCATGAGCCGGAAGGGTCCTCACCTGTGCTGGGTCCTCAGGTGCTGAGTCTGCTCTGGCTCCTGAGGTGATGGAGGACCCATTGCCTGCAGGTGCTCCACTCTCAGCCCCGTCAGAAGAAGCAGAGGTTGTCTCTGGGTCCGGTAACCCTCCAGCCTCTCCTGAGCTACAGAGGCTCAGGGCAGAGGGAACTAAGTTCCCGCAGGAGGAGTGCTCGCCTCCAGGCCAGGAGAGGAGAGTCATCAGAGGATCGGGGCCGCCCTATGCCTCGGGGCAGATAAAAGCCGGCCAGCCCCAGTCCCAAGTTGTGGGAGCAATATTGTTGGTTGATAGTTCCTGTCTGAACCCTGTCCTGCTTTTCTGCCAGAGCTCCTGACCTGCCCTGGCTCTCTGCTTGCTTGCTTGCCTGCTCCTGACTTCACCCGACTCCCTGCCTTGCACCCAGCTTCAGCTACTATGGACTGCCTCCACGTTGCACCTTTGACTACGGACCGGACTTGGACCACGCCTCTCGGGTAACCCACGGGACCAGCACATTTTGGTAGTTAGCCAAACTCCACCACATGCTGCTCCAATAACAATTTGTATTGCAGCCTAGAGGATTTTAAAAACGTGTTTATATTTATTTAGTAAGTGCATATATATCCTGTTGTTCTTCCATCAGGGAACTCACGGTCACATAGGCAGCGTTCCCTGGTGGTCTCCCATCCAAGCACAGACCAGACCATGACCTGCTTAGCTACAGCAAAGGGGGTGCATTTGGTGCCATGAGACCAAGTTGTATGTTGGCCTGCCCCTGGGAATGCTACCTTAGTCAGGTGGGGATGCTGACGACTTGGTTCTTGGTACTGCCACTTTAGTTCACAAGAAAAAATCGGGTCAGCCTACAACTGCTCTTAACAGCCTTCTTGAAGCGAGAAGCCAATCTCGACAGCAGTCTTGGATCTCGTTCAGCTGAGGATTTCATGCTTTCAGAGACCATCGTCTCTCCTACACAGTCACCGCCCACCAGCAACGAACCAACTCCCAGCACAGGGTCTGGAGCATGTTGTTAATGTCTAATTTATTGGGAGGAAGCTGCTCACCAGTCCCCAGACTTGCTCTAGGGACGCTTCTCAGCATATGGTGGAAGAGACTCGTGGGGATTACATCGCCGGTCTTTTATTTTGCCTTAGTCATAAAGGGAGAATCGATGAAAGCTATAAACAGTGATGTCATTTCCCGGGGAGAACAGGATTTTTACAAGGGGACTTCAAAACATTATTTGCATGCAGCATGAACTGATTTAAAGAAGCTGTTTTGGCCAAATGTTCCCGACTTTCAGTTTAAGCAAGCGTCAGCTCTAGCGTCCTGATCGCAAACACCGACAAATCGCATAAGGCCAAGAAAGCAATGTTTTTCAGCCAGATTCTCAGTCAATTGTGTGGAAATATTTCCTACTGAAGTCAGCGGGGCTTACCTCCAGAACTGGAGCCCCATATGTTCCTGAATGCATGGACTTCCCTTTGGAACAACGGAGCGCTTAAGCACAAGCCTGTGACGCAAGGATGGGGAACCTGTGGCCTTCCAAATGTTGCCAAACTACAACTCCTATCATCCTGGCTAGGGATGATGGGAACTGGAGTCCAACAGCATCTGGAGGATCAAAGATTATTTTGATAACCTGCTATACAGGTTGACTCATTTGCTAAAAGGAATGGGGACATCTGAACAATGAAGATTTCTCTGTGTGTAGATCACAACTCCCATGCGCACACTGTATCTGAATATTTATCACCCATCTTAAAAGATCTGTGCTGGCTTCTAGTAAGTTTCTGGGCTTAGTTCAAGGAACCAATTTTAAAAGACAGCTTTGGTCAACCAGAGCATCTAAAGAACAGTCTTCTCCCAAATGAGCCTCCCCAAAAATTAAGTTCTGCTTCAGAGACCCTCTTCTGAGTGCCTGCATTTGGAGAGATTAAGGGTGTGGCAAACAGACAGGGTCTACTCAGTGGTGGCACCTCATTCATGAAATACCCTTACCAAAGATAAGCGGGCAACAGTAATACTTACATTGTTCTGAGAGCAGATTAAGACATTTTTATTTTGACAGCCCATTTTATTTGCTCTTAATACTAACTTCACTGAACAGCATTTTAACATCTTTAGATTTTCTCTTCCATTTACAGGCAAACTTACTGCTATATGCCTGCCGTTCTTATGACTTGCTGTTACCTCAAGATCACAACTTTGAGGGGAAGGGAGGAGAGGATTTTTAAATAAATAAAACAGATTGCTAGAGCCAGACAAAAGTGTTTGAGAGGGACATAACGACACAGCTACCTCTTCTGCCTGATGTATCCATCTTACTATTTAGCCACTACAATACCTAGATTCCCCATGAATATAATGGAATCTATCCTCAGGGAGTCTCAGGAAAACAATATACCGGTACTTCACCATTAGGATGTCATACAAAGTGAATTCTGTCTGGCTCGTAATGCTTAAAATAATCAAGTTGGAAGAGTCTCTCCAATGTCATCTAGTCCAACCCCCAGCCTATACAGGGAGCCGGCTACTACAGGATTCCCGATAGAGGTTTTTAAGCAGAGACTTGCACGGTCCCCTAACAAAAGAGAGTCCACCTTCCGAGGTGGTCTGGTCCACTGCTGAACAACTTGTGCCATCAGGAATGCTTCCTAAAGTTCAGCTAAAATCTTCTTTCTATGTGAACCTGCTGTGGGGTGGGGAATCTTGGGGCCGAATACCCCATAGCAAGCCTCTCTGTGTGGCCCTCAGGATTCTCCCTAAGCTACACTCCTCACCAAACCTGCTCTGCACTCTCACTGACTGCATTCGCCTGGCTGGAATGTCTCCCGGAACAGCGATAACACCTCTTCCTTGCCTAGATGGAGGATGGAACGACGTCTGTACACAGAAACCTCTTATTTGTCTGTATCTATGGCTCCAAATCTATGGCTCCACAGTTTTGCTCTTGGCCCCACCTACAACTGGCATGGAGTCCTCCCAGATCCTAGCCCAAAGCCCGTTTCCTCCTGCTCCAGTCTTTGTGAAAGGAAACATTCATTCTTATGGCTGAGGATGCAATGAAGGCATCTCCACACCTGCCTGGAGTCGCCCTGGTGGCCTAACTCAACATGCTTCTAGACGCTTATCCATCCAAGATGACTGCTCATCAGACACCTGGGTCAATGGGATCTGGTCCAGGAGTGGGGAAAGCAAAATGTCACTTAGAGAAGGATCTGAAATATTTTGAAGCTTGAATTTGTTTTATTCTGGATTGTTTTATTTGAAGTTTTAATGTGTTGTAAACCGCTTTGGGATTTCCCCTCCTTAAAATAGAAAGTGGTATAGAGATGGAATGAATGATCATCATCATCATCATCATCATCATGGCAATCAGACAGCCTCTTATTGAGCAGCTACTTGCCTGGGCTGGGACGCGGGTGGCGCTGTGGGTTAAACCACAGAGCCTAGGACGTGCCGATCAGAAGGTCAGCGGTTCAAATCCCCCAACAGGGTGAGCTCCCATTGCTCAGTCCCTGCTCCTGCCAACCTAGCATTTTGAAAGCATGTCAAAGTGCAAGTAGATAAATAGGTACCACTCCGGCAGGAAGGTAAACGGTGTTTCCATGTGCTGCTCTAGTTTGCCAGAAGCGGCTTAGTCATGCTGGCCACATGACCCAGAAGCTCTACGCCGGCTCCCTCGGCCAATAAAGCTAGATGAGCGCCGCAACCCCAGAGTTGGTCACGACTGGACCTAATGGTCAGAGGTCCCTTTCCCTTTTCCTTTACTTGCTTGGGCTATAAACTCCATCCTCTTTTTACAAGTTCCACTGGAGAGTATCAGCTTGAATTAAGCCTCAGACCCAAGTCCTCAACCACCTCACTCCACAGGGGAAAATACTGACACAGGGTAGGAGAAATGGAGAGGAGGAGGATAGGAAATTAGGTTATCCTCATTGACCAGCTGCAGACTGTAAGATTCCAGCAAATGTTAAACACCAGTTTCCAGATGCCCTTAGTCAACACAAGGCAAGCTGGAGATGTGTTACTGTAGGGGTGGGGGACAACTTTCAAGCCAAGGCTTGCATCTCCATGCGGTTAACCTTCCAGGAGGCACATACCAAGAGTGAGTGGGACGAACGACAAATGTGGGCAGGGCCAAAGTCATATACATATACACCCAGTTGCACATCTACACACACACACACAAGCAAACCACTATCTCAAGCCCAACCTGACCTACTTTACAGGGTTGTTGTAATGATCACTGAGATAATGTGTGTTATATGTACACATACTGTAAGTTTAGTGATGCTAATGTATCCACAGTTATAAGGTTTACAAACACTAATGTGTAAAATGCTGTTTTAATTTATACTATATTTTGCTTGCTGTTATTAGACTGAGATGGCCACTTTTAAAGTTGTATTTATCAACATGCAACTTTCTGTCATTTATTTCGTTGTGTATTGTATCTATTTATGCTTTAAACATTGGTTTGGATGCTCTGAGCAGAACAGCAGGATTCTAATAAACAGTAAGTATTTCTTTAGATCAGGGTGGGAAAACTGTGTCCCTCTACCACTAGATGCTGTTAGACTACAAATCCCATCATCATTATTATTTTTTACCATCAGCCATCCTACCTTGGGATGATGGGAGGTGTAGTCCAACAACATCCGAAGAACCAGAGGTTCCCTACTTTGGCTTTAGACCATAACCAGTAGACTGAGCCAGTGTTAGTTTTAGTTTTTATACAGTGCCAAACAATTTTAGGTGCTTTATTAATGAACTATTATTATTATTAAATGGGTATTGGTCCTCCACCTATTGGAGGTTCAATTAACTGCATTTTAATTTCTCTTCACAGCAGCCTACAGGGTCTTCCCTTCATTTTATCCTCACAACAACTTTGTGAGGTAGACAGTAACTGGACCAAAGTCACCTAGTATGCTACATACCTGATGTGGGATTTGAAGCCAGGTCTTCCCACTCTTCATCTGAAACACTAACCTCTCAAAGATTGGGGGGAGGGCTCCGAAGAGAGTGTGGATGAGGCAGGGGATCAGGGGAGTGACCCAGGAGAGGGGACCAGTGATTTATGGGGTGTGATGCCACCCAAAAGGGAGAAGCCAGGGGAGCGGGAGAGTCAAGGCAGTCTGAGGCGGAGGTAAAAGGGACGAGCGACAGGTCAGTAGATTCCTCACTTCCTCCACCCCAATGTCTCCTAGAACCAGGAGGGGCTTAAAGAGGAACCAAGCCTTTTTGGTAGTTGTGCCCTCCCTCCCAGAAGATGTCAAGCAGATAAACAGCTCTGTGATTTTTAAAAGACACCTGAAGGCAGTCCTGTTCAGGGAAGTTTTTAGTGTTTGATGTTATGTTTTTACTATTTTTTGTTGAATGGCTGAGGCAACTCAGTAAGATGGGCGGCATATGTTGTTGTTGTTGTTGTTGTTGTTGTTGTTATCATTAAGCAGCAGTGATGACTTCTGTGCAGGAGAAGCCTCAGGTTGTGGGCAGGCAAGCTGTCAGTGGAGGGTACCTAACCCAGAGGAGGAGAGGGGTCCCACTGTTGCTGCAACTGCTCCAAGGGGCCCAGACCTGTGGCCGGCTACCTAGAGACTAGAAGCATGTGTGCATGTGTATCCAGAGCACCATGGAAGCTGCTGGAAGTGTTTCTCTTGCCAATAAAGTGTTAATTATCAGACACATGTCTTCCTTAACTGGGACGGGCTGTGACATAACCATGACATCACACTGGCTCTGTAGTCTTGCCACAGCTTGTGAACGTATACTTAAGCAACACTCACTCAGGATCACAGAAATCAGAACCTTTTGGCAATATTTATAAATTCTCTCTCTCTCTGTGTGTGTGTGTTTTATGCTGTAACCTATCCCCACCCCAAAATGGGTGGAAGGGGAAAGAGAGGGATCAAGGCCAAACTGAACCAACTTCCAGTCATCCTCAAGGTTCAGAAAAAGGTTATGCAGTTCAGTAATTAGAAACAGTTGTCAACATGGAAGCCACACCAAGTTATACCAGCAGCAAACAAACTTTTAAAAGGGGGGGGGGGTGAAATGTAAAAAAAACCCACCATAATGCGTGAAGGGAAGAAATACTGGAGGAGATCTAGGAATGGATCTGTCATTGCAGCCTCACAAGGAGTAAACACATTAAACTGTACTAACAAACTCCAGACAACTCCATGACTGGGTGATTATAAACACTGCAAATGAGCCAAAGCACACAAGGAAGCCTGTTAAACCACAGCAGGGGTGATATAGCTTTTCATCTCTTGCCAGTGTTTCTCAGACTCATTGGACTTCCATTCTAAAACGTACCCTGTTTTGTGTGTGAGAGAGAGATTTATTACTGACAAGTGGGCCCTGCAACAAAATGTTGCAGTGTGGCGTGCTCCCTACCCTCCCTTGACATCTTCTGGGAGGGAGGGAAAAGCTGCAGCATTTCGAACTTTTTAGTTTAGAGAGAAGGCGAGCAAGAGGTGGTATGATAGAAATTGATAATATTATGCATGGTGTGCAGAAAATGGGTAGATAAAGTATTTTTTCTCCCCTCTCTCATAGCACTGGAACTCATAGACAAGCAATAAAGCAGAAGATTTGGGACACGTAAAGAAATTATTTCATGCAGTACATTATTGAACTATGAAACAAAATCCCACAGAAAGCAGACACTGCCACCAACTCGGATGGCTTCAAAAGGGCAAGGTCGACACTGTGCAAACGCACTAGTGGGGCATACTAAATTGGTTCCACTACTTTGTTTGCACTGAGCTGACTGCCTCCCTTCCCCTCTTCCCCTTCCACAGGTAAGCAACAGTGTGCTACTTACCAGGAAGCCAGCATAGCTTCCACCCCACCAGACGAGCCACTTCTGATGCACACATTTAAACACTCACCAAGGCTTCTTATTTGAGGTCCCAACACAAATGTGCTGAGCGGGGACTGTTCGCCACTTCTTTGCCTCGACAACAAGCGCTTCTGCATCCACCAGGCCGAATCCATACAAATGGCTAACTGAAAAGACAGGTGTCTCAGAGATTCACTGGTTTATTAAACAAACCCTTATTTTTCACAGCCTCTCAAAACTGTTCCCCTGCCCCAGCACCTTGTGGGCTTTGTTCATGTGTTTGTGCAACGCTTTCACAAAAGAACAGCTTTAATTTTCCTCCATTCAAAACCAACAAAACGTTGTGTATTTTGCGCCACTTGTGCCATCAGCTTAGATATTCTGATCCCTCCCCTGCTTTAGTTTTAAATGATGTTGTATCAATGATTTGGATACATGATTTAGAAGCCACAGTACTGTTATATAAATTGTTGATAGAAATAAATACAGCATTTAAAATAAAAATGGGGAACAGAACCAGATATCTAACTTCATGCACAGCATCCAGAGGCAAAATGCAAAAGATAAAGCCAGCCTCATAGACTTGTCTCTAATATCCCATATTGCCCTATTATTAATTACTACTATTATTATTTAGACTTTTTAGACATTTGTTACCCAAAGGTCTCCAAGTGACTTACAACACGTTTAAAAACATAACAGCTTCAATGCTCAAAACACCATAGGAATCAGAACTAAAGTCAAGGTGCAGAGCAAGGAATTCCACAAATGCAAGACTGCAAGTGCAGTTTTCACATTTGCTAATTTTGAAAAAGTTTGTAAAGGCTTTCTAGCTGTTACATTCCTGGCTTCAAAACCTACACATTTCTCAATAATTACTTTGAGGTTTCAGCTGTGCTGTAATGCGTAGAGACCATTGGAAACCATCTGAAGCGGGGGGTTGATAATTGATTCTTCAATGTTTTTTTTTATGTGGTTGAAATTAATGTCAAATCAAGGTGGAGTGTGTTAACTTCCTATGAGGTTTGCATTGCTTTGCCCATCTTAAATGTTTATACAAGCTCTTCTGCCTACAGGCCAGACAAATAAAATGATTTGGGCCACTGAACTGACACAATAGTTGATATATGACTCAGCCCACCTATTAACCTGTGAGGACTGGAATGGAATCACATCTGCAACATGTGTCCAAATCAGACTTTGGTAATGTATTTTATATTAAAGAAGTTAACCAGTATCTGTGATAAAACCTGAGGATTTTCAGTTTGACTGTAAAACTGCAAAGGAAAACTAGTGTTGTTATCTGGTTTTCTCTCTCTCTCTCTCTCTCTCTCTCTCTCTCTCTCTCTCTCTCTCACACACACACACACACACACACACACACACACACACACAATTGAAAGGTCCTTCCTTTTGCATACATACCCATCCCTAATAAAAACAGTTTCTGGGAGGAAAAATAACATAGAACCTACAGATTATTTTGTTTCAGAAGTAACCAACAGTCTTACGGTAAGGATTACTTTAAAGTCACTGAAAGGAAATCCCAGAGGTAGAACTTAATTTTGACCCAGGCTTGTTTTGCACCTTGGCAATAGTTTTTTGTCACAACTAAGAAAACAAAATGAAACAAAACAGAAAAAGGCAGGATTTCCCACATCGAATCACTATTCCAATCCAGTAGAAGTTAAGCCTTCTCAAAATGCTATTTCCTTTTGCATCTGTCACCGCTGCTTGGATTTTGTCTCCTGAAACAGACAGGAGCTCGCAAATACCCATTGATAAAAAAGGCTTCTAAGGGGATTATCAGACCTCCGAACAACCAATAATCATTTTTCTTGGCAGGTCTGTGGGGCAAGTAATAGAAGGAGCTGTTTGAAATGGATACATGAGATCTCCAGCTCAGAAATCTCTGTGGATATTGATTTGGATTTATAACTTAATCCCACAAGCGCCATATGGGGAGATTCATTGCTAAGAGTAAGAAACAGAAGAATCATACAGGTTTATCACCTAGTGGCGAGGTTTTCCTCTAAAAAGTAGGAGTGTACATAGACTGCAACTGATATGGCTGGAACATTCAGATGAAGGAACCTAACTGAGAATGTGTTGCACACAGACTTGGGACCCACAAGGCGATCTTTGTAGGTGATCTTGTTAACCATTGGAAATATGGAGCTTCAACAGCAGAGAAAGAACTTTTGCCATTTTTAATGCTAGTTTCAAATGGCCAGGTCAGGCAGGTGCAGGATAAATGCTTTCTTCACATTTAGACTACTGCAATGTGTTCTACATTGGGCTGTTCCTTGAAGATGATCCATAGACTGCAGCTATTGCAGAGTGTTGTCCCCATTTGTTGACTGACACACCTCCATTCAGCAATGCAGAAACCAAACCCAGCCCCCAAGCATGCATGTTAACTCACCTCGACGTCCAGCTCCATTTGTTTTCCAGTCGGGGGCCAAAAGGTGTCCTGGTCGAGATGTTTTAACGAGAAGGTGCTGAACGTCTCGCCAGGTCAGCAAAGGGCTAAAAGTCAAGGAAGGAAGAACAAGCCAAGGATAAGACAACATCTCTCTTGTTCTGTTGGTAGGATTTTGAAATGGCTAGGCTACGGCTAAGGCAACAGCAGAAAACTCTCTAACATCAGTCAGTATATATAGCAAGCATTGCCAGTATCTCCTACGGTGCCCATGAAACGGTCTCAGTAAACATCCTCTCAAAAATGCAGACTTCACAAAAGATTCTTTGCTCTTCCCACTCAGTTCCTTTTTGCACAGGCTCAGTCTCTCCTACACTGAATTTACCCCCTTAAATATGCCCCATAGAACATCAGGATTGCACACCCACTCTCCCATCTGTTCTGAACAGAGAAGGGGTGCAAAGAGCTTCCTTCTGTGTACATTGGCAGCGGTGTAGGTATCTTTTCCCTACTGATGGGGCACGACCATACCCATTTTCTGGTCCAGTCTCTTTTCTGCTGTTCTGGATGTGGCAGCCATTTTGTGTTGTGCCACGCCCCCGGCAACCATTTTGTGACTGGCACACACTATACTTTGATCCAAATTCCAAATGTGTCCAGTGACCCCCAAAGGATGGCAACCCCTGGTATAGAGGAATATCAAAGTAATAGAATAGGTTTCTAATAAAATAACCCATTGTCATGGGTTCAAAATGGAAGTGCTTGTTTATATCAGCTAGATAAGTGCAGTTTGTATGAAGATTTTGGTATGTACCTTTTTGATTTAAGTAGTTTAGCTACCCTAAACATTTGCCTCTGAGAATGTGTTTATGTGTGTATAAGCCAAAATATTTAGAAGAATTCCAGTTACAAGCTGTCACATGGTCCTGTGATGCTTTTGCCCAGCAGGTGTTCCTTAAAGTGCCTGGAGCAAGGATGGAGAACCTTAGGCCCTATATCCGCTCTATATCCGGCCCTCTGGACACACTCTCTAGGCCACAGCCCCTCTTTCCTACCTGGCCCTCTATGCCAGAGCTTTCCAAACGTTTCATGTCGGCGACACACTTTTTAGACATGTGTAATTTTGTGACACAGCAATTCAGTTTTACTATCAAACCAGAGGTTAAACTAACCCCTTTCCAGCCCTGTGGGGAATGTTCGCATGACACCAACACACAGCAGCCCACACACAAACGTGTCATGACACACAGTTTGGAATGCTCCGCTCCATGCCTTCCTCAAGTGCTTTTGCTTGGTCCGAAACCCAAAATGCATCCTTCAGCTGTGACAATGCCTCTTGCTTGCCTAGATGGAGAGAGAGGTATGCATGCATGCATAGAAACCTCTGGCATTTGCAAGGCTTGAATGTAGCTTCCATTCAAAGGTCAGAGTCACATCCAACGTTGCACTCATTTTTGCCTCTGGCCCCACCCTGTGCTCTCACACAGCCTCTGGAACTATCCCTATCAGCCCTATCAGCCCTGCTAAGATTATACAATAATCTGTTAACTATACAATAATCATTGGAGATGCATTGCAATGATCAGTGCAGGTCTTTGTGTTGCCTTTTGACCAGATCTACTATTATCAGTGCACACACATATAGGAAATGATGCGGAGTGCTCCCATAACTTTTTCCGGGGTGACTTAAGTTGTGCTTTCCACGGAGTATTTAAAAGAACTTGTACACTATTCTCTTGAAATTGAAGCCCCTAGTATTTTCAGTGTTCCTAAATTCTTAGCTTTGGAGCATCCAGTGGCTGAAAAAGCTCCCTTTGTCACGATGCTTCGGCAGCTCTAGGATGCTGGAGACGGGGACCCTGCTGCAGAAATAGCAATAGCTCTTTGGATTCCTGTGACCCTGGGTCGCTCCACTACTGCCTATGCAGTTCTCTGGGTGAAAAGTTTTCCCCATTCCCTGACCTGGAGAGACAGATTTGTAATTATAGCAAAGCATTTAGCAACAGGAAAATGTTAATTCATTTGCTCCCCGGCAATAAAAAAGGAAACGTCTCAGCACTCAGCATCGCTTAACGCGCCTGATCCCGGGTACTTAATGGTGCATTTTATGTCAAGAGCTAAACAATTCCAAAATTTACAGGCTTAACCTTCTCCAATGTACTGGTCACGAACACTGCACTCCTTTCAAACTGCGTTCACACAAGTGTTTAAGAATTGAGCCAACCCACCCCAAAACGCAGGGCGTGGGGAGCGAGGCCACTGCTGCCAGCTCTCTTTGTGCTGGCAAGACACTTCCACATCCCCAGTCACAATAATGTAACAAATTAACCGTCTCGACCGCTGTGAGCTCACAGCAGCCGACAATATATTAGCGACGAGAGCCAAATTCACAGCATGGGAGTATTAAAAGTAGTCAGCAGTCTGAGCTCGGGGGTTCATTTTCCCCACCCCTCCTAATTCTAAAAATAAAACAAAGCTGGAAAAAAGTCTATTGCTATGCAAAAGAAACCAGGGAGAGAGGTTTTAAGAAAAGCCCTGCCAGATCAGACCGAAGGCCCATCGAGTCCAGCATTCTGTTCTCAACGTGGCCAACCAGAAGAACACAAGCAGGACCCGAGTGCGACAACATTCTCCCCGCTAGTGACTCCTAGCAACTGGTACTCAGAGGCACACCCAGAGACACTGATGCTGTAGGGAGCATATCACTATCACGACAAGGAGCTGCTGGTAGCCTTATCTTCCAAGGGTTTTTTCTAACACACTTTGAAAGCTATCCAGGTTGGTGGCACTGAAGATGCAGCAAAGTTATGGAAGCTGATGCCTGCCCCCTTAGTGGAAGATGGGGCAGTGCTTTTCAGGGGTTCCACACAAGCCTATCCAGGGAAGGTGTGTTGCTCAATGAGGAGGTTCACGATTTAGGCAAGTCCATCCAGACACGTAGAATGTTGACATATGTCGTAATCTTGTTTTTTTTTTAGCTTATCGTTGATTTCAATCATTTTTTAAAAAGATGTTTTAAATTGTTGTTTTTACTGATGAATTCATCGCATTGTTCTTTCTTGCTTTGAGAGTTTTTTTGCCCCTTACAATCAAGCAGTATATGAATTTTGTGAAATAAAATAAACCAACGAAATCATAGAATCGTGAAGTTGGAAGGGACCCTGAGGTTCATCTCGTCCAACCCCCTGCAACGCAGGAAGGAATATGCAGCTGTCCCATATGGGGATCGAACCTGCAACCTTGCCGTTATCAGCACCATGCTCTAACCAACTGAGCTACCCAGGCTGCAGACAAACTTCATCAGTGACAGCTTGGCATGCTCCAACTGGCCCAGAGCATCAGAGACCGTTCATTTCTGCTTAAGGCACCACAGGAACCTTCCCCTGGTACCTTCCAGATGTTTGGGGCTACATCTGTCATTGGCCCTAGACTGCCCAGATGGGAGCTGTAGTTTGAAACATCTGGAGGGCAGGCTTACGAGAGTCTCAATCTGCAGCTCCTTCTTGTGCTCTTGTACATAACTTCAGAAAGCAATTATATGCAATTCATGGAAAGCAGCACACTTGAAAACCAATGGTTTGTTGTGCTGCCTTCCTCAAACGTTCCATCTCCCCTGTGTCCTGCTCCCCAGAGAAGCCTCTTGCTTTTAACAACAAATCTACAAACTGTCAGAGAAAGAAACGGAGCTCTTACTTGGCCTCCAGAGCCAGAGCGATGATCCCTGCCACCATGGGGGCAGACACAGAGGTGCCAGTATGTCCATCTGTACAACGTTTTCGCAGATCAGTGGTAACCTAAGGAGAAAGTCAGTGCAGCTATTAGCAGGGAGTGGAGGTGACAGAGCGGTTCACATTCAGGCCCACTGGGACTGGAAGGCCAGAAGGTGGGGAGGTCAACAGCAGGTGGCGCCAGAGCTAATGTCAAGCAGGGCCGGCTCATTCCAGGTTTGTCTGCACCCTGCTCCCTGCTTGAATTCTACAAGTGCAACCCTGAGACTAAGGAGGAGGGTGAAGCTGACAGTCCGTGCCATCCTCTGGACTGGATGAAAAAAGGAAGGTGGGCACTTGGGGGGATGCTGGCTGAAGGCAGACTAAAACTTATTGGGGCAGTGACCCATTTGTCATAATGGACCAACCTCCATTGTGCCCAGCTTCTGTACAGCTGGCCAAGGCCAAGGCAGTCTGTAGCCCTCAAGAGTAAGTCAGAGCAAGATTTTACAAGGTAGACATTGACCATCTCCTGATTGATGGATCACATTTATATCCCACCTTTTCTCTATGGAGCTCAAGGGGGCATACATAGTTCTCTTCCCCATTTTATCCTCAAAACAACCCTGCAAAGCAGGTTAGCGTGAGAGTTAGTGACTGGCCCAAGGTCACCTGGTGAACTTCATGCCTTCAAAAATATGAAGGATTTGCTCCATCCTAATTCCTAGTTCTGACTCCAGTAGAGTCGTACCTTGGAATTTGAATGACTTAGTTGCCGAACGTTTTGGCTCCCACTGAGAGCCAGTGTGGTGTAGTGGTTAAGGGCGGTGGACTCGCAATCTGGTGAACTGGGTTCGATTCCCCGCTCCTCCACATGCAGCTGCTGGGTGACCTTGGGCCAGTCACACTTCTTTGAAGTCTCTCAGCCTCACTCACCTCACAGAGTGTTTGTTGTGGGGGAGGAAGGGAAAGGAGAATGTTAGCCGCTTTGAGACTTCTTTGGGTAGTGATAAAGTGGGATATCAAATCCAAAAATCCAAATCCAAACAATCGAAAACCGGAAGTGAGTGTTCTGGTTTGCAAACGTTCTTTGGAACCCGAACGTCCGCAGCTTCCAATTGGCTGCAGGGGCTTCCTGCAGTCAATCGGAAGCCACGCCTTGGTTCCCAAACGTTTTGGAAGTCAAACAGACTTCCAGACCAGATTCCGTTCGACTTCCAAGGTACGTCTGTAGTCAATCTCAGGGACGCTTGAGTTGGAGAACTCACATCCCAAGTTTTGGTTGGGGGTGGGGGTGGGTAAGGTTTCCCACAGCCCAGGCAGTCAACTGGCTGCACTGTCTACTTACAATTTGCCGCTCATAGAAAGCCCCACTGCTGTAGGTGGTAGCAATGGTGGAGGCACACTCCTCTAGGTACCACGGCTTGTTCCCGTTCTCCGTGGTGCTGCTGACGGAGATGGTGTAGATGCTGTTGGTGTATCCATCGCAAGAGCAGTGGTCCCCTTCTCTTCCGCCATTCCCAGAGGCCCAGACAAATATGGAACCCCTTCCTCTACGGCCCTGAGTATTTGGAGTGAGGAAATGGAAATGGAAAGCAATACGTTCATTGGCTGGTGCTGGCCTGGATTCCTACATCTCCGCAAGATTTAAGTTTTGGAAGGATGCATCTTCCACAACTTCCTTCCGCAACTTCAGGGATCAGGAAATGACTGGCCCCATTCCCTCTTGTGGGTCCCACTGTTGCCACAAGGGGGGTCACTCTCAGTGAAAATAAGGGCTACTAACAACTGTCTGGTTTTTTTCCTGCCTTTCAACGTGGTTGCTTCAGTATGGTGTCGCCTCAAAACTTTGTCTCGCAGGCTTGCGGCAGAGTATGTTTTCCACTGGCGGCTGGTTTTCTAGGACCTATACCTCAATGAGCGAGGGGTTCCCAAGCTCAGAGGGGTGTACTCGCCGCAGGCTGGGGGCAGTGGAGCTATCACCACCCTCCCAATAATTAACCCAAAGTTGACCACTTTGCAAACTCTGGGCTAGGGGCACAGCGTTCAGTGACTGTCTGAATAGACGCTCCAGGTGTTTTTGACTCCCATCATGGGTGTTATAGCACAAAACACCTGGAGGATACGAAGAACATGAACAGAAGAGCGTAAGAAGAGCCTGCTGGATCAAGTAAGCCCATCTAGACCAGCATCCTGCTCTCACAGTGATCATGCAAAGTCTTCAAGGAGGACTTGACCAAACAGAGCTCTGCCTTCCTGCGTATCCTAGAGGGATTCAGAGCTGTGCCCAGAGGTATTCAGAGGCATACCACCTCTGAAGGCTAGGCATCGTCACTGTGGTTGGTAGCTGCTGACTAGAGGTTGGAGAAGGCAGGAATCGGCTGGCAACCCCCTGTCAAAGCAGCCAGAAACATTAAGATCCCTATGCGAAATGCGGACCAAAAACAAAAAACACCCAAGAAGAAGGTTATGCACAATGCGCTGCATTTCCCCCACACCTTTTTAATGCCTTGCTCAAATGCTTGCTTGGCCAGAGGGCCAGGCCCATCGACTGTCCGCCCATCGTCGTCAGGGCCCCAGCTTGCGCTGTAGATGTGGATGTATTCAGGTTTGGTGCCAATCGCCTTTGCTTCCACCACATCTGTCACGTCGCCGTCTAACATCCGAATGCCTAAAAGCACCCCCCCAAATTAAAAAAATAAAATGTATCAGGCGTTAGAGCTTCAAGGTCCCCCCCCTCTTTTTTTTTCTTTTCCAGAAGAGCTGGAGGACTGCAATCAAAGGCTTTTGTTCTGAGGCATGAAAAGATGCTTTCAATCCTGAATAGCCCAAAACAATTGCAACTTGTGCTCTCAGTTTGCCAGCTTGTTTTGGATGCGCTCTCTCTCTCTCCCCCCCCCCCCCCAGAGTTCCTGATTCAACTGCATATTGGAAGTAGCTTTCTTGGCACAACAGGAAAAAGCGACACAAAGCCAGTGACGCAAGTGACTTTTCTTTCAAAACTATGAAAGCCACTTCCAGGTGACACAGAACTCTTCTTCAAATGGCAACTACTACATTGCTGTCTTCTACACCCAAAATCGGCATTTCACCACTGCCTTCAACTGTCTGGGCTGGCAGCTCAGAAGCAAGTTGGAAAGTTTGCAGGCAGCCATGTAGGCAGGGTGGGTTGCTTTTACCATGGTTTAGTTCAACAAACCATAAGTTGCCACAAATACAAGCAACCAAAGCATGGCTGATTTCTCCAACGCTTGAGTTTTGTTTTCTAGCTGCCTTGTTGCTCTGTAGCTTGGCGAGCATCTGGGATGGGGGTAGCAAAACGAACCACGGTTAAGCAAGGCTGTTGGGTTTGGCCCAACCACAGTTGACAAGCCATGGTTCATAGGCCAAAAACTTCACATTGTGCTTTGTTGATGGAAAACAAACTACAGTAAAGTTGATGGGTTGGGTTCAGTCATTCAAACAAACATTGAGGCTTAACAAACCATATGCAAACAAGGCCAGTAGTTGTATCTTTAACTGCAGGGTGCCTCCAGACTGTCACTATTTTGTAGGAGGGATTCAAGCACATACCAGAATTTTAGATTTGTACAGTTCCAAGTGGATTAATGGGCTCTGCCTGGCACCTTAGTGCAAAAAACCCTCTTTTTAAAAGAATCAGGCTTGGAGAGTGACAGGGAAAAGCATTGAAAAGTGTGGGATTAATGAATGTCCAAGGAGAAGATGTATAACCGGCCTGCCAACAAATAAGGATAAATGCAAGACGAATGTTCATTGTTGTACAACTGCCTGGCAAACAAATCAGAACGGATGCTTAATAAAGACCGGATATAATCCAATACCTGCATGAGCTTTGTGCAAGCAAATCAGGACGAATGCTCAATGAACAGGGCTTTAGGAGGGACCGCAATGTTCCTAGTTTTGGTCTACAGGACGCAATAATAAAAGTCAACCAACCATAACTGAGTGAGCTAACAATGACCATTCCAGAGAAAATGATAAGATAGAAGACACAGCCTGAAATTTGGACCAGATACAGCTTCCACACAGTCTTGAGAAGGGGCCTCAGATAAAATGCTTCCCAGTAATAAGATTTCCAGTTCTTAAATAACCACAGGCAAATCGCAATTTGGCCATATCTGCAACTTGAAAAGACGATGGCTTTGTCCCTAATTCTGGTATGCCTCAGGCAACGCCTTCAAAAATTAGAATAAACAAGAAATCGCTGGGGGTGGCGGGAAGATACATTCCTTCATTTAGGAAACCAAAAGATTTATGGAATTTCTACAGGGGGCTAAAGCCATTTGTTAGTGAAATCCGGGGGGGGGGGGTGTCTAAATCTCTGAGGCTGACTTTGAACATGATCAAGCGATTAACTGGCCCTAGCTCCCCTGGATGAGGATGAGAAGGGGCACGATCCGCTGGGAAGCCTCCAGCGCAAGCCTGATCAAAATGAATGGCATTCATGCAGCAGCTGCTCGTGTTGGGTTGCACCCAAAATCTTACTTGCAGTTGAAAATATTTTTTCAAACAGACAGAAATACAGCCAAGCAAACAGGAAGACAAAAGTACAAACAGCAGAGTGCCCAACCTCGAATATATATATATATATATATATATATATATATATATATATATATATATGCAGGTTTTGGTGTCTTCGGGTGTCTTCCCGTGTAAGAGTTGGGGTGTCTAGGCGACGTTTCGACGAGGTCTCACTCGTCATCTTCAGGCTTCTTGTTACTGGAACAGAGCTTGTTACTGGAACAAGAAGCCGAAAGCACCAGCCTGAAGATGACGAGTGAGACCTCGTCGAAACGTCGCCTAGACACCCCAACTCTTACACGGGAAGACACCCGAAGACACCAAAACCTGCATTCCTGTACCCGTGAAAATCTACGAAAGCATATATATATATATATATATATATATATATATATATATATATATATATATATATATATAACAACTCTCATATGCACATGAGGCAATCTTAAGGTTTTGGGACATTTGACTCATCATTTTTGTAAAGAGGAAAGGTTGATTATTTATCACTGTATAGAGGGCTACTGTGGGTGGCAGAAAAGGAAGCACAGTGGATTATAATTTTAGAGCTTAATATAGCAAGGCAAGGAGCCTTTTTTCCTTTCTTTTGCTTTTTTCGTGACGTATCTATTTTTTCGTACGTTTTTACTTAAGAAAAACAAAAATCGAGAGACAGAAATAAAATTAAGGTTGCGGCTACGTGGTAGACAGCAGTCAACTTAAATGGATTTCCTTTCTAACATTATTCTCTGCTCGCAAAGATACCTCTTAAATATAATGGGAATGGAGAAGGTTGTTTAGCAACAACCTCCCCTCGAGCTGAATTCTCAGAAGCATTTCCCAGCAAGTTTATTGATACAAAAAGTTCATTGCCGGGCCTTGCCACCTAACAAGAACAGCTGGTCAAGGGAAAAGGGAGATACGAGAAAGATTGCACAAACTCGGGATGGAAAAATCTATAATCCATGACCGCTGCAACAGTTGGGAGATACACGTGATGCATTTGGGAGTTTAGTAGCATTCTGAAGATTCTACATTTTGCAATTTATTTATTTACTTTAAACAAGTTTCAAGGTCTCATGGTAACAAATATATACTAGAAAAACAGGTGGCAAAAATTCTAAAAGGGTAGGCTAAAAAGCAGGCATCCCCAAACTCGGCCCTCCAGCTGTTTTGGGACTACAACTCCCATCATCCCTAGCTAACAGGACCAGTGGCCAGGGATGATTGGAATTGTAGTCCCAAAACAGCTGGAGGGCCGAGTTTGGGGGTGCCTGCTAAAAGGAAAGGTTAAATAGGTCTGCAGTGTGATCCCACAGGGTTCTCCTTATGTTCTTACAAACCCACATGTTTGACCAGAGACAAAACAGAGAATCATAGAGTTGGAAGGGACCATGTCATAGACTGGCTGAATGCAGAGGAGTGGTGGGGAAGAAGGCTCACAGCCTGGGGATTGGTGGTGGGACGACAATGAGTGGTCAGAAGGAGAGGAGGAAGCAGATTGGGGGGAGGAGGTGTCCGAAGCTGAAGAGGAAACAGTGTTTAGTGAGCAGGAAGAGGCTGTGGCAGACAGCAGTCCAGATTGAGAGGCAGCAGCGGGGCGGGGAATACCAAGGGGCAGAGTGGGGGCAGGCTGCTGAAGAAGCCAGGGAACTTCCCCCTCTTTCTGGGACCAGGGTCCTTCCTCCCTGGTTTCCTAGAACACACAGAGAAATGAAGAAGGCAGAGCAAAGAGAGACAAGATGAAGGAGCTGAAGAAGGAACCAGGGGAGAAGCCTTAGGGTGCGGTGGGGACCACATTGGGGCAAGACCTACTGGGAAGAGTTGCAGTGATCACTAGGCCTGCACTGTTTATTTGAATAAAGAGTTGAGTTCACCCACACCGGTATTTTTTATTGCTGACCTACTGCTGACTCCGGCTCCTGACAAGACCATGTGGTTCATCTAGCACAATCCTCAGCAATGCAGGGATCTTTTGCCCAACGTGGGGCTCGAACCCACAACCTTAAGGGCCTCCTGTTCTACAGAGTGAGCTATCCCTTTGCCTCTTTCAAAGCTCTTATTGTCATGTACAAATCTATTGCACAAGCTGGCTCTCAAAACAATTCCTCTCACATTTTATTTATTTATTAAATTTGTATTTGACCACTCATCATGAGTGAGCTCAGGGACAGATCACAGCAATATAAAAGGAAACATAAAAAGGGAATAAAACGCAAAACGTATCATTAACACATCCATCTGTCTCAAGTCCGCAAATATTCAGATGCAGGTCTGCTCAAAGGCCTGGAGGAATCGAACTGCCTTCAACTGGTGCCAGAAAACAGACATGAGTTGGCACCAGCAGGAGGTTGGGGAGGCAATTCGATTACCAGGCAGCCATTGCTGAGATGGTCCTGTGGCAGGTCACAGATCTCCTCAGTTAGGCGACATGTGCACTATGCTTTTAAAGCATCATCATACCACTTTAAGCAGTCATGGCTTCCCTCAAAGAATCTTGGGAACTGTAGTTTGCTAAGGGTGCTGACTGTTAATAGGAGACACACACCCTTCCCCTCACAGAGCTGCAACCCTACAGTTCACTAGGGAGAAAAGAGTGACTCCTAGACCACTCTGAGAATTGTAGCTCTCCAACCATCAGCTGATCGTCTAGACAGGCAAAAACGGGTCACCTGACATCAGGTGATAAACAGGTGGCTGGCCCCACCCACCTATGAAACTTGGCCCATGGTCCATGGGTGGGTGTGCAGGAGATAAGGACCCAACTGACCAGTCAGATCCAGTTCCCCACCCCGGTCCTAACAGGAGGGCAAAACAAAGAGGAGTGGTATTTGAATTTCCAGAGGGGGATAAAGTCACATGAGCAAGACAGAAGGAAATAACCAAATCAATCAATGTCTGATCCTTTCGCCAAAGCATTTATGCTATTACAAACCCAATTAAGCCAGACCATAAACATTTCCACGCCAGATCAGCCCAAAGGTTCATTTAGTTAAGCTTTCTACTGCCAACATCTGCCAGCCAAATGCTTCCAAAATGTTGATGGCCACCCTCTACTGTTTTTGACCTGAGAGAAGGAGTCCACTGCTGACATTAATGAGGGATTGAACATCTATTCTTCATGAAAGGCGGTGCTAATGCACTCAGCATTGAAAGTGACTTGCAGATACGCACCTGGGAGGATGAAACCTCCATTTCAGTCACTCTGGCCTTGAGTGTTTGGTGGATCAAGGCTGTGTTCACAGATCCAGACACCACCGATTGCTTTCATAGCTATTTACAGGAAGTCCCTTTAGAAAGAGAGAAGCTTTATAACAGGATATGGATTTGGCATGGGTGGGCTGGTGGTGCCATTACTTAGGACACTGTGAGCTTCAGCAAGCGGCTAGGAATGCCCACATCGGTTGCACTGCCACCAGGCTGTGCTTTTGCTTGGGCGCTGGAGGTGCGAGATTTAGATCAGGAAAACAGCACAAGGGGAAGGGTTAACTCAACTCTCTCCCAGCAGCATAGATGTGAACTTATTCAGGACAAATCCATAGCTGTTTTAACTATTTTGAGACTTTTAGCAGAGTTTGGCCCAAATTTATCTTGGATTAAAAGCAAATGGAAGTTGCTTCAAGCATGAGGGCTCAAGTTGGGTAGAGAGAACTGGGACACGTGCACTGACTCCAAACCTATCTTCTCTTCTCTTGACCTGTGGGCTGAACTGCAGGGAGGATTCTAACTGCATTGGAAAGGGACACAGCTCAGTGGTATAGCATCTGCCTTGCATGCAGCAGATCACAGATTCAGTCCCAGGCATCTCCAGGTAAGGCTGGGTATGTCCCACCTGAAACCCCGGAGAGCCACTGCCCGTCAGTGTAGACCAGCCTTCCTCAAGCTTGGGTCCCCAGATGTTGTTGGACTACAACTCCCATCTTCCCTAGCTGGCAGGACCAGTGGTCAGGGATGATGGGAGTTGTAGTCCAACAACCTCTGGGGGCTCAAGCTTGAGAAAGGATGGTACAGGCAATTCTGAACTAGATAGACGAAGTCTCAGTATAAGGCAGCTTCCTATGTACCTAATCCTCTCTTCAATTGGAAACCCTGACTGCAGGTTTTTCCCAATCCTGGGAAGGATTCTAGCCATGATCCAGCTGAATATAGCTAGAATCCACATTCAGTCCTGCGAATTGAACCACATTGAGGACTTTCTTCAAAACAATCAAGCAGTGAAATAAATAACATTGAAAGATCAAGAAAGGATCTGGTGTACCCAGGGACATTAGGACCCTACTTTAAGCTAGCACAATTTCTTTTGCATGTCTGGTGAAGGCTCAGTTCAAGTATTCCAGTTTAAAACTGGTCTGTGGCTAGCTGCCTTACCCCTCCCACACTCCCGACTTTTCTTTCTCTGAATCAACCTGCCAATGCCTGTGAATCAGGCTTATTAAAGTTAACAGGGGCACGCATAAAAGCGAGAAAAGCATCACCTTAATTCCCAAGCACATAACATCCGACGCAGTTAGCAGAGCCAACAATCAAAGCCCGGAGTAGAAGCCCAAACTGCGGGGGGAATCTATAGGTTGTCAGAGTGAAGTAGAGGTTAAAGAGAGGAGATGGGAAGGAGAAGGAATAAATCAGCCACTTCCCACGGTGCGAGCAATAAAAGCTTCAGAAGGCGCACAGCTTTAAAGGAGGGAGTGTGAGGAAGAAAGATGGGCTGGCATCCCCTTTTTGTTTATTGAGCGGTAAATGTATTGTGCCCTCGGCAGAAGCAAAAAGAAGAGGGAAGGAAATGCAAGGGCAATGAGAGATCGGAAAGTAAAAGAAAAAGAATTGGACTGTGGCAGATAGGACTCCCCGTCAAGCTGAGCACAATCCTCACAAGGGCTACCAGTCTGACCTGAAGTCTCCAAGTTTGCCTGGTCCCCTCCAGGTGAATCTGCTGGTGCCCAAGGGTGCCTTCAATTTATATATATATTAAGAAGGCGCTGTGCGTCCAGCTTTAGCCCAGCAGGACCTGGCTATAAATTATAGTGTAGACACTTGGGCTGGGGTTGCCCTCCTGTGCTCACCTCTCCCAATTAACCCCAGTCACCAGGGGCCACCCTACGTCTCACGTTTCAGCCCCAATATCTCAGGGTTGGTATGCTGCTGATCTGGCAAGCCTAGTTCTTACCAGCTGTAGTTTTTAGCAATCTATTTAGATTCGCTTCTGGTGAATCCACAAAATGTACAATGCTCCCCATGCCCCCTTTAAAAAAAATCACTATTTAAAAATAAATAAATTGGCTGGGTAATTATTATTTTTTTAACAGGCTTCCCCAACTTAGAGGACTCTGGATGTTGTGGGACTTAAACTCCCATCCGTTCCAGCCAGCACGGCCAATGGGCAGGGATGATGGGAGTTGTAGTCCAGCAATATTCAGGATGCATCCTACTTGTCCCATGCTATCTACTCATAGGGCTGCCACACATCCAAATTTTTCCAGACATTACCGGGATTTCAAAGGCGGAAATGACGTACAGGATGAATTTTCGAAAGGCGGCGCTTTGCCCTGTTTGTCTGGTGTTTTTGCAAAAAACAAAACAAAACAAAAAACTCAACATTTTGGGGGGGGAGGGGGGTCCTGGATTTTTACTTTTTGAAATATGGCAACCCTATCTCCGCATGGATCCGAGGGGTTTTCTGTTTGCCATGCCACTTTCCCCAGGAAAACCTGCTCTTTACCAATGAATCGGAGCAAATGGCAACCCGCAGAAAGTCCAATTGATGTGTGTTCCAAATCAGTGGTAAACAACTGGTTTTCCTGCAGGAAACAGGCAGGACAAGCAAAATCATATAAGAGCTTTCAGAGCGCAACAGGTTGAGAAGGCTGTTTGAAAAGGGGATTGAAAACTGCCTGCAGTGGCTACTTCTGTAGCTCAACATGCTCTGGATTGCCAGTGTGCAACTCAGCTTTCATATAAGTTGATGCATCTTCATAAGAAAGGAGAGATAGAGGAACATCTGAGATTCCTAGACCATCCTTGTGCTGACCTGTAGCTCTTCCTTCAGTGTTAGACAATTGACCTGACTTCATATTTATTTTCTTCTTCTCCACACCTCCCTCCCTCATGAGAGCAGACATACTTTAAGCTCTCTAGATGCAAGAGGAAACATGTGCCAAAGCATCTCTACCATTGTTAGACGGAACTAAGCTATTTCCTATCAAAGATGTATTTCCATTAATAAACATAGCTTTCTTATTTTCCTAAACCCAGAGACTTGGTGGGATTGTATCCAGGGCAAAGTGTGCTGCTCCAACAGGGGTTCTGCATGCAGTTTCTGCTGAGCATGCAACTGCAAATGCTAAGACGCAAAGCAAGTAAGAAACACAAATCCTCCTCTGGATACATCAAACAAGTTCCATCTCAGAGTTCTCACCAAGGCGCAACCATGCCCTTTCAGCCCCTCCTCTGGCACTGTGCAGTGGAACAAGAGGATTATAGGGGCGGAAGTTATTCAGTTGCAACAAGTTAGATAGCTGCCTAGCTGGAAGGGAACTTCCCTGTCAACATTCATCCAGTTTGCACCTCCAAAATGTTCCCAGTCCAGTGGAAGAGAGGAATGAGAGGTCAGTGGAAGTCAACAGATGTAAACAGAAGAGGTTTCAATTTCCTTTACTGTGCAAAAGATCTAAGAGCAAGCGAATTCAGCATTGCAAAAATACAATAATTTCGTATTCAGTTAACGCACAAAAGCACTCCCACTACCAGTGGGGGAGAAATTCAAGTGAATTCGAATTTAAAGGTGAACCTACATAATCCACACTTTCCAAAACAATGTGAGAAGCGAAAAACAAGCATCCTTCAAAATCCACACTACTCTGAATTCTGCAATACAATTCTCCAGCCAAGTGATGTGTGCAAAAAATAAATATACAGGTAGTGTCCATAAAAATGCACATGTTGGTGAAAACAGCACACAGAAATGCCTTGTTTTAGGGGGAATTGCTGTGGAAAAAAATACAGACATCTTTACGAAACTTAAAATGCACAAGAAAGGGACCAGAACAGCACACAATTCTTACACAGGAAAAGAACAAAAATGCCCTAATAAGGGATTTTACAGCATGAGGAAAGCTTTGAGGTTACTTAAGGACCTTATGGTGTAGGCAGAGGAGGACTTAACCTGTAGAAACTAAAATTGTGGGTATTGTTCTATGTTCATTTATTGGGAAGCTGTATATACTGCCCTCCAGCAAAACTTCCAGGGTGGTTTAGAAAAAGCCATGGAGGATTTATAGCAGAGCTTAGAGAATTGTGTCTCTTAGGTAAAAATTTAGGACCCACCCCCAAATGCCAGATTTAGAGGCAAAAAAGAGACTTGTGGATGAGGAATATTTGTTAGCCAGGGGGTTAGCCAGAAGCCCTCGGAAAGGTGTGATGAGGGCCAACACTCAGTGCTACTTTCTCAAATCAACCCTCCAGAAAAGCTGATTGCAGACCACTGATTGCAGAAACGTCTTCCTTACCTCCAATTCTTGCATTGTATGCAATTCCCACTATGCAGTTGGAGTTGTTTGCGGACGCTGCCACTTCCCCGGCACAACGGGTGCCATGCCTGGGGAAAGAATACAGAGAATGTTATTTCTCTTTCAGAAAACAAATACAGTCATACCTTGGAAGTCAAACGCCTTGGAAGTCAAATGTTTTGGCTCCCAAACGCAGCAAACCCGGAAGTGAGTGTTACGGTTTGCGAATGTTCTTTGGAACCCAAACGTCCGGCGTGGCTTCTACAGCTTCCGATTGGCTGCAGGAGCTTCCACCTTGTTTTCCAAACGTTTTGGAAGTCGACTTCTGGAATGGATTATGTTCAACTCCCAAATAGATATATCTCTATCTCTATCTCTATCTCTATCTCTATCTCTATCTCTATCTCTATATCTATATCTATATCTATATCTATATCTATATCTATATCTATATCTATTTGGAGGGGGGACAGAGGGAGCAGACTGCATGTGTAGGGAACACTGAGCTTTATTCCACATGCAATCTGCTCCCTCTATCCCCCCTCCAAATATATATATATATATATATATATATATATATATATATATATATATATATATGCAGGTTTTGGTGTCTTCGGGTGTCTTCCCGTGTAAGAGTTGGGGTGTCTAGGCGACGTTTCGACGAGGTCTCACTCGTCATCTTCAGGCTGGTGCTTTCGGCTTCTTGTTACTGGAACAGAGCAGGATCTCAGTGTTTGAGTTCCTATAAATACTGTTGAGGGGGTGTGGTGTATAGCCTCCAACGTTCTGGGCAGAGAGGAAGTTCCCAGGTTAGTGTGCCTTTTCTTCTTTTGTTCCTTAATTACTTGAGGGATATCTTGAGTGATTTCTTGAGTGATATTCTGAGTACCACTTAGGTGGGTCATTAGGTGTGGATTAGTTGCTAAAGCTTTCGTGTCTTGACCTCTTGAGCTTGTGAAGAGTTTTTCTGAGAAGATGGCTGTACTGCACTTAGTTGTGCTCTGGCTTGGCTTCGTGTATAGGGGCGAGCTGTGGTTTTGTGCCCTGTGCCAGCCAGATCTGTGTAGGGATTGCAGGGGGGTGCAGCATCCGGAGGTGCCACTATGGTTTGGCTACTGGATGGTGTCTGTAATTTATCTGTGGAGAGGGTCTGGGTTTGGGTCTGGTGTGGTTGATTGGTGATGGCGTTCTGTGTGCCTCTGGTTCTGGTGTCGGTTTTTGTGGGGAGGGCTAATTTCCAGATGTCTGGCAGGCGGGACGTGTCGTCACGCTTGTTCATGTTGTGAGGGTGTTTCTCTATCTCGATGGCTTCCATGATTATTCTCTTGTGGTGATGTTCCATGTTAAAGAGCAATTTGGAATCTGCAAAATTAATTTCGTGTCCTGTTTCTTTCATGTGTTGGAAAAGAGAGGAAGTTTTTTCTTCTTTTTTGACGGCATTCTTGTGTTCTGCGATACGTGCATTTATTCGTCTGTTTGTTTGTCCAATGTACGTGGCTGGGCAGACTTTGCAGGGTATTTCATAGACCCCTTGGTTTTCCAACTGGATTTTATCTTTGGGGTTTCTGAGGATATTGGCTATTTTTTGGTTGGTGCAAAAGGCTGTTTTGATATTGTGTTTATGGAGGATTTTGCTAATTTTATCTGTAGTGCCCTTGATATAAGGAAGGAGGGCCATGCCATTGTTTTCTTCTGTGTCTTGGTATCTGGGGGGTGTTTCTTTTTGGATTAGCTTCGTAACCCTGTTTTGCTGGTATCCATTGGCGATTAACACATTTGAGAGATTCTGTAACTCAGTTGTCAAGTGGTCTTTGTCAGCCAGGCGTTTGGTTCTGGAGATGAGAGTCTTGGCTACGGAGTTTATTTGTGCAGGGTGGTGGTGTGATTGTGCATGTAAGTAGCGGTTGGTGTGTGTTTTTTTCCGGTAGATAGTGTGTCCTAGTGAGCCATCAGGTTTTTTGTAGATTAGGACGTCAAGGAAGGGAAGTTGGTTGTTGGCTTCTATTTCCATAGTGAATTGTATTTTGGGGTGTAGGCTGTTGAGATGTGTGAGGAAGCTATCTAGTTTTTCTTTCCCGTGTGGCCAAATTACAAAGGTGTCGTCAACATATCTGAGCCAAAGTTTGGGTTTGTGTTCTGACTTGTCTAAAGCATTGGTTTCAAAGTGTTCCATGTACAAATTTGCGATGACCGGTGAGAGGGGTGATCCCATAGGTGCTCCTTCTATCTGTTTGTATCTTTGTCCATTGTGGATGAAGTACGTGTTGGTTAGGCAGTGGTTGGTCAGGTCCAGGATGTATTCGGGGGGATTGTATTTGTTTTGAATGGCTGTCAAGGCTTCATTAATGGGCACTTGTGTGAAGAGAGATACAACATCGAAGCTCACAAGTAGGTCATCGGGATGTAGGTTTTGCTTCTTTATTGTTTCTATGAACTGGAAGGAGTTTGTAACGTGTGAAGCGATGGATTCTGCATAGGGCTGAAGTTGCTTAGCGAGAAATTTAGCGAGATTTTGTAGAGGTGAGCCTATGGAGCTGACTATTGGTCTGAGTGGTGTTCCTTCTTTGTGTATCTTGGGGAGACCGTAGAGTTTGGGGCATCTGGATGATTTTTCTCTGGGGATGATTCTTAGCTGGATTTCTTCACTGATAGGAGAGGCTTTTATTTTGGATTTGGTGGTTTTTTCCAGATAGGTGGTGGGATCTGTTTTTATAGGTTGGTAGGTAGGGTCTTGGAGTAATTTTGCAGATTCCAAATTGCTCTTTAACATGGAACATCACCACAAGAGAATAATCATGGAAGCCATCGAGATAGAGAAACACCCTCACAACATGAACAAGCGTGACGACACGTCCCGCCTGCCAGACATCTGGAAATTAGCCCTCCCCACAAAAACCGACACCAGAACCAGAGGCACACAGAACGCCATCACCAATCAACCACACCAGACCCAAACCCAGACCCTCTCCACAGATAAATTACAGACACCATCCAGTAGCCAAACCATAGTGGCACCTCCGGATGCTGCACCCCCCTGCAATCCCTACACAGATCTGGCTGGCACAGGGCACAAAACCACAGCTCGCCCCTATACACGAAGCCAAGCCAGAGCACAACTAAGTGCAGTACAGCCATCTTCTCAGAAAAACTCTTCACAAGCTCAAGAGGTCAAGACACGAAAGCTTTAGCAACTAATCCACACCTAATGACCCACCTAAGTGGTACTCAGAATATCACTCAAGAAATCACTCAAGATATCCCTCAAGTAATTAAGGAACAAAAGAAGAAAAGGCACACTAACCTGGGAACTTCCTCTCTGCCCAGAACGTTGGAGGCTATACACCACACCCCCTCAACAGTATTTATAGGAACTCAAACACTGAGATCCTGCTCTGTTCCAGTAACAAGAAGCCGAAAGCACCAGCCTGAAGATGACGAGTGAGACCTCGTCGAAACGTCGCCTAGACACCCCAACTCTTACACGGGAAGACACCCGAAGACACCAAAACCTGCATTCCTGTACCCGTGAAAATCTACGAAAGCAAATATATATATATATATATATATATATATATATATATATATATATATATATAGTGCCATGACTCCAGACCACTTCAAAATTACATGGTGGTGTCTGAACTGTCTTTTTTTCTAAAATAAAAATAAAAATGGGTACGCATTGAAATATGCAACAGCCTGATTTTCATCTTTAAGCGATTCAGTTCAGAAAAAGCTTTACCACTCCATTCTGAAGAATGCTATCTCTGCACATATACAAGTGTTTGAGTGAAAGAGTATACATTTGTTGATTTGTATCTCTCAAATATTGTGTACACAGGTACACAAGACTGTATGCTAGTTGAACGTTACATGTGAATAATAGTATGAGTGTACAGCTAAACCACCTTGTGTACACAGTTTGTACACTGTGAACGCCTAATATACGTACCCTGACCTTAATGGAATTACAGTGTTTTAGAGTGGGAAAGTTCTTTATCAAAAATCATGATGAAAATACCCCTTCTATTTTCTGTGTTGAAGTAGAGACTCTGTATGGAAACCCTCGCCTCTTGCGAGTTTTCAGAAGTGTGCAGGAGTTTTTGGTAACTAATCCCCCGAATTAATGAAGTGCTCAGAGGATTAGTGTCATTAAAGAGAGAAATTCACTGAAGGCCTCCATAATAAATACAAATAAAAATGAATTCTTGGCTTGGATTCTGCCGGTTTGGAAACTGATTTTGCACTGCAGCCAGCCATCTGTGAATTCCACCACACAACTTGCTCTTGTGAGGGAATCACAGGCAACTCTCTCCATACCAGGTGGGATGCAGCAGTGGAGCTGGAGCTGGAGCTCTGCACTTGATGTAGCCATCATAGCATCCCAAGTTAGATGTCACACCAAACCATGGTTAATGGTTTAGTCTAAAGCTTAGTTTTGGTTTGACTGAGCAGTTTTGGCCTAAAGCTGGAGCGCAAAGCAAACCATGTGGCCATAAACCATGGTTTGCCATTACATCTGGAAGCTGAAACCATGGTTTGAGTTCCACGTGATAGTGGAGATTATTATTATTTATTCATTTTTATTTATGGTTAACAGTTTTATCCCGCCCTTCTTTCCAATCAGAAGCATTATAGGTGTTAAACACTGGTCAAGTTATCTGGAAAGGGGAGGGGAATGCAGCGTTTTTCGGCGCCTTCAGATATGTTGTTATTATTACTACTACTACTACAGAGTTCCCTAGGAAGAAGGATAGACTGTTGGACCACTCTGGGAATTGTAGCTCTGTGACCAGAATGGGAGTCTTCCTAATAATTCTCAGCACCCTTAAACTACAGTGCCCAGGATTCTTTGGGGAGAAGCCAGGACTGTTTAAGTGGTATGATACACAAGATTGTATGGTTACCATAAGTTGTATTCCAGGCCTGAATGCACTTGGTTTGTTTTTTGTATTTTTCTTAAAAAACAATAAAATACTTTATTAAAAAAATAAAGTAGTATATTCAGCTACTTTAAATATACAAAATAAAAAATTCCTTCCAGTAGCACCTTAAAGACCAACTAAGTTAGTTCTTGGTATGAGCTTTCGTGTGCATGCACACTTCTTCAGGTATCTTTAAGGTGCTACTGGAAGGAATTTTTTATTTTGACTATGGCAGACCAACACGGCTACCTATCTGTAACTTTAAATATACAGTGCAGGTGGGGTTTGGGTTTAAGCACATGTAACTAGAACCATCTTTTATTCTTTTTATTCCACTCTTTATCCTGCCTCTATTTCTCTCCACTTCCTCTGTTTCACAAGCCCCTCAGGTAAGGGACCAGTACTTTTGTTCTTTGTAATGTACCATGTATTATAGATGGCCCAGCAGCGACAACCATACAGCTGTCAGATCATGTCTGTACTGGATCACTAACTTTAAAGGGGCAAGGTGTGGATAGGGTTATGACCTTTTTTCTAGTGGGGGTTTCAGAGCCTCAAAGGCAGAAGTAGCTGCTGCCAGCACAAAAAGGAAGCAACCGGTCACTGGAGATCTGTCACAGGCACCAGAGCCCTGCCTTCAAAGAGGCCACAATCTTCCTGGCACCTTGATGGCCCCAGGTGTTTTCCACTATAATTCTCAGTGCCAGATTTACACACACGTTAAGCAAACAACATCTTAGGGCCTCAGAAGATGAGTGGCCTCTAAATATACAATCGTACCTTGGATCTCAAACGCCTTGGCTCCTGAACAAATCGGCTCCTGAACGATCAAAACCCAGAAGGCAGTTTTCAAATGATTTTTCAGATGCCGAACGTTCGGCGCGGCTTCCGATTGGCTGCAGGAGCTTCCTGCAGTCAATCAGAAGCCGCGCCTTGGTTTCCGGAACATTTTAGAAGTCGAAAGGATTCCGTTCAGCTTCCAAGGTACGACTGTATATATCATTTTAATACTCATTTTCAAGTTAAGATAATTGGCCAATTTTCTTTATAGAAATGGGGAAAGCAGACTCTGAAAGGACAAAAATATACTCAAAGGCTGCACAATTATTTGTCATATTAGCCCAAATTCCTGCTAGTGAAACATGGTCTCCCTCCCCACTCTTGCACGATCCCATCTTGCTCTGGCGGGTCAAAAGAACCTCCAGAGCAACATGTGGCGGGGAAGGAGAGGGGAGATTGTTTCGGCTAGCAAAGCAAAAATGCCTGCACTGATGGAACAATCATGTTAGCTCAAGGCTGAATTCCATCCATTCTTTTTATAAATCTGTGCAGAAAGGACTATAATCTATATCAAAATGTAATTTGGCAAAGTGCCCGTATGCTGTCATACAGCACAGGTGGCAGCTGGTGTTTGGTTCAGGTTAAGTGCAGACCGCACCCCTTAAAGCATTAAGTCAGTGTTAAAAAACAGGCCTACTTGTTTTCATTGCTGGCATCATAGCGTGGAGTTGGGTCTTCGTCATCCCCATTGACATCATAGCTTGCACGAGGGTCCTGAAAGAAACAGAGGGAGTTGTTCACGTTAGAAAAACTAAGAAGTGATTGCCAGGAACAAGCTTGTACCAGGACAAGAGACACTCTGGCAGGACAGAGGTTCTTACAAACAACACAGTTTATAGGATCTAAATGTTATTAAATTAATAAAAAGTCACTATCAGTTGCAACAGATATTACTAGGCTATACAGTGGTACCTCGGGTTACATATGCTTCAGGTTACATATGCTTCAGGTTACAGACTCCGCTAACTGAGAAATAATACCTCGGGTTAAGAACTTTACTTCAGGATGAGAACAGAAATCGTGCTCCGGCGGCGCGGTAGCACCAGGAGGCCCCATTAGCTAAAGTGGTGTTTCAGGTTAAGAATAGTTTCAGGTTAAGAATGGACCTCCAGAACGAATTAAGTACTTAACCCGAGGCACCACTGTATGGGGCAAAAGGTTGGGCCTGATGTAAAGGTAGCTTCTTATGAGGTCCCCCATTCTGCCTCTTTTTCTGCCTGAAAAGGAAGCAAAACTCTAGGACAAGGGTAGGGTTCCTGTGGCCCTCTAAATGTTGCTGAACTACAACTCCCACCACTCCTGAGAACTGGCTATGCTTGCTTGGGCTGACATGGACATCTCTGCTCTAGGTGATGAAGAGGGCTTGCCCAGAAAGAAACAAATTCAAGCGGGGCTTTTAAAGCACATTCGGCTCTCCAAACAAAGCACAACAGCACTTTTAATGAAGAGCCCACAAGCCTCTTGAGGTGCCCCATTAACACTAATGAGAAACGCCAGGGATTCAATCTGATAACCGGGCATTCCTATTTTTTTACATTTCCTCATCTGAGGCTATAAGGAGCCAGTAAGCATCAAGCAAATGTCAATTCCAGAGCGCTGACTTCATCGTGCTCTCACAGATGTCCAGCCCAATTCTAAAAGCAGGTAAGCGTGCAAATTCAACAAAATGTTTTTTTTTTAAAAAAAAACCCAACTCTCCTCAGCGGCTTAGTTCACCTCACAGAATATTTTTTCTCCTTTATGGAAGCCAATAGACAATACAATGCATTTAGAGTATGGGTGGGAGGAAATTGTTTTGAGTTATTCATTTAGGGCTGTGGCATTTTATTTATTAAATTAGTTGGTTAGTTGATTTTTTTTAAAAAAAAATCCTGAAATGAGATTATGCTCTGGAGGGCCCATGTATAACACAGAGGCCTCTGAGCCACTCCCTTATTTTGTACTTGGAGAGATACCTATCAGATGAATCTATGGCGTGACTGCATTTGGAATATTGTGTGCAGTCCTCGTTGCCTCATCTCAAGCAGGATATTGCAAAGTTGGAAAAGGTTCAGAAAAGAGCAACCAAAATGATCAACGAGGAAAGGCTGCAGCAACGGGGACTTTTTAGTTGAGAGGAAAGTGAGCCAGAGGTGACATGACAGAAGCTTATAAAATAATGCACAGCGTGGAAAAAAAGTAGATAGAGAAAAGTTTTTCTTCCTCTCTCATAGCACTAGAATTTGTGGACATCCGATGAAGCTGTATGCTGGAAGATTTGGGACAGAGAAAAGGAAGCACTTCTTTGTGCAATGCATAGTTAAGCTGTGGAACTTGCTCCCATGGCCAGCGATTTGGAGAGCTTTAAAAAAGGATCAGACAATTTCATGGAGGATAAAGCCATCGGTGGCTACAATGGCTATTCTCTGCTTCTGAAGGGTGGAGGGTGTTGCTGGAGGGTGCCTGGGAAGACCAACAGGGTTCCTTTCTTAATGCCCTTAAGTCAGTCTTTCTGATAATCTAGATCAGGGGTAGGCAACCTAAGGCCTGGAGGCCAGATGCGGCCCAATCGCCTTCTCAGTCTGGCCCACGGACGGTGCAGGAATCAGCGTGTAAAAGGACAGTAGAATGTGTCCTTTTATTTAAAATGCATCTCTGGGTTATTTGTGGGGCATAGGAATTTGTTCATATATTTTTTTCAAAATATAGTTTGGTCCCCCACAAGGTCCAAGGGACAGTGGACCAGCCCATGGCTAAAAAAGGTTGCTGACCCCTGGAGTCCAATAGCATTTGGAAGGCCACAGGTTCCCATGCCCTTGATTTATTCAAATATCATGGTTCTGATAACACCAAGGTTGCAGGTTCGATCCCTGGATGGGACAGCTGCGTATTCCTGCTTTGCAGGGGGTTGGAGGACTAGATGATCCACAGTGTCCCTTCCAACTTTACAGTTCTATGATTCTTTGTGGCCCATAGGCAGTCTGCTGTCAATGCAGAACATAACTGAATCAAAGCCCAAGGTTTTTTTTCTGTTTTATTAAATTTGCTTAGTAACGTAACATTATTATATGTATTCTATAAAACAAAGAATACAAAACAAAATTCATTCATACTACAATGCATAACTACATAACATTGATATATATGGTTTTTGAAAAAAGGCTTACATAACAAAATCAATTCAAAATACCATCCGGTTTACTTTTTTCCCTCCCCACTCCAGCCCTCCCCACCTCCAGTCAGGCCTTCCTTCTTCATATCTTTATCCATGTATACAGTCTGTTCATTCGAGTTTGTATGTTAGGGTTGGCTTCCCCTCTTTCTATCCAGTTCCTGTAAAATGCCCATTTATTTGTGATTCTTTGACATTTATTTTCTCATCTATCCTCTGCCACTATCTGTGCGAATATTTCTGATTGTACGTATTCAAAAACATAATCATTCCATTTCTCCATATTCCATTTGGCCTTTTCTTTCCATCCCAAAGCAATAACTGCCATTCCAGCTAAAATCAAATCAAAGCCCAAGTTACCAATTTCCACCTGAGGCCACCTTTGCTCAGAAGCACATTCAATAGGACTCACTTCCAAACACCATTGTACAGTGGTACCTCAGGTTACATTCGCTTCAGGTTACATACACTTCAGGTTACAGACTCCGCTAACCCAGAAATAGTGCTTCAGGTTAAGAACTTTGCTTCAGGATGAGAACACAAATCCGGCTCTGGCGGCACGGCAGCAGCAGGAGGCCCCATTAGCTAAAGTGGTGCTTCAGGTTAAGAACAGTTTCAGGTTAAGTACGGACCTCCAGAACAAATTCAGTACTTAACCTGAGGTACCACTGTATAGGACTGTGGTCTTGAGGGCTAGTGTAAAAGAGGTGATCCAAAGGTCTCTAGCTTTACTTACATAGTTCTGCACAAGATCAGGGTGGTGCTTCTCTATGCCATCGTCGAGAATGGTCACCACGACATCTTTGCCAGTATATCCTCTCTGCCAGGCTGCTAGGACGTTCATTTCTGACCTACAGTCGCTGTTGTTGTCTTCGCAGTGCTGAGGGCGAAGGCAGCAGTCGGTTAGCCGTTTCTTCCTCACACAGACCAGCAAGCAACACTCCGCACGGCTAAACAAGCAAGTTTAAAAGCTAGGATAGGGGAAGGGCTGTAGCTCAGTGGTGGAGCATCAGCTTTGCATGCAGAAGCTCCCAGGCTCAACTCCTGGCATCTCCAGGTAGGGCTTGGAGAGAACCGTGTCTGAAAACCTGGAGAGCTGCTGCCAGTCAGTGTAGGCAGTACTGAATCAGATGGAACAATGGTCTAACTCAGTGTAAGACAGCTTCCTGGGCAGAAAGCCAAATTCAGTGGATTGGTCATTCTTGCCAAGGCTACTCCTAGAAGCTCAGGGGAGGTTTAAATGTCTCATCCAGCCTTGTGATGTGCTCTGTCCATCAATCGAAGTCAGCCTTGTAAACAGCAACTAGCCAAGTCTTCAAAACCAGCTGCTTAGGTTTTTAACTTGTAACCCAACTTAATGCACACAAATCTAAGCATTTTGAAGCATCTAAGATTAGGTTTCACATCCTATTATTATATATAAGAAATACTATGAGCAAAATGGGAAATTGACCTGGGTCGACATTTACGTTACGATTATTTTTAATTTGTACTTAAGCCTGCTTACTATGTCGGTAGTTTTATTTGTTAGTTTTTTTTCCTTTTTTATTTTTCTTCTTTGTATCTTTTCTAAAAGGCAATGTGTATAAAGTGTGATATTGTATCAGGCTGAATTTATTGACTGCATTCTGCTGATCTAGAGTATTTTGTATACACTATCCTGATTTTCAATGAATAAAATATATTTTTAAAGATAAATAGCCACTTTTTCTGGAATCAAGTAAGAATGAATAAACTGCCGTGTTAATGCAGCACAAACTGGGAAGAGGAGGTATAGAGTTGCAAGGGCCAGATACAGAAGCTCGGAGGGCCACGTTAGGACACACATTCACCCTCACAGTCTTGCCACTCCTGAAAAGCAGAGGAAGGGGGTGGAGGGAATGTGTGATTCTGTGATGCCAAAAGACTTTTACAAGATTCCCAAAATATGCATAATACGAAAACAAACAAACAGACACACACACACACACACACACACACACACACACAGAGTGAATGTATAGTTACCATGTACCACATTTCAGGCCAGAGTGGGTCATTGAAGGAAACAAAATGGTGGTCACGCCGAACGCGTCTTTTGACCCTTCGTTTAACTTCCTGTTGTTGCAGCCACCTTACCTAGAAAAAAAATTTAAATAGCAGTGTTTCACAGGAATGCTTGGGTTTTTTTAACAGCAGCATCAATAAGAAAATATTTGTTTGCTTTGACATCTAAATCCCAGTTCTTGCCATATGGCTCACAAATTGCTTATTAACTCTGTTTGTACGACCAGCCAACAACATACGCTCACAAAGATTAAGAGAATAAATTGTAACATTAAAAATACAATAAAGGAAGCATTCAAATTGTTCTTTCTGGCAATTAAACAAGGCGGCACAAATCAGAAAAATGGGATGCCCAGATTATGAAAACACATCATATCAAAAGAAGTTCCATTGAAATCAATGCCCTCTACATTAGGTCTACTCTGACTCTCACTAACGTTGTGTATCATCCAGGTTGTTGAAAGTAATAATATGCATACAAATGCACACAACCTTAAAACATCAAAAATGAACCTAACAACCTAATATGCATCTTTTTTCACCCAACAAGCATTCAATACGAACTAACAACATTTTCTCCAATTGAATTAATCAGTATCTGTTGTTTTGAAACTTGACTTTGTCTAGACTTATAGGCTTTTTTTGTGTACAGTATGACGATTTTGCAAGCAAAATATATAGAGATATAATTTTGTTGCATTAATCTCCCTATCTTAATACTGTATTGTTCTTGGGAATAATTCGACCCAGGCTTTTCTCTATTCTGTTTGATTTAACTATTCTTGTACTCTTATGCTACGAGCAATAAACCTTCGAGAATTTTCTTTTCTTTTCATGAACCTAACTAATTAACAAAGCCTAACTTATTCATGCCTACCCACAAGCCCTAACAGCACCAAAAACTGTTTGCTACTAATCTGTTCAAAACAACAAAAGAGGTCTGGTGGGCCTACTAGAGGTAGGGAATTCTACAAAAATTCGCCACAGAAAGTGCTCTCTTCCTTTGCCTTCATTGCCTGGAATGAAAACGCCTTTCCATTTTATTGAGGTGCCTATCTTAACCTCATCAGAATGACACTAGACATCAAGGCCATTTATCTAATTAAAAGCAGTTTCAAGCACATGAATAATTCCTCATCCTGTGAATATTGTTTTTCTAAGTAACCGTCTGCCTTTTTCTGGTTTTTGCCATTTTTTAATGGGTTTCTCTTCTTAAACCTAAACAAATCCCAGTACAAAGAAGCACCAACGTAATTCTTAGAGCAGCGGGTGCTTAGAGCCAAAACAAAAAACAAAACAAAAAAACCCTACTTCAAACACACGCCACAGAAGAAAAATGAAAGTCGGTTAAAAGGGCCTCAGTGAGTTTTGATAACAAAAGTCGAGATAAAAATTCTAGAATGCTCCCCTTTGCTCTGAAGTAGCTTTTGATAGAGCAGATGTTCCACAGCTGTACAGACCCCTCCACAGAACATTAACAAGATAAATTAGATTATAGGCATGCTGTATACCAAAAGTATGAGGTTTAAAGCAAATGTTTATTCATCGGAACAGATCGGAATTATAATACAACTCCACTGAATTAATGCAAACTTCCCTGCTCAAGTACATAAGAGAATTAATCCTCCACATCCCCAGCTTCTTACAAGGACAGTTTCATCAAGGAATGGAGTCATGAAAATCTGGGATTAGTCTCCAAGGTAGGAAGAATCCCCGAGGGGAGTCAAAGGATCTGAAGTGGATTCTCAGCAAGGGAGAACATTTCCGACACACGGATTAGCCTAAAGTTTCTGTAATAATAAATAGGAATCCCTGGGTGGGGGAAGGCCGGTTGTGACCTTTTGAAACACAAGAGCTGAGAAACAACGTGAACCACACATTTAATGTGCTCAACCAACTCTTGAGTTATTGTTTTAAAGGATTATCGGCACTTTCACCCCTTCAAGCCTCAGAAGCTTAGAAATATAAGAAACCTCAAAGGATTGATGGGGGGCGTTAAAAGCAGGGTTTGGGGGTTCTCTCTTAATGTTGTTTAAGATGATGAGAATAATATAGTATTTCCATAATACACTTGTCTAGGTTATTTCCTGCCAAGACACACAGCTCCTGTCAAGCTGGGGAGCAGGATGGGACTGGGAAAATTGATGGTTAGTACAGTACAAAGCAAAGGCAGTCTGAAGTCTGCTAAAAGGCACTCACAATTGTCTAATTAATCAGGCCTAGCATACAAGCCTAACCCAGAAGGTTTTATTTGGCAAGGAAAACCACTTGACCTATTAGGACTTACTGCTGTCCCCTTCTTCCATTTGGCCAGAGGCGGTGGATACGTTACGTAAACCTTCTCTCAGCCCAACACCCCTTGGGTACCAGCTTCACAGATAGGGAGTGGGGTTCATGTCCAACAACAAAGCAGAGGCAGTGTGACGTAGTGGTTACAGTGATCGACTAGGACTAGGAAGACCCAGGTCCAAATCCCCAGTCAGCCATGAAGCCAACTGGGTGACACTGGGCTAGTCACTACCTTATAATACTAATAATATGAATACTACCACTGATAATAGTAATAATTCCATTTTTTTGTACCCTGCCCATATGACTGGGTTGCCCCAGCCACTCTGGGCTGCTTCCAGAAACATAATAAACACAGAATTACAGAAACATAATAAATTACAGAAACATAATAAAAACTTCCCACTACAGGGCTGCCTTCAGATGTCTTCTAAAGGTTGTATAGTTGTTAATCTCCTTGACATCTGATGGGAGGTCATTCCACAGGGCAGGTTCCACTACTGAGAAGGCCTTCCTCTGCCTGGTTCCCTGTAACCTCACTTCTCGCAGCGAGGGAACCACCAGAAGGCCCTCAGAGCTGGACCTCAGCGTCCAGGCTGAATGAGAGGGGCGGAGAGGCTCCTTCAGGTATACAGAGCTGAGGCCATTTAGAGCTTTAAAGGTCAGAACCAACACTTTGATTTGTGCTCAGAAACATACTGGGAGCCAATGTAGGTCTTTCAAGATGGGTTTTATATGGCCGTGGCGGCCGCTCCCAGTCACTGATCTGGCAGCCGCATTTTGGATTATAACCCCATAACCTAAGAAGCATCTCATAAGGTTGTTGAGAAGATAAACGTGAAGTTGAGGAGTTAAACTGTGTGCGCCGCTCTGAGCTCCTTGGAGAAGAGGCAAGGTAAAAATGTAATACAGTGGTACCTCGGGTTACATACGCTTCAGGTTAGACTCTGCTAACCCAGAAATAGTACCTCGGGTTAAGAACTTTGCTTCAGGATGAGAACAGAAATCATGATCCGGCGGTGCGGCAGCAGCAAGAGGCCCCATTAGCTAAAGTGGTGCTTCAGGTTAAGAACAGTTTCAGGTTAAGAACGGACCTCCGGAATGAATTAAGTACTTAACCTGAGGTACCACTGTAAATAAATGCAGAACAAGAGATGGTGGCTTTGAATTTTGTTGTGTGTAAGGAAGACTGAGCAGGCCCACACTGACTGACAGTTACTGACAGCAGCGACAACCTCATATCTCCTCCTCAAAATGTCCCCCCAAAAAGACGAGCCTTGGCCAGACGCCTGAAGCTATAAAAAGGTGAGGCAAGATGCACCTCCATAGGGAGAGAGTTCCAGGGGAGGCTGGTGCCCATTGGGGCCGATCGCCCATGAGGCAGGCTGAAGCAGCTGCCTTGGGTGGCAGAATCCCATGGGGCAGCGCAGGGGTGATGGAGGGGAGGATGTGAATCTGCAAGAGAAGGGGTAGCAGACCGTACAGACTTCTGCCCCCTGCGGCAAAATGTGTAGATCCGGCACTGCCTCCAGATGCATCCGTAGCGACGCCCACTGGGAAGTGAACGAAATCTTGCATGGCTAATTGCATTTTGCTAATTGGCATGCTGGTTTATTGGGCTACTTCCAACCCTGCCTAAATGTTGCAAGACGCAGGCCGAGACACGTATAAACCAGGAAAGTGATTCAATTCACTTGAGGGAAAACAACGAAAATGCCAAGCCGATCCAACCCAGAACCTTGACTAAAACTTCAGCCTAGTCATTAAAACAAGATGCCCTCATCATGATGTAATGCTAATGAAGGGTATCCCTTTGGGATGTCTTTATTTGTTATGATTTTCCAACACAGAAGATGCAGCAGAATAGCATGTAGAACGATCATCCGATTTGATGCTTTTAGGCTTTTGCAATTCATTGCATGTAAATGACAAGGGAAAGATGGCTGTTTGGGCATTATTTTCTTCCCACAATTCTCCGGGGGGTGGGGAAAGGAAAAGGACACCAGTTCCACCCCCCACTCTCCTCACTAGGGATGCTGCAAAATTCCAATGGAAACAGGAGTAGAAATTGCCCCCATGTCCAGAACAAAAATTAATCCAGCAAATATGATCAGTTGTTGTCCCTTTCAGTCCACAAACAATCTGTTCACGGTGTTTTCTTTGCATTGACATGGATAGGGTAACATAATGATGTAATCTTGCCATGGCCAACAGCGGGACAAATAATGTAGCTTTTGGCAGAAGACTAAATGCAGTGGAACGAAAACAGCACTGAATCCAAAGACCACAAGGCGGGATGGAAAAACAATGCCTTATTACATCCTACTCTTCTTTTGGCTAAATTATTTGTACCCCGCCCATCTGACTGGGTTGCCCTAGCTGCTCTGGGCGGCTTCCCATTGCCACTCACCAGCTGAGATCATTACTAGAAAGAGCAGTAATAGATAGCTCTTCCAGAAATGCTTCCATCTGCAAGCAAAGCTGACCCGTTGCATCATCTGGGGCCAGTGGTCATCTGGTCTCCCGTCATCTGGGTGGCCATTCCAGCGGGTCACTATAAGATCAGTTATAGAGGCAGGAAACTTTTTCTGGCCTGCAGGTCAGCTTCTTATCTCTCCACCCTTGGGGGTGGGGTCACAATTTACAGGTGCCTGAGGGCACAGCCAAACTGAGCAAGATTTTCTAGAACAAGTATGAGTGGAGGGTTCAATCCTGCTGGCTGCAGGGAATGTGCTGGTGAAGCTGATGTCACCCAGCAGTGGACAGGTGGGCATGATTTATGGGAAATAGCTACATGGGCCAATTCGGGCCCAATATTGACCTATGGTGTGTACAGGTTTACCACCCCTGCTCTAATAACTGATACCAGTATTTGCTTGCTTTCCTCTTCCCTCCTAGTTCCCTCTTCTTGAGAGCCAGTGTGGTGTAGTGGTTAAGAGCGATAGACTCGTAATCTGGGGAACCGGGTTCGCGTCTCCGCTCCTCCACATGCAGCTGCTGGGTGACCTTGGGCTAGTCACTTCTCTGAAGTCTCTCAGCCTCACACACCTCACAGAGTGTTTGTTGTGGGGGAGGAAGGGAAAGGAGAATGTTAGCCGCTTTGAGACTCCTTCGGGTAGTGATAAAGCGGGATATCAAATCCAAACTCTTCTTCTTTTTTCATCACGCCTGTCAGAAATCTGAAGGTTTTTGGTGCTTTTTAGCATTACGATCAGCTGCCCTAACAGATATCCCCAACTGTGTTTGCTTTCTGTGTCTATATGCAGTATTGCAACAGCTTGGCCCTACAATAGAACTTGTGGGATATAGATGCCGTGCCCCACCCTCAGAACTTGATTCAACTGACCTGGAAAAAAAGAAGTAAGTAGCACTAGAGACATTTCCTAATATTTTAAAGCTAACAAGTTCCACACATTTCTGAGAACATTTTCTCCTCCCTTCATCAAGGAAGTCTAGGTAAATTGAAAGAGACAAACTGCAAAGCTTGTGGGAAAAGCCACTTGATCTACCAAGTTTCATTGGCAAAAGATCGCCCAGTTCAGGGAGCCTCTGAAATAGGATACAGATTTATATAAAAACAAAAATAAACTTGAGAAGTTTTCAGCTTTAAAAGCACCAAGTCACTTAGTTGACTAGGAGCTTTAAACTTTTAAAAACAACGCACGCACCCCCCCAAATCGCTAAGTTATGCAGTTCCATCTTTTCCAGTTAAATTCAAGGCGGCATGACTTGTTTAAAGGCTTGCTTTAGCACCACTATTAGCATATTCATGCATACACATTAGGTATACCAGTCAAGTAGCAAAACACTTCCCAAGTGATCTGCTAAGGGAGAACACCAAGGCATGGATTACGAATCCAGCCTAGCTCCAAGCGCCCAAAATACAGCAGTGCTCTATTTTGAAAACTGTTAGGTTGCATACATGCCATACATCTGAAGTGCATCCCCACCCCACCCCAAAAAAGGAATCCTGGAAACCGTAGTTTACGTCTCACAGAGCTACAATTCCCAGCACCCTTAAGAAATCACATTTCTCCATTATTCTTTTTTTTGGGGGGAGGGTCTTTAAATGTCTGGTATGCATGCCGTATTAATCAATACGACTAGGTAAATAGACTAAATTTTAAAAAAACCATTTGGTTTGCATCAAGTAGACTAATTTAAAATGCGTGCTTTTCCATTTCAGATATAGATTCATACCCTTCCCTCGCCCTAGCTCCCCTAGGGCTCAAAAACTTAATTAGAACACCAAAAAAACCACCAGCCACCCGTTTTTCTCGCAATTGGTGGGATGTTCAGACACTTGCAGTTTGTTTATTCTTGTTCTTTCTTCCACCCACCCCCCAAATCCCACGCCATCGTCAACTATTATTGATGCAATATGGGCGCACATTCAAGAATTATCTACAGCTTGTTAGACAGTGAGCGAATAAGTTCAAATATTTGAATGGGAAGGCACATGGGTTGATTTGTTTGCTGTATGTGCACACGTCTGGAAGCTACATTTGGCAATACGGAATTGGTCGGAGAGCACCATTCTCTGCTGTATTGTAGACCAGCAGCCTTCATAATCAGTGTTCTGCAGAATCAAAAAATCAAATGCAGTTTCGAAAGGTTCAGCCTGCCACCTTGGATAAAAATGGGGCCCAGCCAGCACACTGGAACAAAATGCATTCTATATGACACTGTTTCAGGGTAGGCCCAATGTCTGTACACAAGTTTCATGCCCCCAGTTTTAATCATCCACTAAAATGGTTCTGGCCCAGAGGAAAGCTTTCATTCTGCCAACTAAAAGGGCTTTTGTAGAGAGGAATGTCCCCTCAAGGCAACTTACAGCACTGTACTACAAACTGAAGCAAATACAAATAAATGACGTAAAGTAAACCCCACATAAAGTTGCCCTGCAAAACCTAGGGGCCCACTGTTATCCCAATCTTATAGTCTAGCAAAACATCCGCCATTATGGTGGGTTAAGCTTTCGTTTGACTTTCATTTGCACGGACTTCTGGAGAGTATAGTTTGCAGGCAGGCATATTGCAAGGATAGCCAAAGCAGTGCCCTCCAGAAGATACTGGACTACAACTCCCATCGTTCCTGACCACTGGCCATGTGAGGTGGGGCTTATGGGAGTTGGAGTCCAACATCACCTGGAGGGCACCATGTTGACTATCATTGGTGTAGCCCATCAAGGTTGACCCAATGATGCCCCTGCCAAGATGGCATTTGCCTAAGGGGCTTCATAGGCAATATATTTGGGGATATATACCATCATCATTTCATGCTGCCTACCTTTAACTCTGGGATTATGGTAATCATATATTTAATCTTGCTGGTTTTAAGGACACATACCCACACACCCAAAAGCTAGTTAAATAAAAAAGGTGATTTCCCGCCAAGCGTACTTTGGGCTTTCACCGAGTTCCCTTTGCCTTTTGTAACTTCCCCTTGCTAATGCAAGACAAGTCTGCAAAGTAGACCTGACACCAGTAGCTTCCTGCTGTACCTTTGGATCCATTCTGAGGAAGTTGTGTGGGCCTCTGCTGCTGAACGTTGACCTTTTAATCGTCTTGCTGTGGTGAAAGTGGTAATAGTCTTCCAGGCTGCCAATCTGCAATGAGCAATATAGAGAACAGGTGTCAGGACAGGAGGCAATGAGGACCATAAGGAACAGCTGCCATGTTCTTTCACAGCACACTAGAACCAGGAAGGAATGCAATTCAGTTCGGGCAGGAAAAGTTTCAACAAGCAACCAAAGATGCTCATTTCGCACAGCTAAACCTCTTACGCATTTGGTCGCCAGGAGGCATTCAAACAGCCTCTGCAGAGGTCAGACCAAGTGTCCATCTCTTCTTCCACCAGTGGCCAACTAGATACCACTAGGAAGCTCACAGGCAGAACAAGGTGAAGACAGCCCTTGCCAGCAGCTTACCCTCCAGAAAAGAGAATTCAGAGTTCAAGTGGGACCTTCAAAACATTGCAGGATGGGAAGCTCCTGTTCAGGGTATCAACTTTCCAAGCTCGGCTCCAGGAGACTCCATTCCATTCCCATTCCAACTCCATCTACCTCTCCCACCAATAGTCCATCAGCATTCCAAGGCCACTCAACAAGAACAATCCTTATTGGCTGCTTTTGCATTTTCCACACCTTTCAGTTTTCGCCTCTGAATTCTGCAAAACAATATCTCCCCCTTTTCTATGTGGATGGCCTCATTTTGGCTACATAAGGATTAGGTAATTTTAACTAGCCACATTTTAGTGTTACATGCACACCTCAAACTGTGGTTAACGTTAGCTACAGTTTATTGAAACAAGCCAGCTTCACAACTACAGCGGACTTTTTTCAAGCAGAACAGAATTAACATTAACCAGAGTTTGTCACGTGTAATTAATTAAACATCACACCCCGCCTTGCAGTCATGCCAAGGAGGAAGGAGGCAGAGTAGGCATGGTTTATCATCATATCAAAATGTGGGCAGTATCAAAGATGGGAGCAAAGGGATCTGGCTGAGCCCTGGTTCACTAAGGGCTCCTCCACACTTCCACCGCTACTTTCCCTAGGGGGAAAACCCACGTTTTAGTGCTGAATCGGAACAAATGGCAATCAAGTTTTCCGTGGATCATCATTTGTTCTGATTTAGCACCTGAATCTCAGGTTTATCGGGGGGGGGGGATGGCATGGTGTGGCAAAGTCAGAACCACTCAGATCCATGCCTAGAAAGCATGGGGAAACTGCTCAGAAAAATACCGTAACCAGACCCATGCTTTCTAAGCTCAGGACAAAAGCAAAAGTGTGCACAAGCCCTAAATCAGACCATTGTTTCACCTGGCTTGCTTTTGTTGGCACGGACTGGCATCTCTCTCCAAGGTTTCAGACTAAGGTATTGGAGAAGCTAGAGGGCTTCTGCATGCAACCTGGGGCATTCTGTATGCAAAGCACTGAGCTACACCTCTTCCAGAGCAGAATCTCAGTTGCATGACCCATCTGTCTCCACTTCTGGTTAAAGGCATATGTGAATGAGCTCAGGGTCTCTTATCTCCTGCTCACCATATGGGCCAAAGATAAAATGTGAAAACTGCACTTCCGAAATGCATACGGCCTCCCCTCCACCCGCCTTAATAGCAACAGAATGTGCCTGGTCCAAAACAGCCTCCAGAGTTCTTGGAACCAAAATCCTCAGGAAACCATCTGCCCTTCACAGGTGCACACACGTCATGCAGGCGAAGAGCCGTGCGGCTGTGCCAGGGCAGCAGCGCCTGCTGCACTTATTCTGACAAAATGTACAATGAAGTGCAGCATCTGGTGATGCTGCCAAGACGATGCTCAAGGTCTCCAGATACAGGCAGCTGCAAAAGTGACGGCTGCGATTTCCCTGCAAATGTCTCCTGGCGGGGAAACTTTGGCCCTCCAGGTGCTGTTATCCTGGCTAGCACGGCCAATGGCTAGGAGTGATGGGATTTGTAGTCCAGCAACAACTGGAGAGTCCCAGGTTCCCCCGCCTTGGTTTAAGAGAATTAGTCTGCAATCCTATTCCAATCAGCTGGGAGCAAACCCCACTGAATTCAATAGGACCTACTTCTGAGTAGCCATGGTTGGGACTGTGCTGTCAATCACAAATTTAACTCAATGGGGAGAAAACCACTGGCACATGTCAGAATCAAGCCAAATACAGCCTCTTCCTTAAAAAATAAGAATCAAGTTGTTATGAGCCATCTTTCCTAGAGCTATCACTTGATTAAAGCCGTATTTGATGAATTCACTAAAGTGCCTATGATTAATTCTGCTTAAATCTGTATTGGAAGAAATAAACCAATACTGTAGTGCAGAAGAAGAGGAAAATACTTATTTTTCTATACTTATTTTTAGATATGCATGCATGTTGCAACAGGCTCCATTTCAGAAGACTGGCACCAACATTACAGTCTTTTCAGCGCCAAGGTAAGGCTTCCTTGTTTGCTCAGGCATGTTAAATCTTCATTTATATTGGCTTGGTTTGTACATCACGCAAAGCCAAACAGTGGCTTAGTGGGACATACAGAAGTATGCAGGCTCCCCAAGAGGAGCAAGGTTACAGCTTATGGTTAGTGAGGAAAGGGCTTAGCCGCAAGCCCTGGTTCAGAAAACAGGCTAAACCATGGGTAGGCAAACAAAGGCCGGGGGGCCAGATCCGGCCCAATCGCCTTCTAAATCCAGCCCGCGTACGGTCCATGAATCAGCGTGTTTTTACATGAGTAGAATGTGTCCTTTTATTTAAAATGCATCTCTTGGTTATTTGTGGGGCATAGGAATTTGTTCATCCCCCCCCCTCAAAATATAGTCTGCCCCCCCCCCAAGGTCTGAGGGACAGTGGACCGGCCCCCTGCTGAAAAAGTTTGCTGACCCCTGTGCTAAACCAAACCTTGGCTTAGCTCAGCACAGCAGCCTGTACACTCCCACAGACCCCCTAAGTCAAAGATGGGAACCTCTGGGGTGGGGTGCAGGACATGGCCCTCCAGGACTCTCTAGGAGCCCCTTAGGGCTCTCCCCAAGGTACACCCTCCATGCACCCTGCTTCACATCCTCCTTGCGTGTTTTTGCCTGGCTGGAATGTGCCCCAGAAATGTTTGGGAAGCACGGACCCAGATGTTGCAATATTAGGCAACTAATGAATTATAAATTATAAATAATGAGAATTAAAATAAAATAAATAACCTTCAATGCATAATGTATATTTTACTGCGTGAATTGCTTCTCCAAGAACAATGCTATTTTGACTGGTTTTTTTGTGACCGTATACATTTCTTTATAAGGTCGACAGTGGTTGAAATGCGCAAGTTTTGAGGTTTATGCCGTTGACTCTAATATAACATTGTCTCCTGCCTGTGTTGGATATTTGTAATTTTTTTCTGTTAATGACAGAGGGATCTTTTTTGTCTATAAAAAAATAAGAAAGAGTCAACGTATGATGTTTTGAACATATGGTGTGGATACTTAAATATTTACAGTAAAAGAGAAACTACCACTTTCTGAAGCAGCCTGTTTCTTACATTGGTATATCCAGTGCTTTTTTTCTTGGGGGACGCATACCCCTAAACTTTTTGTGAATCTTTGTACTTTTGTATTGTACTTCGTATTTCTTTTTCCCCGATCTGAACTATAAAATGGTGATTTTCTTGAGTCCTAATGAGAGTACCCCTAAACATTTTTTAAGAAAAAAGCACTGCATATATCCAATTGCTCTACTAAACATTGCAGCTCTAATCTTTTCACAACTCCAAAAAGGGAAATGAGGCAAATCAGACTGAAAGCTGTTCTATTTTCATAAGAGACATTGTTCGCACCAGAATTATCCATCTCTTGGTTTGTTTTATTATTATTTTGCTACAGAGCAACCAGAAGGCTTCTGGCCCATGTAAAGTATGGTGTTCCTCTTTTAAGAAACCACATAAATATCAGAGACACCGGCCCAGATAGAAGACAATTCATATGTGCCAAGAACCATCACTATATAGTTTCAGAAGCAAGTTTTGCTCTTGCTTAGACTTGGCTTCTCCTCTCTGGAAAGTGGAGATTATAAATAAGAAACATCTATATTTAACCAGGAGGATAGGAAGCAATAAAAACCAAAATTAAAAAAGAGGTTTAGGAAAAACAAAGTGTACCAGTAACTTCAGATGGATCTATGAAGTTGCCTTACACCACATCAATCTTATAATCCATCCACCTAAGTCTTAACAATTCCAACCAGCAGTAAATTTCCAAAATCCCAGGCAGATTATGTTCAGCAACACTTCCACCCATCCAAAAGATGAACAATGGTTACAGAGGATGTGCTCCAAATGACTTGCCGAACTCATGGAGTCCTTTTCAGTGGCATCTATTTGGAGGGCATATCATTGTGCACTGACTTAAGTCCATTTGTATGGCATATACTTCTGCTGCAGGTCAAAACCAGGCCCCTTCTGCTGATCCAAACACCTGAAGGGGGTCAGTTGGGGAGGAGGTGGTCTTCCAGGTATCTGGGTCCGGAAGAAGAAGAGGAGTGGGTGGTGCGCAGGAACAAGGTGAGCCAAAACGGGACATCAGGGAATAGAATCAGAAGCCGGGGTGGCTTCTGTCAATCCAGGATGCCCCACTTAAAACAGGGCAGTTGGGCTGTTATGCTTAAGTTCTGCTTGTGGTTTTCCCAAAGGCATCTCATCGGCCACTGTGAGTACAGAATGCTAGACTAGATGCGCCACTGGCCTGATCTATTACCTACGTCAGGGGTCTGCAACCTTTAAGACAAAAAGAGCCACTTGGATCCGTTTCCGAAGGGAAAAAAAACTGGGAGCCGCAAAACTCGTCATTATAAAAATAACTTTTTTGTCACTTTTTTTAATTATTTCTTTGTTTGACCCCTCAGAATTACTCTTCCTCATAGAAATAAACATTAACAAGTTACCTTTTTGTGTGTGTGTGTGTTCTTCACTCCCCTTCAAAACAGTGACCAGCGTACATGCCCCCTTTCAATGCAGTGACCAGCATACATGCCCCTTACAATGTAGCAGACGGGAAGGTAACGTCGGGACGGTGCGTGACTAACGCACGCACCACCCCCATGTGACGTCACAGCCAGTACAGCACCCGCCACAGTGGGGAGTGTCGGGGTGCACAATGCGCCTCCTCCCCTCGCTAGTATCCGCCCCGGAGCCGCGGCAAAGGTGTAAAAGAGCCACATGTGGCTCCGGAGCCGCGGGTTGCTGACCCCTGACCTACGACATCTAGGAGAGAATACCAGGGTCTACAGGAGGTGATCTAACTGAGGAACATTCACACAAGGAGCAACTGATCTAGTGGTTTTTAAGTAAATGGCAGGTGCACATGCATACACAGAGAGAGAGAGAGAGAGAGAGAGTGAGAGAGAACCTTGGACTGGGCCTTGGGTGCGAGTGCAAGTGAGCTTAACCCTTTGCCCTTGTTACGATGGCTGCGGCAAGGATCAGGTACTAAATGATAAGGAAAGTCCTCTCCCCAAGACCCTGGAAAGCTGCTGCCAGTCAGAGCAGACACCACTGAGCCTAATCAACAAGTAACATGACCTAGTTTAAGTCCGCATCCTATGCTCTTTCCTACACCTACTGGGAAACCCCAGTCATTGCGACAGAACTTGCAACTCTAAAGCCTCTCTCCAACTTGCCAGCTTTGTACGTCACAACTGGGTTTCCAGTAGCCTTCGCCCTTCCCAACATGTCTCTGCATGTTTCCCAGCACCACTTCTATTGCAATGACGTTTTGGTGGACTGCCATTTCAGCCACGTGCAGCAGCTGTGACTGGCATAACTTGTTTATGCCTTGCACCAACTTAGCACCATGTTTTGTGAAGCTACGATAAATCTGTGCATTTCTGTTAGCAAGATTTTGCCAGGTCGTTTTGTTTACTCCTGCCTTTGCTATCATCAGCTACATGTTTTTATCACCCTCTTTCGATTATGCCATAGATCAGAGGGGCCTAACCTCTTGGGCCCAAGAATTGTGCTGAATCCTCTAATGGCTGCATACTATTCAAACCACAAGCTTGCCACATGGGCACACAGAGACTACCTTACCCTATCATCCCCACTCAGATCTAGAGTTCTAGCATGGATGGGGGCAGTGGGACTTATGGAAAGCCTTTCAAGGTCCACCCCACCCCACCCCACCCTTTCAAACTTCTCAGGAATAGAAAAAAATAACCCCAAGCCCCAGAAGCAGATCAGAGGGACAAAAAAAAAAACCTTTTAAGGGCTCTCTTCCCAGCCCAGCACCGCCATCACCTCACCTTTTACCAGTGGCAAAATTGACACTGAAAGGGGGACCTCTAACCCTCTTTTCACTAGCCAGTGTGGTGTAGTGGTTGAGAGCGGTAGACTCCTAATTTGGGGAACCGGGTTCGCGTCTCCGCTCCTCCACATGCAGCTGCTGGGTGACCTTGGGCTAGCCACACTTCTCTGAAGTCTCTCAGCCCCACTCACCTCACAGAGTGTTTGTTGTGGGGGAGGAAGGGAAAGGAGAATGTTAGCCGCTTTGAGACTCCTGAAGGGGAGCGAAAGGCGGGATATCAAATCCAAACTCCTCTTCTTTGCAAACAGATTAAAGCAACCCAGAAACAAGGTGCTCTGATTTGGTCAGATGTTTCTGGAGCTGCGGCAGCAGGAGGCCCCATTAGCTAAAGTGGTGCTTCAGGTTAAGAACAGTTTCAGGTTAAGAACGGACCTCTGGAACGAATTAAGTACTTAACCAGAGGTACCTCAGGTTACAAATGCTTCGGGTTACAAACTCCGCGAACCTGGAAGTAATTGCTCCAGGTTGCAAACTTTGCCCCAGGATGAGAACGGAAAGCCCCATTAGCAAAAGCGTGCCTCAGGTTAAGAACGGTTTGAGGTTAAGAATGAACCTCTGGAGCAATTAAGTTCGTAACCCAAGGTACCATTGTATAAAATTATTATTATTATCGATGCATTGATCCACATGTCATCTTTCAGCTAGATCTACCGTTTTCTATGCACATACGTGGGCAAATGATATGGAGTGCTCCCTTACCTTCTTTTGGAGTGACTTAAGCTGTGTCTTCCACTGTACATAACAGAACTTGCACATCATTTTCTTAAAACTGAAGCCTCTGTGTTTTCAGTGTTCTGAAATGCTTAGTTTTGGAACTCAGGGTGGCTAAAAAGGTCCCCTTTCACACTGATGGGATGGCTCTAGGATGCTGGATACACAGACCCCGCTGCACAAATAGTAACAGGACTTTGATGCCCCCCTCCCCTCACAACCTTGGACCATTACACAACTGGGCTCGCCATCCCGATACAGATATTACAGTTTGCGTGTGCACGTGCAAGCTGCATTAAATATCTGACCAAACTACGTCAGATGTTTGCAATTCAAATGCATGTCTCTCCAGCATCCATCTCCAATCCCCATTGCTGGGTAGTCATTTTTTCCCTTTCCTGCAGTATTCTCCCCCTCCCCCCTGCTGTTAAGAGTTTACATTTTCCAGTCTTTATTATGTTCATTTAGTTCTAACCTCTAAATCTATTACTAATCTGCAACCCCTGGGGTCTTCATTTTTAGTATAAATTAAATTCATAAACAAGCAAGGCAAAGGAAGCACTCACATTCCCCGCCACCCGCGAAGAGCTACGCAGTCCCCTGTGTTTGTCATTTGTAAAATCTAAACGCAAGGTTTGAAATGCACCACTAGTGAAAGAGCAGAGGAAAACAAGCAGCTGTTGGGGCAGAAGAGGGAAAGGAATTCAAGGCCAAAACCAAAAAGCAAAAGAAAGAAAAGAGAAACCAAGTTAAGCTATGGAAATACAGTTTCCTTCAGGCAAAGGATGTCTTCTCTTGGCCTAGTGAGCAGGCGAAATCTTCCAAGGAAGATTTCTTGCCGGTCCAGGAAGACGTATCTGGGAAGTTATCCCAGTTTGAATGGCAAGATTCACTTCCAAAATCTGTCTAGGAAGCTTCTTGCTTGATTTCCTCTGGAATGTCCCCTTATCTTACAATCAGGTATGGGAAACCGTGGGCCCGAATGCGGCCCTTCAGGCCTCTCTCTGTGGCCCTTGAAATTTTTCTGGCCACATCCTTCATTGGCTCTGATTTGCACTCTTTTCAAGTGCTTTTACCTGGCTGATATGTGCCCCAGAATGTTGATAATGGCTCTGGCTTGTCTGGATGCTCAGCAAAGAGCTAGGATGGTGTAGTGGTTAGAGCGCTGGACTAGGCCCTGATCTGGGAGACTAAAGTTCCAATCTCTGCTTAGCCATGGAACTCATGGTGTGATCTTGGACCTCTCCTGTCTGTTCCCTGCTCAGATATTAAATAACAAGCTGTCCTATACCTAGTCAAATTATTTGTCTCTGTAGTTCACTGTTGTCTGCTCCACAGCAGCTCTCTAGCAGACCCTCCAAGTGTCTCTATTATACAGGGATGGTACCAGATTTACAGAAGCTATCCCAGTTTTTTATCTGATCCTGGAATATCCCGCTTTTCCTTTAGGACGCCCCTATTTTCATTGGAGAAATGTTGGAGGGTATGGAGTTATCTGACCCCCAAGCCATCTGAAGGCAGCCTTGTATAAGGAAGTTTTTAAAAAAATGTTTCATGTTTTATTACCCTTTTATTTTGCTGGAAGCCACCCAGAGTGGCTGAGGCAACCCAGTCAGATGGGTGGGGTATAAGCAGTAAAATTATTATTATGATGATGGAATAGGACATCTCTATTTTCATCAGAGAAATGTTGGAGGGCATGCTCTAGTGTTTCAGATACAGTGGAACCTCAGTTTTCGAACGTCTCGACTGCTGAATGTTTCAGAAGC